>NC_069503.1:817319235-817977985 GCF_027579735.1 Bombina bombina
TTTTAACTTTTTATTTACTGTAAATATTTCACATTCTAATGTTCTGTATATAACTATAACTATAAATAATTATATACATACTGTATGTATATATATATATATATATATATATATATATATATATATATATATATAGTTATTTATTTTGCCTATATGTGTAGAAATATTTGTTTATGAATAAACAGAATATATTATTCTATGTGAAGAACAGTGGAATGTAAAATATACATATTTTCATGTTGGGTTAGCGCACATTAGAATATGCGATCTGGTGTGTATGTGAATAGGGTGTTTTTTCCACTTTTTTGCTCCATTGACTTCTGTGGGGGAATACGTGAATGCGCACAAGATGTTCTAAGTTTGCCTTTTTGAGCTTGAGCGCAACCTGATGAGCCAAAAAAGCTTACTTCTAGCGCAGTTAATGCTCGAGTGGGAGCATTAAATAGGGATCCACTTGTAATCTGGCCCTAAATCGCCTATTTCAAATACCGAAGTAAGGGTAAAGGTACTATTTGTAAACAATTTTATACACTCTAGCAGGTAAAATGGATCTTTGGGAACAAATTAAAGGGGAGATTTTTTTGGGGTAAACAGTCCCTTTAAGTAATTATAAGTGTAACAAATACATAATTGTGTTACATTTTTTTTAAATATATTTTTATTGAGGTAAAAAAAATAAAACAATACAGAATAGCCACAAATATAGATCCCCAACCCGTGGGGGCAGTTTGCAAAAATATACATCACAATGCATACACTAAATATTACGTCAAAAATATAAAGCACAAATAGCAGCTGGTATTTCAATCACTATGAGCAATAAAGATCTAGCATCCAAAATTAACTACTTGTAGTGTAGTGTTATCTATGTGGCTAATGAACCTTTAAATGAACCACAGTGTTTTAAAGTTTTTAACATATAGGACCTCCTTTTGAGACCTCACAACTTTAACTACTCGTGGGATTTGAGAAAGAAAAATATAACATTAGTCGCTATGGTTAAGCACGTCACATCTATAACTTCTCAGAAAACTTCAGTTACTACAGTTAAGCACAAGAGAATGAATTATGAACATTTAAAGATAGGATCTATAGTGATATATAAATATTGAGAGGGGAGTTATCAGCTGCAACTATGGTCAAGCGCTCATCTATAAATTGTAGGAATTTAAAGATGGAATACATTAGTGTAGGATCTCTAGTGGATCTTTTGCATAGTAGTGGAGCATATAAAACAAAGCCACAGCACATAAAGCCCTCTAAACATACATAACCATCACTAACAAAGAAAGTGATAGTGTGATGTTAAAGAAGCCTAAAACCCTATAAATATTTGCAGCACTTAGGAAGCAAACAGGTTGCAAACGGTTAGAACTAAGGGTGTCGCTATGAAATACGTCTAGATTGAAATGAGGCTCCGTATCAACTTATGTGAGGTCCTATAACAACCGAGATTGTAGTAGCTGTTAACACCTTGTTATTATAAACTACTACATATAAAACAGTTAACTACAGTAATGAAAAAAAAACCCAGGCTAGAGGATATGTTCTGTTTGTTATAACGTTCACATAACATCGTTAACCTCCTGCTGCAGTAAGAACACAGTGAATCTGACTAGAAAAATCATCATGTGTATTATAGGGTACAGGCATTACTGATAAGAGTCCAGATTGGCTATATGTAAAAAAAACTTAAGAAAAAGAAAGAAACTATTTTCATAACTATATGGGTCTTGTAACTAGATGGGAAAAGTCACAAACAAAATCTATTCAATGCCCAACTCACGGGGCAAAAAAGTCTCTGTTCGCTGGATAACAGTTATCTCACCCCACGTCATAGTACCAAAGAATGAGTCTCAATGGGGGTTCAGAGTTTTACTCCTCTCGAGAATGAAGCACCTCTGTGGTGAGTCGTTACTGTAGTCAGCCGTCGCCCAATCTGCCTCTTCCCAATAGCTATTCCTCATAGTAAATTTATGGTCTGGCACTATTAGTTCCCACATGGCCATCTCTGACTCTCCTGTTGTTGGGGTTCAAAGTATTCTCGCCACCCAACCATGCAATGTTTATCGTCAGACCGGGGCAAAAAGGGACTGCATCCCTCTTCCGTAACCCGGAATTTGCGATGATCCGAGTCTGGTGGAGACATTAGCTTACCAAAGTGCTGTGTCAGAGTCGAGCATGACTCGGGACTTACATCAGGAGCATGGGTCTCAGAACCGATCTCCTCTACACACCTAGGTCGCAGCTTGAGAATAGGTGTCTCCTGTAGCATGGCGCAGATATTTTTCTCACAGTCCGATAGGGTTTGCATTAAAGTATTTAGTATATCCTCCATTGTCATATCGGGACGAGAATATTCCACTTTAGTACTGAATGTGCTTCCTAATGTCTTTTCTCGAAGCAAAAGTTTAGAACAGCATTAGTACCTGTGTACTTATAACCTTAAACAGGTACTGAGGGGGGTAGATGAAGGTCCAGGCCGCAATAAGGCCTCCGCTGCGCACCTCCTCTAATATGGTCTGCTGGGCTAAATTGTCACGGAAGAGAAATATGTAGATCTGTTCCTCAAATGTTCAAGTATACAATACCACTCAGAGAAGCCATAAACTATATGTTGATTAGGCAATAAACAGCGAATTTGATTGCACTAAAGCACAGCCCATGGTGAAAGCAGCCATCTTGGTCGATGGTCACAATTGTGTTACATTTTAAAATGTTATTTCTCCATAAAGGTGTGTAGCAAACAAAGCTCATAAGAGAGAACTCAGCATCAGACAGGCCAAAGGTCAGGGCAGGAAGCACAGGCTCTAACACTAATGCTAAGCTGGGTAGTGATCAAGAAACTGGGCAAAAACAAAATATTTCCTAAAAAATAAATGTGCAGTGATTATTAGTACATTGTTAGCACAACTTTAGGGCACACTGCTGGTGTTAAACAATGATATGAAGTGTATATGGGAAAAAAAACATTGTCTGAGGTTTAGTCTTGCCACTTGAGCTGATATTGGCCTATCATGGAAACAATTTTGGTGCCAAACACCATTTGACCATTGACATAACAATGTTATCAATAACTCCCAGAGAAGTACAAAATGTACTATACGTATGCTCTATCTTTTGTGAGTTAAAATGTTTACATAAACTGGCTTTGAAAAGTGTTGTCTTTAACAAAAATAATATACATATATAATAATAATATATATATATATACACTGCTCAAAAAAATAAAGGGAACACTTAAACAACACAATGTATCTCCAAGTCAATCACACTTCTGTGAAATCAAACTGTCCACTTAGGAAGCAACACTGAGTGACAATCAATTTCACATGCTCTTGTGCAAATGGGATAGACAACAGGTGGAAATTATAGGCAATTAGCAAGACACCCCCAATAAAGGAGTGGTTCTGCAGGTGGTGACCACAGACCACTTCTCAGTTCCTATGCTTTCTGGCTGATGTTATGGTCACTTTTGAATGCTGGTGGTGCTTGCACTCTAGTGGTAGCATGAGACGGAGTCTACAACCCACACAAGTGGCTCAGGTAGTGCAGCTCATCCAGGATGGCACATCAGTGCGAGCTGTGGCAAGAAGGATTGCTGTGTCTGTCAGCGTAGTGTCCAGAGCATGGAGGCGCTACCAGGAGACAGGCCAGTACATCAGGAGACGTGGAGGAGGCCGTAGGAGGGCAACAACCCAGCAGCAGGACCGCTACCTCCGCCTTTGTGCAAGGAGGAACAGGAGGAGCACTGCCAGAGCCCTGCAAAATGACCTCCAGCAGGCCACAAATGTGCATGTGTCTGCTCAAATGGTCAGAAACAGACTCCATGAGGGTGGTATGAGGACCCAACGTCAACAGGTGGGGGTTGTGCTTACAGTCCAACACCGTGCAGGACGTTTGACATTTGCCAGAGAACACCAAGATTGGCAAATTCGCCACTGGCGCCCTGTGCTCTTCACAGATGAAAGCAGGGGCACACTGAGCACATTTGACAGACGTGACAGTCTGGAGACGCCGTGGAGAACGTTCTGCTGCCTGCAACATCCTCCAGCATGGCCAGTTTGGCAGTGGGTCAGTAATGGTGTGGGGTGGCATTTCTTTGAGGGGCTGAACAGCCCTCCATGTGCTCGCCAGAGGTAGCCTGACTGCCATTAGGTATCAAGATGAGATCCTCAGACCCCTTGTGAGACCATATGCTGGTGCGGTTGGCCCTGGGTTCCTCCTAATGCAAGACAATGCTAGACCTCATGTGGCTGGAGTTTGTCAGCAGTTCCTGCAAGACGAAGGCATTGATGCTATGGACTGGCCCTCCCGTTCCCCAGACCTGAATCCAATTGAGCACATCTGGGACATCATGTCTCGCTCCATCCACCAACTTCACTTTGCACCACAGACTTTCCAGGAGTTGGTGGATGCTTTAGTCCAGGTCTGGGAGGAGATCCCTCAGGAGACCATCCGCCACCTCATCAGGAGCATGCACAGGCATTGTAGGGAGGTCATACAGGCACGTGGAGGCCACACACACTACTGAGCCTCATTTTGACTTGTTTTAAGGACATTACATCAAAGTTGGATCTGCCTGTAGTGTGTTTTTCCACTTTAATTTTGAGTGTGACTCCAAATCCAGACCTCCATGGGTTGAAAATTTTGATTTCCATTTTTTAATTTTTGTGTGATTTTGTTGTCAGCACATTCAACTATGTAAAGAACAAAGTATTTAATAAGAATATTTTATTCATTCAGATCTAGGATGTGTTATTTTAGTGTTCCCTTTATTTTTTTGAGCAGTGTATATATATATATATATATATATATATATATATATATATATATATATATATATACACACACATCTTAATTTCTGGTATGAATGTTTTGCTTATTAGATTTAATATACAAGTATAATTTGTTCACATTTCAACTTCAAAGTTAAAACTTGTAGTTCATTTATGATAAAATGTCAGAGATTGATTTGCTTATAATACCAGTAATAACCATTATCTATTTGTTTTTAGTTTTATCTTGCAATAGATTTCAAAAGAATTGAATGTGTATTTTCTTTGCCATCTGGAGTACCTAATATTAAAACGAGGTTGGGATCTATCCTTAATATACCTTTCACTAGTATGAAAAATATTTTGTGCTATAAGCAACCTGGCAAAACAAGCATATGAGACTACAGATAGTTGCATGGAGAGCTATGCAACAGCTGGTATGTTTTCATCTAGTCAGTCAGAAAAAATAACACAATTTAAGTGCCTCCAATTAAAAAAAAAAATAGTTATTTTAGAAAATGGCATGAGGAAAAATAAAGTCAGTGCTAATATTATACTTTATGGTGATTAAATCCCAATTATTGTTCAAGGTGAATGATACCATAGAAACGTTTATAAAGGCTAAGTAGTGTGTACTGTATCTTTAACTATTTTTACTAACCTTCAATTTTTGGAATATGATTTCTATAAATTTCTAAAGTGTAGGGATTTTCCATAAAGTCACCTCTGCAGAGCTAGCAATAAAATACATCAAATGCAATATTTTTTTAGTTAGAAATGAAAAGCGTTGTCATGGGAAATTTGCTTCCGCCTATAAATTCTTGAAAGAAGAGTTCCTAAAGGATCATTAAATACAATAGAACTGAAGAATTGATAAATATACGATCAGAAGAAAATGCAATAACACTTAACTAGAATCTCAGTTAGTCCAATTTTCCCTCCTCCTATATCATGTGACAGCCAGTATATATAGCCAGAAGATAGAAGATGCCGCTGGGATGAAGATAGAAGATGCTGCACTAACCTCCGATGATCCACTTACAGTTTCTAAAGTCCAGACATCCAGGTGGCGAAGTCTTTATCCAGGGGCGAGGTCTTCATCCATCCAGGCAGCGTCTTCTATCTTCATCCAGGCGGCATCTTCTATCTTCATCCCGGTGGCATCTTCTATCTTCATTCCGGCGGCGTGGAGTGGGTCCATCCTTGAAGACATCCGTATCATCCACTTCATACGGTCACCTTTTCAAAATGGCGTCCCTTGCATTCCTATTGGCTGATTTGATTTTTGAAATTCAAATCAACCAATAGGATGAGAGCTAATGAAATTCTATTGGCTATTCAACTCATCTAATAGAATTTCATTAGCTCTCATCCTATTGGCTGTTTTTAACAGCCAATATGAATATGATTTCAGTAGCTCTCATCCTATTGGCTGATTTGAATTTCAAACATCAAATCAGCCAATAGGAATGCAAGGTACGCCATTTTGAAAAGGCTCCCTTGCATTGAAGATTCAGTGTGCGGCGGTGACCGTATGAAGAGGACGATATGTGCCGGATGTCTTCAAGGATGGACCCGCTCCACGCCGCCGGGATGAAGATAGATGACGCTGCTGGGATGAAGATAGAAGATGCTGCCTGGGTGAAGATAAAATATGCCGCCTGGATGGATGAAGACCTCACCACCTGGATGAAGACTTTGCCGCCTCAATGAAGACTTCACCTCCTGGACTTCAGAAACTGTAAGTGTATCGTCGGGTTAGTGTTAGTTTTTTTTTCAAATTTTTTGGGTGGGTTTTTTTTTAGATTAGGGTTTGGGCTTTTTTAAAAGAGCTAAATGCCTTTTTAAGGGCAATGCAAAAGAGCTAAATGCCCTTTTAAGGGCAATGGATAGCTAAGGTTTGTGTTAGAGTTAAGTTTTTTAATTTTGGGGGGTTGGTTGAGTGGTGGGTTTTACTGTTGGGGGGTCTTTGTATTTTTTTACAGGTAAAAGAGCTGATTTATTTAGGGCAATGCCCTACAAAAGGCCCTTTTAAGGGCTATTGGTAGTTTATTGTAGGCTAAGGTTTTTTTTTTATTTGGGGGGGGGCTTTTTATTTTTATAGGGCTATTAGATTAATTAATTAGTGTAATTGTTATATTTTTGATAATTCCGTTTGTTATTTTTCGTAATTTAGTGTTTGTTATTTTTTGTAATTTTGTATTTTTTATTTTTTGTAATTTTAGACTTTTTTTAGTGTGTACTTTAGTTTAATTGGTAGTTATTTTCATTTTAGTATAATAGTTATGTTAGGTTAATTGTTAGTTTAGTTTCAGGTTTTTTTAATTTCATAGGTAAGTTTTTATTTATTTTAAGATAGGGATATTGTAATTTTAATTTAATGTTAGGGGGTTGTTAAGTTTAGGGGTTAATAGTTTAATTTAGTTTTTTGTGAGGTGGGGGGCTGGTGGTTTAAGGGTTAATAGGTTTATTTAGTGGTGGTGATGTGGGAGGCCAGTGGTTTGGGGGTTAATAACTTTATTTAGTGGTAGTGATGTTGGGGAGCAGCAGAATAGGGGTTAATAGCTTAATTATAGTGTCAGCGATGTTGGGGTACGGGGAATAGGGGTTAATAACTTTATTATATTGCCTGCAATTTCAGGGAGCCGCGGAATAGGGGTTAATAACGTTTATTAGTGTTGGCGATGTCGGGAGCAGCAGATTAGGGGTTAATAACTTTATTTAGGTGTATGCGATATCGGGGGCGGCAGATAAGAGGTGTTTAGACTTGGGGTTTATGTTAGGGTGTTAGGTATAAATGTCAATTTTTTTCCCTCATAGACATCAATGGGGTTGCGTTACGGAGTTTTTCATTCTGCGCTTCAGGTTTTAGTTTTTTTTCTAACACGCTCTCCTCATTGATGTCTATGGAGAAAGCGTGCACGAGCACGTATTCTCAGCCCTTCGATTTTGTGCGGTATGGAGCTTATCACCACCATATCGCATGCACAAGGAGGCTTTTTAGAAACTTGTAATAACAGCGCTATGGAGAGTGAAATAACGCAACTTTTGTTGCTCTCATTTCGCACATTCTATAGCGCAACAATTGTAATCTAAGTAATAGAGATTGGAAAATTGTGTTTTAGGCTTAAAAAGAAGCATTGGCCGGTCCCAACACTGATTTTTAACGCCCGCTGGTATTCCGAGTCTTGAAGTTACAGGTGTACCGCTCACTTTTTTGGCCAGACTTGGAAATACCGCAAATTCACTTACGTCAATTGCGTATCCTATATTTTCAATGGGACTTGCATATCGCCGGTATTACGAGTCTGACAAAAAGTGAGTGGTACACCCTCTCCTGTCGACTGGTACCTCATTTTACAGTCAGTAGTTAAGAGTTTTACACTACAACGCCGTAGCATAAAACTCTTAACTAAAGTGCTAAAAAGTACACTAACACCCATAAACTACCTATTAACCCCTAAACCGAACCCCCCCACCACATCGCAAACACTAAAATAATTTTTTTTAACCCCTAATCTGCTGAACCGGACATCGCCGCCACTATAATAAATATATTAACCCCTAAACCGCTGTACTCCCGCCTCGCAAACATTACTTAAATATTATTAACCCCTAATCTACCGTCCCTAACATCGCCGACACCTACCTACATTTATTAACCCCTAATCTGCCACCCCCAACGTCACCGCCACTTTACTAAAGTTATTAACCCCTAAATCTAAGTCTAACCCTAACCCTAACACTCCCTAACTTAAATAAAATTTAAATAAATCTAAATACAAATTACTATCATTAAAAGGACACTGTACCCAAAAAAAATATTTTGTGATTCAGATTGAGCATAAAATTTTAAGCAACTTTCTAATTTACTCCTATTATCAAATTTTCTTCATTCTCTTGGTATCTTTATTTGAAATGCAAGAATGTAAGTTTAGATGCCGGCCCATTTTGGTGAACAACCTGGGTTGTCCTTGCTGATTGGTGGATAAATTCATCCACCAATAAAAAAGTGCTGTCCAGAGTACTGAAACCAAAAAAAAGCTTAGATGCCTTCTTTTTCAAATAATGATAGCAAGAGAGCAAAGAAAAATTGATAATAGGAGTAAATTAGAAAGTTGCTTAAAATTGCATGCTCTTTCTGAATTACAAAAGAAAAAATTTGGGTACAGTGTCCCTTTAACTAAATAATTTCTATTTAAAACTAAATAGTTACCTATAAAACTAATAGTTACATTGTATTTAGCTTAGGGTTTATTTTTATTTTACAGGCAAGTTTGTATTTATTTTAACTAGGTACAATAGTTATTAAATAGTTATTAACTATTTAATAACTACCTAGCTAAAATAAAGACAAAAGTACCTTTAAAATAAAACCTAATAACCTAAGTTACAATTACACCTAACACTACACTATAATTAAATAAACTAAAATTATCTAAAGTACAGAAAAAATAAAACACTAAATTACAGAAAATAATAAACAAATTACAAGATTTTTAAACTAATTACATCTAATCTAGTCCCCCTAACAAAATAAAAAAGCCCCCCAAAATAAAAAAAAGCCCTACCCTACACTAAATTACAAATAGCCCTTAAAAGGGCCTTTTGCGAGGCATTGCCCCAAAGTAATCAGCTCTTTTACCTGTAAAAAAAAGTACAAATCCCCCCAACATTAAAACCCACCACCCACACAACCAACCCTACTCTAAAACCCACCCAATACCCCCTTATAAAAACCTAACACTAACCCATTGAAGATCACCTTACCGGGAGAAGTCTTCAACCAACTGGGCCAAAGTCCTCAATGAAGCCGGGAGAAGTCTTCATACAAGCCAGGCGAAGTGGTCCTCCAGACGGGCAGAAGTCTTCATCCAGACGGCATCTTCTATCTTCATCCATCCGGCGCGGAGTGGGTCCATCTTCAAGACATAAGCCGAGGAGCATCTTCTTCAATCGACGGCTAACACAGAATGAAGGTACCTTTAAGTGACATCATCCAAGATGGAGTCCCTTCAATTCCGATTGGCTGATAGAATTCTATCAGCCAATCGTAATTAAGGTAGAAAAAAGCCTATTGGCTGATGCAATTAGCCAATAGGATGCAAGCTCAATCCTATTGGCTGATTGGATCTCCTGTATCATTCCAGCCTCTGTCTCAATAAATATACACCCACACACATGTGCATAAATGTAATGGAAATAAATGTCATAATTTCTGTTACATAAGGTGTAGAAATATGAAATAGTTTTTGCACTTACATACGGCTAGATTTAGAGTTTTGTCGGTAAAGACCTGCGGTGCTAACAAGCCTTTTTTTTCCAGCGCACCCTTAAGCCAACGCTGGTATTATGAGTTTTCTGAATGGCTGCGTTACCAGCGTTGCTTACGGTAGCGGTAAGCTGGAAAAACGTGCTCGTGCACAATATCCCCATAGGATACAATGGGGCTGAGCTGGCTGAAAAAAAAACTAACACCTGCAAAAAAGCAGCGTTCAGCTCCTAACGCAGCCCCATTGTTTCCTAAGGGGAAATTAATTTTATGTCTGCACCTAACACCCTAACATGAACCCCGAGTCTAAACACCCCTAACCTTACACTTATTAACCGCTAATCTGCCGCCCCCACTATCGCTGACACCTGCATTATACTATTAACCCCTAATCTGCCGCTCTGGACACCGCTGCCACCTACATTATCCCTATGAACCCCTAATCTGCTTCCCCCAACATCACCGACACCTATATTATATTTATTAACCCCTAATCTGCCCCCCCCAACATTGCCACCACCTACCTACACTTATTAACCCCTAATCTGCCGACCGGACATCGCCGCCACTATAATAAATGTATTAACCCCTAAACCGCCGCAATCCCGCCTCGCAAACACTATAATAAATTGTAATAATAAATTGACCAATATTAATATATAATAATCAAAGAGTGACTGCACCACCTACTAAGCTTAAGATATAATATGCTCAGGCACGGGATGGAGTCTGGTCCTTGAATCAATACTAATATAATACAAATAAATCCCAGCCAATGAGTCTTAGAAATCTTTCAACAAAGAATTTTAATAGTGTATGTTGCTTCACACTATATAATGATAAATACAAAAAAATAAATTAAATGTAAGCAGGAAAAGACAAAATGTAAGCTCACTCGCATCCACACATACCCCATCCACCATACACATCCGTACCATATAATAAACAATAATATGTTATGAGATAAACAAAATAAACAAAGTAATCATAACACCCCCAGGGCGTCCCCAGGGGGTGAAGAACAGCACCACCTGTCAAAAATCAAGTGACTGTACAGTTTAAGGACAAAACAGAATAATTCTTAATTTTGAAAACAAAAATTGCATCAAATGTATCCAAGGTGTAGAAAAAGTTACTGGAACAAGTTCATCTCATTTTATTGCAGATACTTTATAGGTAACTTGTAACGTTTGTAGTTTCAACTCTTATCCGGTTACTTGTAAATAGTGTATTATGTAACAATCCCAGGATACTAATGAATGCAGTTAATATTTGTAATCCATGATTTGTTATGTCACAGAGAGACCACAAGCTGAATAGAGCACTAATGAAAACGTAGTATCACTGAAAGCATGAATTATTACTGATAATATCAATATTGTGCCTCGAAATGTCCCTCCATAGAAACCGTGAGACTTGTCACCGACGTAGCCTTCAGTGTGGAAATGGACCTCTGTCACGATATTCCCATCTCACTTCCTCCGTCTAGAAGCCGTTCACAGTTAGCGTGCAGTGTGGCTCAAACAACACGGGCAGAAACAGGTGATGGCGTCCTTACTGGTTGCGACGTGCGTTGCAGGGACTCCGCCCCTTTGTCAAGGAATGTCCAGGTACTTGCGAGGAGGTGTTATTTGAACCGATACTACTACCTGCCTATTGGATGATTTATTCACACACACCCTACGTCATATAGACGTAACTTTCATTCATACTTCTATGGAAAAACGGATGTGTAAATCGCTCACAAATAGACCACAAACAACAATAGATTCTGTAAAAATTATAGTATTGATACAGGTTTACTCGCCTGTGTTCTTAGGTCAATGTAATATTTTTCGTCTATGTTTATTTTATCTACTGTTTGCGGAGGTGTAGTTGTAGAACTTATAGCCCCAAAAAAGTCAATTTGCACTCACCAGAATCCGAAAGGTTTTCCTTACCTTTCCCGGACTGTGCTACTGCTCCTTCGCAGCGGAATTGGCGTCTCCGAGTCAGCCGTTAGTTCAGGCTGTGACGTATGCTCCTCACGTGATTGCTCTGTTCTGCCAATAGCTCAGTCGGGTTAACTTGCAATAAAAATTTTCAGACTGCAAATTTCTTTGAGAATAGTAATATCCAATTTAATTGGGTCTCAAAAGGTCCTCGTTTCTATTCAGTCACTCCAGTGACACTTGCACCTTTGGACCCTAATATTTACAGGGTTTATTAGTAAAATTTCAAGAAAAATAAAGAAAGGAATAATCCATTCTGTATAAAAGAGATCAATTTTATATTGGCTTGCCAGATGGAACTATTAGATCATATTACGATCAGTACGGTCATATAAGGAATTTTAATGATATAGCATTAAATTCTATAATACTCGTTATAGAATCCTTAAAAAGGTGTGTCTAAATGTTTAGATAAAATTACCCCAGGAAATGTCTCTGAAAAGTAACCTTAAGTGTGTCAAAAAAAGGGAAAAAATATAAAAATTAGTAAAAAAGAAAGAGAATAAGCAATTACAGCTTAATGTAATCTTTGGATAACAGTATGGTCCTGAGTAGATATCACTCTTATTACCAGAGTAAGACCCTAACTCACAATCGGTAGGGCCATTCCACATTATCATTGGTTAGAGTCATAAATCCCATTGGATAGTGTTCAAATTGTATGGTCCCAATCAATATCTGCAAGTACATTTCAGAGATGCCTTAATGACTAAGAATAATTTCTACTGTATTATCCTTTTTATTATTATTGTTGGTGGCATTCCTATCGAGTCTAAATGTTTAGATAACATTACCCCAGGAGATGTCTCTATTGAGACCTTAGGGTACCATGGTATCCAGTTTCCTGATCCACTGGGCTTCTTTCTTAAATAATAATTTCTGTCTATCCCCAGCACTGCGTAATGGGGATACCCCATCAACTATTTGAAACCTTAACTGGCTTTTGTTGTGTGAGAATCTAGTGAAATGATGTGCTACCGGAGCATCTTCATCATCTTTGCCTATAGCTGCTTTATGTTGACGTATCCTATATCTGGTCGTTTGGGTGGTCTCACCTACATATGCCAGGCCACACGGGCATTTGATCACATATATCACATATTTAGAACTACATGTGAACCTCCCTTTGATGGGGATCATTTTGCCTGAAAGTGGATGAGTGAAGCCATCCCCTTTTTGCATTGAATGGCACAAGGCACAGTTCATGCAAGGAAAGGAACCTTTCTTGGTCATTTCTATTGGTTTCTTTGTTGGACCCCAGTCAGCACGAATCAATTCATCTCTTAAGTTTCTTCTGTATGAGAATAATGGAGTATCAATAAACATATTACCCACTTGGGTATCCTCTCTCAATAGATGCCAGTGTTGTAGTATCATCCTCTTAAGGTCTCTAATATGGAGTCCAAAATGGCCTGACAAATGGTACAGAGAATTTCTTGGGGTCTGGATTCTTTCTGGTAAAAAGTCTTATCCTGTCAATGTCCATAACCTTATTCATGTTAAGTGTCAGGATTTCAGTTGGGTATCCTCTGTTCAATTTTTTTTTTAGACATCTCATCTAATCTTTTAATTCAAACCTCAGGATCATCAATGATCCTTTTCATTCTTAACAGTTGACCCAGTGGAAGGTTCTTGATCAAGGAGGGTGGATGGAAACTGTCATATAGTAATGTGTTGTTTCTATCTGTTTCTTTAGTGAATAGATCACTTCTTAATTATTGATCTACAATTGATATCATAGTATCTAGGAAACTCACTTGTATCTTGCTTGCCTCCATCGTGAATTTTAAGGAAACATGTGCAAAGTTCAGCCTCAATACGAATCTTGTCAATTTCTCATCACTCCCCGTCCAAATGAATAAAATATTGTCTATGTAGCAATACCAGCCATGTACGTGGTCTCTATAGCCCTGATCTCTGAAGATTACATCTTCTTCAAATTTCCCGACAAATAGGTTAGCATAGGTTGGTGCTACATTCGAGCCCATTGCAGTTCCTTTCTTCTGGACATAAAATGTGTCTTTGAATAGAAAGAAGTTCTCATAAAGAATGATCTCAAAGAGATCTTTCATAAATCTTCTTTAACTCAGGGAATATAAATTATCCTTATCTAGAAAATAGAAGATGCTTTCAATGCCTAGATCGTGGGGAATTGAAGTATATAGGCTAGCTATATCCATAGTTACTAGCTGACCGTTAGGAGGAACAACCTTAGGTGCAAACTTACATAGAAAATCTGTCGTATCTTGTAAGTAGGACTCTATGTAACCCAGTAGGGGTCAAATCAATTGGTCCATAAATAACGCAAACGGTTGGAAAATGGAATCTGTACCTGCTACAATTGGACAACCGGGAGGACATGCAGTCTCTTGTGTATTTTGGATAATACATAGAAGACTGGTGTGATAGGGTTTTCTTTAATCAAGAATTTAGCTTGTTTATTTGTGATTATATCAGAGGCTAATGCTTCCTCAACTGTTTCCAATATCTTATTTTTAATTCTCATGGTAGGGTCAAATGCCACTTTAACATAATTCTCCTGATCCTGAAGTTGTCATAAAACTTCTTCCTTGTATTTGGTTTTACTCATAATTACAAGGGCTCCGCCCTTGTCGGCTGGTTTCAGAATCAAGTCACTATGGTTCTGAATTTCTCCAAGGAGTTCTTTCTCTTTTTTAGACATGTTGGGCTTGGCCTTTGTTTGGAAATTCTTCATCAGTTTCTCAAAGTCCTTTTTAACCAGTGTAATGTATGCTTCGACAGAAGCATTAGTATGGGGTGGATTAAAAGTACTTTTAGGCTTAATATTCTGTGTATGGAACTGAAAGGGACCAATAGCCTCTGCTTTATTTGGTTCCTCTTTATTGGCAAAAAACTTTTTAACCGCAAGTTTTTAAAAAATCTGTGTAGATCACATTCAATCGCAAAGAAATCAGGGAGGGTAGTGGGGACAAAAGATAGTCCCTTCTGTAATACTCTCAAAATGTCTTCCGTGATATTAAAATCAGAGATATTAACCACTAGACTGTCCATAGTTACCTCCTCTTCTGTCTGGTTGAAATCTGATATGTGGTGTCTCCTGTGTTTCCTCCCCCCTCTCCTCTGCCTCTTCTTCTGTTCCTTGTACCAAGTCCTCTTAAAGGAAAAGGGACAGAGGAATCACTGGATTCACTATCAGAGGAAGATTCACCTGGGAAGTTATTAGGTTGTGCACCCCTTCTGAACCTTCTAAATGGAATAAAGTCAGGATTATGCCATCTATAGACTTATCCAATTTGGTTTTAAAATTTGAAAACTCTGTCTCTGTTTTTAAATCCTTACTAGAAAGTTCAACTTTATCAATCTCTTGTTGCATTTTGGGTAACTCCTTTTGTATATATTCAATTGTCAAAATTATAATATCATACGAACATTTATTTAAAATGCCTTAAAATTTATCAAAATATTCTGAGTTGTCTCTGAAAAGTGTAGGGTGTAGGTGACTTCTAAGGCCCCTGGGAATACGTTTTTGTCTAAAGTACGCTGCCAAAGTGACAGAGTGGAGATCATAAACGATTTTCTGTTTAATCATTTGTTCTAAACTGAGTGGTTCCTTAATGTCAGGTTCTGTATTTAAGAAATCTCTGTTGCCCACACTCAAAGTGGTTATTCGTGAGGCATCCAGATCCGAATAAGCAAACATCTTAGTACCCTCCAATGAAAATTGTAGAGATATAAAAATGTAAAAATATAAAGATACTAGTGTGCACGTCACGGACCAATATTAATATCTAATAATCAAAGAGTGACTGCACCACCTACTAAGCTTAAGCTATAATATGCTCAGGCACGGGATGGAGTCTGGTCCTTGACTCAATACTAATTTAATACAACTAAATCTCAGCCAATGAGTCTTAGAAATTTTTCAACAAAGAATTTTAATAGTGTATGTTGCTTCACACTATATAATGATAAATACGAAAAAATAAATTAAATGTAAGCAGGAAAAGACAAAATGTAAGCTCGCATCCACACATACCCCATCCACCATACACATCCGTACCATATAATAAACAATAATATTTTATGAGATAAACACAATAAACAAAGTAATCATAACACCCCCAGGGCGTCCCCAGGGGGTGAAGAACAGCACCACCTGTCAAAAATCAAGTGACTGTACAGCTTAAGGACAAAACAGGATAATTCTTAATTTTGAAAACAAAAATTGCATCAAATGTATCCAAGGTGTAGAAAAAGTTACTGGAACAAGTTCATCTCATTTTATTGTGGATACTTTATAGGTAACTTGTAACGTTTGTAGTTTCAACTCTTATCCGGTTACTTTTAAATAGTGTATTATGTAACAATCCCAGGATACTAATGAATGCAGTTAATATTTGTAATCCATGATGTGTTATGTCATGGAGAGACCACAAGCTGAATAGAGCACTAATGAAAACGTAGTATCACTGAAAGCATGAATTATTACTGATAATATCAATATTGTGCCTCGAAATGTCCCTCCATAGAAACTGTTGTGTGAGTGGCCACAATTATAGGGTATAAATGGCTGTACTGAAGTGAGGTATATTTGAACTGCTGGTCCAACCTCACACCCTTTATAACTTTCACTCACGGTATACACGCTAACACAGCATATAAAGTTCCATTATCGTGATCTGTACACTGACCCAACCTGAAGTTAAAGCTGCAAATACCTTGTGTTATTGCAAAAGTATCAGGTTCTGGGATGCAGCTCAGGTCAATAGAGAGTAACAGTGTTACCTGTGTCAGCAAAATGCTGGTATATGCGGTACTACCGTGAGACTTGTCACCAACGAAGCCTTCAGTGTGGAAATGGACCGCTGTCATGATATTCCCATCTCACTTCCTCCGTCTAGAAGCCGTTCACAGTTAGCGTGCAGTGTGGCTCAAACAACACGGGCAGAAACAGGTGATGGCGTCCTTACTGGTTCCATCCGTACCATATAATAAATTATTCGGCTCTGGATGCCTCACGAATAGCTACTTTGTGTGTGGGCAACAGAGATTTCTTAAATACAGAACCTGACATTAAGGAACCACTCAGTTTAGAAAAATGATTAAACAGAAAATTGTTTATCATCTCCACTCTGTCACTTTGGCAGAGTACTTTAGACAAAAACGTATTCCCAGGGGCCATAGAAGTCACCTACACCCTACACTATTCAGAGACAACTCAGAATATTGTGATAAATTTGAAGGCATTTTAAATAAATGCTTGTATGATATTATAATTTTGATAATTGAATATATACAAAAGGAGTTACCCAGAATGCAACAAGAGATTGATAAAGTTGAACTTTCTATTAAGGATTTAAAAACAGAGACAGAGTTTTCTAATTTTAAAACCAAATTGGATAGTAATTTGAATACACTTAAAAAAAGTTTAGAAATCAAGAAATACAAAAAATTTCAGAGAGCCCTTACTGATTACCAAAAAAACAAAGTCTATAGATGGCGTAATCCTGACTTTATTCCATTTAGAAGGTTCAGAAGGGGTGTACAACCTAATAACTTGCCAGGTGAATCTTCCTCTGACAGTGAATCCAGTGATTCATCTGTCCCTTTTCCTTTAAGAGGACATGGTACAAGGAACAGAAGAAGAGGCAGAGGAGAGGGGTGAGGAAACACAGGAGACACCACATATCAGACTTCAACCAGACAGAAGAGGAGGTAACTATGGACAGTCTAGTGGTTAATATCTCAGAGTATTACAGAAGGGACTATCTTTTGTCCCCACTACCCTCCCTGATTTCTTTGCGATTGAATGTGATCTACATAGATTTTTTAGAAACTTGCGGTTAAAAAGTTTTTTTGCCAATAAAGAGAAACCAAATAAAACAGAGGCTATTGGTTCCTTTCAGTTCCATACACAGAATATTAAGCCTAAAAGTACTTTTAATCCACCCCATACTAATGCTTCTGTCAAAGCATACATTACACTGGTTAAAAAGGACTTTGAGAAACTGTGGAAGAATTTCCAAACAAAGGCCAAGCCCAACATGTCTAAAAAAGAGAAAGAACTCCTTGGAGAAATTCAGAACCATAGTGACTTGATTCTGAAACCAGCCGACAAGGGCGGAGCCCTTGTAATTATGAGTAAAACCAAATACAAGGAAGAAGTTTTACGACAACTTCAGGATCAGGAGAATTATGTTAAAGTGGCAGTTGACCCTACCATGAGAATTAAAAATAAGATATTTTTGTGGTAAACCGTGTAATTTGAAAAACGGTGCACTGTGTCACACTGTAAGAGTTGTTTCTCAAAGTGCTTTTGCAGTGGCATCTGACGCCGGTCCGCTTATTTAAGATCTCGCACACAAATTCCCCAAAGTGTTGGAGAGGCTGCGATGCCCTGGGTACCCCAATCCACGTTTGGTGGTCTTGTCCTGTTATTGTACCATTGTGGCAAAAAGCAATCGACTATTGCAATACTAAAGGTATTCTTATACCATCTACACCTAGTGTGGCCTTGTTCCACATCTTGCCTCCTAAGCTGCCTGTCCCACAGAAAAGGTTCTGTGTCTACTTATTCCTTGCACTTAAATTATCTATTGCCAGGATGTGGCTGCAGTCGACCTCCCCAAGCTGGGACCAAATTGTGGAAACCCTAAAATATCTCAAGTCCATGGAAGCCTATGTGTCTCATGTTCATAGTACTGAAGATCAACACGTCCTGATTTGGGAGTACTGTCCTGATTAAAGCTTCTCAGGTTCAATAGCCTCTGTAACTTCTGTCCAAACCAATACACCTAGGGACCTCGTGTCCCTATGATTGGGCCCTCCTGGGCCCTAGGATTATGATCCACTTCCCTCCACTTACCTGCCTACAATAATTTCCTATCCCCTTTTCCCCTTCCCCCCGCCCATTACCCAGCTCCCTCCTCCCCCCTTTTTTTTTTTTTTTTTTTTTCTTTCTCTCTCTCTTGTTGTCCTTCTCTTTTCCTTTTCTCTTCTAATACATTTTTTCTCTTTTCCTCCTCTCTTCTTCTTATCTCGCTCTGGAGATATCATCTATTGTCGAGACCTAGATATAGACTAACTCACAGAACGCTTTACCCTGTTGATATAGCTACATTACCTGTGAGTCAATTTTACAAGGTTTGCTAGTTATTTGTTATTTAATGATTATCACACTGTCATAATTATATGTTCATGTTAAATGTAGATGCCATTTTCTTATTATGCTATGGGACATTACACTATGTCGAGAACTCTGAGAGCTCAGCTTTCTTGTTATATGCTGTGGCTTACGCCTTGTGCGTCCTACTGTCATGTACTACCTGTAGAATATGGCTATTACTCTTGTAACTTTAATGTTTGATGCTCTTAACTATGACTGTATTGTGAATGTTTCAATAAAGCATAAAAAAAAAATAAATAAAAAAAAAAAAAAATAAGATATTGAAAACAGTTGCGGAAGCATTAGCCTCTGATATAATCACAAATAAACAAGCTAAATTCTTGATTAAAGAAAACCCTATCACACCAGTCTTCTATGTATTACCCAAAATACAGAAGAGACTGCGTGATCCTCCCGGTCGTCCAATTGTAGCAGGTACAGATTCCATTTTCCAACCAATTGCAATATTTTTGGACCAATTGATTAGACCCCTACTGGGTTACATAGAGTCCTACTTACAAGATACAACAGATTTTCTATGTAAGATCGCACCTAACAGTCAGCTAGTAACTATGGATATGCCTAGATCATTCCCCATGATCTAGGCATTGAAAGCATCTTCTATTTTCTAGATAAGGATAATTTATATTCCCCGGGTTAAAGAAGATTTATGAAAGATCTCTTTGAGATCATTCTTTATGAGAACTTCTTTCTATTCAAAGACATATTTTATGTCCAGAAGAAAGGAACGGCAATGGGCTCAAATGTAGCACCGACCTATGCTAACCTATTTGTCGGGAAATTTGAAGAAGATGTAATCTTCAGAGATCAGGGCTATAGAGACCGCGTACATGGCTGGTATCGCTACATAGACAATATTTCTTTCATTTGGATGGGGAGTGATGAGGAATTGACAAGATTCGTATTGAGGCTGAACTCTGCATATGTTTCCTTAAATTTCACGATGGAGGCAAGCAAGATACAAGTGAGTTTCCTAGATTCTATGATATCAATTGTAGATCAAAAATTAAGAAGTGATCTATTCACTAAAGAAACGGATAAAAACAACACATTACTATATGACAGTTTCCATCCACCCTCCTTGATCAAGAACCTTCCACTGGGTCAACTGTTAAGAATGAAAAGGATCGTTGATAATCCTGAGGTTTGCCTTAAAAGATTAGATGAGATGTCTAAAAAAAATTTGAACAGAGGATACCCAGCTGAAATCCTGACACATAACATGAATAAGGTTATGGACATTGACAGGATGAGCCTTTTAACCAAAAAGAATCCAGACCCCAAGAAATTCTCTGTACCATTTGTCAACCATTTTGGACTCCATAGTAGAGGATGATACTACAACACTGGCATCTATTGAGAGAGGATACCCAAGTGGGTAATATTTTTATTGATACTCTATTATTCTCATTTAGAAGAAACAGAAACTTAAGAGATGAATTGATTTGTGCTGACTGGGGTCCAACAAAGAAACCAATAGAAATGACCAAGAAAGGTTCCTTTCCTTGCATGAACTGTGCCTTGTGCCATTCAATGCAACAAGGGGATGGCATCACTCATCCACTTTCAGGCAAAAGGATCCCCATCAAAGGGGGCTTCACATGTAGTTCTAAATATGTGATATATGTGATCAAATGCCCATGTGGCCTGGCATATGTAGGTGAGACCACCAAAACGGCCAGATATAGGATACGACAACATAAAGCAGCTATAGTCAAAGATGTTGAAGATGCTCCAGTAGCACATCATTTCACTAGATTCTCACATAACAAAAGCCAGTTGAGGTTTCAAATAGTTGATGGAGTACCCCCATTACGCAGAGGTGGGGATAGACAGAAATTATTATTTAAGAAAGAAGCCCAGTGGATCAGGAAACTTGATACCATGGTACCCAAAGGTCTCAACAGAGACATCTCCTGGGGTAATGTTATCTAAACATTTAAACTCGATAGGAATGCCACTAACAATAATAATAAAAAGGATAATACAGTAGAAATTATTCTTAGTCATTAAGGCATCTCTGAAATGTACTTGCAGATATTAATTGGGACCATACAATTTGAACACTGTACAATGTGATTTATGACTCTAACCAATGATAATGTGGAATGGCCCTACCGATTGTGAGTTAGGGTCTTATTCTGGTAATAAGAGTGATATCTACTCAGACCATACCGTTATCCAAAGATTACATTAAGCTGTTATTGCTTATTCTCTTTCTTTTTTACTATTTTTTTATTTTTTTGACACACTCAGGTTAAATTAAATTATCATGATTCAGATTCACTATGTAATTTCAAACAACTTTCCAATTTACTTCCATTACAAAAAATGTGCACAGTCTTTTATATTTACAATTTTTGAGTCACTCACCAGATCCTACTAAGCATGTGCAAGAATTCACAGACTATACGTATATGCATTTGTGATTGGCTGATTGCTATCACATGGTACAAGGGGAGTGGAAATATACATAACTTTGAAAATTGTTAGAAAAAAATCTACTATTCATTTGAAGTTCAGACTAAGTGCTATTGCATTGTCTTGTTATCTTGCATTTGTTGATTATGCAAATCTAATGTGTTGACTGGTCCTTTAAGGTCACTTTTTTAAGGATTCTATAACGAGTATTATAGAATTTAATGCTATATCATTAAGATTCCTTATATGACCGTACTAATCGTAATAGGATCTTGAATCCAGCCGACGCAGAACCATCCTCTTCTTCCAATGTCCTAACAGCGAATGAAGGTTCCTTTAAATGACTTCATCCAAGATGGCGTCCCTCGAATTCCGATTGGCTGATAGGATTCTATCAGCCAATCGGAATTAAAGTAGGAAAAATCTGATTGGCTGATGTAATCAGCCAATCGGATTGAAGTTCAATCCGATTGGCTGATTGGATCAGCCAATAGAATGCGAGGTCAATTCTATTGGCTGATGTAATCAGCCAATCGGATTGAACTTCAATCAGATTGGCTGATTACATAAGCCAATCAGATTTTTCCTACCTTAATTCCGATTGGCTGATAGAATCCTATCAGCCAATCGGAATTCGAGGGACGCCATCTTGGATGACGTCATTTAAAGGAACCTTCATTCGCTGTTAGGACATCGGAAGAAGAGGATGGCTCCGCGTCGGCTGGATTCAAGATGGCTCCGCTCCACTTCTGTCCCATCGGTGCCCGGCTGGGTGAACACTACCCCATTGAAGATCACCCTACTTGGGGCCGTGTACACCCAGACGGGCACCGATGGGACAGAAGTGGACATCTGGAGCGGCAGAAGTCTTCATCCAATCGGGGCAGAAGAGGTCCTCCAAGCGGCATCTTCTATCTTCAATCAACTGGAGCCGAGCGGAGCCATCTTGAATCCAGCCGACTCAGAACCATCCTCTTCTTCCAATGTCCTAACAGCGAATGAAGGTTCCTTTAAATGACATCATCCAAGATGGCGTCCCTCGAATTCCGATTGGCTGATAGGATTCTATCAGCCAATCGGAATTAAAGTAGGAAAAATCTGATTGGCTGATGTAATCAGCCAATCGGATTGAAGTTCAATCCGATTAGCTGATTGGATCAGCCAATAGAATGCGAGGTCAATTCTATTGGCTGATGTAATCAGCCAATCGGATTGAACTTCAATCAGATTGGCTGATTACATAAGCCAATCAGATTTTTCCTACCTTAATTCCGATTGGCTGATAGAATCCTATCAGCCAATCGGAATTCGAGGGACGCCATCTTGGATGACGTCATTTAAAGGAACCTTCATTCGCTGTTAGGACATCGGAAGAAGAAGATGGCTCCGCGTCGGCTGGATTCAAGATGGCTCCGCTCCACTTCTGTCCCATCGGTGCCCGGCTGGGTGAACACTACCCCATTGAAGATCACCCTACTTGGGGCCGTGTTCACCCAGCCGGGCACCGATGGGACAGAAGTGGACATCTGGAGCGGCAGAAGTCTTCATCCAATCGGGGCAGAAGAGGTCCTCCAAGCGGCATCTTCTATCTTCAATCAACTGGAGCCGAGCGGAGCCATCTTGAATCCAGCCGACTCAGAACCATCCTCTTCTTCCAATGTCCTAACAGTGAATGAAGGTTCCTTTAAATGAGATCATCCAAGATGGCGTCCCTCGAATTCCGATTGGCTGATAGGATTCTATCAGCCAATCGGAATTAAGGTAGGAAAAATCTGATTGGCTGATGTAATCAGCCAATCGGATTGAAGTTCAATCCGATTGGCTGATTGGATCAGCCAATAGAATGCGAGGTCAATTCTATTGGCTGATGTAATCAGCCAATCGGATTGAACTTCAATCAGATTGGCTGATTACATCAGCCAATCAGATTTTTCCTACCTTAATTCCGATTGGCTGATAGAATCCTATCAGCCAATCGGAATTCGAGGGACGCCATCTTTGATGACGTCATTTAAAGGAACCTTCATTCGCTGTTAGGACATCGGAAGAAGAGGATGGCTCCGCGTCGGCTGGATTCAAGATGGCTCCGCTCCGGTTGATTGAAGATAGAAGAGTCCACTTGGATGAAAACATCTGCCCCTTGGAGGACCTCTTCTGCCCCGATTGGATGAAGACCTCTGCTGCTCCGGATGTCCACTTCTGGCCCATCGGTGCCCGGCTGGGTGAACACGGCTCCAGGTAGGGTGATCTTGAATGGGGTAGTGTTAGGTTTTTTTAAGGGGGGATCGGGTGGGTTTTAGAGTAGGGGTGTGTGGGTGGTAAAAGAGCTGATTACTTTTGTAATTTAGTATAGCGTAGGGAATTTTATTATTTTGGGGGGCTTTTTTATTTTATTAAGGGGCTTAGATTAGGTGTAATTAGATTAAAATTCTTGTAATATTTTTTATTTTTGTAATTTAGTGTTTTATTTTTTTGTACTATAGTTTAGTTTATTTAATTGTATTTTAGTTTAGATAATTGTAGTTAATTTATTTAATTAATTTATTGATAGTGTAGTGTTAGGTGTAATTGTAACTTAGGTTAGGATTTATTTTACAGGTAATTTTGTAATTATTTTAACTAGGTAGCTATTAAATACTTATTAACTATTTAATAGCTATTGTACCTAGTTAAAATAAATACAAAGTTGCCTGTAAAATAAATATAAATCCTAAAATAGCTACAATGTAACTATTAGTTATATTGTAGCTATATTAGGGTTTATTTTATAGGTTAGTATTTAGTTTTAATAGGGTTAGACTTAGGTTTAGGGGTTAATAACTTTATTATAGTAGCAGCGACGTTGGGGGCGGCAGATTAGGGGTTAATTATTGTAGGTAGGTGGCGGCGATGTTAGGGAGGGCAGATTAGGGGTTAATAAAATGTATTATAGTGTTTGTGAGGCGTGAGTGCGGCGGTTTAGGGGTTAATACATTTATTATAGTGGCGGCGATATCCGGTCGGTAGATTAGGGGTTAATAAGTGTAGGTAGGTGGCGGTGACGTTGGGGGGCGGATTATGGGTTAATTAATATAATATAGTGTCGGCGATGTTAGGGACAGCAGATTAGGGGTTCATAGGCATAATGTAGGTGGCGGCGATATCCGGTCGGCAGATTAGGGGTTAAATAATTTTATTATAGTGTTTGCGATGTGGGGGGGCCTCGGTTTAGGGGTTCATAGGTAGTTTATGGGTCTTAGTGTACTTTATAGCACTGTAGTTAATAGCTTTGTGTTACGGCATTAGCCAATAAAACTCTTAACTACTGACTTTTTTAGGCGGTAGGAGTCTTGGCGGTAGAGGCTGTACCGCTCACTTCTTTCAAGACTCGTAATACCGGCATTAGGCAAATCCCATAGAAAAGATAGGATACACAATTGACGTAAGGGGATTTGCGGTAGCCAAAAGTCGCGGAAGAAAAGTGAGCGGTACACCCTTTCCGGCCTGACTCGTCATACCAGCGGGCGTTAAAAAGCAGCGTTAGGACCCCTTAACACTGCTTTTTAAGGCTAACGCAAAATTCTAAATCTAGGTGATAGTTAATTTAAAGTCAATAATTCAACTTAAATTAATTTATCACTGATTGCAAGATTGCTTTTTACACATTTATTGCTGTCCATTATTTGCCTATTCAAAATGGATTGAGCTACAGGTTTTTAATGGTATTTGGAATGAGAACAGCTTGACCTTTTTGTTACAAGCAATGTCATTTTTTAAAGTTAGCCATGCAATGCTAAGCAATGTATTACAATATGAACACCAATAAACAATTTGTCAATTGTAAATATAATATTCCGACCATTACTAAATAAACAGTATTTTAATTTTGTGAGATTTTTTCCATTTAAGCAATGAAGATAATTTTATTTGACTGATCATAATCACTTGAATGCACCAAATTTTTACTTATATTCTCGTCATCAGAAAAGGGCAGTTTGCAGTTTAAAGTGACAGTGGAGTAAATGTCTGTGACATCACAGGTTTTCGACATTTTACTTAATCATATCCATCTAAATGTATCTTGATTGTGGTAAAGTTATTTAGAAAATAAAATACAATATAGACACAAAGAAGTATTTACTATATTCACGTTAACAACTATTGAAAGCAGAACACTCTCTATTCCCTCTTGCATGCATAGGTAATATAGCCCTGTTGCTTGATACTAAAGCTAGAGAAAGATGCATGTGATCACTGCAATATTTAAAGGGACAGTGAACTGTAAAATTGTTTTTATATTAATGTATTTTCAATTACTTGTTATACCAGCTGCAGAGTATAAAATGTATGAGAAATTGCATTTTCAGGTATATTTGTGTATATGAAGTAGATGGTTTTGTGCTTTTAAACCACATCCTATAACAATGGGTTGAGCTTAAGTTAATTTTAGATCTCATTATGTTATCACTTTGTGTACACACACTTGCTTCTTTATCTTATATTTGTCTGAAAAATTTAAGATCAATACAAAGAGAGAACAATGGAAAATTATCATTTTATTACTTAACTATTTTGCATCCCATTTCTTCTGCTGGCTGTGTTTACTTAGGCTATTCAATAGCTGAGACTCCAGTATCAAAACTATAAGTATAGGTTGGGAAACCACAAGGTAAATCAGCTATTTCAAAGGCCAAAATATGGGTAAATGAGCTACTTGTAAACAATTTAATGCACTCCAGCAGGTAAAATGGATCATTGGGAACAATTTAAATGGGAGAATTTTTTTGGGTGAACTGACCCTTTAATTATCTTCTGGGATACTGAATGAACAGTCTCTACTTTATTAATGTATATGAATAGCAGTCATGACTCCTGCTATTTAAATAATTCTTTAGTACAAACACTACCATATAATTATTAAATCAGTTCCGTTAGTAATTTGGTTGTGCAATCCAGTTTATGTATATTCTTATGTAAACTGTTTAGTGCAGATTAAGCTGATTGAATCTCCCTAAACTCTAAGGCCCACACTGTTCATCCCTTCAGTCCTAGAATGTCACATTGGAAGGCGATATTATTTGATCACATATAGTTAACAACACATAACAGAACCGTTATTGCTATGCATACAGCCTAGATATATATATATATACAACCTAGATAGATAGATTGATAGATAGATAGATAGATAGATAGATAGATAGACGGATTGATCGATAGATATTGATATAGCCATGATGGAATTAACTGACACTTATTCTAAACAACTGATTCTTCAACAGTACTGGGAAATACTATAGGTTATTCTCAATGAAGAAAGATAAAGTATCTCAACCCCTGGCTGTGTCATTGATCTGTTTCCATGTACTTATTACACTAAAGGGCTGAGTTTATGCACAGAGATCAATGACATGGATTACTATAATTAGGAGAATCATAAAATTGAGGTTTATTCCCAGTTGGTGCAATGTTCTTTGTTAAGAAAATTAAGGTTTTCCTGCATTGATTATGAGGGTCTTATTAAGAATACAAAAAAGAACAAATACCCAATGGCCCTCATCTCTGAATTTATCAAACTGAATATTATAGGAATTTACAATCTGAACTTATCACATCAGATGAACAAGTATCTAGTGATGCCCTTCAGGCTTAGCTATCTCAATTATAAATTATTAAGACTATTCAATAGAATATACCCTGCAAAAGAACTTATTGCAATAGCTATTAGAATAACCTGTATGTAAATGCATAGAAATGTGAATTTAAGAGCTTGTATTTCCTTTTTTGTAACACATTCTGCTATTTGCTGGTATGTTAGTTGATTCAGCCAAGCTGCAAGAGATAACTAATTTAAAAGAAAACTAATACTTTCTGAGATTATTAACTTTGGTTAAAGAGAAATTAATCCAATATTGTTGCTTTTCTTAAAGATTTATCAAAAATAACCAATCCCAAAATATGCCTAAAGGAGACTTAGTAAGCCTTACAAGAACTAAAGAAAGCTTTCACCATTACACAAGTTCTCTGGCACCTTGACAAAAAATTATCTCCAAGAGCTCTTCTTCACCTAAAAAATATTAAGATATCAGGAAAACAGGACTTATCACAGTTACCTTGGGTTGGGAGGCAATGGGAATGTCTCTTGTCACTAGTTTGTATCAGTAATCGGGTACCATAACTATAGCTACTTCCAGCATGTTAGAGTTTTTCCATGCCTCTCCAATGACCAGGCAATCCATATAGTCATACATTTAGTTGTATATTTGTCCTGATCTTATTGAAAGATTTAGATCCTGGTGGCATTTTTTTCCAGTAATCAAGCAAATGCCATACACTTGACAGAGACCCAATCCAGCAAAATATATTTCTGAAGAAAATGTTCTCCATATAATTCATGAATACATCATTTCTGGCCATGGGGCATAATTTAAAAAATTATGCTACCACTGTTAGAACTAGTCTTTAACAATTATTACCATTTCATACAGACCCTATTGTATTATTCTGCAGTTAGGCATCGTTCCAAGATACACTTTGTTACTCCAATATCCGCTAACCAATTAATGGTTTCTTAGTCTCCATACCCCCTGGTTCTGCTAAAGAAAAGCAGAATATATTCACTAACCTTTATGCTAACCAGCTCCCTTCTTTCATTCTTATAATCTTGTCTGTCATCAAAACAATTCAAACTATGTTATGCCTCAGGCAAATTGGGACTTGGCTATGGTGACCCCTACAAGATCAATAAATAGTTTTCCCCTTAAAGTGAAGCTTCCACCAGTCTTCACCATGATTCTAAAACACATTTCCCATCTCTCTTCTTAAACCAGTCATTGCAAATCCTTTTTTTTACCAACCATCCACCGTTTGACCTGCATTTTTCTAAAGCCAGAAGGAATTTGTAGTGAGAATAATTATAAATGCTAGGAAGGTATGCAGTTGACCCCAGTAACAGATGTGTGAGGGGGCTGTCCAGAACAGTATGGGTATCCCCAGAAGAAGTTCCCACTTGTTCATGTCTTTGTCCCTTTCACATCATTCACCCAGATAAACTTTTAAGTTTTATCTCACCTAGAGGTAGCTACACTAAAGCTAAAAATTCAGGCTATCATATAGTAGTCTATGATTTCACTTTATGGAAAATGAAATATATAAAGGGAAGAGTGTTCAATAAATGGACAGCAAGACCAAGCTCCTAAACCTTCACCTACCGACAAAACATGGGATTGTTTTGAACTGGTCTGATAATAATTGTAAATATTGTGTAAACTCCAGCTACAATGTAGTTTCTTGTTCTTGCATGTGTTCACTTTTCTACCGGTATTACAGTCTGTCCTTTCCATTTTCAGGAAACAAGAGCCCAGTTCTAAGACTCACACTACTGTTCTCTTTAAAGGAACATAATGTTCAAAACTGAAATGTGCATAACACCACATCTGCTCAGAGAGTTGGTTGTGGCTTGGCCAGCTGAGTGATTACTGAAATGATAAATGTCACTGTTAGCTTTCTGAGTGGATAAAGAGTTTTAATGAGGGTGCACAGGGAATGTGCTGCATATGCGTGTATGCTGCTGAAACAATGAAACTTTTACTAATAGTATTTTGCTAATACATGCAGAGTACAAACCTTTTGCACTTAAATTGTAATGGGCTCAGGCACATTTTGATTGTACCACCATGACACTCCATTACCAAGTATATTAAAGTAAAAGCAAAAAGTTTGTTACTGAACAGTAAATGAACGTGAATGTGACATTTCTAATTGTAGTTAAATTACTTTGTAATAAAAATATCAACTGTTCCTTAAAGTAACCCTACGCAATATTTTTCTCCTACCTGCCAATTCAGACAACCTATCAGCAGCCTCAAATCATTTCTAATAGGCCTGCATCTTTAAGAAAACTCCTTGAATTAATTTGTTGTTTGTGAGCAAGCGTTTAGTCAATAAACTGTTTTAACTTTTTTTTTTTTTTTTTAAATCTTTGACCTGGATAATTAGGAGTTCTGCTTTCTGCATTGAAATTTGAGTGGTTCACCAAATATACTCTGAATTGTTTTAATTCAGCAGCAAAACAAGAATCTTGCCCAGATGCAGAAAATTATTCAAATTCTTAGTTGTTAATGACATGCTAGAAGGCTTTTTAGCAATATTTTACCAGGCTATCGATAACTGTCTGCATTACAAGTAGCACCTTAGGCATCTAGTTAGTGGCACTAAATAATTACACACTTTGGGGTTTATTCAACTTCCTAGAGCAAAATTTACTTCCTAAATGCTTAGCTATATATTTTTCTATTGTCCAAAATGTAACAATATGAAACATTATTTTACAGGTTTAAACAATAGAATATTCATTATGCATTGATAACAGCAACATATGCAGTTCATGATAGCTATACAAATCTCATAAGAGTTATATGAAACCTTTGAATAAACTGTTATTATTGAACTTAAAGCGACATGATACTAAAAAAATGTATTTATTCCATCAAATCAGAATGTTTTAACTTGTTTTGCAGTTGTTGTTTTTTTAAATAGATGTCCCTGTGCTAAGTAAAACGTTTTCTGTTTGGATGTCCCTATCAGTCAAGGCACAATAAAGATCTGAGTGTGGACAAAGACCTTGCAAACCCACATTGGCAGGGAGGGGGCAACTACAGAATTTAGGATAGTGACAGTGCAGCCCAGCTACTTCGGCTCTTGTACAAGATCAGGGCATATCAATCATCCTGGACAAATGTGTCTGAGAATTTTAGGAAGCAACTTGTATATGGACCCCTACAATTACTGAAAAGGGCATGAAACACAAACTATTTTATTTAATGATTCAGATAAAACATTCAATTAAACTTTTTTTTTTCCAATTTACTCCTTTTATCTAGCGTCATCTTTTGTTGAAAAGCAGTTATAACCTCAGAAGTGTGCATGTGTCTGGAGCACTATATGTTAGCTGTTTTGCAAAAAAAAATGCCTTTAACAGTGTTATACATTGTGATAATAAATGGGTTATGAATAACAACAAAATATATAATAAAAATTATTATAATAAACATAACAAAAATAAAGGATGTGTGGATAGATGAAAATTAGTCCCAGCTATGCTTGATAGAAGAATCCCCTAAATGCAATAGATAAGGAAGGAAAAAAAAACAAAACAATGAAGTAGTTGCTCCAAATAAGTAAACTCAGGAACAAACCAATACTACTAACATGAAATAGAGCACAAATCTGCTCAAAAGAATGATGTTGTATAATCAAAAGGCTCATAATGTTTCTCTTGTGAGTCTTTGGGGGTAAAATTATTAAATGGCGAGCGGACATGATTCGCTATAGCATACGGACATAAATATAGTCATGTCTATATAAATCAGAACCCTTTCCAGACACTTTTCCATATGCCATATTCCTTTTCACCCTTATAAAACTTTATTATTAATATTTAAATTATATATTTTATTAAAAAGTGCATATATGTGTGTAATACTTAATTTTAATATGTTTTTGTTGTGTTTTTTGCAAAGGTCTCAAGGTGCCCTAAATATTCAAATGCAGTTTCGGCTTGCACTCTAGCGCAACCTATTACTTTCAACTTGTAATACCAGGGCAATGCGGTCACGATATACATTGGAAGTAATGGTTGCACTCGAGCAAAGTGGGGCGCACTAATCCTCCTCTAGTTAGTGTGCTTTACCATGGACTAGTAATATCAAAGTGGCTCTAATGGTAGCATTGTCTAACAAAACTAGTTATCATGCATGCGCTATCATTAGTGCACCACTTGTAATCTAGACCTTAATATTGTACTCTTGTACTCTTATTTAGTCAATCATTTTGCTGTATCTGACAGTTTCATGTCTTTACTACCATGGTGCCTCATATGAGAAATAGACCACAGATTTGCCATAAAGTTGTTGAATGTATTAAGCTAGACTTTGTGAATGAAGAATTTAGTTGATCAAACTGTATCAAATTGAAAAATAAAGTGTTTTGTTTCAGTTACTACTGAAATACTGCTGTGAGTCTAAGCTGCCAATTTCAAAACCACACCTCTTCCCGGTGATGTTAAGCAAAGAGCAGTCAACAAGTCTGACAGACCCAGACATCCTTTTGTTTCTCCTTTAAAAGGATCCACATTTCTAGTTATCATTTTATACATGTGTTGCATGTGTTTCTCAAAATGTTCCTTAAGGTGATATAAAGTTTTCTATTGAAATCTGTTTATTGAGATGGTATAAAAGCTAACTATGAACAGGTATAAAGAAATATATGACATAAGGAAATTAAAAATATAGCATAGGAACTGAATAAGCATGAGTAAACAAACATCAATGTGGTCTCCTTGCTCAGTGTGTTTAGAGGAATATGGCTGCACTTCACTGATGAAGCCAATCTGGGATTGCCGTGTTCCTTGTTCATACAGGAATTGCCTGGTATTTTGGCGCTTGGCTGACCGTCATAGGGAAGATCAGACTTATATACTACAGTACAGGAAAGTTCTACTCTGTGAAAAACATTACTGATCTAAAAAGAAGCGGCACCCAGGTGGTAAATCACCATAGAACAGGCTAACAAGTTATTGTGCTGTTTGTTTGTTCCTGAGAGTGCCCTTTTTTCTGTGTGTATTGTGTCTCCCTAAGGGAAAAAGGGGCAACCAGATATGGACTCCTTGCTCCGTTTGCTTAGAGGAATATGGTTGTACTTCACTGACGAGGACCAATACAGGCAAAAACAATTGTCTGGGGTTGCTGTGTTCCTTTTTCATAGAGGAATTGCCTCGTATTTCGGCACTGGATGGACTAATAGGTCGGATCAGAATTCTATACTACAGGAGGAAAGTTATTCGTTGTTCGTTTCGTGAGAGTGTGCTTCTCTCTGTGTGTATATATATATACAGTATATTATATATATATACTGTATATATATATATATATATATATATATATATATATATACAGAGAGAGAGAGAGAGAGAGAGCGAGAGATAGATATATACAGTAGATATGAGACAGGAGACATATACAGACCAGAAAAATCTATTATAATAGCGAAATTAAATGTGTAAAACATAAATCATAAAATATCAACTCATAAAATGTAAAATGTAATCTAAATAAAATTGCAAATGAATCCCTCAGAAAATGAAAAATTTCAAAATTCTTGTTAAGGAACTAATGAAGTCAAATCATATATCCATCTCATCACCAATTGCCACAGTCTGGTATGTACAGTATATCTCCACTTCTCCAGTAAGGCAAGAGTTTCCTAATACCTATACATTTTAAGATGGAGGGTTCTACATTGTTTACCTAAACAGAATGAACAGATTCATTTAGTTTAGGATAGCCTTTCTTAATAGTGTGAGGAGGTTAGGGTGTGTGGAAAAAAGAATGCAGGAACAGATACACAGAACAATGAGTCTTTTTAAAAGCTTTATTGAGTGCTAAGCAAAAGAACAGTTGGTAATAGAAGTTCACGGAAACAGCAAGTTTGAACATAGACTCAATGCAAAACACTGAAGTCCAATACAAGGTTCAGAATACTTTAAGTAGTTTGCAGTAACAAAGTCCAATGTACACTGGGGCTTGAATTGAGCAGTAAAGGGTGAGGCTGTCACACAATACCTGATAGGTACAGCAAGCACAACTGGTAAGAGGAAAACAGACACAGGATTATCAGCAGGCACAGTCAGGATACCCAGCAGGTACTGTTAGAGAGACTGTCACGGGATGCCAGGTAAGTACAACAGGCACAGCTTGTTTGAGGAAAGCTGTTCTGGTATAGAAGACATAGGTTTCTCAGCAGATACTGGATACCCAGCAGGTACTGTTGGTGAGACTGTCACAGAATATAAGATAGGTACAGCAGACACAGCTGATTTGAGGAAGGCTGTCACTGGTATATTAGACATAGGTTTCTCAGCAGGCCCAGAATACCCAGAAGGTACTGTTAGTGAGATTGTCACAGGATACCAGATAGGTACAGCTTCAAGAACAAGGTGCGCATACCCAGGTGTAAGGTAAGTATTCTTGGTCTCTGGAACAAGGTGAGCATACACAGGTATCAGGTAAGTATGCGTGGTCTCTGGAACAAGGTATGCATACACAGGTACAAGGTAAGAATGCTTGATCTCTGGAACAAGGTGAGTATGCAGAGGTATCAGGTAATTATGCTTGGTTTCTTGGAAAAAAGTGAGCATTCACAGGTATCAGGTAAGTATGCTTGGTCTTTGGAACAAGGTGAGCAGACATAGGTAGCAGGTAAGTTTGCTTTAGCTTAAGAGGATCTAGGACCACCTTGGAAGGGCAATAACTCAGCTCAGAGTGAAGCTTTTATATGAACTCCCACACCTGAGTACTCCAGGTCAGAATTCAAGTAATTAGGACATGGCCCATTTAAATCCCATCAGTGTGCGGCTGTGTGTCATTAGGGAAGCTTGCAGTAGGAGCAGGCCGGGACCATGAGGCTGTAGCTTTACCCTCGCCGAGACCGGAGGGACTGGACAGGAGCTCCCAGGTAAGTCCCTGACAATTACTTATGTGTTCTCCCAGACTATTTTTTAGGAGACGTGAGGTGTATACTACAAATTGTATATTACAGGGACATTAAAAGAGTAAAATAATATTTTTATGTATCAAATGCAGTCTGCCCAAACCCACAATTGGCCATTATTTTTTCGACTGTCCACGTATCAAACGCTTCTGGTGCCAAGTGCAGTATTGGATCAAGGTTACACTACAAATCAGCATAGTCTTTGACTTGAGGACAATATTCCTATTTGTGTGGGAGGGGCAGAGTGCCACCATGCATTCTATCCTTACCCTCTGCATCATTTTGGCCCCTCAATGTATTCTGGCCCTCTGGATCACCAACAAACCCCCCTTATTATCTCAATTTAAACAACGGTTGCTCAAACAGCTTTTTATAGAACAACTTGATACCAAACTAGATATAAAGCGTAGACTAAAGTTATTCCTTAAGAAATGGCAGTGCCTTATAAAAACTTTCCCTCTACTCTACAGTATCACATCTTACGACCATTCTTACAGCATGAACTATTCTTGGAGGCGTCCCCTTGGGGAGATTGGAATGTTCTAGACTTTGAACATGTAAGGGCCACACAGTCCTCTGGTTGGGAGGAAGTGTTAATTGAGAGCTAGTTTTCCTGGCACTTAGGAGTGATGGGGGGTCATGGCAGCATCATGCAACTAAGGGTTGAGTCAGAGGAGTGGAGAGAGCCCTCCGCCCCTTTTTTTTTTTTTTTTTTTTTTTGAGAAGATTGAATCCCCACTGTAACAGCGGTATTTAGTCTTCAAAGTTTCATCTTGTTGAAATTAGTTAGTTGTTAGGTAATGTTGTAAGTTAAAACTAAATTCTTATTTGGACTATTTGCACCTTAAATTGTCAACGGAACCTGCCGCCTACCTGGAAATGGACACATACTTAAAGATTTTCAACTCCTGGTATCGCTTTTTTCTTTGTATGTAAATGTGTAACTCTTGTGTGAACCATTTATCCATGAAGTCAATGCATAACTGTAATGTATTCTTGTGAACCCAAATAAAAAAAAGAATTTGAAAATAAATTTAAAAAAAATACTAATATTTTTCTTATAACATGAAATAAAATTATTAATCTCATTCTCTTTGTTCTGAGTAATAGGTCTGTGTAGTAGGGAAATTTGTTTTACAACTTTATTTATATAATTATATTATCCTGATTGGGAAGTCTTTCTCCAGACATGTTTTAAGTATTGGTTCATTCTAGAGAAGTATCAACATCTGTACAATTCCTACAAATTATGCTGAATTGACCTTTAAGAATACTATGAGATCCTGTATTATGGTGAAAGCTTTTGTTATCTATATAATTATTAACATCCAAAAAAAAAATTTAGCTTACCATTTTCAACACAGATTTTCAAGATCTGAAAAGGTCACTTTGTTCTACTGGTGGAATTCAAATAAGCTAGATAATGAGTTAATTTGCTTCCTCCCTTCTCCAGATGAAACAATGTTATAAATTGTGCAAATACTGCTGCCATCTTGTGCTCAAAAACATTTTTGCAGAATTGCTGCCATATAGTTTTCCAGCCATGAGCATGCTACCTACCTAGGTAGTCTCTTCAACGAAGAATACCATGAGAATAGAGTACATTTAATAATAGACATAATTGGAAAAAATAATTTTATTATCTAACCTATCTGAATCATGAAAGAATTTTTTTTTTCATGTCCCTTTAATTATTGCACCTGCAGTGCCAGACTGGGACCCAAAAGCCATTTTAAGCCAGAGCAGCCCACCTGGTATACAGATAAATATACATATATACAGGGCTAAAAATTTCAACTCACCACTAGCCATTGGTGAGTGGAAATTTAATTGGGTGAGTGAAAGTTAGTGAGTGAATGTTGAATCATCATTCACTCACTGTCAAAAGTCTTATTAAAGGCTAATTTTTTAAATAACATTGTTCTGATTTTTAGACTCCTAACCAAGCCACAAAGTATCAGATATATCCATGCGTTTACAGGGCTCCTGATGATCTAATCTGTCTTTTCATATGCAGGGAATGAGGGGGGAGGTTTCTGTCCCAGCCTAACCTCATCAACAGTGCTAAACTTTGAGCTTCTAAGTAAGTTTTTAAAAGGTTTTATACTGGATTTTTAGATCAGTATCTGTGCATATTCTTCTTTATTGTAGTGTCTATTACATGCAGTTATATGAAAATTGGTGTATACTGTCCCTTTAAAAAATAAAGAAAGTGAAGAGAAATGAGAGAGAGGAAAGAAAGTGTAATGAGAAGATATGGCTTGAGAGAGAAGGGAGAGGGTAAAAAGGGAGGTGGGAGTAGAGAGAGTTAAGAGAGAGAAGGAAGGGATAACTATTATTTAAAAATAAAATATCCAGGGCTGCTATGACCTTCCATGACTGTCAGTGCTCTTTTCCTAACTCTCTCAGTTCATGTTGCAAACTGCTGTGTACTTATTTTTTATTAATTTATAACTGTATGTAGCATTATTTAATTTGTTATGGTATAAAATAAACATAATATTAAAAATGACTGCACAATAAGGTGTTTCACAATGGCTAAACATATGTGCAAAGAGGGGAGTAGTGGGGGTGGTGTAAACAAGAAGTGGGTGGGATCGAGTTGCAAGCAACATTTTTGATTGGCTAGTATCTTAGGATTGGAAGATGCCCCTTGCAGCTGTGAGTGCTGATTCCCCTACTTGGGAATTAAAAATACAAAGACTGGGCTGTTAATTATAGTTCCCACCATAACACAGGAACTGTAATTATCAGGCCATGCTTCAGACTGACTGGTGTGTGGGGCTTAGCAAACTCAGATGGCCCAACTAACTGGTCGGCCCACCAGGAATTTGCCTGGAATGCCCAATGACAGTTTTTTCTATGGGAATTATCTCTAGGGCCTCTATTTAACAAGGTCTGGTGGACCTGATCCGACAGTGCGGATCAGGTCCACCAGACCTCGCTGAATACGGAGAGCAATACGATCTCCGTATTCAGCATTGTACCAGCAGCTCACAAGAGCTGCTGGTGCAATTCTGCCCCCTGCAGACTCACGGCCAATCGGCCGCCAGCAGGGAGGTGTCAATCAACCCGATCATACTCGATTGGGTTGAATTGCAGTGACGTCTGTCCGCCTGCTCAGAGCAGGTGGACAGGTTATGAAGCAGCGGTCTTTGTGACCGCTGCTTCATAGCTGCTATTTCTGGCGAGTCTAAAGACTAGCCAGAAACACGGGGCATCAAGCTCCATTCGGAGCTTGATAGATAGGCCCCTATAGGTCAGTGAGCAGCATTAGAGTCCCAGGTCTCAGTGTAACACATTCATATAGTCATATTTAAACAGCTTTCACTTAACAGCTTTCACTTTCATGCAAAAATATTTTAACATGATTAATTGCAACTCTTTCACATACATGGCATTCTGTCCCTTTAACCTGTAATAGTTCACAGCATGTGAAATTACCCATTTTAAAACTTATAAACACATCATCAAAATGAAAAAAAAAAACTAATCGTCTGATGTCAATATTTAAGTTGTAAGCCTGATTTCTGATTTTATAAGCCTTTGCTGAAACGGTTCTTAGTCCTTATCACTAATTTGCAGTTAAATTTCTTTCAGCATTTTTTATGACTTAACCTCACAAATTATAAGTTGATTTTTAAAAAATTCCAGCACTTTTACAAAATAACATAATAAATACACAAATAAAGGGGGGAAAACACCATACGGAATGTAAACTATCAAACTATATGATAAGAAAATGGTCATATGAATAGAAAGCACTTTATTATAAGGAAATGTCTCAGATTTATGTTGGTTTAATTTTGATAGAAGCTGTAATGCATTTTCCTTGCCTACTTCTTTTTATTTTGTTAAAGTGTATAGAGATACAGGGGCCGATTTATCAAGCTCCGAATGGGGGCGGTATTGCACAAGCAGTTCTGGTGAGCTGCTTGTGCAATGATTACTGCCAACAGCGTATGCTGTCGGCATTTATCGATGTGCAGTGGACATGATACGCTACATCGTATCATTTCCACTCGCACTTTCATAAATATACCCCTAATATTCATTTCTTTTATCCAATATATGACATTTACCCAGTGATGTTACTGCACATATGAAAAATGAGCTTAATCGTCTGTGTTTTTGACCTCTTGAATGTATGGATTTATTTTCAACAAAATTAAAAGTTGTGCGCTAAACCGGGTGCGTAAATAACGCAAAATAATTAGCTGTATCACACTCTCCATAGCACTACCATTACAAGTTATTGAAAAACATTCTTTTTTTGTGCGGAAACCCAAGGCCTGACTTGATGTGCTTGTGCATGTTTTCCCCCATAGACATCAATAGGGAGAAAGTGTTAGAAAAAACTAACACCTGTGATCGCGGAATGGCGATCACTGTAGCGCAATCCCCATTGATGTCTATCGGTAAAATAACACCCTAACATAAACCCTTAGTCTAAATACCCCTAATCCGCCGCCCCCCGACATCGCCAACACTAAATAAAGCTATTAACACCTAAACCGCCGCCCCCGACATTGGTGACACTAAATAAAACTATTAACCCCTAAACTGCCAAATCCCAGCATCGCAAAGACTATAATAAACTTATTTACCCCTAAACCGCCAGCCCCCCCACATCGCAAAGACTAAACTAAACCTATTAATCCCTAAACCGCCACCCCCCACATCGCAAATCACTAAATTAAACTATTTACCGCTAAACCTAACTATCCCCTATACTTTAAATTAAATTTGCAATATAACTATCTTAAATAAAAACTTACCTGTGAAATAAAAAAAAATAAGATTAACTAATATTACAAAAAATAAAAAAATCTCAGATTACAAAAAATAATAAACAAAATTATCCAAAATAATAAAAATTAAACCTATTTTAATAGCCCTATAAAAACAAAAAAGCCACCCCAAAATAAAAATACCTCCTAACCTATCAATAAACTACCAATAGCCCTTCAAAGGGCCATTTGTAGGGCATTGCCCTAAATTAAACAGCTCTTTTACATAAAATAATAACAAAGTCTCCCCTAAAAGGAAACCCCCCCACCCATCTAACCCCACACATAAAAAACCTATGTCTAAAAAAACGTAAGCTACCAATTGCCCCTAAAGGGGCATTTGTATGGGCATTGCCCTTAAATGGGAATTCAGCTCTTTTTCGCCCATAAAAAAATCCTAATCTAAATTAAAAACCTACTAAAAAACAAAAACAAAAAAACCCCTAAATCTAACCCACAAATTGGTTCCTGAAGTCTGGCGGAGAAGGTCTTTTTCCATGCGGCGAAGGTCTTTTTCCAGGCGGCGACATCTTCATCCAGGGCGAAAGCGGCAAGGAACGGAGGTGACTGTGGAACAGGACCAGCGACCGCAGAGCCATCCAGCATGGAGGATCCTCCCGGTTATATTGGGGTACTGTTGCATTCCTATTGGCTGAAAGATTCAAATCAGCCAATAGGATGAGAGCTGCTTAAATCCTATTGGCTGTTCAAAGCCTTTTTTTGAGTGCGGAATGGAGAGTTGCGTAAAGGCTAAAACGCTTGCGGTATAGCTGTACCACAGCGACTTGTAATAAAGGAGACCTGCATATTCTGTTCGTAAAGGTAAATTTTTCAGTGGTATAGCCATACCGCACCATAACGCACAACTTGTAATTTAGGTCTTTGTAGTTTATATATATATATATATATATATATATATATATATATATATATATATATATATATAGGACAGCTTCAATGTCTTTCTAAACCTGAAGTATGCTATATATTGAGATTTTACATTGACCAGGTTATATTTTAAGGGTCGCATAATTTCTCAGTTGAAAGAAGAGATTTTTGTATATTTGGTGAAGAGTATATATACAGTGAGGCCTCGGTTTACGAATTTAATTCGTTATCCGGGTCGTTTCGTATTGCGAAAAATTCGTAAACCGAAACACGGTTTCCCATAGGAATGCATTGAAAATCAATTAATGCGTTCCGGAGGTCCGAAAAAATTCAAGTAAAGTGTCCAAAAAAGGCTCCAAAAGGCTCCAAAAGGCTTAACAACTTGCTGCAAATGGCTCCAATGTCTCCAAAAGGCTCCACAACTTGCTGCAAATGGCTCCAAAAGGCTTAACAACTTGCTGCAAATGGCTCCAAAAGGCTCAACAACTTGCTGCAAAATGGCTCCAAAACCTCTCCAACACCTCTACACTGGTACCCAAACTCATTAATTCAATCATACTTGAGTATGCAGGGGGCACAGGGGCCACTGGTTTCGTATTGCGAAAAATATTCGTAAACCGAGGGGGGCAAACTGGCATTTTGACCGGCATTTTGTTTCGTATTGCGAAAAAAATTCGTAAACCGAGTCAAATTTTCTTCAAATTTCGATTTCGTAAACCGAAATTTCGTATACCGAGTCGTGCGTAAACCGGGGCCTCACTGTATATATATATATATATATATATATATATATATATATAGAAGGTGTAGTAGCACTCCAGCTTCAAATAGCTCAGTTGAGCTCTCCTTGCCCCGGGTACACTTCAAGAGTATAGATAAAGCAGCAAAGAGGAAGTCACTCACTGGGTCTTGCAAAAAGATAAAGTATTTATTTTGACGTTTCGGGTGTTACCCCTTTCACAAAAAACAGCACAGACAGACTGTATATTATATATTTATAAAGTAATGAATCAATTCATGACTAGGTACATATCACAGTTTCATAATTTTTGTTTTTTTGACTTTTCGTTTTAAATCAATGTTTTTCAAAATTGAGGTCAGTCTCCCTTTAATAATCAATAGATTCATTCATCCTTACATTGTTTGGATGAAACAATATTGATATCTAAATCACATATTCACTCTTGGACTTACTTTATAGATATAAGCATACTCGAACAGCACCATGATTACATATTTTGATGAATAACTTCTGTTTTGCATTGTGATCAATATGTGTTGTATCCTAAACAAGTTTACTGTACATTGCACAAATGGATTTATGTGACACATGGCTTGGGTAGATTTGTCACCAGTTTTTATTCCAAATGTTGTTTGTGTGTATTCTTTTAAAAACATTGATTGATGGGTATATTTAGATATGCAATAGAATCATATGAGATGAACTGTCTGTCTAATATAGTCAGAAATTAAACATATGTTAAAGACATCTTTTTATTCAGAATAACCTTGATTCACTCATGCATTTATTCTTCAGATTAGTGCTCTATTGTTCTCATTTCTAAGTATATTATTCAGAAAAATCGATAATGAGGTGATTTAATGATGTCCAAACTGTGTTCACTAATAGATATCTATATCATTCATAGCTATAGTTGTTGCGGGGAGCCCAGGGGAATCCAGCACCGACGATGAGATGCCTTCAAAGCATTCTGGTAAGTCCATTGACTCATTCATATGTCATTGAAGGTGTATTTGTAATCTATATTATGATCATACTTCTGATGAAGCATTACATTTGACTTAAACATATAATTTAGTCCTATGATTATATATCGATTTTATTTTAATATTGAAAGATTAAGATCTCAAAGCTTCTTAGTCTACACCTTTGTTCTTCAGAAGATGGATAACATATCTTTGTTTTTATTATAAATTTGGACAACAATCATGAAGTGATACACACATGAGAACTCTCAAATGTTCCATGTACTCTTTTTTTGTGAATTTATATGAAATCCAAACACTAAAAGGAAATTCTTAATCATTGAGAATAACAAATCTAATGTCATTTGTATGCTCCATCAAAATGATGTAAATCATAACTTTGGCTCAGTATATGTTATACATGTGTTATAATATCTGATATTAACGTGTACACAGCATGTTATGTTTTACAGATATTGATGTAACATGTGGGACGGAGGAGGAAGAGGCGGCCATGGAGTCTGATGGTATGTGAAAGCTATCTAACATGTATCCAACATGTATTATTGTTTGTAAACATTCTCAGGAAGAAAATCAAAGTCTACAGCTTTGGCACTTTAAAAAGGATTATTCCTTTTCTTTTAGAATACACTACTGCCCCCCTTTCCAAATCTTGCAGCATGAACATATGCTTGTATTATAATTTCATTTATGTCTGATTTGTAATTAATGACATCATGATGTCACATGCATATTCCATGACAAACCACAATAATCATCTTCTTATTGGACAGACACTCCTTGCTATTCATCTGAGTGCCTATATGCATACCATATCCTTATGTCATCATTGTTTAGAAATTCCAAACCACTTCTAAGTATATATAAAACATAATCATGTTGAAATGCCTTGCTTTGATTTCATGATGTATGAGATGTTAATATATATTTTATTATATATTTCAGATGGACACTCCACTTCTGGGCATCATTTTCCCACCCCTGCCCAGGCCCCTCCCCTTGTAGAAACCCCTGCCCAGGCCCCTCCCCTTGTAGAAGCCCCTGCCCAGGCCCCTCCCACTGTAGGAGCCCCTCACCAGGCCCCTCCCCAGGCCCCTGCCCAGACAGAAGACCCCCCCCGGCCCTTCCCATTCCTCCAGGCCTGTCCCTCCAAAAAAATTCCTCGTTCGCCTCTCTCCCCATATTTTGGCCCATACAGTTCCCCGATCTGCCCAGTCCCCAACTCAACAGGCCCATGAATCCCCAGCTGTATGGGCTCCCCCAGAGCAGCACCCCAGCCCTCGCCAGCCCAATCCAAGCCCTTGCCAGCCCAATCCCATCCCTCCCCTCTATCCCAACCTTCATTGTGCTAGGTGTCAGATCGTCCTTCCAAGGCACAGCTGTAAGTATCATTCTAAATCAACATTATAACATATTTAAAGTGACACTGAACCCAAAATATTTTTTTGTGTGATTCAAATAGAGCATGCAATGTTAATCAACTTGATAATTTACTCCTCTTATCAATTTTTCAGAGTTATCTTGCTATCTTTATTTCTATGTTGAAAGGCATCTAATTTTTAAAATATTGTGAACTCTGGAATGATTTTTTTTTTAATGGTGGATTAATTTATCCACCAATCAGCAGGGACTACCAAGGTTGATCACCAAAAATGGTCCGAAATATAAAATTCCATTATTGCATTTAAAATAAAGATGCCAAGAGAATGATGTAGATTTGATAATAGGAGTAAATTCCATTTTTTTAAAAATTTTTCATGGTCTATCTGAATCACAAAAGAAAATATTTGGGTTCAGTGTCCCTTTAATATCATCTCACTCCATATACCAATCACCACTACTTGGATAGAACAATAGAAATATAAGTTTTTCTTACCTTATCTCTTCTCTAAACCACTGGGAGTGTAATTTCTTCTGCTTGCTGTGTTTACACAGCTTGGCTTCAAGGCCAAAAGCTTTAAGGATAGGTGTGGATACCACAGGATGAATAAACTATTTAAATTTACAATGCATGGACAATGCATTGTAAACAAATTAAAGGGGAGAATATTTTTGAGTAAACTGTCCCTTTAATGGTTTATGTCTGAAAAACATATTTCATGTGTAAATAATCAATATCGAATATTTGATTTTAAGAATGATTTATCTTTCTTAATACAATGTATATTTGATCAATTTATATTATGTAGTGTAATTATCATTAATATTCTTATATTTCTTTCTTTTAGGTTGTGACTCAACATGGCTCATGCTAGAAAGTCTATCGCGTATAGAGCAGGCCGTGTTGAGGAACTCGCTGTTCCTGGGAAGGATGCATGACACCATTCATACCCTGCTCCAGGTTCAGCGTTCGACTCTACTTCATATAAGGCGTTTAGAGTCAATGCCTGAATCTGGAGCAGAGCATGAAGAGGACAATGAAGGTGATGCCAAGTAAGTGGAGGATCTGGAGATGCTCCAAGGTCAAACATAAGATTCTTCCGTCCACATGTTACTGTTTTGTTTTATATTGTTGCCATTTGGCCTTTGGTTTATGTTTTTTTTGGTTGTGCCTGTTGCACTCTTTTACCTTGTCAAATGGCTCCAATGGGGCTGTGTTTGCAATTGTCAACTCCCTCCAAGGACTGTGATGCACTCTTTTACCTTGTCAAATGGCTCCAATGGGGATGTTTTGGCCCTTGTCAACTCCCTCCAAGGACTGTGATGCACTCTTTTACCTTGTCAAAAGGCTCCAATGGGGCTGTGTTGGCCCTTGTCAACTCCCTCCAAGGACTGTGATGCACTCTTTTACCTTGTCAAATGGCTCCAATGGGGCTGTGTTTGCCCTTTTCAACTCCATCCAAGGACTGTGATGCACTCTTTTACCTGGTCAAATGGCTCCAATGGGGCTGTGTTGGCCCTTGCCAAATCCCTCCAAGGACTGTGATGCACTCTTTTACCTTGTCAAATGGCTCCAATGGGGCTGTGTTGGCCCTTGTCAACTCCCTCCAAGGACTGTGATGCACTCTTTTACCTTGTCAAATGGCTCCAATGGGGCTGTGTTGGCCTTTGTTGGCCCTTGCCAACTCCCTCCAAGGACTGTGATGCACTCTTTTACCTTGTCAAATGGCTCCAATGGGGCTGTGTTTTCCCTTTTAAACTCCATCCAAGGACTGTGATGCACTCTTTTACCTTGTCAAATGGCTCCAATCGGGCTGTGTTGGCCCTTGTCAACTCCCTCTAAGGACTGTGATGCACTCTTTTACCTTGTCAAATGGCTCCAATGGGGCTGTGTTGGCCCTTGTCAACTCCCTCCAAGGACTGTGATGCACTCTTTTACCTTGTCAAATGGCTCCAATGGGGCTGTGTTGGCCCTTGTCAACTCCCTCCAAGGACTGTGATGCACTCTTTTACCTTGTCAAATGGCTCCAATGGGGCTGTGTTGGCCTTTGTTGGCCCTTGCAAACTCCCTCCAAGGACTGTGATGCACTCTTTTACCTTGTCAAATGGCTCCAATGGGGCTGTGTTTTCCCTTTTCAACTCCCTCCAAGGACTGTGATGCACTCTTTTACCTTGTTAAATGGCTCCAATGGGGCTGTGTTGGCCCTTGTCAACTCCCTCTAAGGACTGTGATGCACTCTTTTACTTTGTCAAATGGCTCCAATGGGGCTGTGTTGGCCTTTGTTGGCCCTTTCCAACTCCCTCCAAGGACTGTGATGCACTTTTTTACCTTGTGAAATGGCTCCAATGGGGCTGTGTTGGCCCTTGGCAACTCCATCCAAGGACTGTGATGCACTCTTTTACCTTGTCAAATGTCTGCAATGTTTACAGATGTTTCAACATGTTTTTGGTCAACGTTGTTTATGTTTTATGACATACTAATAAAATACATGTCATTCCACGATTCTTTGTCCTCTTTATTCATGTCATTGATTGAAATCTATAGTTATATGGTTAATCCTTAAAGGGACCTGGAACCAAATAATGGTCTTTCCTGAATCATAGATCTAATACAATTGTAAATTACTTTAATATTTACATCTCCAATTTAACCCTTTAAGGACACAGCTTTCAGTTTGCTCAATTGTTTTATGATGGAAATATTCTGTCATATATCCTTAAGAGGTTAATTAGATTAATTTTCTTGATATACTTTTCCTAAAGCTTTATCTTTGCAAGATTATGATTAGCATAGGAATGAATTTCTATATCTCTATATATATATATCTTGCTGTTTGTATATATATATATATATGTATATTTTTAATTTCACATCCATGTGTTCATTTGTAAACTATTTGTGAATTGATGCACCTTTAACAAATGATCCCAGGATTGATAGAATGAGATAATCTCTGTAAAGTTGTATTTTTCTGTAAATAGTATCCTCTCTGTGAATCCTGAAACTGATTTTTTGTATTTCATGTCCCTTTAAGTGATGCTGACCACAATTGTTAAGGAATGGATCGGCATTTCTAATGCGCTTTTGTCCTTTTTACATGAACAAGGACATATAATCTTATTTTAAAAAGACTCTTATTTGAATGTTGACAGCACATGTATTCCAATTTCAATTATATCTTATTGTAGTAGTGTAACCAAATCAATCACTGTGTGTAATGCGCATATTTTAGATGATTAATATCTTTCTATTAATATTTTTTCACTTTAATTATCCTACCATATATGGCTATAGGTAGGCTGACCATATTTCAACTTGAATAAGTGACACGTTTGATCAATACATGTGTCATTATTGTTATTCCAAAACAATATAAACATATCTGAAAACATCAATGACATATGTATTTATCATGTGTACCTTTTAAATGGTAAGGATGGACCCCATAGCTATAGTTAAAGGGACAGTCAAGTCCCAAAAAATGTTTCATGATTTAAATAGGGCATGCGATTTTAAACAACTTCCTAATTTACTTTTATCAACAATTTTGCTTTGTTCTCTTGGTATTCTTAGTTGAAAGCTAAAACTAGGAGGTTCATATGCTAATTTCTTCAACCTTGAAGACTGCCTCTAATCTGAATACATTTTGGCTACTAGAAGGCATTAGTTCACATGTTTCATAAAGATAACATTGAGCTCATGCACGTAAAGTGACCTAGGAGTGAATACTGATTGGCTAAACTGCATGTCTGTCAAAATAACTGAAATAAGGGGGCAGTCAGCAGAAGCTTAGATACAAGATAATAACAGAAGTAAAAAGTATATTAATATATAACTGTGTTGGTTGTTCAAAAATGTGGAATGGGTAATAAAGGGATTATCTTTATTTTTAAACAACAACATTTCTGGTGTTGACTGTCCCTTTAACATATAATATATAACACATCCCTATTTTCCGAATGCATCTCCTAGCATTAATTCTCAGTTAAAGGGACATGAAACACAATAATCCAAAGATTTGCATTTATTGTTACAATGTCTTTCAAATTGCAATGTCGTACATAATCGTGTAACCTAAAATGTTGTTTTCATGTCTATTTAAACAATGCTGCTTGCTAAATAGTTTAGCTAATAATCCTCTTCTTCTACTGAAATATCTCCTTATTTTCAATAATGGATTCTATTTCATATATCACAGTATTACGTTATCTATTGTAAAATTCCTAGCTAGCAATATAGACACATACTAGTTTCTAAAATATAAATACGTTTCTTATTGATATGCCAAGCTATCAAATGAGTCCTTGTATTGGCTGACGTTTTTACTCAATCTCGGATGCGCCATGTTGCTTAAGACGTCACCTGCCAGACTGTCCAATGAGTCCTTGTATTGGCTGACGTTTTTACGCGATCAAGGATGCGCCTTTTATTGGATGGCGTTTTTACGCGATCAAGGATGTGCCTTTCATTGGATGACGTTTTTACGCGATCAAGGATGCGCCTTTTATTGGATGGCGTTTTTACGCGATCAAGGATGTGCCATGTTAATTAAGACGTCACATGCCATGGTGTAAAAACAGTCTGATTGGATTACATAGTCCCACAATATTTGAATATGCACGTAACCCACGTTTGTGAATGAGAAGCCAAGTTTAAAACCATGTTAAGTATGGATTGTGTGAATCATGTACATTGTTGACTCATAGCTGATAAAGAACACATTTTCTTTTGATGGCTCTCTCGTTGAATAAACGAATGAAAGCAAAATGTTTTCCTGCATAAGATATTTTGAGGCAAGTGCAAATCCATGAATATAGTCCACCTTGTTTAATATGTTTGTCAACAATATGTTAATTTTTTATGAATAATGACTGTGTTGTGTTTAATTTTCAACATATCGAATTCCGAAATATGCGCTATTGTATTTGAATCAAGTAATCAATATTCATTTATCTTTATCATATGCTAAATATATGAGATGCCTACTTCTTCTAGAGGTTATGTCGTGGTATTATTTTATGTAAGGGTCATTATACACTCATTTTTAAAACACATATATGTTTTTTATATCTATTTATATAGTCCTTTTGTTTCTTAATCAATGTCTAGTTTTGCTTATGTTTAAAGAACATTGCAGTAATTTTCAGACTCCTCGCCAAGCCTCAAAGTTTGATGTGAGTCCTATCAGCTTCCTTCTCCAGCTTGCTCCTGTTTGTGTAAAGGGTCTTTTCATATGCAAATGAAGGGGTATTGTCTTATTTTCCACTTGGAATGGGCTTTCCAGCTATCTTTTCAATATAGTGAAACAGATTTTCTAAGAAAGTCTTTAAACCTTTCTCTTATGGATTTTGATATCAGTATGTGGTCATCTTGTTGTTTCTAGTAGTGTCTATTACATGCAGTTCTCTGAAAAAAATAGTATACTGTCCCTTTAATGTAAATGTTGAGTATTGTGCCATGTATGAGTTTCACATTTTTTAATCTCCAAATATATTAGTGTGAGCATATATTTGTTTATTAACTCATAAAAAGACTTTAAATCACATTCCTTGTAAATAAAAGGTCTTTATAAAATAATTCAAACACAATAATGTCTCTTTAAGAAAATAGACTTTATTTAACACGTCAATAGAAATCCTATTCCAATATTTCTTGTTTGAACAAGTACATGTAGATATACCAACAATCACAAAAGATTAGTATATGTTAGCATAATGATTTTAATTCTGAAAAATGCATTTTTTTAAAAAAATATCTCAAATGTTTGTCACCAATTTATCATAGTTCTCTTGTTATTCTTAGTTGCTAGCTAAACCTAGGAGGTTCATGTGCTCATTTCTTAGAGCTTGAAGAGTGCATCTAATCTGAATGCATTTTGACCACTAGAGGACATTTTGATAGCATTTTCATATAGAAAACCTTGAGCTCATACAGCATAGTTACCCTGGATTTATCACTGACTGGCTAAAAATTTCTGTCAAAATCACATAAATAAGTGTTCATTTTTCAGAGGCATAGATACAAGGGTAATCACATAAGTCACACGTGTATTTCTCAATGTTTTTTTTTGCAAACTTGATAATGCGTAATACAGTGTTTTCTTTGTAAACAATAATGTTCTGACTGTCCCTTTAAGCTGTGTTATTGGCATTCAAACAGTAATATGCCATCATATATAATTGTAATGGACATTTTGCTTGAGATTAGGGAAACAGTTTGGACATCACATCACAGAAACCAATCAATATCATGAACAAGGATAGGTATGTGATGATGTGGTGTCCACACACTTTTAACCCACACTCTGCAAACAATCTGCCTCCATGGACCTGGTCCCATAGACGCAGATTATATACAGAGTGTGGTCCACAAGTGTAAGAAGACCACATCATCACATACCTATCCATTACACATTAAGTAAACAAAAATACATATACCAAAAAATACTTACTTCCTCTTCCTTTCCCTCTTCCCACGAGGCTGAGGCTCTGGGGGGGCAAATGCCCCCTCCGACTAGTTCTCATCGGAGATGTTGTGGGAAGAAGGGAAGGAGGAGTACTGGGATGACCAAGCTGAGGAGGAGATTGAGGAGTACCAGGATCAGATGGCCCAGCAGCAGATGGCTCAGCAGCAGATGGCCCAGCAGCAGATGGCCCAGCAGCAGATGGCCCAGCATGCGCCTCCCGGAGGAACTGAAACATAGCTTCTAGAATATGCACAACCCAGTTTATTCCTTGTATAATTTCACTTTGTCCTTCTCAAATGGCACGAAGTTCTTCGATCATCTCACTTCGAGTTTGAAAATTTTCCCTCCGGGAGACACGCATCTGCTCTATGATATCCAGCAATACCTGCACCTCTGCTATCTCCTCCTGAGGTACTTGTTGTGCACGGTGGCCTGCTGGTGCTGGGGGGCTTCTTCTTGTGCTGGGGGGCCTCTTCTTGTGCTGGGGGGCCTCTTCTTGTGCTGGGGGGCCTCTTCTTCTGAGTATTGAGGGATGTCTTCCATTTCTCTCTGAGGTGGCGATTCATCCCCACCACTCTCATACCTGGGTGAATGAGGAGCCTGTGGTTGCTGTGCTGGCTCCTCCCCAGACTCTGTATATTGCAAAAAGAAAGAAATGTATATATTAGCATATTTCCAAAAAAAGATGTAAATGCTTTTGCTTACAATTGAATTACAAATGCAGCCTCATTAATCCACTTTGAAATCTAACAATCAATACGATTTCTGCCTTTTCCAAACCGTGTTTGTGATATCTATCTGGTCAATCTGAATGTTTTTGCATTTGTTTTCAGTCTGTTTAAATGCACACCTAACCTGTAGCCTAGATACTAATGTAATCGCAAGGTAATTGTGAATGCGTTTACGTAATAATGTGTTAAACAGCGTAATAGCATTAACCATATCCTTAAATACATTCTTTATTTTGGATGTTAATAGATTCTTAAATGAGCTTACTGTCAGATGAGAGTGGCAGGTTCCCGGTAACGAATCCTCCGATCCCGACTATGGCCACTTCGGAGATGCTGGGACGCAACATTCCCTCCCATCGGGAATACTCCACGTTCATTGGAGGTCAGCCACCGGTCCCAGTTGCATGTTGGTACTCCCTGGTTATTTTTCTTTTCAGCTCCATCTTGCAGTCCCGGTAGTGATGTTTAATCGAGTCCATATCTCTGTTATGGCCCCCCACTGCATTAACTGCATCCATTATCTCCCGCCAGAGCTTCCTCTTGTCACTCAGGGTGGCCTTCTGAGCTTGCAGCCTCCTATACCTGTCCATATACGCCTCTATGAGGACCTCCTTCTCCTCCATGGTATACCTCGCCTCCCTAGTTGGCTTGGCCTTCCCCTGTGATGGTGCCCTCTGTTTTCCAGACTGTGAAGCCCTACTCTGTCTGCCACTGGGCACAGCCACATGTTCATCTTGAAGCAAGTGGCTGGGTCCACCCACCGCTTCCTCCCCCGCTTCCTGCCCCCTTTCCTGTCCTGTTCCTCTCCCCCCCTCTCCTCCCCCCCTCTCCCTCTCCCCTGACTAATCTCCTGACTGCCCTCCTCTTCCATCTCTTCCCTAAACTAAGCCCTAACTACTCCAACAAAAAGTGACAGTGCCCAAATGAAAGGGGGTCAAAATAAAGAACTAAAAAGACAAAAAAAGTGCTCAAAGTGTGGAAGGGATATAAATAAAAGAGGGTAAGGAGTATTTAACAAAAACAAAATGTATAAGAAGACTAAAAGGAGGATATGTAAACTAAATGTAACTAGGGGATGGGGATGGGATTATAGGGAATGGGGTATGGGATTACAGGGAATGGGGTATGGGATTACATGGAATGGGACTACAGGGAATGGGACTACAGGGAATGGGACTACAGGGAATGGGGTATGGAGTGTAGTATGAGAGGGGATGGGGTATGGAGTGTATTTAGTGTTATTGATAAGTGTATGTATGTATTGAATGTGTTTGCATGTAAATATGTTACGTATACAGAAAAAGCACTCGCACAGCCAAACTAACTCTCGCTCACTACTGCTCTCTTACTAACTCACGCTACCACTAACTCACGCTACCACTAACTCATGCTACCACTAACTCAAACTACCACTAACTCACACTACCACTAACTCACATTACCACTAACTCACACTACCACTAACTCACACTAGCACCTCACACTACCACTCACCCGCACAATAACACTAACTCACAATAAGGCACTAAATCTCTCTAATTCTCCAAAAACCCAACAGCAACACAGTCAAAGAAGCCATGCTTGTGACGTGCTTATATAGCCTATGTAAATGTTTAATGATGTACCGGTTTGCCTTGTAAATTGTATTCAGGTGTGCTTTGTTAGTAATTAGTATGCGATGATGTCATAGTGATCATTTTCCATAACATTGTCCAATAGTATTATCTGTAAATGTTAATTGGTGATGGTGTCGTATTTGTGAAGTGTTGTAAATATATGTTTGTCCTAATATTCCGTAATGTTGAATGCGAGTATTTTGCTTGTGTATAAGTGTGCATTTTTTTTTCTGTGTTTTTTTTTTCGTATTTCCGGATCGTAAGGTATATTTGTATTATTCGTTTAGTGTAATGTTTGTTTTTCCCTGCTTATGAATGTGTAATGCGTGTGTGCTATGTTTTGTGATTGTTGTTATGACATTTGCAGTGTGTTTTTGTTGTGCATTATGTGGTATACGTCATATGACCGAGCAGTCCGTATTTCTCGCGAGATCGAGTGTTAGGTGAAAAATGCGTGTTTGTTTGATTTCTCATTGATCTCTATGGGAGACTGTCTAACGCGGGCGTGATTACGCATATAAAATAGACGCGTTAGGAATCACGTTAGAAGGTTGTTTGTAAACTCGTAATACCAGCGTTAAAAACAACGTGCGTTAGAAAAAAAAGACGTGTAGCTAACGCACCCCTTGGGCCGCAAAACTCTAAATCTAGGCGCAAGTATGATAAATTGAACTTAAAAGAGAAAGCTAGCTATATAAGCGAAGGCTTATTAGGGCAGATAGCTGGACCTAATGTGATTAAATATCTTTCTCTCAAAGATCTCTTGGTCCATGACCTGGATGACAAGTATGAAAGCTATAATGTCCCAGCTAAATGTTTATTATCTGTCTCTATAGGTAATAAATCAGCAAAGCACATGTTTTTAGTTTTAAATAATCCCCATAATCAAATATACATTGGCAATGATCTCTTACCTAGATATGCTATACAAATAGATTTGATTAACCTTTGTCTCTGGAGAAGGTTAAAAGGGGACCCTGAAGTATTTGAGGATGGAAATGCAGCCCTGAAGTCAAACCAGCAATTGCCATATGCTGTGAATATGCAGGTGTCTAACAATGTTGTAATCCCTGCTGGGGCTGATAAATTCCTCTTATCCTTACAGGTAAAAAGAGGTCAGCAATTAGAAACTTCTGAAACACTAATATGCCTCTCCCATAGAATGCAAGATATGGGTATAACAATGACCAATACTCCTATGGTAAATATTGGAACTATTCCAATACATGTTATTGTGCATAACATGACCACAAAGTATATCACCTTATCCAAGGGAACTACCATAGGATATGTGCTGGAATCAAGTTACTACACTTTTGGATTCCAGAATAATGTTATTGGGCTAATACCTGAAGGATACTTTACTGAAGAACAGTTAATAGAACGATCCTTTGCATCTATGCCAGAAGGATTACTTGCAATTCAGTCTATTTAGCTCAGAGGAAGGCATCTGTAAAATTGAAGAAGCTTCTCTAGTATTTGATCAGCCGATCAAACAGCAAGAATACCAGAGTACCCAGAATCATGGGGGCAATGTAAATTATAATCAATGGGATCTCACCTCTAGGTTGGAAGGAGCCTTTGAGCTAGGACAGCCTGAAATCTTTCCAGGATTTCAGCAAATAGTCGAAGAGCAAATCTCCTTAGCTAATGGCTGTTCCAGTGATGATGAACGCAGACAGGTACGAGAACTCCTGATGGAGTACAAGGATATTTTTGCTAGGGATTCTTATGACTGTGGGACTACAGACTTGCACATTACAAGAATCCAAACAGATCCCAATGCACCACCTGTCTTTGATAAACAATACAGACTTCCTTTGGCTTCATATGATTTTCTTGCAGAAATCATAAGGAACCTAGAAGAAAGAGGTATTATCAGAAAGGTGCACAGCTCTTATAACAATCCTATTCTAGGTGTTCTTAAGCCCAATGGAAAATGGCATTTGTGTGCTGACTTAAGACAGCTAAACAAACGAGTTTACATATCTGGCTGGCCTGTGCCATATATTGACGAGTGCCTAGCACAGATGCAGGGATCTAAAATATTCACTGTCATTGATTGTGCACAGGGATATTGGACCATAAAGGTACATGAGGAGGACCAGTATAAGCTTGAATTCTCATTCCAAAAGGTCCAGTATGCATTCCAAAGGCTCCCGTTTGGATATATAAATTCAGGACATGAATTTGCAGTATTCATGCATAAGGCTATGCCTGATGCACTGGAAAGGGGGACCTTATCTTATGTTGATGATGTTTTAATCAAAAGCACAGACTTGGAAAAGCACATAACAGATCTTAAACACGTCATTAGCCAACTTTAAAGGGCAGGTGTCAAATTATCCCTACAAAAAGCTCAATGGTGCCGCACTCATGTAAACTTCTTGGGACATAAAGTTACTTCTGAAGGGTTAAATCCTCAGAAGAAAAAGGTGGAAGCTATAATAAATTCTAAGAACCCAACTAACTTAAAGAAATTGAGATCATTCCTGGGTATGACAAATTATTCTTGCAAATTTATTGATAATTATGCAGAATTAGCTAAACCACTGCTAATTCTTCTAAAGAAGGATGTGAAAGGGCACTGGAGAGAGACTCAAGAGACAGTCATCAAGGAGCTGAAGAGAAAACTCACTCAAGCACCTTGATTAGCATACCCTGAAGGGGGGTAAACTTTTCTACTTAGAAACAGGTTACACATATATAAGCATGAGTGCTGTTTTATACCAAAAGCCTGATAATTTAAGCAAAATCATTGCTTATGCGAGCAAAACTTTATCCCCAGTAGAAAAAAAAATAGCGAGAAAGCCCTCTTATCTACTGTATGGGCTCTACAAAATTTCCGCAGCTATATACAGGGTGAGAAAATTTTTGTAGAAACGGCCCACCAGCCTTTGCTATATCTGCAAAGTGAGAGAATAAGAGATGGGAACCTGTCTAACAGCCGCATAACAGTTTGGACTCTTTCCTTACAAGGCTAGCCTTTAGAAATTTGCTACAAGCAAAATAAAAAGAATCCAGTCGCACAGGGGCTTGCTGAGCTCCATGACTGTACTGCTAATGATCATGGGAAAGAGTTATTAGAAGATGATTTCCTGGAGGAACAATTGCTTTCCCCGTATAAAATATACAATGAGGACCATTGTCAAACATTAACTTGGGTATATTTTGATGGTTGCTCTTACCATGCCACTATTGAAAATGAGCGCAGATTAGTCGCCTACATTGGTATAACTTGGGTAAATGGATTCCCAAATATTTCTATAGGTTTCAACATTGGACCAAGATCCAGTCAAGTTGCAGAACTCACTGCTGTTCTAAAAACCATTTAAATGGCTATTGGAACAAGATATTCATGAATTTAAGATCATTACTGACTCAAATTATGTGCGTGGCAGTTTTGTTGAATACCTGCCAACTTGGAAAAGAAATTGAATGCAGATAACTAACAACAAACCAGTCAAACATGGCAAGTTGTTCTGTGAGATTGATAATCTGGTGGTATCCAAGGGTTTAACCATACTCTAGAAAAAAGTCCAAGGGTCATTAAAGGTTTCTAGGTCCAGATAAGTAAGGCAATGATCTTGCAGATTAATTAGCCAAACAAGGAGCCATAACTTGAGAATTCCTTAATATCGACCACTTAATGGGTGCAATTCAGGTAGAAGCCATTACCAGAAACCAGGCTAAACAACAAAGTGAGCCTAACCTGGCACAATGGAGGTAGGATTCTCCTAGTGAGGACCTGATCACTAGTCAAAAGGAAGACCAAATTGTAGGCATATTCTATAAACAAATAGAAGATCCTGAAAGCAGCCCCATCTCAAAACAGTACAGTATTGGCAAGGAAGATCTTAGAATCTTAATGAAATCCAGATCACAATTCATGTTACAGGATGGTTTGTTAATTAGAACCTCCAAAACTGGCATCCAACAATGGGTGGTACCTATAAAGTTTAGAGGTCTCATGCTTCAACATGCCCATGATGTTCCCACATCCAGCCGTCATGGTGCCAAATTAATGTATGAGATATTACGTGACTACGCCTTTCAGCCACATATGTTGAAGGATGTTCAAACCTACTGTCAATGTTGTTTACTCTTTCCACAGTTCCAACCCAATGCGCCAATGCATAGAGCACCATTGCAGAAAAGGGGGATGGTAATGCCATAGTCAGATATACAAATTGATTTTATCTGTCCAGTAACTAGGTCATCAAGAGGTAACAAATACATGTTAACAGTGACATGCCTATTCACCAAATGGGTAGAGTGCATCAGTGCACCTAACAATAGCGCTGAAACATGCGCAGCATTGCTCCTCAACCACGTGTTTTCCATATTTGGTTTACCCCAGTGAATCGAATCCGATCGGGGGAACCACTTCACTAGCAAAGTGATGAATAAAATGTGGAAAATACTAGGAGTCATAAGAAAGCTCCATATTGCATATAGAGCTGCCTCTAGTGGTGGTGTAGAGTGTTACAACCAGTCCATTGTGAAAATCCTCTAAAAAGTTTTTCAGTGAAACAGGTAAAGACTGGGATTTAAAATTACCTCTAGTCCTAATGGCATTACGAGCAATTCCAAGTAGTGCTAATAAGATGTCACCTATTGAGTTGATGACTGGTAGAAGAATGGTTCTACCTCAACATCTACTGTACCGTACATCAGACCAGAACTTGATAAATGCTGCCAATACGCATCAATATGTGGAGAACCTAAGGAAGCACCTGCATTATGCCTTTACATTCGCTCAAAGGAACATAGAAAAGTCCATAACTGCCGCTAAAACCTTTTATGATCTCAAAACATCCAAAAAAGAATATGAAATAAATGATAAAGTTTATCTTTAAAACTTTGGAAGAGATCAGGTTAAGGAGAAGAAATTTCTTCCATCATGGAAGGGTCCTTTTGTCATTACTGACAAAATATCCCCAGTCGCCTATAAAATTAGAATACCTAAAAATGATACTTTTATGGATAAATGGGTCCATATTAATCAGTTGCGAGCGTGCCATCCTAGATCCCAACTACAAGTCATAGAGGGAGAATGAAGTGTCATATCCCCAAATGCACTAAAGAAATATTGTAGTTTAAAGAGGCCTAGCTAACAGGCCTCTCCATAGAAGACTGTCTATGATGCATACTGTCAATACACTCACCAAGTACCACTGATTTTAAGTCAATTAAAATATGTGCCCTACATATATTTAAAATTGGAAGGGGATTTTATGTCAGGGTATGGCTGAGTGGCATTGGCTATCACAAAATCTAATATTTCATTTTAGCTAATATCTAATTTGATATGAATTGGTCTCACTATAGCCCCTGCCCCCCACCCCCTCACTGCGGCTTAAGGCAAGCTGATTACAAAAGGAAAACATTTGGTTCAATTAGTGAAGACAGTTCATTTCAAAGAGATTTTTATCACATGGCTCTCTCAAGCTTGATTTCCTGATCTTTCTTCCATGTAAGAAAAATTATCAGATAATGACCCTTGTGGACAAACAGACATGTTGTCTGTAAGAAAACTCTTTGAGTCTCAAGTGTATGCAGAGGAAAACCAGTTTTACAGAGGAAAATAGTAATTAACACTTACTTGGCAATCAAATGTTAGGTCAAAAAGCCTCTGGGAAATTCTAAATACACATTAGGAACACATGTCTAAACTATAACTTTGAAATTCATTTTAAGTGCAACATATGTATAATTTTTAGTTAAAGTATAACTCAGTATGGTATAAATGTGTAATTGTGGATCTGAGAAAAAAATGCCTAACAATAATATATTAGATAAATATTTTCTGAATTTAATAAGTAGCTATATAATCAATCTTAAATGTTTAACTGTGTCAGAATAACAACATTTTTTCTTTTACTTCAGACCTGTGAGAAACCAGTGTTGTCCCATGAAATATATCATATCTGTGTTTTCATGTATTCAAAAAGATAATAATTCATACTGAAACATTAGCATCCTTTTAAATCCTTTCATAGAAAATGTGATTGTAAATGCATTTTAAAATATTACTAGAGATATACTCATGTTTAGTCTCTATATGTACATGTTAAATTATATCAGATGTGATATATATGTTGACCAGATAAGTTTATTAATACAAGAAATTATAGTATATTAAATAAACATTTTAAGGTGATATATTTAAACTGCAGCAGTATTGATGGTGAGACTGTATGTCTGGTCATCTGCTGCCACCAATAGTTCAGAAATGGTATGACAGCCAAACTATTAGAACATATGCAAATCCAAATAAGCCAATCAGGGAAGCGTCTCCCAAATAACCAATCAATGCTCATCTCTGTTAAGGGCAAATCAGAGGCAAGCATCGGTAAGGACCTATCAAAATCTTGTGGGAATGATTAAAGAAAAGACGGAGTGGTTTTTATCTGATAAAGATAGCCACATACACTAGAAAAAAGACAGACTCAAAGAAGCATAAGTTTTGGAGAGGAAAATACACAGGCTTTGTGCCAAGTATATTCTCTGCCATTTTGGGACACTTTCTTGAACAAAGGAAGATAACAATTTTGAGGCCTGTACATTTTTGTCCATAGTGGATAAATCCTTCTTAGATGACCCACAAGAAAAAACTGAACAATCATTTGGTTATTTTGTAAAGTATAAGATATATATATATATATATATATATATATATATATATATATATATATATATATATATATATATATATATATATATAAAATTATATATTTAAATCAAATGTATTTTGTTGCTGCAGTTAAATTGCAGCTGGTAATTTAAAGAACATATTTGGTGTTTTAAGTTATATCCATAGTCCTGTGTAGTCTTAGCTAGTCACATTAATGCTAAATAATTTTACTTGTTAAGATAAAGGTCTTTGATTTTTATATCTTTAAGTCAGGCTTATTATTGCAGTTAAATTCTTCTGGTATATTAAGTTATTTGCAGCTATTGTTAGATATTTCAAAATTGGTTGTTGTATTTTAAATTTCTGATTGGGGTAAATTAAGCAGAGAAAGTTTGTGATCCATATTGGGCATTAAATTAGCGTTACTGGCTAATTATAGAAAATTCTGGTATTTTATTGTTATATTTTTATGTTATTCATTGTAAGTAAGGTCCATTTTTAGAGATATATTTTTTCTTTACTTTGTAAAGAATATTATAACAGCATAAGCGTGTACAGTTAATTCATAATCTATTCTAGTTTCTATATAAATATGTTTCAATGTGTTTATAAATTTAACTAATCTCAAGAATTTAGGAATAAATATTAATTTCAATTGTTTTGTATATACATTTTTTTATTGGAGGTTATTATAAATAAATTGTATTATAACCCTGGTATATACTGACACTCTAAAATCCTCCAAAATCCCCAATCATATTCCAACTGAAGAATTGCTTGTCCCCTAGTATATATTGGTGTAAAAAATGTTTTTTCTCTTCAGGTTGGTGATTTTGGTCATCACTAGGACATAAAGGGCTACATTTAACAAGAAGTAGAGGCTGTATAGGAGCCCTTGTGGTGCAGGCAAGCTCATGCAAGCCTGCATGCCATAAGCTAAGAATCAGCAGTAGGGGGTATAAATCACTCCAAACTAATTTGTTTGGGGTAATTAACATGACTGTCACAAAAACCTCAGAATTTAGCTGATAAGGGATTAATTCTGTGTAGCTTGAACGCAAAACAGTTATTTGTTTTTCAAGAAGAATTGTGACTTGTATTTTCTTTGAAGTGCCAGGAGCTTCATAAATAGCTCCACCAAATGTTATTGTGTATGCATTGAGTCATAAAGCCACTCAAGCTCTTAGTTTCAGAAATACACAGGATAGGGTTTATGGCTTAGGCTGTCAGTAGAATGCATGATGCAAAACAGGACCTCAGTCACAAAAAACTGACCAGGTCACTGAAAGGACATTGGTATATTATGTACATATGTGTGTGAAACTGTAATGACATTAAATGAAGGGAAATCTGGCATATCTGGTATCCAATTGATTATCCCAATGAAACTAGGAGATTCCTGATAGGTATATATGTAAGTGGAGTTACCTAGCAGAAATTAAAATAGATTGTATAATTTCAGGCAAGAAATTAGTCTATTGAAGGTCATAAAGACAGGGGGGTTTCTTAGCCCGCCCAGGAGGGTGTGGTCAGGCAACCTGATCTATGGGAAATAGGTATAAGAATCTTATTTCTTAACAATAAGATTGTCATTCTTACAAGGGGAGCTGTTCTACAAGAGTAAGAATCCATCACTTCATGTCAACCCCTGGCACAGAAAGTATTCAATTCTGTTTTTCTCCTTTTTATTTTAAAACACTGTTTGCGTGTGTAATTTTATTTGTAACAACTTTTTTTATTAATAATGCATTGTGCATACTATTTTTGGCATAATAAATAATTCCTTTATTAAGTTTGGCCTTTGTCTAATAATTGAACCACGTTACTGAAAGAGACTGGAATGTTAGAACTGTATAATTTAGGTTATTTTCTGCTAAATTGTATTTAGAGAGTTAATGTGTAAAGTCTGGGTTTTTTCTTAGGATTTTCCCTGTAATAAATTTTAAGTTGTGGCAGTATTGGAACTATAGGATTGTTGGTTTAGTGTGGGTGGCATTAAAAGGGAGTTGTGGGCATTTCTCTTATGTCTAGTACAGAATAGGGAGTGTGGTTAACCCTTGCACCCACTAAACTGAATCACAAGCTTGCCTTGTGTGGCTAGATTGTGACCTATTGGTGACAGTAAAAGGGGGCTGATAACCCTTTCTGTGCCAAATAAGTGACTGGCGCAGGGTTGGATGACCTTGGTTCATCACAAATTGGTGGCAGCGGTGGGATGGGGGAGGTTCAGTACTTGGGTCACCTGGTGGGAGGAGGGGTACTGCACCCTGAGCCAAGTAAAAATGAACCCATAATGACAAAGAAAAAGGTTATGTCCTTACTGGGTACCGCAGGGTACTATAGAAAGTTTGTGCCACACTATAGTACTATAGCCAAACCCCTAACAGACCTTACAAAAAAAGCCTACCTCTAACAGTCAAATGGATCCCTGAGTGTGACAGGGCTTTTAATTTATTGAAAATTGCCCATACGGACTCCCCTGTACTACAAGCCCCTGATTTCTACAAGAGATTCGTAGTGCAAACTGATGCTTCTAACTATGGGCTAGGGGCTGTGCTGAGTCAGGTGGATAAGAAAGGTGAGGAGCACGCCATTGTGTACCTCAGCAGGAAATTACTTCCACAAGAAATGGCATATGCCACTGTGGAAAAAGAGTGCCTTGCTATAGTTTGGGCCTTGCAAAAGCTACAGCCTTATCTGTATGGACACCAGTTTACCGTGATAACTGACCACAACCCATTACACTGGTTACATAGGGTAGCTGGCTCAAATAGTAAACTCCTCAGGTGGAGCCTAGCTCTACAACAACATGAGTTTACCATACAACATAAAAAGGGCAGTATGCATGGTAATGCTGATGGTCTGTCATGCCAGGAGGAGTGTCCTCTTTGATACGCATTGGGAGTGTTTTTTTAGCCACCCCTTTTGCGTCTCTTATTGGGGGAGGTGTCACCAAAACCTCAGGATTTAGCTAAGAAGGGGTTAATTCTGTGTAGCTTGAACTCAAAACAGTTATTTGTTTTTCAAGAAGAATTGTGACTTGTGTTTTCATTGAAGTGCCAGGAGCTTCATAAATAGATCCACCAAATGTTATTGTGTATGCATTGAGTCATAAAGCCACTCAAGCTCTTAGTTTCAGAAATACACAGGATAGGGTTTATGGCTTAGGCTGTCAGTAGAATGCATGATGCAAAACAGGACCTCAGTCACAAAAAACTGACCAGGTCACTGAAAGGACATTGGTATATTATGTACATATGTGTGTGAAACTGTAATGACATTAAATGAAGGGAAATCTGTCATATCTGGTATCAAATTGATTATCCCAATGAAACTAGGAGATTCCTGATAGGTATATATGAAAGTGAAGAAATTCTAATGGATTGTATAATTTCAGACAAGAAATTAGTCTATTGAAGGTCATAAAGACAGGGGGGTTTCTTAGCCCGCCCAGGAGGGTGTGGTCAGGCAACCTGATCTATGGGAAATAGGTATAAGAATCTTATTTCTTAACAATAAGATTGTCATCCTTACAAGGGGAGCTGTTCTACAAGAGTAAGAATCCGTCACTTCATGCCAACCGCTGGCACAGATCTTGAAACTAGGAAAGTATTCAATTCTGTTTTTCTCCTTTTAATTTTAAAACACTGTTTGCGTGTGTAATTTTATGTGTAACAACTTTTTTATTAATAATGCATTGTGCATAATATTTTTGGCATAATAAATAATTCCTTTATTAAGTTTGGCCTTTGTCTAATAATTGAACCACGTTACTGAAAGAGACTGGAATATTAGAACTGTATAATTTAGGTTATTTTCTGCTAAATTGTATTTAGAGAGTTAATGTGTTAAGTCTGGGTTTTTTTCTTAGGCTTTTACCTGTAATAAATTTTAAGTTTTGGCAGTATTGGAGCTATAGGATTGTTGGTTTAGTGTAGGTGGCATTAATATGCCTCTCCCATAGAATGCAAGATATGGGTATAACAATGACCCATACTCCTATGGTAAATATTGGAAGTATTCCAATACATGTTATTGTGCATAACATGACCACAAAGTATATCACCTTATCCAAGGGAACTACCATAGGATATGTGCTGGAATCAAGTTACTACACTTTTGGATTCCAGAATAATGTTATTGGGCTAATACCTGAAGGATACTTAACTGAAGAACAGTTAATAGAACAATCCTTTGCATCTATGCCAGAATGATTACTTGCAATTCAGTCTATTTAGCTCAGAGGAAGGCATCTGTAAAATTGAAGAAGCTTCTCTAGTATTTGATCAGCCGATCAAACAGCAAGAATACCAGAGTACCCAGAATCATGGGGGCAATGTAAATTATAATCAAGGGGATCTCACCTCTAGGTTGGAAGGAGCCTTTGAGCTAGGACAGCCTGAAATCTTTCCAGGATTTCAGCAAATAGTCAAAGAGCAAATCTCCGTAGCTAATGGCTGTTCCAGTGATGATGAACGCAGACAGCTACGAGAACTCCTGATGGAGTACAAGGATATTTTTGCTAGGGATTCTTATGACTGTGGGACTACAGACTTGCACATTACAAGAATCCAAACAGATCCCAATGCACCACCTGTCTTTGATAAACAATACAGACTTCCTTTGGCTTCATATGATTTTCTTGCAGAAATCATAAGGAACCTAGAAGAAAGAGGTATTATCAGAAAGGTGCACAGCTCTTATAGCAATCCTATTCTAGGTGTTCTTAAGCCCAATGGACAATGGCATTTGTGTGCTGACTTAAGACAGCTAAACAAACAAGTGTACATATCTGCAGGGATCTAAAATATTCACTGTCATTGATTGTGCACAGGGATATTGGACCATAAAGGTACATGAGGAGGACCAGTATAAGCTTGAATTCTCATTCTAAAAGGTCCAGTATGCATTCCAAAGGCTCCCGTTTGGATATATAAATTCAGGACATGAATTTGCAGTATTCATGCATAAGGCTATGCCTGATGCACTGGAAAGGGGGACCTTATCTTATGTTGATGATGTTTTAATCAAAAGCACAGACTTGGAAAAGCACATAACAGATCTTAAACACGTCATTAGCCAACTTTAAAGGGCAGGTGTCAAATTATCCCTACAAAAAGCTCAATGGTGCCGCACTCATGTAAACTTCTTGGGACATAAAGTTACTTCTGAAGGGTTAAATCCTCAGAAGAAAAAGGTGGAAGCTATAATAAATTCTAAGAACCCAACTAACTTAAAGGAATTGAGATCATTCCTGGGTATGACAAATTATTCTCGCAAATTTATTGATAATTATGCAGAATTAGCTAAACCACTGCTAATTCTTCTAAAGAAGGATGTGAAAGGGCACTGGAGAGAGACTCAAGAGACAGTCATCAAGGAGCTGAAGAGAAAACTCACTCAAGCACCTTGATTAGCATACCCTGAAGGGGGTAAACTTTTCTACTTAGAAACAGGTTACACATATATAAGCATGTGCTGTTTTATACCAAAAGCATGATAATTTAAGCAAAATCATTGCTTATGCGAGCAAAACTTTATCCCCAGTAGAAAAAAAAATAGCGAGAAAGCCCTCTTATCTACTGTATGGGCTCTACAAAATTTCCGCAGCTATATACAGGGCGAGAAAATTTTTGTAGAAACGGCCCACCAGCCTTTGCTATATCTGCAAAGTGAGAGAATAAGAGATGGGAGCCTGTCTAACAGCCGCATAACAGTTTGGACTCTTTCCTTACAAGGCGAGCCTTTAGAAATTTTCTACAAGCAAAATAAAAAGAATCCAGTCGCACAGGGGCTTGCTGAGCTCCATGACTGTACTGCTAATGATCATGGGAAAGAGTTATTAGAAGATGATTTCCTGGAGGAACAATTGCTTTCCCCGTATAAAATATACAATGAGGACCATTGTCAAACATTAACTTGGGTATATGTTGATGGTTGCTCTTACCATTCCACTATTGAAAATGAGCGCAGATTAGTCGCTGACATTGGTATAACTTGGGTAAATGGATTCCCAAATAATTCTATAGGTTTCAACATTGGACCAAGATCCAGTCAAGTTGCAGAACTCACTGCTGTTCGAAAAACCATTTAAATGGCTATTGGAACAAGATATTCATGAATTTAAGATCATTACTGACTCAAATTATGTGCGTGGCAGTTTTGTTGAATACCTGCCAACTTGGAAAAGAAATGGCATGCAGATAACTAACAACAAACCAGTCAAACATGGCAAGTTGTTTTGTGAGATTGATAATCTGGTGGTATCCAAGGGTTTAACCATACACTAGAAAAAGTCCAAGGGTCATTAAAGGTTTCTAGGTCCAGATAAGTAAGGCAATGATCTTGCAGATTAATTAGCCAAACAAGGAGCCATAACTTGAGAACTCCTTAATATCGACCACTTAATGGGTGCAATTCAGGTAGAAGCCATTACCAGAAACCAGGCTAAACAACAAAGTGAGCCTAACCTGGCACAATGGAGGTAGGATTCTCCTAGTGAGGACCTGATCACTAGTCAAAAGGAAGACCAAATTGTAGGCATATTCTATAAACAAATAGAAGATCCTGAAAGCAACCCTATCTCAAAACAGTACAGTATTGGCAAGGAAGACCTTAGAATTTTAATGAAATCCAGATCACAATTCATGTTACAGGATGGTTTGTTAATTAGAACCTACAAAACTGGCATCCAACAATGGGTGGTACCTATAAAGTTTAGAGGTCTCATGCTTCAACATGCCCATGATGCTCCCACAGCCAGCCATCATGGTGCCAAATTAATGTATGAGATATTACGTGACTACGCCTTTCAGCCACATATGTTGAAGGATGTTCAAACCTACTGTCAATGTTGTTTAATCTTTCCACAGTTCCAACCCACTGCGCCAATGCATAGAGCACCATTGCAGAAAAGGGGGATGTTAATGCCATATTCAGATATACAAATTGATTTTATCTGTCCAGTAACTAGGTCATCAAGAGGTAACAAATACATGTTAACAGTGACATGCCTATTCACCAAATGGGTAGAGTGCATCAGTGCACCTAACAATAGTGCTGAAACATGCGCAGCATTGCGCCTCAACCACGTGTTTTCCATATTTGGTTTACCCCAGTGAATCGAATCCGATCGGGGGACCCACTTCACTAGCGAAGTGATGACTAAAATGTGGAAATTACTAGGGGTCATAAGAAAGCTCCATATTGCATATAGAGCTGCCTCTAGTGGTGGTGTAGAGCGTTACAACCAGTCCATTGTGAAAATCCTCTAAAAAGTTTTTCAGTGAAACAGGTAAAGACTGGGATTTAAAATTACCTCTAGTCCTAATGGCATTACGAGCAATTCCAAGTAGTGCTAATAAGATGTCACCTATTGAGTTGATGACTGGTAGAAGAATGGTTCTACCTCAACATCTACTGTACCGTACATCAGACCAGAACTTGATCAATGCTGCCAATACGCATCAATATGTGGAGAACCTAAGGAAGCACCTGCATTATGCCTTTACATTCGCTCAAAGGAACATAGAAAAGTCCACAACTGCAGCTAAAACCTTTTATGATCTCAAAACATCCAAAAAAGAATATGAAATAAATGATAAAGTTTATCTTTAAAACTTTGGAAGAGATCAGGTTAAGGAGAAGAAATTTCTTCCATCATGGAAGGGTCCTTTTGTCATTACTGACAAAATATCCCCAGTCGCCTATAAAATTAGAATACCTAAAAATGAAACTTTTATGGATAAATGGGTCCATATTAATCAGTTGCGAGCGTGCCATCCTAGATCCCAACTACAAGTCATAGAGGGAGAATGAAGTGTCATATCCCCAAATGCACTAAAGAAATATTGTAGTTTAAAGAGGCCTAGCTAACAGGCCTCTTCATAGAAGACTATCTATGATGCATACTGTCAATACACTCACCAAGTACCACTGATTTTAAGTCAATTAAAATATGTGTCCTACATATATTTAAAATTGGAAGGGGATTTTATGTCAGGGTATGGCTGAGTGGCATTGGATATCACAAAATCTAATATTTCATTTTAGCTAATATCTAATTTGATATGAATTGGTCTCACTATAGCCCCTGCCCCCCACCCCCTCAATGCGGCTTAAGGCAAGCTGATTACAAAAGGAAAACATTTGGTTCAATTAGTGAAGACAGTTCATTTCAAAGAGATTTTTATCACATGGCTCTCTCAAGTTTGATTTCCTGATCTTTCTTCCATGTAAGAAAAATTATCAGATAATGACCCTTGTGGATAAACAGACATGTTGTCTGTAAGAAAACTCTTTGAGTCTCAAGTGTATGCAGAGGAAAACCAGTTTTACAGAGGAAAATAGTAATTAACACTTACTTGGCAATCAAATGTTAGGTCACAAAGCCTCTGGGAAATTCTAAATACACATTAGGAACACATGTCTAAACTATAACTTTGAAATTCATTTTAAGTGCAACATATGTATAATTTTTAGTTAAAGTATAACTCAGTATGGTATAAATGTGTAATTGTGGATCTGAGAAAAAAATGCCTAACAGTAATATATTAGATAAATATTTTCTGAATTTAATAAGTAGCTATATGATCAATCTTAAATGTTTAACTGTGTCATAATAACAACATTGTTTCTTTTACTTCAGACCTGTGAGAAACCAGTGTTGTCCCATGAAATATATCATATCTGTGTTTTCATGTATTCAAAACAATAATAATTCATACTGAAACATTAGCATCCTTTTAAATCCTTTCATAGAAAATGTGATTGTAAATGCATTTTAAAATATTACTAGAGATATACTCATGTTTAGTCTCTATATGTACATGTTAAATTATATCAGATGTGATATATATGTTGACCAGATAAGTTTATTAATACAAGAAATTATAGTATATTAAATAAACATTTTAAGGTGAGATATTTAAACTGCAGCAGTATTGATGGTGAGACTGTATTTCTGGTTATCTGATGCCACCAATAGTTCAGAAATGGTATGACAGCCAAACTATTAGAACATTTGCAAATCCAAATAAGCCAATCAGGGAAGCGTCTCCCAAATAACCAATCAATGCTCACCTCTGTTAAGGACAAATCAGAGGCAAGCATCGGTAAGGACCTATCAAAATCTTGTGGAAATGATTAAAGAAAAGATGGAGTGGTTTTTATCTGATAAAGGTAGCCACATACACTAGAAAAAAGACAGACTCAAAGAGAGGAAAATACACAGGCTTTGTGCCAAGTATATTCTCTGCCATTTGGGGACACTTTCTTGAACAAAGGAAGATAACAATTTTGAGGCCTGTACATTTTTGTCCATAGTGGATAAATCCTTCTTAGATGACCCACAAGAAAAAACTGAACAATCATTTGGTTATTTTGTAAAGTATAAGATATATATATATATATAATTATATATTTAAATCAAAGGTATTTTGTTGCTGCAGTTAAATTGCAGCTGGTAATTTAAAGAACATATTTGGTGTTTTAAGTTATATCCATAGTCCTGTGTAGTCTTAGCTAGTCACATTAATGCTAAATAATTTTACTTGTTAAGATAAAGGTCTTTTGATTTTTATATCTTTAAGTCAGGCTTATTATTGCAGTTAAATTCTTCTGGTATATTAAGTTATTTGCAGCTATTGTTAGATATTTCAAAATTGGTTGTTGTATTTTAAATTTCTGATTGGGGTAAATTAAGCAGAGAAAGTTTGTGATCCATATTGGGCATTAAATTAGCGTTACTGGCTAATTATAGAAAATTCTGGTATTTTATTGTTATATTTTTATGTTATTCATTGTAAGTAAGGTCCATTTTTAGAGATATATTTTTTCTTTACTTTGTAAAGAATATTATAACAGCATAAGCGTGTACAGTTAATTCATAATCTATTCTAGTTTCTATATAAATATGTTTCAATGTGTTTATAAATTTAACTAATCTCAAGAATTTAGGAATAAATATTAATTTCAATTGTTTTGTATATACATTTTTTATTGGAGGTTATTATAAATAAATTGTATTATAACCCTGGTATATACTGACACTCCAAAATCCTCCAAAATCCTCCAAAATCCCCAATCATATTCCAACTGAAGAATTGCTTGTCCCCTAGTATATATTGGTGTAAAAAATGTTTTTTCTCTTCAGGTTGGTGATTTTGGTCATCACTAGGACATAAAGGGCTACATTTAACAAGAAGTAGAGGCTGTATTGGAGCCCTTGTGGTGCAGGCAAGCTCAAGCAAGCCTGCTTGCCATAAGCTAAGAATCAGCAGTAGGGGGTCATAAATCACTCCAAACTAATTTGTTTGAGGTAATTAACATGACTGTCACAAAAACCTCAGGATTTAGCTAATAAGGGATTAATTCTGTGTAGCTTGAACGCAAAAGTTATTTGTTTTTTCAAGAAGAATTGTGACTTGTGTTTTCTTTGAAGTGCCAGGAGCTTCATAAATAGCTCCACCAAATGTTATTGTGTATGCATTGAGTCATAAAGCCACTCAAGCTCTTAGTTTCAGAAATACACAGGATAGGGTTTATGGCTTAGGCTGTCAGTAGAATGCATGATGCAAAACAGGACCTCAGTTACAAAAAACTGACCAGGTCACTGAAAGGACATTGGTATATTATGTACATATGTGTGTGAAACTGTAATGACATTAAATGAAGGAAAATCTGTCGTATCTGGTATCCAATTGATTATCACAATGAAACTAGGAGATTCCTGATAGGTATATATGTAAGTGGAGTTACCTAGCAGAAATTATATTAGATTGTATAATTTCAGGCAAGAAATTAATCTATTGAAGGTCATAAAGACAGGGTGGTTTCTTAGCCCGCCCAGGAGGGTGTGGTCAGGCAACCTGATCTATGGGAAATAGGTATAAGAATCTTATTTCTTAACAATAAGATTGTCATTCTTACAAGGGGAGCTGTTCTACAAGAGTAAGAATCCATCACTTCATGTCAACCCCTGGCACAGAAAGTATTCAATTCTGTTTTTCTCCTTTTAATTTTAAAACACTGTTTGCGTGTGTAATTTTATTTGTAACAACTTTTTTTATTAATAATGCATTGTGCATACTATTTTTGGCATAATAAATAATTCCTTTATTAAGTTTGGCCTTTGTCTAATAATTGAACCACGTTACTGAAAGAGACTGGAATATTAGAACTGCATAATTTAGGTTATTTTCTGCTAAATTGTATTTAGAGAGTTAATGTGTAAAGTCTGGGTTTTTTCTTAGGATTTTCCCTGTATTGGAACTATAGGATTGTTGGTTTAGTGTGGGTGGGATTAAAAGGGAGTTGTGGGCATTTCTCTTATGTCTAGTACAGAATAGGGTGTGTGGTTAACCCTTGCACCCACTAAACTCAATCACAAGCTTGCCTTGTGTGGCTAGATTGTGACCTATTGGTGACAGTAAAAGGGGGCTGATAACCCTTTCTGTGCCAAATAAGTGACTGGCGCAGGGTTGGATGACCTTGGTTCATCACAAATTGGCGGCAGCGGTGGGATGGGGGAGGTTCAGTACTTGGGTCACCTGGTGGGAGGAGGGGTACTGCACCCTGAGCCAAGTAAAAATGAACCCATAATGACAAAGAAAAAGGTTATGTCCTTCCTGGGTACCGCAGGGTACTGTAGAAAGTTTGTGCCACACTATAGTACTATAGCCAAACCCCTAACAGACCTTACAAAAAAGCCTACCTCTAACAGTCAAATGGACCCCTGAGTGTGACAGGGCTTTTATTTTATTGAAAATTGCCCATATGGACTCCCCTGTACTACAAGCCCCTGATTTCTACAAGAGATTCGTAGTGCAAACTGATGCTTCTAACTATGGGCTAGGGGCTGTGCTGAGTCAGGTGGATAAGAAAGGTGAGGAGCACGCCATTGTGTACCTCAGCAGGAAATTACTTCCACAAGAAATGGCATATGCCACTGTGGAAAAAGAGTGCCTTGCTATAGTTTGGGCCTTGCAAAAGCTACAGCCTTATATGTATGGACACCAGTTTACCGTGATAACTGACCACAACCCATTACACTGGTTACATAGGGTAGCTGGCTCAAATGGTAAACTCCTCAGGTGGAGCCTAGCTCTACAACAACATGAGTTTACCATACAACATAAAAAGAGCAGTATGCATGGTAACGCTGATGGTCTGTCATGCCAGGAGGAGTGTCCTCTTTGATACGCATTGGGAGTGTTTTTTTTAGCCACCCCCTTTTGCGTCTCTTATTGGGGGAGGTGTCACCAAAACCTCAGGATTTAGCTAAGAAGGGGTTAATTCTGTGTAGCTTGAACTCAAAACAGTTATTTTTTTTTCAAGAAGAATTGTGACTTGTGTTTTCTTTGAAGTGCCAGGAGCTTCATAAATAGCTCCACCAAATGTTATTGTGTATGCATTGAGTCATAAAGCCACTCAAGCTCTTAGTTTCAGAAATAAACAGGATAGGGTTTATGGCTTAGGCTGTCAGTAGAATGCATGATGCAAAACAGGACCTCAGTCACAAAAAACTGACCAGGTCACTGAAAGGACATTGGTTTATTATGAACATATGTGTGTGAAACTGTAATGACATTAAATGAAGGGAAATCTGTCATATCTGGTATCCAATTGATTCTCCCAATGAAACTAGGAGATTCCTGATAGGTATATAGGAAAGTGGAGTTACCTAGCAGAAATTCTAATGGATTGTATAATTTCAGGCAAGAAATTAGTCTATTGATGGTCATAAAGACAGGGGGGTTTCTTAGCCCGCCCAGGAGGGTGTGGTCAGGCAACCTGATCTATGGGAAATAGGTATAAGAATCTTATTTCTTAACAATAAGATTGTCATCCTTACAAGGGGAGCTGTTCTACAAGAGTAAGAATCCGTCACTTCATGCCAACCGCTGGCACAGAACTTGAAACTAGGAAAGTATTCAATTCTGTTTTTCTCCTTTTAATTTTAAAACACTGTTTGCGTGTGTAATTTTATTTGTAACAACTTTTTTATTAATAATGCATTGTGCATAATATTTTTGGCATAATAAATAATTCCTTTATTAAGTTTGGCCTTTGTCTAATAATTGAGCCACGTTACTGAAAGAGACTGGAATATTAGAACTGTATAATTTAGGTTATTTTCTGCTAAATTGTATTTAGAGAGTTAATGTGTTAAGTCTGGGTTTTTTCTTAGGCTTTTACCTGTAATAAAGTTTAAGTTGTGGCAGTATTGGAGCTATAGGATTGTTGGTTTAGTGTAGGTGGCATTAAAAGGGAGTTTTGGGCATTTCTCTTACGTCTAGTACAGACTAGGGAGTGTGGTTAACTCTTGCACCCACTAAACTGAATAACAAGCTTGCCTGGTGTGGCTAGATTGTGACCTATTGGTGGCAGTAAAAGGGGGCTGATAACATTTTCTGTGCCAAATAAGTGACTGGTGCAGGGTTAGATAACCTTGGTTCATCACAAGGACCAATTGTAGTTAAATGCTGTACAATAGCTTCCCTTTGCAATAATACATTTGAACAGCAGTCGAACAGCATCTGCTGCCTACTCACTTCAGACACATGGGGCATGTTTCCTAGCTGGGGACATTATCCATCTGTCAAATGATAAATGGGGCTCAAAATATAAATGAAAAAAACTTCTATGAACAGAAAAGAATGCTGTTAAAAAGGACCAAATTATTGTTTTCCAAGAACAGAAAATGTCCAAAATCATCCAAGAAAAATATGCCTAAAAGTGTTTTCAGATTTATTGGGATATCTTTGTTACATTCTATCCAGCCGCACTACCCATTATGTGTGATTGTCACAGGCTGAGAGGGCTGGCCGCAGCCTCTTTTGTCCTGGTTTTAAGGGACTGTCATAGCCATGCCCAAAGCCCACACACACATGCCCACTGTTCACATACATGTCCTTCCCGACATGTCCTAACCTCCTACATCTTGGAAAGCATCCAGGAAATATTGAGGGGAAGGCTTTTGAATTTTCACAAAGAAAAGTTTATGCATTGAGAATTTACTGGAAAGCATTCAAAGAGATGGAACTTTGATACTTTGCTTTCCCTATTGGCTGTCTATTTAGATTCAAGACCTCTTTTGATTGATTGAGTGATTGATTGATTGATTGATAGTAGCAGGAATCAATATGCTGGAGAAAAATGTAAGCTCATGGCAAATATATACCTTGAGCAAACAGAGACTTAATAGAGTACATTATGAACAAAAGAGGTGGAATAAGACATAATTAAGGAACTTATTATAAAATGAAATAACTCCACCTTCACTATAAAATAGTAATATATAAAGTAATAGCTTTTGGGAACCTGAAGGTGTTGCCAAATTTAATTAATCAAATTGTAGCTTTTAAAGGCTATAGTCAATTAATAATATATCAGAACAAATACCAGCAGCACAGATCTTAAACTGATCCTAAAGCACAGCAATTATTAGAGTAAGAATTTACATAAAATATAGATATAACAGAATGTCTTGATATAATAAAGTCTAAAATTACTGAATCCTAGCAAAGGCCTATTCATTATTTAAATATTAATTGTATGCAAATTTAAAATTACATTGTAATATCATGTATGTGCATAGTATTATGTATAATAAAATTTAATAACCAATAAACATTATAACATAAACAAGATTTACTCATTCAGGGTATTTTTTTGTAAAATCTAGCAAAATCATTATGTCCTCAGTTCTACCAAACATTAAAGTCAAAATAAAACTTTCATGATTCAGATAGAGCACACAATTTTAAACAACTTTCCAATTCAATTCTATTATCTAAATTTGAACAGTCTTTTTAAAGGGATACTAAATCCAAAAATTTTTGTTCATGAAATTCAGATCATGAGCCTCCAATTTTAAGCAACTTTCGAATTTACTCCCATTATCATTTTTCTTTGTTCTATTGTTATTTTTATTTGGAAAGCAGGAATCTTAAGCTTAGGAGCCGGCCCATTTTAGATTCAGCACCCAGGATAGTGCTTGCTTATTGGTGTCTACATTTAGCCACCAATCAGAAAGCGCTACCCAGGTGCTGAACCAGATAGGAGTAAATTAGAAGGTTGCTTACAATTGCATACTCTATATGAATCATGAAAGAAAAACAATAGGTTTAGTATCCCTTTAAATGCACACTTTCTGAGGCAGCAGCTCTTATTAAGCATGCGTAGGAATTCACTATATACACATATATATATAAGTAGTGATTGGCTGATGACATGATGCAGGGCGAGGGAAAGTGGAACTAACTTTGAAATTTGAAAATCTACTACTCATTTGAAATTCAAACTATATGATTTGCATTGTATTTTAATATACATTTGTTGATTCTGCTATTCTACTGTGTTTAATGGTCCTATAAAGTTGTTGTTTTTTTAAATATGCCAAAATACAGTACTAAGTAGACATGTGCATTCGTTAATATACTAATGCTATTTATTTTTTTTAAATGGTTAATTGTTAAATGTTAATGCTAATTAAAGGGCCAGTAAACCTAGCAAATAATGTTATATAATTCTGCACATAGTGCAGAATTATATAACATTATCTTAGCGACAGCTTTCTATATCAAAGGACTGCAGAGATATTTACCTAGGAAAATGAATTCCGCTGTCAGGATGCCAGGAATCAGACTGAGACGAGAAGTGCAAAAATAATCACACCTTTAACAATAGCAAAAAATAATAAAAAGTCTACAAGTCAAAACAACAAGCCAGGAATCAAAACCAGAGCTGGTAGTCAGACGAGCCGAGTCAAGAGTCAAAACGAATAGTCAGACGAGCCGAGTCAGGAGCCAAAGCAAGTAGTCAGACAAGCCGGAATCAGGAGCAAGGAGAACAATAGAGTCAAGAATAAGCCAGGGATCAGGAACCAGGAGGGACGTCAGACAGCCAGGTAATACACAGGAGCTCTCACAAACAGGCCTGCCTACACTTATTAATGCATTGGCAACATACTCCTCCATAGCACAATTCTCCACAACAGACAGAGGGTAAACCTGGCCCCGAGGAGGAATGGCTCCGGGTTGCAGGTCTATGGCACAATCGTAAGACCGGTGAGGAGGCAACATACTGGCACGCACCTTGTCAAAAACGTCTAGGAACTCTCGGTACTCCTCTGGCAATTGAGATACCGAAGAAGTGCACAAGACTTTAACTGGCCCCAACAGCCATGGATAATGGAGCAGTTTCATGAGTAACGAGTGCGGGCTGAAGGGGTCTGCCATCAATGGCCTCAATAGCAAGCGGAACAGACTGAGGCAAAACAGGAATGGAGTGCTTTGATACAAAAGCACTGTCAATGAAATAGCCCGCAGCACCGGAGTCAACAAGTGCCTGGGTGACTATGGAGGAGTCCACCCAGGAAAGGACAACCGTGACCAAAGGTTTCTCCTTTAGCGGTTCTGGGAAAAAGGATAAACCACCCAAGGTCTGCCCCCGACAGGTCCTTAGGTGTGAGAGTTTCCCGGCTGTGTAGGACAAAACTTCAAAAGGTGGCCCTGTAACCCAAAATAGAGGCAGAGCCCCTCCCTCCTCCTAAAGGCCCTCTCCACCGCGGAGAGACACGTGAATCCCAACTGCACCGGCTCAGCAGTACCTGGTAACTCTGGACCAGGAGGCATGGTAGGAGAGGGAAGCATGGGTGGGAACGAAGATGTAGGAGACAATGAAAAAGGAGGCTTCCACAAGCGCTACTTGAAAGAGGGCCTCTCTCTGAGTCTGATGTCAATTAGGATAAAAAAAGACACCAATGCCTCGAGATCCTCTGGTAAATCTCTGGCAGCAACTTCATCTTTAATCGCATCAGAGAGCCCATGAAAGAAGGCGGCAACAAGGGCTTAATTGTTCCAACCTTCCTCTGCAACAAGCGAACGGAACTCAATGGCATACTGAGCAACAGAGCTTGTACCTTGCTGAATGGACATGAGTCATTTAGCAGCAGAGGAGGAGTGAGCCGGAACATCAAATACCCTTCGAAAGGAGCCCACAAATTCAGGGTAATTTGAAATCACAGGTTTATTAGTCTCCCACAAGGGATTAGCCCAGTCAAGAGTGTGTTGGGATTGGCAGTATTTCCAGGACATAATACAAAATAAATAAACCTAATATACCATATGTCTCTTTATTATTATATATGATTTAAAAAACAAAACAAATATTGCTTACAAAAAAAGACAGATGAGTGATACCAATGAATAAATGGAGAAGCCATTAAAAATGGTATCAATCTTATTTAGCTATTTTTTATGTAAGCAATAGCTGACACCTACTAGTAGAGGGTTAAAAGAAAATTAAAATGCTAGACATTTTATTAGAACATTGTGTGCAAATGATAGAGTTCCCTTACAAAGTGCATAGCATGACTGTTCATATAGTATTTAAATATGATCACATTAAAATCTATTTGAAAACCATGCAAATTCTGCATTACAAAAGGTTGGTGCACACAATAAATGTTTATATACACAGTACACACAGTATTTATCAGTAATTAAGCGCTCTAAAATGGCTGAGAGACTTCCAATCAGATTAATCCATAAAAAACACAAAGACACTAAATCCCAGCTACACCAGTTCATTTGCTGTGATGCCTGTTCCCACAGCATCTGTTGGAAAACATTGGGATTTTACCAGCATCCCTTGCGAGAGGGATGCAACATGCGTGTCTGTGGGTTACCTTATGGAAACCCAGCACCAATGCAGGACACACCCTGAAAAGGTGAACTTTTTTTTGGATTTTTTTCTGGAAATGTTAAAAATAATTAAATGCTATGGGTTAATATTTACAAATAAATAAATAAAAAACCAGAATAAAGCTGCACGTTTTCTCTTGCTTTCAAACCGTTAACGTTTGTTTAGATTTATTTTGTTATGTTAACTATGCTATACAAATATACTTTTGCTATGTAAAATGGCTTGTATATAGAATGTTCTGGGACTGCAGCATTGCACATTTTTGTTTAAAAAAATCCACAAATTTTCTTGACTCACACTAATGCTGTACTTAGGCAAAACCTAACCCTCTCTTTAAGAAATAAGATATTGCAGTATTTTTTATTATTTTATATTTTTAACTGCATACAATATTTTGTTGTTACTGAGGTTTGAAAAAAATTAATTTTGGAAGATGCATACGTGTTACTGAGCACTGGCAGACACATATGACTAAGAAAGTACAGAAATGTCTTCTAAAAAGTAATAGAAGAAAATAATATTTTAATGCACATAATCTTTCTTCCAACATATACATGGATGGGTGTAAAACATTGTTGCTTAAAAGGGTTAATTCTGCACTATGAGAGCAGTCAAATCACCTGTCAGACTACTGAGATTTATTCTTCTCCTATTCATAACCAGTTGGTTTCTGCGAGTTGATCACTATTACACTTTTACAACAAACCCTCACCTTACTTTTACTACATACATAACATGATTCATTAAATAATATACTGGTATTTGAAATAGTTAAAATATTCAATAGAAAAGTAATCTCTGAACGTCATATTTTATATTTAATCTATTACTAGATTGCATCTAGAGAGTAAGGGGACAGTAAAATATGAACAAGAAAAATGTCTGGAGGAGCGCCACAAATTAGGCAAGGTCTATTACTAAGAATGGTATTAATATATGTTTGTGAAAGGCTAAAAACAATGGTATTTAATATCACAAATTATAACAGAACATCAAAAATCGACATCTAAAATGTATAAAAACATCAAATAAACTGTTAACTACTGCATGGATCCATGATTATACTATAAAAACATTTGATAAAATAAAATGTCAAGAACAAAATTGTCGATAGAGCTAAATCTAAGGTAAAATATTGTATTACAATTTCAATATATACAATGGTGTGAAGGAAAAAAAGAGCTTAAAAAGTCCATTGACCAGTTCATAGAAAAATCAAAAACTATCCAAAAATCTTCAAGTGTAAACAGTTCTCCTATGATTTATATATCCAAAGTGCAAGTGCAGACAGGTGATGGATAATTCTCCAGTTGTGCTTAAAAATGTGGAATTCGATAAAAAGTAAAAAAATCTAAATCAATAGTGTTTGTGTATACAATCAAAAAAATCACATATACAAAACAGTGTATAAAATCCAGAATGTAAAAACAAAAAATTTATAAAAAAACAAAGCAAAACAAAGGAGTGTCCAAAAAATTTCAATAATGTGACCAAAAGATTTCCAAATGTTAGGTGTTTGATGTTAGTCAAACAGAAGTGATCCAAATAAATATAATAAAAACTTCAAATCCTGTAATTGAAAGAAAATTACATAGAAAATGACATAGTACAGTATTGTTTTAAATAAAATCACAAATAATTGAAATAGAGCTCACCATATGTTTGCCAACGTGTTTTGGCCCACTATAGGGCCTTTTTCAAGTCTTGCACACACACTACACACAAACCAAGTTCCGACTTGGTTTGCACATATTGCCCCATAGAGATCAATCAAGAAAAAATGGAGAAGAAAACCTAACACCTGCGATTGAGAAATCGCCATCGCATTTTCACATTCCCCTTTGAAGTCTATGGAGAAAAAAGTGGTCCAAACACCTAATACCCTACCATAAGCCCCTAGTCTAATAACCCCTAAACCACCACTAAATAAACCTATTAACTCCTAAACCGCTATCCCAACGCATCACAACCACTAAATAAACCTATTAGCCCCTACACCGCCATCCCCCAACATTGCAAAGTGTTAAACTAATATCTAAAGCTCCTAACCTAACACCCCCTAACTTAACCCCAATTAAAATACACTTAAACTAAAGTAAAAATAAACTAACTACCTTAAAAAAATAAAAACTTACTTGTAAAACAAAATTAAAACCTTAGCTTAAACTAAAAAAAAGAAACTAACATTACAAAAATAAAATAATACTAACATTACAAAAAAAAATACTACCCTTACAAAAAATAAAAAAAACTACAAAAGACAAAACAAACAAAATTATCCAATAAATAAATAAATTCACATTCTAATACCCCCCAAAAAACACCCCAAAATTAAAAAAAACCCTAATTTACAAATAAGATACTAATAGCCCTTCAAATGGACTTTTGTAGGGCATCACCCTAAAGCTAACAGCTCTTTTACATAATTTCAAAATTCAAAATTTCAAATTCATATCAGTCAACAGGATGAGAGTTACTGAAATCCTATTGGCTGATTTGAACAGCCAATAGGATTTCAGTAGCTCTCATCCTATTGGCTGATTTGAATTTGAAGATTTAAATCAGCCAATAGGAATGCAAGTGACACCATATTTATTTTGAAATATTTTTATTTAGGTTTTTGTACATACATACATAAAACAAAACAAATAATAGTCTAATGAATCCAACATTACTTATGCTCAACTCTCACTTGTAAAGTAGTTAAATATAAAAAATAAAAATAAAAGAAAAATAAAGAGAAAATCACTTTTATGTCTTTTATTGCTCTCTATTTATGGCATGATCCGCCTTTCCGCATTTCCTGCTCCCCCCCCCCCTTTTGGAGGCCTCATAGTAGTGAATGTAGGGTTCCCATTGCAACAAGTATGCTTCCCTATTATTTAGGGTTTCAGCTACTGCAGTTGCTTTCTCGAAGTGGTAAGATATTTTTTGCTTTACCCTATCAAAACTGGGTGGGGCACTCTTCCAAAATTGGGCAACACTCAACCTAACTATAGTGCAAATCCACATAATTAGTCTGTTGTTATGTTTGGTGAATTCCCCAATCGGGAAGTGGAGTAAGGCCTGTTCCATAGTTAAAGTCACCCTCTTCTGAAAGATCTCGCTAATGAGGTTGGAGGTATGATCCCAGATTTCCTTTGCATATCTACAACTCCACCACATGTGAGAGTAGGTCCCTGTTTCTCCACACCCTCTGTAACACAATTTAGTTAGTGGGTCAGTCCCCCCTCCCGATCTAGCCGGATAAAGGTACCACCTAAAGGCCACTTTGATAAAATTTTCCTTGAGTGTTGCGTTTTGTGAAAATGATAACCCACCCATAAGATTTTCTGTCCACTGTTCGACTGACCACGTTTTCCCCGTGTCCTGTTCCCATTTTAACATGAGGTGAGATTTGTCAGCTTTCGGTGGCCGGTTGAAGATTTTGTATAGGGTTGAGATGCCTCCCCTTATTTGATGGGTCGATAGACCTAATGTTTCAAGTGTAGTGCAGGGTGGGGATTTTTCACTACCCATTATCTGTTGAACCCTAGATTTCAGTTGTAGGTAATGGTACCAAATATGTTTATCCTCAGGGTCAAGGGCTTGGTATTGATCATAGGTCATCAGTGACCCTTCTTTATATGCATCTGCTATCCTATATAACCCCCTGTTGCTCCATTTCTGTTGTGTAGCTGTATCAATAAGAGAATGTGGAGTTATCAGAGGGGTTATTTTCGATTTCTTACTGAGTAGAGGAAATTTTAAATTTAGTTTTTTCCATATGTATATAGTATGTTGAATTGCAATGTATTCATATTTTTTATGTGTCGCAGTGTTATGTGGGGTCCATAATAAGTTAGATACTGGGAAAATGTTTAGGGCCTTAGATTCAATATGAACCCATTGTGGTATGTTACTGGTGAGGAACCACTTTAAGGTTTGCGCCATACGGGCCGAATAATAGTATGGGATTAGGTTTGGTAATCCCACCCCCCCCCCCCTTCCTGTCAGTGCACATGATTTTTTTATTAATCCTTGCCCTTTTGCCCTGCCATATAAAGTGAAGAAAGTCCCTCTGAAGTTTGTGCAGTTCCGTGAGTGGTAGTGTTATTGGTAGAGAGCGGAATAAGTATAGTAGTTTGGGAAGTAAAGACATCTTTATAGATATAATTCTTCCATATAAGGATAGTTTCAGTTTCATCCACTTTGCTAACAACTCTCTAGCATATGAGAATATTGGTAAATAATTCAGGTGATAAAGGGAATGTATATTGCTGGATAGATTAATTCCAAGGTACTTGATGGACTTTTTTGGCCAACTAAATGAAAAATTTAATTTCATTAATTTTTGGGTGTGCTGTGGCAATTTAATACCGAATGCTTCGCATTTACTCTCGTTTATTTTGTAGCCGGAAATGCGTCCAAAATGCTGTATTAGGTCATATACTGGGGGTAGGGAGAGCAATGGTTTGGTCAATGTTAGTATTACGTCATCCGCAAATAAAGAAATTTTGTGGTCAGTCTGTCCTACTGTGATTCCAGAAATGTCTCGGTTGTCTCGTATTTTGATTGCTAAGGGTTCTATACTTAACGCAAATAGCAGTGGGGAAAGCGGGCAACCCTGACGTGTGCCATTATTGATGTGTATTGAGTGGGACTGGTACCCGGAGAGTTTAACATATGCAGTGGGGCACGAATACAATGATTTCAATGCATCAGCGAAAGGACCCTTAATTCCCGCCCTACCCAGTACTGCAAACATAAAGTCCCAATCAATCCTATCGAACGCCTTCTCTGCGTCCAGAGATAGGAACAGAGAAGGCGTTCCCTTAACTGTGGCTATATTGATTAAGTCTATTATTTTTCTTGTGTTGTCTGGAGCTTCCCTTTGCATGATAAACCCCACTTGATCGGGGTGTATTAGTTTAGTGAGGAGGGGGTTGAGACGATTTGCTAAAATTTTGGTGAATAGTTTAATATCTTGATTAATTAGTGAGATGGGCCTGTAATTTTGACAGTGGTTTTTATTTTTCCCTGGTTTAGGTATAACTGAGATTCTCGCCATTAATAGTTCCTTGGGTATTTCCTTTCCCTGAAGCATTGAATTAAACACCTTGGCCAGTTGTGGGACTAATAAAGGTTGCAGGGTTTTATAGAAAAGACCAGAGTAACCGTCAGGTCCTGGGGCTTTTGAGCCTTTGAGGTTTTTAATACTAAATTTTATTTCCTCGTGGGTTATGGGTCTATTTAGGGAATCACGATCTTCTACGGTAATGGTTGGGAAGGGACTGTTTCCTAGAAAGTTTATTAAATCTGTAGTCATGTCCTTTTGTGTATTGCTGGTCTTTAAATTGTATAACCTACTGTAGTAGTCTGCAAATAAGTTCGCTATGGCTTGGGGATCATTGGTGATTTTGTTGTCTGGTGTTTGCAGCTGGGGGATTGTAGTGGTTCTAGTTATTTCCTTCAGTTTATTAGCAAGCATTTTATCTGGCTTGTTTCCGTAGATGTAGTATTGGGTGTCAATTACCTTTATTGATCTAAGTGCCTCTTTGTTTAGGAGTTTATCTAATTCCTCATTTATCGTTTTTAATTGTTTAGCTATGGTGTTTGTAGGGTGTGTGCTAAGTTGTAGTCTCAATGCATTTGCTTCTAATCTTAGTTTTGTTTTGGTAGCTTCTATGAGTGTACGTTGCTTGGCTGATTCTGCAATCAAAAGCCCTCTAATATATGCTTTCAAGGCTCCCCATTCGAGGATTGGATTATCAGTAGAGCCACCGTTAAGTTCAATAAATTCCCTCACTTGTTGTTGTACCTTATCCAAAATCACACTATCCTGGAGCAAAGTGGGGTCATAGGTCCAAGTTTTACATCTAAGTGGGTTAAGCATTCCTGCCAGAGTCACTGTTACAATAGAGTGGTCAGACCATGAGCAATTTTTAATTGAGGCTCTGGTTAGCAGAGGCATTAGAATTTGACTGATGAGGATGTAGTCTATTCTGGAGTGTGTTGTGTGTGCTGGTGAGTAGTATGTGTAATCTCTGACATTCTGGTTCAATGATCGCCAACTGTCAGTCAGGTTATGGTCTGTGGCAAAGTCCAACAGGACTCTACTCTTCTTTTTGGGCGAGATATTTTGTGAAAAGGCTTGATTTGATCTGTCTACTTTATCATTCATAGTGCAGTTGAAATCCCCTCCTACAATCATTTTATGTCTTTTCCACAATGTGAGATGTTTGCTTAATTTGGAGATGAAATTTACCTGTTGATCATTTGGGGCGTATATGTTGACTATGAGGACAGGGGTGTTTTGAATCGTTCCCTTTACTATTAAGAATCTCCCTTCCCTATCCTTCACAACCGATTCCTCGTGAAAGTTTAAAGTGGAGTGGATTAGTATTGAGACCCCACATTTTTTTTTAGGTCCTATTGCGTGGTATTGGGTGGGAAAAGCTTTATCCCAGTATTTGGGAGTAAATTTAGGTGTGAAGTGTGTTTCCTGCAACATTACTATGTGCGCATTTAGAGCTTTATATTCTAGAATTGCTTTCTTCCTCTTGACATCTGAATTTAAGCCTCTAACATTATGTGAGATGATGTTTATTGACATGATGCGGGTATGTGGGGGGGGGTAGCTTAACCGGTACCTGTGATCATATACTCGAGGAACCCAAAACCTGGACTTCTGGGGGAGAGCAGTGCGGACCATCCCATATGTTGTCTCCTCATTCGGAGAATGTACTAAATCTGTTTTGCGAGCGTAGGGAAGGCAAAGTTTAATATATGGCAATGAAAGATACCTAGAAATGAGAGAGCAAATTTAAAAAATTTCAGTAAAGACAAAAAAACATGTAAAGACAAGTTGAGCAATGTTAAAAATGATATCAAACAGGTGAACAGGAGAAATCATTATGTGACAAATAAACCTATATTCTTTACTATGAACATGTGCAATTCTTTGTAGTTAGACGGGGACAGGAAGAATTAAGGGAGGGTGAGGGGTGGGGGAGGGTATGGAGGGAAGGCATAGGGATTAGAGGGAAAGGGTAAGATCCTGAGAATTTAAGCATGTTTTTTATATGCAAGATTTAGTCCAGCAATCAAGGTGGTGACAACAGTTTGGACTGCGAGATGGACTATATTCAAAAATGGTGCTATCAGTCCAACACCGGAGGAGGTAATCTCTTCCGGTAATTATTAGGTAACTTTAAAACACTAGAACTGTGAATAGGAAAAACAGGGTTAAACTGTTAACTTTCAGAAACTTGGAAGTCTGTATATTAAACCTCTTAATTAAGTGGAAGAGTCCTCATCATCGGTAAGGTGAGCTTCCTGAGTAGTACTGCTCAGCTTCGTTTTCTGTCTCTTTGCTTTACTATTTTTCCCCACTGGAATCCATTCTCTTTGGATAGATTTCTTCTGGGTTTCTGGAATATTGGGTGATGTTTGGAGGTCTGTCTGAATTTTTAGGCGGTCAAGTATGGCTTTTCCTTCCTCCAAGGTGGAGCATGCGTAGTTGTTGTTTTGATAGGAAAAGTTTAGTTTAAAGGGGAAATTCCACCTGTATTTGATGTGTTCCTTGGTGAGGGCTGTGGTTATAGGTTTCAAATTTCTTCTCTTCCTTAAAGTAATGGGGGCAAGGTCTGCAAAAATCTGTATGTTATTACCTTCGAACTCAATGCATTTTTTTTCTCTGGCAGCTTTCATGATGAGCTCTTTCACATGGTAGTAATGCATCTTAAGAACTACGTCCCTATTTGTATTTTGCTGAGGCCTTGTGAGGGCTCTGTGTACTCTGTCCATTAATAATAGGTGCAGGTCAAGGTCGGGCACCAGCTGTTGAAACAGATCTGTCATAGTTGCTTCGAGGTCTTTATAGGATTCTGGGAGATCCCTGATTCGCAGATTGGATCTGCGTGACCTGTTTTCAAGATCTTCAAGCTGGTCCTCCAGTTTAGTTATGTAGGATGTATTATCCTGAATGGAGCTTTTAATAACTGGGATTTCTTCAGCCATAGTGTCAAGCCTCTCCTCAATTTCTGCCGTTCTCCCACCTATTTCTTTGATATCTTGTCTAATCTCTTGCAAAGCTGTTTTAAATTCTTCCTGGAACAAGGATTTAATCTGAGACAATAAATCTCTGTTGGGATCTTCCGGGTGAGTGGCCTCGGGGTCCCTTAAGTTGCTCGCTGACGGGCTAATGGCTTTAGCTGGGCTATTTTTATCCGTGCTTTTCTGTTTCATTTGTGACCTAGAAAGGCACTCCTTAACGGTTTGGGACTTATTTTTCATACTGTCTTGTTTCAAGGAGTGTAATAAGAAGCAGTAGGGTAGGGAACTCGTGAGTGTAATATAAGGATGCTGGTTCACTTTTAATTCTCAGGATTTGGCTTAGGAGTTAACTTATTATGCACATGCCTGCTGTTGTCCAAAAAAAAAATTGGAGTTACATGCTATGAAGGTTTATTGCCTTGCTCCGCTTCTCTGTTCTCACATTAAGGCAACTAGTGACAGGAGTCTAGAGCTGAAGAAGGTGTTATATTATCCCTCTCGTCAATTGACTTGTAGGCCCCAAATGAGTCTCTCCCAATTTTCCCTGGCCGCCCCTAAAAAGTGTAGCCTCCTGGGTAGAGAGATCAGGTCTGATGAGCCTACGGAGAGGGTTTATTTATTGCTTAATAAATTTTGAAGTTTTAGTTCATGCTAATGCTCGCACTGTGCAAGTCCTTTAAGTGAGGGTATGGAGCGTGGGTTGAAAATGGCGTTTTTCCCGCCGTCTGAAAAGCTGCACACTGTGTGTCCCTGTCAAACTGTGCCTTTATCACTTGCAATGGTGCCGCCCGGATCCCTCCGGATAATAGTGAGTGTGTTTAAGTGTCCCCCAAAAACTTTTGCAATGTTCTGGCCAGAAGTAAAGAGAGGGTCTTACGTGTTGCTTGCCTCCGGATCTCTCCCAGTTCCCACCACGTGGGTCAGCTTGTCTCTCTCTCCGTGGCCGTGTGGGGATGTAGCCCCTGTCCTGAGCCGGTCCCGGCAGTTGCTGACGGCTCCTGGGTGACAGTTGTGTTAGGGGCGATTGCGGCAGTGAACCTGGCAGTCACCGGAGCGGAGCCCCGACCCTCCGGTCACTGCTGTGTGTTCCTTAGGCCTCGAGTTTTAGGCAGGCGGGTTGTAATGTCGCCCGATCTTTAGGGAATTACCCCAGAATTTGGCGTTGTTCTTGAGGTCCTCTTTAGTGTTTTTTGCGAAATAGATGAGCTGAAAATGAATGGCTAAGGGCACTTTATTAATTTCAAAGTGCAGAGCTCTTCCAGAACACGTCTGTCTCGCTCGGCAGTTAGCTCCGCCTCTCAAGTGACACCATATTTAAACACGTAACTTGCATTCAATATTCAGTGTACGGCGGTAAACGTATAAAGAGAATACTCCTAACGCTCCATGGCTCAGCGGGTGTTCAGTTCCACGAACAGCTCCACTCCAGACTGGCTTGGTCCTGGATGAAGATGGAAGATGTTGCCGGTTCCAAGAAGACTTCACCGCCGTCTGGAAGAGGACCTTCTCCTCCAGACTTCAGGAACGGTGAGTACCTATTTAGGGCTTAGAGTTAGGATTTTTTTATTTATTTTTTTAGATTAGGGATTTAATGGGAACTTGTAAAAGAGCTGAATGCCCTTTAAAGGGCAGTAAAAGAGCTGAATGCTCTTTTAAGGGCAATGCCCATACAAATGACCCTTTAGGGGCAATGGGTAGATTTGGATTTTTTTGTGTTAAGTTTTTATATTTTGGGGGTTTAGTGGGTGGGGGGTTTACTGTTAGAAGGGAGATTTAGAATTTTTTTAATGCAAAAGAACTGTGTAACTTAGGGCATTGCCCCACAAAAAGGCCCTTTTAAGGGCTATTGGTAGTTTAGTTTAAATAAGGGGGTGTTTTTATCTTGGGGGGCTTTTTTATTTTCATAGGGATTAGGTTTAATATTTTTATTTTTTATAATTTGGTTTATTATTTTATGTAATGTTAGATTTTTTCTTTATAATTTTAGATTAATTTAAACTTAGTTTTTTTATTTTTAAAGTTTATTTTGGGAGGCGTGTTAGACTTTTACAAGAGATTTAACTTTTTTTTAATTTTCTTTAGCACCGGTAGTTTCTAACATGCCGTAAGTCACTGGGTGCATCCCTAGTTTATCCGACTTACAGCACTTTATGAACTGCCGGTAGGGTTTATGTGATTCCCCGATGTGCGAGGGGAAATTACGGGCGACGCGGATTTCAGCAGTTACGCTGAAGCCTGTGCCACATATGTAATCTCGCACTTGATTCTTTAAATTCAAATCAGCCACCTTGCATTCAATCTTCAGTGTGCGGCTGAAGATCACATGAAGCAAACCTCTGTGTCGACTGGCTGAAGAGGAGGACCAACGTCACCAATGACCTTCTCGCATTTGCCGCCGCCGCTGCTGGGATGAAGATAGAAGATGGATCCCGGCTTGGATAAAGATTGAAGAAAATGGAGCACCGCCCTTCATCAATGGTGAGTACCAATTTTGGGGTTAGTGTTAGGGTTTTTTTTTTTTAAAAGATTAGTTTGTTTGTTTTTTAATGTGCACAAAAAGAGCTGAATGCCCTTTTAAGGGAAATGCCCATCCAAATGCCCTTTTTGGGGCATTGGTTAGATTAGGTTTTTTTAGTTAGGATTTTTTTTTATTTTGGGGGGTTGGGGTTGTAATGTAAGGGGATAATTGTATTTTTTATGTAAAAGAGCTGTTAGCTTTAGGGCAATATCCTACAAAAGAACCTTTTAAGGGCTATCTGTAGTTTATTTGTAGATTATGTTTTTTTATTTTGGGGTGTTTTTTTGGGGGTATTAGAATAGGAATAATTTTTTATTTTGGATAATTTCGTTATTTTTTGTAAGGGTAGTATTTTTTATTTTTTGTAAGGGTAGTATTGTGTATTTTTTGCAAGGGTAGTATTTTTTACATTTTTGTAATGTTAGTTTTTTTCTGTAATGTAGGTTTTTTATTTTTTTTATTTTTTTTTCAAGTAATGTTTTTTTTTGTTTAATCTTAGGTTTTAATTTTGTTTTACAGGTAAGTTTTATTTTTTATTTAAGGTATTGGCCCCTATAGCCTCTAGTTATCAAGCTGTCAACTGCAAATACGCTGGAATTCCGCAGCGTATTTGTGGTGAGGCTGATTTGCTGTAGTTATCAAGCCCTACAGCCCGGCAAAAGTAGAATTTAGTGACGTAACATACGATCCGCCGGACTCAGTCCAACACGGATCGATGGTTACGTCACTACAGATGTTCCGAACGCAAGTTCGGCATAGTCTGACTACTTTTGCTAGTTATCAAAGAACAACCAGGTACGCTTGCCACTATTTCGGGCCAGCGTACCTGGTTTTTAATCCGCCGCCCCGAAGGGTTAATAACTTTATGTAGGTGGCGGCGGTAGATTAGGGGTTAATAGGTATAATGTAGGTGGTGGTGGGGTCCGGGAGCGGCGGTTTAGGGGTTCATATACTTATTATAATGGCGGCAGGATCCGGGAGCGGCTGTTTAGGGGTTAATATATTTATTATAGTTGCTGCGGGGTCCCGGAGCGGTGGTTTAGGGGGTAATAAGTTTATTTAGGAGTGGGGGGCTCCGGGAGCGGCGGTTTATGGGGTAAAACTGTATAGTATAGTGTGGGTGCTTGGTGACAGGCTAGCAAGAAAGCTGCGAAGAAGCCGATGAGCAGCGAGATCAATGACTGTCAGTTAACAACAGTCCGCTGCTCATCGCTCCGTACTTGGTGCGTGGCTTCTTGACAGCTTTCTTGATAACTTTGGCGAACATATTCAAGTCAGCGGCAGCGATGTTAGGCGAGCTTAGGCGATCGTATTGGGGCCGTCGAATGCAAGTAAGTTGACGGCTTAATAAATGTAATGTAGGTGGCGGAGGGCTCCAGGTGCGGCGGTTTAGGAGTTAAACAATTAATTTATTTGCGACGGGGTATGGGATCGGCAGGATAGGGGTTAATAACTTTATGTAGGTGGCGGCGGTATAGGGGGTGGCAGATTAGGTGTTAATAGGTATAATGTAGGTGGCGGCGGGGTCCGGAGCGGCGGTTTAGGGGTTAATAAGTATAAAGTAGGTGGCGGCGGTGTAGGGGGGCAGATTAGGGGTGTTTAGACTCGGGGTACATGTTAGGGTGTTAGGTGCAGACACTTCCCATAGAAATCAATGGGATATCGGGCAGCAGCGAACATGAGCTCTCGATGCTATCAGACTCCCATTGATTCCTATGGGATCCGGCGCCAGGTATGCTGGTCCAGAATATTGGCGATCTTACCTGGTTGTTCTTTGATAACTAGCAAAAGTAGTCAGATTGTGCCGAACTTTCGTTCGGAACATCGGTAGTGACTTAACCATCGATCTGTGTCGGACTGAGTCCGGCGGATCGTATGTTACGTCACTAAATTCTTCTTTTGCCGGGCTGTAGGGCTTGATAACTACAGGGAATCAGCCTCGCCACAAATACGCTGCGTAATTCCAGCGTATTTGCAGTTGACGGCTTTATAACTAGAGGCCATTTAGTTTATTTTTACTTTAAGTGTATTTTAATTGGGGTTAAGTTAGGGGGTGTTAGGTTAGGGGGTTTAGATATTAATTTATTACTTTGCGATGTGGGGGATGGTGGTTTAGGGGTTAATAGTTTTATTTAGTAGTTGTGATGTGGGAGGATGGCGGTTTTATGGGTTAATAGTTTTATTTAGTGGTTTTGATGTTGGGGGATGGCTGTTTAGGGGTTAATAGTGTAGTTTATGGGTGTATGTGTGTAAGGTATTTTTGATGTGTTTTGTGAAAAAATTTTGTTTTGCAAAACCCATAACTACAGGTCTTTAAATGCGGAATGGCTTGTTGCAGTAAGTGCACAGGAAAGACAGAACGCATGACTTGTAATATCCAACCAATGACCATTCCGCCCGCAAAGACCATATCGTGAGCAGAAAAGTCATACCACGCGACGTGTAATCCAGGTCTTAAGATTTTTTTAGTATAGGATTTTTTTTAGAATTGGACATTTTTTATGTCAGGCCAAAGAGTTATATTCACTTTAGGGCACGGTCCTACCAAATGCCCTTATAAGGGCAATGCCCTTCCTAGGGATTTTTTTTTTAGGATAGGGATTGACTTTTAAACTTAATTTTTTTATAGGACTTTGATCTAGAATAGGGCATTTTTTTATTGGATCAGTCAATAGAATGTGAGGTAATTTTTCCTACCTTAATTCCGATTGGCTGATAGAATCCTATCAGCCAATCGGAATTCGAGGGACGCTCATCGCCGGAAGGATGAAGATAGAAGATGCCGCTTGGATGAAGACTTCTGCTAGATGGAGGACCTCTTCTGCCCCGATCGGATGAAGACTTCTGCCCTGCTGGAGGACCACTTGTGCCCGGATCGGATGAAGAGTTCGGCCCGGCTGGGTGAAGACGGCTCAAGGTAGGGTGATCTTCAATGGGGTAGTGTTAGGTTTATTTAAGGGGGGATTGGGTGGGTTTTAGACTAGGGGTGTGTGGGTGGTGGGTTGTAATGTTTTGTAGGGGGTGTTGTATTTCTTTTTTTTAAAGGTAAAAGAGCTGATAACTTTGGGGCAATGCCCCGCAAAAAGCCCTTTTAAGGGCTGGTAAAAGAGCTGATTACTTTGGGGCAATGCCCCGCAAAAGGCCCTTTTAAGGGCTATTTGTAATTTAGTTTATGGTAGGGCATTTTATTATTTTGGGGGCTTTTTAATTTTATTAGGGGGCTTAGATTAGGTGTAATTAGATTAAACTTCTTGTAATATTTTTTTTATTGTTTGTAATTTAGTGTTTATTTTTTGTAATATAGTTTAGTTTATTTAATTGTATTTAATTTTAGATAATTGTAGTTAATTTATTTAATTAATTTATTGATAGTGTAGTGTGTATTTGTAACTTAGGTTAGGATTTATTTTACAGGTAATTTTGTAATTATTTTAGCTAGGTAGCTATTAAATAGTTATTAACTATTTAATAGCTATTGTACCTAGCTAAAATAAATACAAACGGCTAGATTTGGAGTTTTGTCGGTAAAGACCCGCGTAGCTAACGACGGCTTTTTTCTGGCCGCACCATAAAAATAACTCTGGTATTGAGAGTCCACATAAAGGCTGCGTTAGGCTCCAAAAAAGGAGCGTAGAGCATATTTAACGCAGCTTCAACTCTTGATACCAGAGTTGCTTACGCAAGCGGCCAGCCTCAAAAACGTGCTCGTGCACGATTCTCCCATAGAAAACAATGGGGCTGTTTGAGCTGAAAAAAAACCTAACACCTGCAAAAAAGCCGCGTTCAGCTCCTAACGCAGCCCCATTGTTTGCTATGCGGTAACACTTCCTACGTCTGCACCTAACACTCTAACATTTACCCCGAGTCTAAACACCCCTAACCTTACACTTATTAACCCCTAATCTGCCGCCCCCGCTATCTCTGACCCCTGCATATTATTATTAACCCCTAATCTGCCGCTCCGTAAACCGCTGCTACTTACATTATCCCTATGTACCCCTAATCTGCTGCCCTAACATCGCCGACCCCTATATTATATTTATTAACCCCTAATCTGCCCCCCACAACGTCGCCTCCACCTGCCTACACTTATTAAAACCTTATCCGCCAACTGGAGCTCACCGCTATTCTAATAAATGTATTAACCCCTAAAGCTAAATCTAACCCTAACACTAACACCCCCCTAAATTAAATATAATTTTAATCTAACGAAATTAATTAACTCTTATTAAATAAATTATTCCTATTTAAAGCTAAATACTTACCTGTAAATTAAATCCTAATATAGCTACAATATAAATTATAATTATATTATAGCTATTTTAGGATTAATATTTATTTTACAGGTAACTTTGTATTTATTTTAACCAGGTACAATAGCTATTAAATAGTTAAGAACTATTTAATAGTTACCTAGTTAAAATAATTACAAAATTACCTGTAAAATAAATCCTAACCTAAGTTACAATTAAACCTAACACTACACTATCAATACATTAATTAAATACAATACCTACAATTACCTACAATTAACCTAACACTACACTATCAATAAATTAATTAAATACAATTCCTACAAATAAATACAATTAAATAAACTAGCTAAAGTACAAAAAATAAAAAAGAACTAAGTTACAAAAAATAAAAAAATATTTACAAACATAAGAAAATTATTACAACAATTTTAAACTAATTACACCTACTCTAAGCCCCATAATAAAATAACAAAGACCCCCAAAATAAAAAATGCCCTACCCTATTCTAAATTACTAAAGTTCAAAGCTCTTTTACCTTACCAGCCCTGAACAGGGCCCTTTGCGGGGCATGCCCCAAGAAGTTCAGCTCTTTTGCCTGTAAAAAAAAAAACATACAATACCCCCCCCCCAACATTACAACCCACCACCCACATACCCCTAATCTAACCCAAACCCCCCTTAAATAAACCTAACACTAAGCCCCTGAAGATCTTCCTACCGTATCTTCACCATACCAGGTTCACCGATCCGTCCTGAAGAGCTCCTCCGATGTCCTGATCCAAGCCCAAGCGGGGGGCTGAAGAGGTCCATGATCCGGCTGAAGTCTTCATCCAAGCGGGAGCTAAAGAGGTCCATGATCCGGATGAAGTCTTCATCCAAGCGGGAGCTGAAGAGGTCCATGATCCGGATGAAGTCTTCTATCAACGGCATCTTCAATCTTCTTTCTTCCGGATCCATCTTGCAGACCTCTTCTCCCGACGCCTACTAGCCGAATGACGGTTCCTTTAAGGGACGTCATCCAAGATGGCGTCCCTCGAATTCCGATTGGCTGATAGGATTCTATCAGCCAATCGGAATTAAGGTAGGAATATTCTGATTGGCTGATAGAATCAGCCAATCAGAATCAAGTTCAATCCGATTGGCTGATCCAATCAGCCAATCATATTGAGCTCGCATTCTATTGGCTGTTCCGATCAGCCAATAGAATGCAAGCTCAATCTGATTGGCTGATTGGATCAGCCAATCGGATTGAACTTGATTCTGATTGGCTGATTCCATCAGCCAATCAGAATATTCCTACCTTAATTCCGATTGACTGATAGAATCCTATCAGCCAATCGGAATTCGAGGGACGCCATCTTGGATGACGTCCCTTAAAGGAACCGTCATTCGGCTAGTAGGCGTCGGGAGAAGAGGATGTTCCGCATCGGAGGTCTGCAAGATGGATCCGGAAGAAAGAAGATTGAAGATGCCGTTGATAGAAGACTTCATCCGGATCATGGACCTCTTCAGCTCCTGCTTGGATGAAGACTTCATCCGGAACATGGACCTCTTCAGCTCCCGCTTGGATGAAGACTTCAGCCGGATCATGGACCTCTTCAGCCCCCCCGCTTGGGCTTGGATCAGGACATCGGAGGAGCTCTTCAGGACGGATCGGTGAACCTGGTATGGTGAAGATAAGGTAGGAAGATCTTCAGGGGCTTAGTGTTAGGTTTATTTAAGGGGGGTTTGGGTTAGATTAGGGGTATGTGGGTGGTGGGTTGTAATGTTGGGGGGGTATTGTATGTTTTTTTTTTTACAGGCAAAAGAGCTGAACTTCTTGGGGCATGCCCCGCAAAGGGCCCTGCTCAGGGCTGGTAAGGTAAAAGAGATTTGAACTTTAGTCATTTAGAATAGGGTAGGGCATTTTTTATTTTGGGGGTCTTTGTTATTTTATTAGGGGGCTTAGAGTAGGTGTAATTAGTTTAAAATTGTTGTAATAATTTTCTTATGTTTGTAAATATTTTTTTATTTTTTGTAACTTAGGTCTTTTTTATTTTTTGTACTTTAGCTAGTTTATTTAATTGTATTTATTTGTAGGAATTGTATTTAATTAATTTATTGATAGTGTAGTGTTAGGTTAATTGTAGGTAATTGTAGGTAGTTTATTTAATTAATTTAATGATAGTATAGTGTTAGGTTTAATTGTAACTTAGGTTAGGATTTATTTTACAGGTAATTTTGTAATTATTTTAACTAGGTAACTATTAAATAGTTCTTAACTATTTAATAGCTATTGTACCTGGTTAAAATAAATACAAAGTTACATGTAAAATAAATATTAATCCTAAAATAGCTATAATATAATTATAATTTATATTGTAGCTATATTAGGATTTATTTTACAGGTAAGTATTTAGCTTTAATTAGGAATAATTTATTTAATAAGAGTTAATTAATTTTGTTAGATTAAAATTATATTTAACTTAGGGGGGTGTTAGTGTTAGGGTTAGACTTAGCTTTAGGGGTTAATATATTGATTAGAATAGCGGTGCGGTCCGGTCGGCAGATTAGGGGTTAATAAGTGTAGGCAGGTGGAGGCGACGTTGTGGGGGGCAGATTAGGGGTTAATAAATATAAAATAGGGGTCGGCGGTGTTAGGGGCAGCAGATTAGGGGTACATAAGGATAACTTAGGTGGCGGAGCTTTGCGGTCGGCAGATTCGGGGTTAATAAGTGTAGGTAGGTGGAGGCGACGTTGTGGGGGGCAGGTTAGGGGTTAATAAATATAATACAGGGGTCGGCGGTGTTAGGGGCAGCAGATTAGGGGTACATAAGGATAACGTAGGTGGCGGTCGGCAGATTAGGGGTTAAAAAATTTTTATCGAGTGGCGGCGATGTGGGGGGACCTCGGTTTAGGGGTACATAGGTAGTTTATGGGTGTTAGTGTACTTTAGAGCACAGTAGTTAAGAGCTTTATAAACCGGCGTTAGCCCAGAAAGCTCTTAACTACTGACTTTTTTCCTGCGGCTGGAGTTTTGTCGTTAGATGTCTAACGCTCACTTCAGCCACGACTCTAAATACCGGAGTTAGAAAAATCCCATTGAAAAGATAGGATACGCAGTTTATGTAAGGGGATCTGCGGTATGGAAAAGTCGCGGCTGAAAAGTGAGCGTTAGACCCTATTTTGAGTGACTCCAAATACCGGAGTTAGCCTAAAACCAGCGTTAGGAGCCTCTAACGCTGGTTTTCATGGCTAACGCCAAACTCCAAATCTAGGCCAAAGTTACCTGTAAAATAAATATAAATCATAAAATAGCTACAATGTTATTATTAATTATATTGTAGCTATCTTAGGCCTAGATTTGGAGTTTGGCGGTAGCCGTGAAAACCAGCGTTAGAGGCTCCTAACGCTGGTTTTAGGCTACCGCCGGTATTTGGAGTCATTAAAAAAAGGGTCTAACGCTCACTTTTCAGCCGCGACTTTTCCATACCGCAGATCCCCTTACGTCAATTGCGTATCCTATCTTTTCAATGGGATCTTTCTAACTCTGGTATTTAGAGTCGTGGCTGAAGTGAGCGTTAGAATTCTAACGACAAAACTCCAGCCGCAGAAAAAAAGTCAGTAGTTAAGAGCTTTCTGGGCTAACTCCGGTTTATAAAGCTCCTAACTACTGTGCACTAAAGTACACTAACACCCATAAACTACCTATGTACCCCTAAACCGAGGTCCCTCCACATCGCCGCCACTCGATTACATTTTTTTAACCCCTAATCTGCCGACCGCCACCTACGTTATACTTATGTACCCCTAATCTGCTGCCCCTAACACCGCCAACCCCTATATTATATTTATTAACCCCTAACCTGCCCCCCACAACGTCGCAGCCAGATACCTATAATAATTAACCCCTAATCTGCCGACCGCAAAGAGCCGCCACCTACATTATCGCTATGTACCCCTAATCTGCTGCCCCTAACACCGCCGACCCCTATATTATATTTATTAACCCCTAACCTGCCCCCCACAACGTCGCAGCCAGCTACCTATAATAATTAACCCCTAATCTGCCGACCGCAAAGAGCCGCCACCTACATTATAGCTATGTACCCCTAATCTGCTGCCCCTAACACCGCCGACCCCTATATTATATTTATAAACCCCTAATCTGCCCCCCACAACGTCGCCTCCACCTGCCTACACTTATTAACCCCTAATCTGCCGACCGGACCGCACCGCTATTATTAAAAAGTTATTAACCCCTAATCCGCCTCACTAACCCTATAATAAATAGTATTAACCCCTAATCTGCCCTCCCTAACATTGCCGACACCTAACTTCAATTATTAACCCCTAATCTGCCGACTGGAGCTCACCGCTATTCTAATAAATGTATTAACCCCTAAAGCTAAGTCTAACACTAACACCCCCCTAAATTAAATATAATTTTAATCTAACGAAATTAATTAACTCTTATTAACTAATGTATTCCTATTTAAAGCTAAATACTTACCTGTAAAATAAATCCTAATATAGCTACAATATAAATTATAATTATATTATAGCTATTTTAGGATTAATATTTATTTTACAGGTAACTTTGTATTTATTTTAACCCGGTACAATAGCTATTAAATAGTTAAGAACTATTTAATAGCTAAAATAGTTAAAATAATCACAAATTTACCTGTAAAATAAATCCTAACCTAAGTTACAATTAAACCTAACACTACACTATCAATAAATTAATTAAATAAAATACCTATAATTATCTACAATTAAACCTAACACTACACTATCAATAAATAAATTAAATACAATTCCTACAAATACAATGCAATGAAATAAACTAACTAAAGTACAAAAAATAAAAAAGAACTAAGTTACAAAAAATAAAAAAATATTTACAAACATTAGAAATATATTACAACAAGTTTAAACTAATTACACCTACTCTAAGCCCCCTAATAAAATAACAAAGCCCCCCAAAATAAAAAAATGCCCTACCCTATTCTAAATTACTAAAGTTCAAAGCTCTTTTACCTTACCAGCCCTGAACAGGGCCCTTTGCGGGGCATGCCCCAAGAAGTTCAGCTCTTTTGCCTGTAAAAAAACCATACAATACCCCCCCAACATTACAACCCACCACCCACATACCCCTAATCTAACCCAAACCCCCCTTAAATAAACCTAACACTAAGCCCCTGAAGATCTCCCTGCGGTGCGGCCAGAAAAAAAGCCAGCGTTAGCTACGCGGGTCGTTACCGACAAAACTCTAAATCTAGCCGTTAGGGTTTATTTTATAGGTAAGTATTTAGTTTTAAATAGGAATAATTTAGTTAATAATAGTACTATTATTTAGATTTATTTAAATAATAATTAAGTTAGGGGGGTGTTAGGGTTAGACTTAGGTTTAGGGGGTAATATATTTAATGTAATTGGCGGCGGTGTAGGGGGGTCAGATTAGAGGTTAATATATTTAATGTAGGTTGCGGCGGTGTAGGGGGGTCAGATTAGAGGTTAATAAATTTAATGTAGGTGGCAGCGGGGTCTGGGAGCGGTGGTTTAGGGGTTAATACTAGGATAGGTTTATTGCGGTGTGGGCTATGGCGGTTTAGGGGTTAATAATTAGGCTTATTGCGTTGTGGGGGGTTGTCAGTCTAGGGGTTAATACATTTATTATTAGGAGTGAGAGGGGGGATTGCGGCTATAGGGGTATACGTGTCGGGCTATTTTTGGGAGGTGTGTTAGACAGTTACGGGAGATTTAATATTTTAAATTCAATTCGGGTTCCCTTGCTTGCACCGAAAACTACGCCGTATATAGGATCGCACCCCTGTATAGAACTATTTTTCTTCAATCCCCACCAACAAACCATTAAAAAAAGAAATACATTTTCAAAAGCTATTAACTGGCTACTAAGAAGAAGAACTTAGACAACCTCAGTAGTTAAAAACACATCTTTCATAGAAACATACGGCTAGATCACGAGTTTGGCGTTAGCCTTAAAAAGCAGCGTTAAGGGGTCCTAATGCTGCTTTTTAACGTCCGCTGGTATTACGAGTCTGGCAGGCACAGGTGTACCGCTCACTTTTCTTCCGCAACTCGAGGCTACCGCAAATCCCCTTACATCAATTACGTATCCTATCTTTTTAATGGGATTTGTCTAACGCCGGTATTACTAATCTTGGAAGAAGTGAGTGGTAGACCCTCTCCTGGCAAGACTCCTACCGCATATAAAAGTCAGTAGTTAAGAGTTTTATGGGCTAATGCCGGAACATGAAGCTCTTAACTAAAGTGCTACAAAGTACACTAACACCCATAAACTGCCTATTAACCCCTAAACCAAGGCCCCCTCACATCGCAAACACTATAATACATTTTTTAACCCCTAATCTGCCGACCGGACATTATACCTTATTAGGGGGATTAGATTAGGTGTAATTAGTTTAACATTCTTGTAATTCTTTTTTTTTCTGTAATTTAGTGTTTTTTTCGTAATTTAGTTTATTTCATTTAATTGTAATTAGTTTAATTTAATTTAGTTAATTTATTTATTTATAGAGTACTGTTAGCTGTAATTGTAACTTAGGTTAGGATTTATTTTACAGGTAATTTTGTACTTATTTTAGCTAGGTAGTTATTAAATAGTTAATAACTATTTAATAACTATTGTAACTAGTTAAAATAAATACAAAGTTACCTGTAAAATAAAAATAAATCATAAGCTAGCTACAATGTAACTAATAGTTATATTGTAGCTATATTAGGGTTTATTTTATTGGTAAGTATTTAGTTTTAAATATTTATAATTTATTTAATTGTAGTTATTTTATTTATATTTATTTAAATTATATTTAAATTAGGGGGGTGTTAGGGTTAGACTTAGGTTTAGGGGTTAATAACTTTATTATAGTGGCAGCGACGTTGACGGCGGCAGATTAGGGGTTAATTAGTTTAATATAGTTGCGGCGACATTGGGGGGGAGATTAGGGGTTAATAAATATAATGTAGGGTTTGGCGATGTTAGGGGCATCAGATTAGGGGTTCATTAGTATAATATAGGTGGCGGTGGAGTCCGGAGCTGCAGATTAGGGGTCAATAATATAATGCAGGTGGTGACAATGTCGGGGACGACAGATTAGGGGTTTATAAGTGTAAGATTAGGGGTGTTTAGACTTGGGGTTCATGTTTGGGTGCTAGGTGCAGACATAACATTTATTTCCCCATAGGAAACAATGGGGCTGCGTTAGGAGCTGAACGCTGCTTTTTTGCAGGTGTTAGGTTTTTTTTCAGCCCGCTCAGCCCCATTGTTTCCTATGGGGAAATCGTGCATGAGCACGTTTATCCAGCTTACCGCTATCGTAAGCAATGCTGGTATCGAGGTGAGATGTGGAGCTACATTTTGCTCAACGTCACTTTTCTGAGGCTAACGCCGGCTTGCAGAAAACTCGTAATACCAGCGTTGTCTTAAGGGAGCGGTAAGAAAAAAAGGAGCGTCAGCACCGCACAGCCTTACCGACAAAACTTGTGATCTAAGCGATAGTAATCTTAAAGGGCATTGGTAGTCTATGTCATGAGATGCAGGACATATGCAGGACACAGCAATGATGGTACAACTCTATTTTATTACAGAGCATAGCAATACACATCCAGACAGGTTGATTGTACTAAACTAACTGCGACACAGACACCGGACCTAAGCCCCGCCCACCAGCTAGTGACATCACATCCTGCTATCATCACATCTTCCCCTTTTTCAAAGGCAAAGCATACATTCACATATATTAAACAACAAGGTACACCAACAGGGTATACACAACATTTTGTTTTAGAACATTATAAAAACAGATAGATTAGAAAACATGAACAAACAAATTACATCCTGACTTGGACATCGGGGTAGACTACCCTAGTCCACAGTGACCATGGGATTATTCTGCCCATACTTCCGGTCACTGTTCTAGCTAAAGTCAGTCCCTGTATCGGGCCGGAAGCCTCACCACTCTTCCGCTTGATGTAACTTTGCATGAATTGTCCTCTGATACAGAAGATGGTGAACAAGAGTCTGCTGGAGGCAAAGATATATCCCCGCTATGATCTTGCTGAGGGGAAGGCACCTCTCTTAGAACAGGAGATCCCACCGGCGGTGGTACTGAGGTATCCGGTTCCAGACTCTCAGGTACAGGCTGAAGATGTCTTCGGTTACGGCGTGTAACCGTCCCTCCCTCTGTAAGGACTGTGTAAGACCTTGGTTCTGGAGAGCGGCCCACTACCGTAGCAGGCGTCTTCCATTTCTTCTCATCATCCAGTTTAATTCTGACACTTTGGCCCGCTTTCAGTTCCTGTAAAGGCCTGACAGAATGTCTCCTGTCGTAGAAGAAACGATAACCCTTTTTGGCCTCTTCATCCCTCCTACGGACTTCGTCCCGAGGAACAGGGCCAGGCGGCTTGAAGACACCCACTGAGGGTAAAGTGGTGCGAATCTGGCGTCCTAGCATCAGCTGTGCCGGGCTAAACCCGGTGGCTTGAATGGGCGTCGCCCTGTATGACAAGAGGGCTAGGTACGGTTCAGATTGCTTTAGGATGAATTTTGTTGTTTGAACTGCCCTTTCAGCCATTCCGTTGGCCTGCGGATAATGTGGACTTGACGTGGAATGTACAAAATCATATTCCCTGCTGAAAGCACTGAACTCTGTAGAAGCAAACTGCATGCCATTATCACTCACCAGCTCCATTGGAATGCCCCAGCGGGCGAACAAGCTCTTCAGGCGAATGATAACGGCCTGACTTGTGATATCATTCAGGGGTGCTATTTCCAAATACCTGGAATAGTAGTCGATAACAACAAGAAACTTTTTCCCGTGCAGTTCGCACAAATCAGCAGCTATTTTCTGCCACGGCCCCGCAGGCAGCGGAGTAGACATTAAGGGCTCCCTTCTCTGAGTAGGCCGGCGTTCCCGGCAAAAGGCACATTTAGACACGTGATTTGCAATGTCGGAGCTGATCCCAGGCCACCACACAGCTGTAGCTGCTCTTTCTCTGCACTTTGTAATGCCTAAGTGGCCATCATGAATCCTGTTTAACATCTCCTTCCTCATGCTGACAGGAATTACAATACGGTCTTGGAACAGCACCAACCCCTCCAGCTCCGTGAGCTGCGACCTCTCTGGCTGGTAAGCATTTAAAGACATCCAGGCTGCCCGGCTCTCGGGCCAGCCATCTCTTATGTACCTTATAACTTCTTGCAGATCTGTGTCCAAATATGTCTCTTTCTTTATCTCTTCCAGTTTCCTTGAAGAAATGGACTTAGAGGCCAGAACTGAATCAACATACACTTTTACATCCGATTCTGTAGAGGATTCTTCAGCAGCAGCCAGCGGGAGCCTGGACAGTGTATCTGCCACAACCAGCTGCTTCCCCGGCACATGCACTGCCTGAACATTGAACCTGAGCAGTCTCATTAAAAGTCTCTGGCATCTCAAGGGTGTTTTGTCGATGTCATAAGAATTGATAAGAGGGACTAGCGGTTTGTGGTCAGTTTCCAGACTAAATTTCTCCAAACCCACTAGATAACGCTGAAAGCGCTCACAGGCCCAAACTGCAGCCAGGCACTCTTTCTCAATTTGAGCGTATTTTGACTCCGCAGCCGTCAGTGTGCGGGAACAGTAGGCGATGGGCTGTAGTTTGTTGTCATTCAGCTGCAGGAGTGCAGCCCCCAACCCATAACTGCTTGCATCAGCACTAACCACAGTTTTTTTTGAAGGGTCGTAGAACCCCAGCACTGGGGCAGACCCCAGCAGGGACTTAGCATGCAGAAACGCTTTTTCTTGTGAGGGTCCCCAGACCCAGGCAACATCTTTCTTAAGCAACTCTGTGATAGGGTGCAAAACTGTAGATAAATCTGGAAGAAACTTGCCCACGTAATTTACTAGGCCCAATATCTGTCTCAGCTCATGTACATCAGAAGGGCTTTTCATCTGTTCGATAGCCCGAATTTTCTCGGGGTCCGGCTTGATGCCATCCCCGTTGATGATATGCCCAAAGTAGCATAATTCAGTTTTCCTAAAATGACATTTTTCTTTATTCAGCTTCAGCCCAGACTCTTTGATAGCCTGCAGCACACAACTCAAACGCTGATCATGCTCCTCCACTGTAGACCCATACACTAGAATGTCGTCCATGACGACTGCTGTGCCCACGTGGCCACTCAGGAGAGAACTCATTTCCCTCTGAAAGATCTCAGGAGCGGAGGATATCCCAAAGGGAAGTCTGCAGAAACAGAACCGACCTACCGGAGTGATAAAGGTAGTCAGTTTGCGGCACTTTGGATCCAGGGGGATCTGCCAAAAGCCGCTAGAAGCGTCTAATGTGGAAAAGAACTTCGCCCCAGCCAACTTCGGGGCTATATCTTCCAGTGTCGGCAGCACAAATCTCTCCCTCTTCACTGCCTCATTCAACCTTTTCAGGTCCACACAGATGCGCACCTTTCCGTTTTTCTTTGCAACTGGAACAATGGGGGCACACCAATCAGTTGCTTCAACAACCTCTTCAATAACCCCCATAGACTTCATGCGCATGAGCTCTTTCTCCACTTGAGGCATAAGCGGGAACGGAATTCTACGAGGAGTAGAAATACTGTACGGGACTGCGTCACTTTTAAGTGCTATACGGACAGGTTTGCAGCTCAGTAGGCCCAACTCGCCAAACATATCTTCAGAGATCTCATTCACTCTGGCCACGAGGCCCAAGTCACAGGCTGCTTTTCTGCTCAATAAACTGTTAACACACTGACCTCGGATCACATGCACCCACATGGTGAACTTCCTTTGTTTGTACTCACAGCTGGCAAGAAATTTCCCCACACAATCAATGCGGCCACCAGGACTATGAACATTTGTAGTAACCTTCGCCAGCTGGGGCTGTCGAGGCAGTCTCATAAATTCAGCAAAAGACATTACAGTGATATCTGCTCCTGTGTCAATCTTAAAATCAACATTGGCTCCCATTACAGTAAAGGTAACTTTCCAATCTTCCTCTGAGCTTGTCCGTTCCACAACAGACCCCACAAAAGACACTTCCTGACCCTCCTGGTCACTGTCCACCTGCATCTCCTTAATGTATTCAATTTTACACACCACTTCAAAATGGCCTATTCTGTTACATTTTCTGCATCTTTTATCTCTGGCCGGGCATATAGCACTCTGATCATGAGCCCGGTAGCACCGTGTGCATCGGCCATGTTGCGCCCATCCACTTCTAGGCCTTTCCAGTACTTTAGATCTACCGCTCACACTGTGCCTTTCACTAGTAATTTTCCTAGACTGTTGCACTTCATCCACAATACTCTCAGACCTCAGATCAGCACTTTGCTTTTTCACCAGTTCACTCTGGCGGGCCATCCTAATAGCCCCGTCTAATGTTAAATCAGGCTCTAACTGCAGCTTCAGGGAGACTTCAGCATCTGCAATTCCAATAACTATTCTGTCTCTGATTTGCTCTTCTTTAGCAACACCAAACTCACAGAATTCAGCTAATTCATACAGGCTGCGCAAAAATGACTCCACAGATTCTCCCACACGCTGATTACGTTTGTGAAAACAAGCTCTCTCATGAATCACATTTCTTTTGGGCACAAAGTGGGCACTGAGTTTATCCATAACTATATCAAAGTTAACTTCTTCCCCTTCTTGGAAAGTAAAAGCATTGAACACTGGCTCTACATCTTTCCCCATAGAGTATAAAAGAGAATTAACTTGTACTTCACCACTCTCCTTGTTCAGTTTGGATGCAATCCTGAAGCGCTGAAACCGCTGACACCATGTGGGCCAAGCTGCAGGCTGAGAAAAGTCAAAAGGCTCAGGTGGGGTAAACTTTGACATCGTCATCATCAGAAACAGAAGCGTAGTCCAGAACTTCTGACACCATGTCATGAGATGCAGGACATATGCAGGACACAGCAATGATGGTACAACTCTATTTTATTACAGAGCATAGCAATACACATCCAGACAGGTTGATTGTACTAAACTAACTGCGACACAGACACCGGACCTAAGCCCCGCCCACCAGCTAGTGACATCACATCCTGCTATCATCACAGTCTACATCTCCCTTTATAAGGAAACTGCTTCTTTATAAGAAAGCTGCTACCTTAGTATCCTTATTTAACCCCCATTCACCATAGGTTTTCATATTAAATATCAACCACATTTCTCTTTTCAACAGAAGGGATTCTAAGCTCCCTCCTCTCCATGACTGTTTGACTTTCTTGATCCCTACCCATTTAATGTTAGCATTAAATTTATTACAACATTTGCAGTGTATAGGAACGCCATTATCTAATTTCTTTTTCTTTATTTTATTTAAATGTTCTAAAATCTTGGTCTTAAGGACGTTTATAAATAAAATCTTGGTCTTGAGGACGTTTATAAATAAATAAATATATGATGATGATAATAATAATAATAATAATAACAATAATAATAATAATAATAATAATAATAATAATAATAATAATAATTGTGGCTCTCCTTGCAACCAATGGTCTCACGTATATATAACTTTCCAACTTTGACTATGCCCATGTGACTCTTCACATACCACTCACGTATATATTAGTTATAAACAAATAGAATTGTCAGTGTGGCTCCTGGTGCATTATGTTAGTGATGCCAACTTCCTAACACATAGGGCCACAGAAATGTATGTTTATTAACCAAACAACATATTTTCTAAAAATGTCAAGCGACAAAGATTAGCTGTTTTACTCTCTAGTAAGCTCTTTTGAATTGTGACTAAATCGTTTTGCCCATCCAACAGAAGTCACTAAAGAAGAACGCATATTTAGTTCCACTTTTTCCCAGGACCAAAAAACGATGGCTTACATTCATAGTTCCACTTATTCCCTGGGGCCATAAGAACTAGTGTTGAGGGACACATTTGGCCAGTTGGCCATCCCTGCATTATATTATATAAGTACAGATATGTGGCGAATTAAAAATATTTTTTGTTCTGTTTTCTCCTGCATCTACATTCTAAAGAATTATATTTATTTATTTATTTGTTTATTTATTTTTGTATGTGGAATTAGTTAGTTTGTAATAAAATAGTAAGCAAACAACAAAGAAGAAAAAAGAATGCCAAGACGAAATGAAAATATATCAGGCATTTATAGGCATATATCAGTTGGGGAGCATGACTTGCAGACATAACTGGATTGAATTTGATAGAGGTGTTACTGTTTGTTTTTGTATTCTGTCTTTATAGAAGTTACACAGAAAGCAAAGACCAGATTTTCATGTCTAGCAGCTAAGAGTCTTTCTAAATCACAGAAGCATGATCAATGTGCTAAAACATTACAAACACATCCATAAATTACATAGCAAGTGCATGGTTACCCACAGAAAATCTTATTTACATGCAGTTGTACACAACACCAAATTTTAATCTATTCCAGAGGGTTCAATATGTTCCTCAGTATTTCAGCAAGATTTATTTCCGAGAGACTAGGGGATTATTTACAGATAGCTGCAGGGTCATACTGCAAAATTGGCTGAAAGTACCTAGCAGTTGCCTTGAGCACATTTGGACACGTTGTGCTATACAGATTTGCAAGGTCATTATGATGCCATTTTTAACTATTTAATTGTCAAAATCAATAGACATTTGCAGTAGTTTAAAATAATTTCTGCTTCTAATGAATTGCAGAAACACAATACATAATTGTTATTTCTGACACATTAATTTACATCCTACTAACACCAAGCATAATGCAGCATTGTTTTTGTCTTCATAACTCACATTGGTCTCTGTGTGCAGCGGGTTATTGTTAAGCATTCTGTACAAGTGACATAGTAACACAACAAATATACTTATTAATGGAAACAATCTGGCATTTTTGTTTTTGAATATTAATAACTTTCATATGTATGAAAACGTTTCTTTTATTTTACACTATAAGGTATTTTCCACCTATAGTGAAGACTGCTGTGTGTATCATATTTATGCAAAAAGTAATCATCCGTGAACAAGAGGCATTTTAAATTCTGCCATTGTTAAGAAGAACACAGGCATTTTTCATATTGACTTGTGACAGTAATAACTATTTCACAGTATGCCATCATGAAATTGTTTACAATATTTCTGGTGAAAGGAAATTTATTTTGTATTTCATTTCTAATACTTCTTTAAATAGTCAGAAGTGCTTGTGCAATGATAAGTGCCGACAGCGTATGCTGTCGGTATTCAGCGGTCTGGTGCCTTTCAGCATATCATATCCGCCAGACTTTGATAAATCAGCCCCAAAGTGTTCAGGTTAGCGTGAGAGTAGGATGTTAGCTTTTTGGCCCACTTTTTTCTCTCCATCGATTTCTATCGGGGAATAGTTAATCTCACGCGCAATATTCTGACTTCGGCTTTTTGTGCACATTAGGTAAGCCCGCGAGCCATAACTTTTAACTTTCAACTCATAATTGGAGCACAACCCAATGTGTAATGTTTACTTCTAGCTCAGTTAAAGGGACAGTCTACACCAGAATGTTTATCGTTTTAAAAGATAGATAATCCCTTTATTACCCATTTCCCTGTTTTGCATAACTAACACATTTATAATAATATACTTTTAACCTCTGTGATTATCTTGTATCTAAGCCTCTGCAAACTGCCCCTTTTTCAGTTCTTTTGACAGACTTGCAGTCTAGCCAATCAGTGCCTGCTCCCAGATTACTTCACGTGCACGAGCACAGTGTTATCTATATGAAATATATGAACTAACACCCTCTAGTGGTGAAAAACTGTTAAAATGCAATCTGAAAGAGGTGGGCTTCAAGGTCTAAGAAATTAGCATATGAACCTCCTAGGTTAAGCTTTCAACTAAGAATACCAAGAGAACAAAGCAAAATTGGTGATAAAAGTAAATTGGAAAATTGTTTAAAATTACATGCTCTATCTGAATCATGAAAGTTTATTTTGGCCTAGACTGTCCCTTTAAAGCTCGAGCAGGAGCATTAAATAGCGCTCCACTTGTAATCTGACCCTAAGTTGATATTTAAATAAATTGGTCAATAAATTATAACTTTCATTACTTACCTTCTTGCATAGAGCTAACTGGTACAATATAATTTATTGAAGTTATGACAAAGTAGTAGCTATGATGCTGATGGCAAGCATGGAGGCAGTTGAGAGATAATCTGCTCCCAAGGCAAATGGATAGGAAAAAAGAACAATCTTCCAAGCTTGTAGAATTATTGATGTAATTGCTAAAAAGTTTAATACTTACACTGTCACAATAAACATAAGTCAGTAGAATCATGGTATGAATCTTATCTTAAAGTAAAACAAAGCCCACCATCATGCACAAAATACAACAAATAGAACTTGGTAATATTTCCAAACATCCAAGGGTCTCTCAATAACAACAACTTCACTTCCTTTTAAAAAAAACTTCTTGACTAAAGATATGAATGGCATGCAAGTGTGTGATTTCTTTTTCACCTTTTTTTGTTGTATGTCACTTTTCTTATAAAAGAAAGAAAGAGCAAATGTCGGTGGATGAAATACACAATGTTTATTTTATAGAGTAACAGTATTAAGATGAAAATGCTTGTGCTTTATACCAGACCAGGTTGAGCACGGTATTCACCATCAGCATAAACATCTGCTGGTGTTCACATATATTAAAAGGACAGTCAACACCAGAATTTTTGTTGTTTAAAATGATAGATAATCCATTTATTACCCATTTGCTAGTTTTTGCATAACCAACACGGTTATATTAATATACTTTTTACCTCTATGATAACCTTGAATCTAAGCCTCTTCAAATTGCCCCCTTATTTCAGTTATTTTGACAGACTTGCATTTTTGCCAATCAGTGCTTACTCCTAGGTAACTTCACGTGCATGAGATCAATGTTATCTATATGACACACATGAACTAACACTCTGTAGTGGTCAATATGCATTCACTTTAGAGGCGGCCTTCAAGGTCTAAGGAATTAGCATATGAGCCTACCTAGGTTTAGCTTTCAACTAAGAATACCAAGAGAGCAAAGCAAAATTGCTGATAAAAGTAAATTGGAAAGTTGGTTAAAATTACATGCCCTATTTGAATTATGAAAGTTTATTTTTGACTTGACTGTCCCTTTAAAGTTTTAGATACATTGTTCTTGGCAATAACTAATCTTCTTATTCTTTTATTTATGACATTTTGAAATGGGATCTAGAGTTGCTACCTAAAACAGATAGAGACAATTTAGAGGTTACCTTATTCGTGAGTTCCATAAATACAATGATATGAATTCACCTTTATTTTAGAGGTCAGCGGTATAAGCATTCTCCCAAAATAACTCTATATACAGATTTAAAAATAAAGCCAACAGCAAGAGGTTTTTCAGAGCATGTTTATAGTAGTAATCAACTACCCGCAATTGCAAACAGTTTATCTAGTGTGGATATGACAGTAAGATTTTGGAAAAAGATGAGACACATTGATTGTAATACCCTTTAGCTCTGGTTTTACTACTTTACCTGTACTGGTTCAACAGAAAGCTATATTTTATTTGTTCTGTGTCAATGAAACATAACAGATGAAAATATGTAGGAGTGTTTTACACTAATAGGTTTTTAAAATGAACCAGCACAGTTTTGCCAATAAAGAGCCTTGATTGGTACTTCTGTAGAGGAAAAGGATAAGCTGTAGGGCAAATCCTGAAGTTAGTCGATATTATTAACAATGAGCAATACAAATTAGGTAAAATAAACCTATTAGGGAGAGAATTTGAGGGAGGCTTGTAAAGAAATTGATTAAATAAACATAAAATATCAAAAGGAAGATTCTCTAATGTGCAAAGCATATAGGTAAAGTTATCTCCAGGACTACCGCCCTGCTGCTGTACTACTGGGATCTAGCAGTAAATTGAAAAGCCTCTTAAAATTGCATACTCTATCTGAACCATGAAAATTTAATTTTTAATTCTATGTCCCTTTAAGAATGCAAAGCCAGGTACCTGTAACTTTTAAATATATTGTAATTATTGTTTGTTTATGTATGTTAGTTTACATTTATTTGTGTTTATAACTCTGTCAGGGCTTCATGCGTGATATTTTTTGTGAAATTCACCTAGATTACAAGTTTTGCATTCGGTTTTTAACGCTAAAAAAATGGCCATTTCAGCGTAAAATCTGGAACGCAGCAATTACGAGTCTTGTCGGTATAGCTGTACCGCAAGCATTTTAGCCTGTAATGCAATGTCAGTCCCTCACTCAAAAAGATGATGATTTTGCGTGGGATTTCATTACAAATTTTGCGGTGAGGCTAAAAAGCTTGCGTTACAGCCTATACCGACACGATCCGTTCTGCAATCTAAGATCAGTAGTTATGAGTTTTGCGCCACAAAACTGTTACACAAAAATCATAACTAAAGTGTTACAAAGTACACTAACACCCATAAACTACCTATTAACCCCTAAACTGAGGCCCTCCCGCATCGCAAACACGATATTAAAGTTATTACCCATAATCTCCTGCTCCCGACATCGCCGCTACTAATAAAATTAATTTACCCCTAATCCGCTGCTCCCCAACATTGTCACCACTATAATGAAGTTATTAACCCCTATTCCCCCACACCCAACATCACCCACACTATAATAAAGATATTAACCCTTATTCTGCCGCTCCCTGACATCCCCATCACAAAATAAAGTTATTAACCCCAAAACCTCATCCTTCCCACATCACTGCCACTAAATAAACCTATTAACCCCTAAACTGACAGCCCCCCACATTGCAAAAAACTAAATTAAACTATTAACACCTAAACCTAACAACCCCCTAACTTTAAATTAAAATTACAAGATCATCCCTATCTTAAAATAAATAAAAACTTACCTAGGAAATTAAAAAAAAACTAAGTTTAAACTATAAATTAAACTAACATTACTATTATACTAAAATTAAACTTACTACAAATTAAATAAACTAAATTACACATTAAAAAAACTTAACACTACTAAAAAAAAAAAAAAACTACAATTACAAGAAATAAAAAATACTAAATTATAAAAAATAAAAAATACTAAAATAGAAAAAATAAAAAATACTAAATTGGGGCGGAGTTAACCGCCAAAGCTACAGGACGCATTGCTCAGGAGCTCCTGACTTCAACCTCATAAAATGTGATTTATCCCTGATAAAACTATTCTATTCAGCTTGTATCTAAAGGGTAGTGATACAGAGAGAAGCCAGAGATGTGTGGATAAAGAATCGGTGGTTGTGTGCCTCATGCTGAGCTGAAAACATGTAGCGGGGCTCCCTATCACATGCTGAAGCGCCATTTTGGAAGTGGATGTACTGCTGCCCGTAATGGAGACCCAAGTGCTGTATACCGGCATCAGAGATTTGTTGGAGGAGTATGGGAGGAGGATGTGTGAGAGACTGGATGCCCTTACTGTTAAAATCCAAGCAACGCGAACACGCAGCGATACCGCTGCTGAGGAACAAAGAGCAGCACCGGAGTCACAGTGTGACGCAGCACCTATGGATCCCCAGCCGTGCTCCCCAGCATTGGTGTTTGAGAGTGCGGGTCCCAAGCTGGAGCTCCAATTTCCCCCTGTCACCGCAAATGGATCGCGCATACGGGGTGACACACAGTATGGCCACTTGTACATGGGGGTAGGCTCTGTGGTGCACTGCAGTGTCCACACATTGTCATGTACGTTTCTCTCTGGCATCAGCTTGGCGGACTTTCCACAGCAAGTCTGCTGGGAACACTACCAAAGTTTCCAGATGCACCGGATGGGCATTGGGTAAAGTGACCGCATGAACTGAGGTGATTTTGGAGGTACAATACCCACCATGACTGCCACGCATCCTGAGGACTCCCTCTGTTACATTCCTCACAGCACACAAATCCAATGAAGTACCCTTCCCTTGCTCCTGTATACATATACATAAATGACAATAATATTTGATGTAATGGTATATGGTTTTAGGATGATTGTCTCAGTTTATGCTTCTTTACAATGTGTCCCTGGGTTGTGTCAGTACTCTCCCAGCAGTACAAGTCTTTAAGTATTCATATTAAATGTGTGTGCCCCTTGGGAGGGATGGGTATGACCATGTATTTAGTATCTTTAGCATGATGTATGGTTTTTTTATTCTCTATCGTGTTTTCACTAAAATTTTGGAATACAGGATGAAGCACACATATGTGGAGCAGTGTAAATGCATCTCCCTGGCTAAAGTGTGGATCAGCGCTGTGTGGCACTATTTGAGAGTATGCTCTTTTCCATGCTTGACTTTGGCAATTTCTAAATGTATGGTAACCCATTCATATCCTGCTGTGAGTTCATTTAGCCAATCAGATTGTATTGATAGATATTATTAAATAAGGGGCCCAGATAGGAATTGCTAGGGTTTACCTGGATCCATATAGTATAACATCTCCTCTGATTGTTAAAGTACACCTGCCCTGCACTGCTACTGTTTTAGCTTTATCTCCCTATTGGTCATTGCCCTCACTATAATACCCTATATTAGTTATTCAGTTAACATTGTCACTTGCTTTAGAATTCTGATGGCCCCCTTTTGCCCATATAGGTTGTGTTGAGGAGTGCTCTTATATCAAATATACTTTGGGTTGCATGGCCTATCTGGGGAAGGGGACTCCATCGCCAGCCCTGGATCCGACCCCCCCCCTTACTGTGTGGTTAGGGATAAACAGTTTATCCTCCACACTTCCTATTTGACAGAGTTAAGGAGTCTCTGTTGTGTCCGTGGGGCCTTTACTTTGGATTGTATCTACATATATGTATGAATGGCTCTTCAGGATCTTATTATTCCTAGTTCTATTATGACTATTGTTTTATGTTCTAAAACTTCCAAACTGTTCATTCTTGTAACTTTTGTATACATATCAGTTCTTGTACCCATTTAATGTGTGTGATTGATCCCTTGTCAATATATATAGAAGCTAGAGGATCTAATGTTACTAACATAAGTGTTTCCTGAGTTCGTCATAGAACGAGATTTTGTTGGGGCGATTGCTGCTCAACAAAGGAAGAATAATGCTGCTACGTTTGCATGTTTATTCTCTCACAAATACAGTTTGTTAATTGTCTAGACTGAAACTGATGTTATCCATGCCCACTTTGGACTAACTTGTAATTTTTGTTGCTTATATTTCACTCATATCACTGTGGTATATTATGTGTTGTCTAATATCTCTTGAAGATGCTTTTAGCCTGAATATGCAGTTCTCTTACCTCACCAACTGATATTACTGTGAGCAATTTTGATTCTAAAAATTCTGGTCTTCTACTGAGTACCAGTTACCAGATCCCATAAGTGGATCTACTTTACATTGTTGACGTTTGAATGTCCTGTTATTTAACAAAACAAATGAGCATCACTAAGGTCAATACCTTGTTCCCATTACTGTTCAGTGTATAAATGTTTGTACTAAGGAATTAATGCCATGTACTACTGCCTGAGATATTGTCCTTCTTACTGTGAGTGTAACGCTTATTTCTCTTATTGCCTCAATAAAAATATAAAAAAAAAAAAAAAAAGGGGACAGTGGATGTGGAAAGTGTTGCATAGTTCTGCAGTATGTGCAGAATTACGTAACATTGTCTTGGCAACTCCTTGGGGGAAAAAAAGGATTTTGGCTTGTCTTGCTTTCCTCGCCGGCCTCGTCTGGTCTGGAGTTCTTTTCAAAAGCACATCAAGCTTTACCCAAAGCATTCAATAGCGTAATCGTGATTAGACAGTTCGCTCATGACACACTTTTGAGGAGCAGACCGGATCGGAGGAGGCTGGTGGGGAGAGCGGGGTAGGTATTACTAATACTTAGGGGGCTAGAATCTTGCAAATAAATATATACCCCTCCAACCCCCCAGGTGTTAGGATAATGTCACTGCACATACTGCAGAATTGTGTAGCATTATTTTTTGCATTTGCTGTACCTTTAAAATGTTAGTGTGCATTTTCATTTTCAAATACAATTGCTGCTTAATAAATGACTTTCTGTAATTTAGGGGTTGATCACCATCTTTTAGAAAACGTATATCAAATGATTTAACTACAAAAATCCCCTAGACTATAACAGTGATTTTCTGTTGAAAATCGTTATATATATATATATATATATATATATATATATATATATATATATATATATATATATATATATATATATATATATATATGTTTTTAAAAGAAGTATGATTGATCCCTTAATTGTGTGCAGGACTGATATTACTAAAGGAATTAAAGGTCTTGTCATTTCAAATTCTGCTGGTTTTGCAGATGTTGTAGCCTATTATAATATTGCACTTTCACTGCTGTGCTGAGTATTTGTTGCATTAATTTTATTAACCAACAACTTGCAAAATGCAGACCTTACCAGTTCCAGGGTTCTAGTTCTAGTGCAGCTCTCCTGAAAGGAAATCAGGGATGTCATTGTTAATGCTTAATTAATCTTTGCCACTCATGCTCTTTTTTAGCTGTACATATTCATATTTAGTACATAAATGTTTGTGTGCAGCCTAAAAATGTTAACCTTACCATTATTTTATTTATTTTTATTTTATGCCCTCTGTAAAATAAACACACAGTAGAATAAGGAATGAGTTCAGTTTGTGGCTGGAACAGAATGTGGAGTAAAAGAAAAGCAGGACTACTGTAAATGATTTTGTGATTTGCAAATTCTTCAGTCTGTTACCTTTCATTTGTTTGCCTTTTATTTAATAAAGTTGTTTGTCTCTTCAAAAAAAAATAAAAAATACTAAATTACAAAAAATAACAAACACTAAATTACGAAAAATAACAAACAAAATTATCCAAAATAAAAATAATAGCCGTATAAAAATAAAAAAGCCCCCCCAAAATAAAAAAACCCTAACCTACAATAAACTACCAATAGCCCTTAAAAGGGCATTTTGTAGGGCATTACCCTAAATAAATCAACTATTTTACCTGAAAAAAATACAAAAGTAACCCCCCAAAAGTAAAACCTACCACCCAACCAACCCCCAAAAATAAAAAACCCAACTCTAACAAAAGCCTAAGCTACCTATTGCCCTGAAAAAGTAATTTGTATGGGCATTGCCCTTAAAAGGGCATTCAGCTCTTTTCTTGCCTTGAAAAGGGCATTTAGCTCTTTTAAGAATGTCTGAACCCTAATCTAAAAAAAAAAAACCACCCAAAAATGTTTAAAAAAGCCTAACACTAATCCTGATCCACTTACAGTTTCTGAAGTCCAGACATCCATGCGGCGAAGTCTTCATCCAGGCGGCGAGGTCTTCATCCATCCAGGCGGCATCTTCCATCTTCATCCAGGCGGCGTCTTCTATCTTCATCCAGGACACATCTTCTATCTTCATCCCGGTGGCGCGGAGCGGGACCATCCTGAAGACTTCCGGACGGAGCATCCTCTTCATACGGTCGCCGTCGTATACTGAATCTTCAATACAAGGGAGCCTTTTCAAAATGGCGTCCCTTGCATTCATATTGAGTGATTTGATTTTTGAAATTTAAATCAGCCAATAGTATGAGAGCTACTGAAATCATATTGGCTGTTCAAATCAGCCAATAGAATGAGAGCTACTGAAATTATATTGGCTGATTTGAATAGCCAATAGAATTTCAGTAGCTCTCATCTTATTGGCTGATTTGAATAGTCAATAGGATTTCAGTATCTCTCATCCTATTGGCTGATTTGAATTTCAAAAATCAAATCAGCCAATAGAAATGCAAGGGATGCCATTTTGAAAAGGCTCCCTTGCATTGAAGATTCAGTATATGGCGGCAACCGTATGAAGAGGATGCTCCACGCCGGATGTGTTCAGGATGGACCCAATCCGCGCCATCGGGATGAAGATAGAAAATGCCACCTGGATGAAGATAGAAGACGCCGCATGGATGGATGAAGACCTCGCAGCCTGGATGAAGATGTCTCACCGCATGGATTTCCGGACTTCAGAAACTGTAAGTGGATCATCAGGGGTTAGTGTTTTTCTTTTTTGTAATTTAGTATTTTTTATTTTTTGTAATTGTAGATTACATTTTTTTTAGTAGTGTTAGTTTTTTTAATGTGTAATTTAGTTTATTTAATTTATTTTAATTTTAGCATAATAGTAATGTTAGTTTAATTTATAGTTTAAACTTAGGTTTTTTTAAATTTGATTTTAAGATAGGGATAGGGGTTAATAGTTTAATTTAGTTTTTGCGATGTAGGGGGCTGTGGCAGTGATGTGGAAGGCCAGAGGTTTAGGGGTTTATAACTTTATTTTGTGGCGGCAATGTCGAGGAGTGGCGTAATAGGGGTTAATATCTTTATTATAGTGTGGGCATATTGGGGTGCGGGGGAATAGGGGTTAATAACTTTATAACTTTATTGTTCGAAAACATTGGAACATTTTGAAAGCCGATGATATACTATATACTGTCATTCCTGAACAACCATTGTTTACATATAGAAGGGCAAATAATCTAAGTGACTGTTTGACAACCAGTCACTTTAACAGAAATGCTAAAAAAATCCCACTATATAAAGGATCAATTGCATGTGGAGGTTGTACTATATGTCCACACATGACAAAGAAGAAATTCATATTTGACAGATTCCATAAAAAATGGATGATTAACGTAATATACTGTGTGTCATGTGAATGTGATCTAATTTATGTAGAAATGACTACAAGGTCCCTTGGTACAAGGATGACGGAACATCTAAGTAATATTAGATCTGCCATTAAGACTTTGGAGAGAAGCAAGAAACTTACCAGTGTAGCCAGACACTTTTTACAAAAACATAATTGCAACACAAAGTCTTTCAAATGCTGGGGATTAGAGTGTATCAAACCTGGGATCAGGGGTGGAGAAACGGAACAGGCTCTACTTAAAAAAGAAGCCAGTTGGATTTTTAAATTGAACTCCGTTATGCCATTTAGCATGAATGAAAATAATAATTTTTGGGTTTATTTGTAAATATTGCTAATTTAAACATTATATGTATAGTGGAATATACTCTAGAATATGCCTAATGCTGACAACATCATAAATGAATGACTGCAATATGGCAAGTATTTGAATGGATCACTTAGAGGGTCCGAATTTGAGTTATTCAACATTCGCTATAGACATACATATATGTTTTTACACAACTGGTATGATCATGATTGACGTTTTAAAACGCAGTGAGGATTAATGATCAGTACCAATGTAGAAATACATATATGTTTTTACACAACTGGCATGATCATGATTGACGTTTTAAAATGCAGTGAGGATTAATGATCAGTACCAATGTATTTTAATGAGTAGCAAAATTAATAAACTCATATTTTGTGGGGTGTGCACCCAGAATGGGCTACCATAAAGAAATAATTATATAAATGGACTAGTGTTAAATAGATTAATTAATTATCTGTGACTCAGTTAACATTTGATGATTTAAATTAGATGAGCCCACCCATCAGACAGCAGATAGTAAATAAGTGTTTTATTAAAATGTCACTAAGGTTCGATTAAGGTTTGGTAACCTATGCTACAAAGGAGCCTCAAGACGTTTCTTATCCTGTCTGAATGAATAAAATTCTAAATGTGCATGTCCCACATATACGATTATTACTATATCTTTCTAACCTGCCACCCAGAGTATAGTTAAATGGCAAAGATATGGATAATAAGAATTACACATACACCCTCAGAAGCCTAAATAACCAAGAATGACTATACTGTATATGCAAGTTACCATAATCGCGTAATATATGTTTTTAATAGCACATCAGATTGTACTCATAATGTGGAATGTGGAATAACTAGCATGTGTAATTGCCTGTCAGATGTTCAGATATGTTTTGAACATAACATCATACTGTCCCTACAACACGGAATAACCAGCATGTACTACTGCCTATCAAATTTTGTGGGGCGTGACTGAAATTTGTATGAGCTTGAGCTCGCATTTGAACATAGACATGCATTAAGAGACGTGGTCGGTGCTCAAATAGTGTTGTACAGTTGCAGCGGAGTATACACACTTATGATCGTGATGACCTTTTGTGTTTAATTTCACAATATTTATTTAGTACGAGTGTGACACGATATTAGCGTGATTGCAGAATGACTTGAACATAGAAGCATCGGTAAGAGGTGATAGAATATGTTTTTTCTGTTTTCTCTGTTACTCCGTCCATTTGGATAACTGAAATCTTTGTCAATGAGGGCAGGAGTTAAAGAATCGTTTATGATTGGCTATCTAAGAGGCGCACCTATTTCCACCTTGATGATTGGCACTTAGCTCCTCATACTCAGGGTTTAAAAGGCTTGAATCACGGAGGTTCGGCTTGTCAGTTCTATAAGTTGAATCACATTGAAAAAGGCCGTATAGCGGCCGAAATGCATTTGTGTTGTTCTACTTTTTAAAATAGTTGTTACCCTTACTTACCGTATATGCTGCTTGCTGTTGTTACTATATGCTACCTCTGACACCTGATGCCGATGTTTCCAGTTATCGGCCAGGAATACAGGGAGGTAGCTTTCTTACAGCTTGCAGCCTGAGCGGTTTTCTTGAGGGTAATATTCAGTGTGGGGTACTTTGGTGATACAGATCATCTTTTAATGTTGTAAATTTAATAAAGATTCAATTTTTTATATACTGTATATACCATTACAGACTAGCAATGGTCATATGCTGTTTGGATACAGCAATACACACACTATAGGTGTAAGAGTGCTTAACAAACCCCTCTTTATTCCTCCTCTCTCCCCTTCCCTTGTTAGTCATTTTATTTAAAGGGGCAGCACTGAGGTTTATTATTACCTATAATCCTATTAGATGATACTGTGCCTATATATTTTTTGTATTTTTTATACACCTAACACCCTAACATGAACCCCGAGTCTAAACACCCCTAATTTTACACTTATTAACTCCTAATCTGGCGCCCCCGACATCGCCACAACCTACATTATATTATTAACCCCTAATCTGCCGCTCCGGACACTGCCGCCACCTACATTATACTTATGAACCCCTAATCTGCTGCCCCCAACATCGCCGACACCTACATTATATTTATTAACCCCTAATCTGCCGCCCCCTATGTCGCCACCACCAACCTACATTGATTAACCCCTAATCTGCTGTCCCCAGCATCGTCAACACCTACATTATATTTATTAACCCCTAATCTGCCACCCCCTATGTCGCTGCCACCTACCTACATTTAGTATCCCCTAATCTGCTGCCCCCAACATCGCCACTACTATAATAAACATATTAACCCCTAAACCGCGGCACTCCTGCATCACAAACATTAGTTAAATATTATTAACCCCTAATCTGTTGCCCCCTATGTCGATGCCACCTACCTACATTTATTAACCCCTAATCTGCCGCCCCCACGTCGCCGCCACTATATTAAGGTTATTAACCCCGAAACCTAAGTCTAACCCTAAACCTAACACCCCCTAACTTAAATATAATTAAAAGAAATCTAAATAAAATTACTATAATTAACTAAATTATTCCTATTTAAAACTAAATTCTTACCTGTAAAATAAATCTTAAGCTAGCTACAATATAACTAATAGTTACATTGTATCTAGCTTAGGGTTTATTTTTATTTATTTTTTTGAAAATAATTTTTTTATTGAAGTTTAACATATAGATTAACAAACAAGCCTCGCCCTGAGACCAAACTTACATCAGAGTAAATAATACATTGTCTATACATTGTCATTATTAGAAGGAGGAAAACAAGATATACCTGTAACAATATAATTACATATCAAGTCGTAACCTAAAGATAGACAATAAGTTTAGGCGAGGTGGAATATAACTTCATTTTATGTTATAGTATATGTGATTGATCTCCACAGTACTATAAAAAAGAATCAGTAGAGTATCAGAATTAGAGATAACAGGCTGTGGAGAATAAGCTTATGCGTCAGCCACTTTTGGGCTGAAATATACAGGGGGGGGGGGGTATTCAGCGGGTAAGCACCGCTATACATATAAGAGAAGGGGGGGGGGGATGGAGCCTTATATGAATATGCGAAATTTAAAGTATATGCTGGGAGCTCAGAAATGTCCTAATAGAAGGGTCCCAGGACTGTCTAGGGGATATCATGTCTAAGAGATCGTGGATTAGGGTATTTCCAGTCGTTAGTCATCCCCTCTATTGTTAGGAGTGTACCATATTAGCAGTACAAACTATAACCATTTGCTAAAGAACCGAGCCTGCAGTAGATCTATCTTTCGCTGAGAGCATCCTGATTAGAAGTGGGTTGATTTAACTTAACCAAAATAAAGTGCGTTTCAAGCACATGAGGGATACATCAGAATCTAGTATAAGATCCTTGCGTTACTTTTAAGAAAAGGGCCTCTTACAGAGGAAAATAAGTAATGTATAGCAATTAGTAAACAAATAGGCACTTACATATATACAGGGTGTAGATTCTACTATTACCACTAAACTATTAACCTTATATAGCCAGCATGAGGCTTGTAAAATGTATAACAATTGTTCTAGTCAATTCAGCCTAATTCTATGTATCTTATCCACAAATCTCTAATTAACTGCGTATCTACTATTCAAGGCATGCCAGGATTGCGTGTGAACCTAATATATAGCCCATGAGTCACCCCAAGAGGGAAGACTCGCATAAAGAACAAGTGAAAATGTATAGCCAGGGCAGGCATATTAGTTTACCTATATCCTAGTTATCTCCATTACACAGTAAGCTTAATATTAGAACCCACATACATTAAAGCAGGCAAGCCCTCTGGGGTGGGAGGCTGGAATGTGGGTGAATTGCCCTGTAGGAGATTTTAGTAGACTGAATATGTGCCTTCTACTTAATAGAAACATGTACTTCTATAGTATGTGCAGGGTAAAGGATAGATACAGATAAAAAACACACTATCATTCAGCACTTATAATAATGCAACTACAGTCTTATAGGTATCTCTTGGTCTTTACACAAGAAGAGATTCAACTATTTATAATACAAACTATTATTATGCAAGAAACTAAACTTAATGCTAAAGTTGGTAACTAAGGAAGTGATCAATGAAAAGACTGACAGTGTACCATGTAAATGTAGGAGTAGAATACAACAAGGGCCTTGCATAAGGCACATTTATATGGAAATGAACTCCATTGTATATTGCGCCTGCATGGAGCTAAATTGTAAAAGCTTATGTTTACAATAGGACATATAAATAAGCTATATATAATTTCCTATTAACAAGCGTATAGCGCAGATTTGCGTGTAGTACACCCAACATAAATTACGCAGGACTGCCATAATTCTATATCTAAACAGTTGCGATGAGGCTCAAGCTAATACTCCCTCCTAGTAATATGTAATTAAATTATTGACATCAGATTTTGAGGGATAGATGTTACAGGAGTATATGTGCTTATGATGCAAGGTCTTACAAGGCAATCTGTGCTAACTGACAACCAGTCTATGAAATGAAGGATACTGGTATCTATATATGTTGAATGCCGGGTATGGTTTTGTAGGGGGGGAGCTAAGAGGGATCAAGTTCTATACAGATGAAAACCAACACTAATATGTATACTTAGTTAGGTATATCAGGATATGTATATAAAGGGCTAGAAGGCAGAGTGAAACTGCCCCCCGGCATATTAAGTGAACTCAGTCAGTACCTAGCAGACAACATATCAGACAATTTAGACAAGCCATCATTAACGAAGTCTGTGGGCCTGGAAAATAGCATAACACTCTGCAAAAGGCATATATAGTGTTAACATCTGTCTTAAAAAAAACACACAGAACAAGCTTTGCGTCCTCTTATCGACCTATGTCCCATACAATAAATACTGCTGTGAATGCTTGCCAGTTCATATAAACCACATATCTAGTTGGTAAGTGAAACATCTGTGCCATTCATGATGTGGTCAGTTCAGCTGATCTCTTAGCCAATACCAGCTGGTTTAGTTGAGCCAACAGAGATATGCGCTACCTCTGGTGTATGGGTCAGCAGTGAGGCCAATAGTTGCGGAGGGTCAGGTGCCCGTGTGACAAATGCCACAGAATGCAAAGCCGTTGCTAGTGGTAAGCAAGCCAAAAGCTGTAAACCGATGTCCGTGTTATCCTGCAGCAGGACGCCTGCTGCATCAACAACAGCATTGACTGAGGAGAGTTCAATATGATGGCTGCGCTGAGGTATAGCGAATCTCTGGTGAGATGCATATCGGTGGTAATCAGAATTCCGGTAGAATAAGTCAGGGCTCAGAGTAGTTTCATCCCTCTCTGTTTGGATCGGGTGGTACTCGGGAGAGATTGCCGTAGAAGGGGGAATGGCTAGATCCATTTGCGGTTTCCCGTTCTGAAGAGGATCTTCACATGTCTCCGCCATCTTGCGTGTAATTCTATCTCCATGATCACATGCAGCTCTGAGTGTGATTGTAAGCTCTTCAAAATTAGTTTGCATCCGCAAAGAGAACTCCCTGAGTAGTGCCAGTATCTCCGCCATTGTCAGGGCAAGTTGCCTTTATTCGCAATTAGGAATGCTTCAATCTATTCCGGCAATCACTCTTCCTATATCTGCTTGTTGCTTAAGTCGCCATCTTTGGTGTCCCTGACTCTGTATTACTCGTGTCCCATATTGAGATTTTGCATAAAAGAGGCTTAGGTATGCTCCCAAATATAGACAGACAGTATCTCCTCTAGAAAGGACTTAACATGGATCACTTCAAGCTGGTAAATTAGTTAGATAGATCTCTTTCTGTGAGTCTTAGTCAGGAGCTCTGTAAAAAGGCAGCCATCTACATCGGCGGTTAGCTCCGCCCCCCGGTTTATTTTTATTTTACAGGCAAGTTTGCATTTATTTTAACTAGGTAGAATAGTTATAAAATAGTTATTAACTATTTAATAACTACCTAGCTAAAATAAATAAAAAGTTACCTGTAAAATAAACCTAACCTAAGTTACAATTACACCTAACACTACACTATAATTAAATTAATTCCCTAAATTAAATACAATTAAATAAAATTAAATAAAATTATCTAAAGTACAAAAAACACTAAATTACAGAAAATAATAAACAAATTAAAAGATTTTTAAACTAATTACAACTAATCTAATCCCCCTAACAAAATAAAAAGCCTTCCCAAAATAAAAGCCATACCCTACACTAAATTACAAATAGCCCTTAAAAGGGCCTTTTGCGGGGCATTGCCTTAAAGTAATCAGCTCTCTTACCTGTAAAAAAAATTACAAATCCCCCCCAACATTAAAACCCACCACCCACACAACCAACCCCACTCTAAAACCCACCCAATACCCCCTTAAAAAACCTAACACTAACCCCTTGAAGATCACCTTACCGGGAGAAGTCTTCATCCAACCGGGCCGAAGTCCTCATCAAAGCCGGGGGCAGCCTTCATCCAAGCCGAGCAAAGTGGTCCTCCAGACGGGCAGAAGTCTTCATCCAGACGGCATCTTCTATCTTCATCCATCCGGCGTGGAGCGGTCCATCTTCAAGACATCTGATGCAGAGCATCCTCTTCAATCGACAGCTAACACAAAATGAAGGTACCTTTAAGTGACGTCATCCAAGATTATGTCCCTTCAATTCTGATTGGCAGATAGAATTCTATCAGCCAATCAGAATTAAGGTAGAAAATATCCTATTGGCTGATTGGATCAGCCAATAGGATTGAGCTAGCATTCTATTGGCTGATTGGATCAGCCAATATGATTGAACTTTAATCCTATTGGCTGATTGCATCAGCCAATAGGATTTTTTCTATCTTAATTCCGATTGGCTGATAGAATTCTATCAGTCATTCGGAATTGAAGGGACGCCATCTTGGATGACATCACTTAAAGGTACCTTCATTCTGTGTTAGCCATCGATTGAAGAGGATGCTCCGTGTCGGATGTCTTGAAGATGGACCCGCTCCATGCCGGATGGATGAAGATAGAAGATGCCGCCTGGATGAAGACTGCTGCCCGTCTAGAGGACCACTTCACCCGGCTTGGATGAAGACTTCTCCCGGCTTCGTTGAGGACGTCGGCCGGTTGGATGAAGACTTCGCCCTGTAAAGTGATCTTCAAGGGGTTAGTGTTAGGTTTTTTTAAGGGGGTATTGGGTTGGTTTTAGAGTAGGGTTGGTTGTGTGGGTGGTGGGTTTTAATGTTGGGGGGGATTTATAATTTTTTTTACAGGTAAAAGAGCTGATTAATTTGGAGCAATGCCCCACAAAAGGCCCTTTTAAGGGCTATTTGTAATTTAGTGTAGGGTAGGGCTTTTTATTTTGGGGGCGCTTTTTTAATTTGTTAGGGGGATTAGATTAGGTGTAATTAATTTAAAAATCTTGTAATTTGTTTATTATTTTCTGTAATTTAGTGTTTTTTTGTATTTTAGATAATTTAATTTAATTGTATTTAATTGTATTTAATTTAGGGAAATAATTTAATTGTAGTGTAGTGTTAGGTGTTAGTGTAACTTAGGTTAGGTTTTATTTTACAGGTACTTTGTATTTATTTTAACTAGGTAGTTATTAAATAGTTAATAACTATTTAATAACTATTGTACCTAGTTAAAATAAATACAAACTTTCCTGTAAAATAAAAATAAACTCTAAGCTAGATACAATGTAACTATTAGTTATATTGTAGCTAGCTTAGGGTTTACTTTATAGGTAAGTATTTAGTTTTAAATAGGAATAATTTACGGCTAGATTTAGAGTTTTGTCGGTAAGGACCCGCGTAGCTAACGCTGGCTTTTTTCTGGCCGCACCATAAAAATAACTCTGGTATTGAGAGTCCACAGAAAGGCTGCGCTAGGCTCCAAAAAAGGAGCGTAGAGCATATTTAACGCCACTGCAACTCTCGATGCCAGAGTTGCTTACGGAAGCGGCCAGCCTCAAAAACGTGCTCGTGCACGATTCCCCCATAGGAAACAATGGGGCTGTTTGAGCTGAAAAAAAACCTAACACCTGTAAAAAAGCCGCGTTCAGCTCCTAACGCAGCCCCATTGTTTGCTATGGGGAAACACTTCCTACGTCTGCACCTAACACCCTAACATGTACTCGAGTCTAAACACCCCTAACCTTACACTTATTAACCCCTAATCTGCCGCCCCCGCTATCGCTGACCCCTGCATATTATTATTAACCCCTAATCTGCCGCTCCGTAAACCGCCGCTACTTACATTATCCCTATGTACCCCTAATCTGCTGCCCCTAACACCACCGACACCTATATTATATTTATTAACCCCTAATCTGCCCCCCACAACGTCGCCTCCACCTGCCTACACTTATTAACCCCTAATCTGCCGAGCGGACTGCACCGCTACTATAATAAAGTTATTAAACCCTAATCCGCCTCACTAACCGTATAATAAATAGTATTAACCCCTAATCTGCCCTCCCTAACATCGCCGACACCTAATTTCAATTATTAACCCCTAATCTGCCGACTGGAGCTCACCGCTATTCTAATAAATGTATTAACCCCTAAAGCTAAGTCTAACCCTAACACTAACACCCCCTAAGTTAAATATAATTTACATCTAACGAAATTAATTAACTCTTATTAAATAAATTATTCCTATTTAAAGATAAATACTTACCTGTAAAATAAATCCTAATATAGCTACAATATAAATTATAATGATATTATAGCTATTTTAGGATTAATATTTATTTTACAGGTAACTTTGTATTTATTTTAACCAGGTACAATAGCTATTAAATAGTTAAGAACTATTTAATAGCTAAAATAGTTAAAATAATTACAAATATACCTGTAAAATAAATCCTAACCTAAGTTACAATTAAACCTAACACTACACTATCAATAAATTAATTAAATAAAATACCTACAATTATCTACAATTAAACCTAACACTACACTATCAATAAATAAATTAAATACAATTCCTACAAATAAATACAATGAAATAAACTAACTAAAGTACAAAAAATAAAAAAGAACTAAGTTACAAAAAATAAAAAAATATGTACAAACATAAGGAAAATCTTACAACAATTTTAAACTAATTACACCTACTCTAAGCCCCCTAATAAAATAACAAAGGCCCCCAAAATAAAAAAATGCCCTACCCTATTCTAAATTACTAAATTTCAAAGCTCTTTTACCTTACCAGCCCTGAACAGGGCCCTTTGCGGGGCATGCCCCAAGAAGTTCAGCTCTTTTGCCTGTAAAAAAAAACATACAATACCCCCCCCAACATTACAACCCACCACCCACATACCCCTAATCTAACCCAAACCCCCCTTAAATAAACCTAACACTAAGCCCCTGAAGATCATCCTACCTTGTCTTCACCATACCAGGTTCACCGATCCGTCCTGGCTCCAAAATCTTCATCCAACCCAAGCGGGGGATGGCGATCCATCATCCGGCGGCTGAAGGGGTCCAGAAGAGGCTCCAAAGTCTTCATCCTATCCGGGAAGAAGAGTAGATCCGGAACGGCAACCATCATCTTCCAAGCGGCATCTTCTATCTTCATCCGATGAGGACTGGCTCCATCCTGAAGACCTCCACCGCGGACCCATCTTCATCCGGCGACGTCCAACTGAAGAATGACGGTTCCTTTAAGGGACGTCATCCAAGATGGCGTCCCTCGAATTCCGATTGGCTGATAGGATTCTATCAGCCAATCGGAATTAAGGTAGGAATATTCTGATTGGCTGATGGAATCAGCCAATCAGAATCAAGTTCAATCCGATTGGCTGATCCAATCAGCCAATCAGATTGAGCTTGCATTCTATTGGCTGTTCTGATCAGCCAATAGAATGCGAGCTCAATCTGATTGGCTGATTGGATCAGCCAATCGGATTGATCTTGATTCTGATTCGCCAGCCCCCGCTTGGGTTGGATGAAGATTTTGGAGCCAGGACGGATCAGTGAACCTGGTATGGTGAAGACAAGGTAGGATGATCTTCAGGGGCTTAGTGTTAGGTTTATTTAAGGGGGGTTTGGGTTAGATTAGGGGTATGTGGGTGGTGGGTTGTAATGTTGGGGGGGGGTATTGTATGTTTTTTTTTACAGGCAAAAGAGCTGAACTTCTTGGGGCATGCCCCGCAAAGGGCCCTGTTCAGGGCTGGTAAGGTAAAAGAGCTTTGAACTTTAGTAATTTAGAATAGGGTAGGGCATTTTTTATTTTGAGGGGCTTTGTTATTTTATTAGGGGGCTTAGAGTAGGTGTAATTAGTTTAAAATTGTTGTAAGATTTTCCTTATGTTTGTAAATATTTTTTTATTTTTTGTAACTTAGTTCTTTTTTATTTTTTGTACTTTAGTTAGTTTATTTCATTGTATTTATTTGTAGGAATTGTATTTAATTTATTTATTGATAGTGTAGTGTTAGGTTTAATTGTAGATAATTATAGGTATTTTATTTAATTAATTTATTGATAGTGTAGTGTTAGGTTTAATTGTAACTTAGGTTAGGATTTATTTTACAGGTATATTTGTAATTATTTTAACTATTTTAGCTATTAAATAGTTCTTAACTATTTAATAGCTATTGTACCTGGTTAAAATAAATACAAAGTTACCTGTAAAATAAATATTAATCCTAAAATAGCTATAATATCATTATAATTTATATTGTAGCTATATTAGGATTTATTTTACAGGTAAGTATTTATCTTTAAATAGGAATAATTTATTTAATAAGAGTTAATTAATTTTGTTAGATGTAAATTATATTTAATTTAGGGGGGGTGTTAATGTTAGGGTTAGACTTAGCTTTAGGGGTTAATACTGCAGATTAGGGGTTAATAATTGAAGTTAGGTGTCGGCGATGTTAGGGAGGGCAGATTAGGGGTTAATACTATTTATTATAGGGTTAGTGAGGCGGATTAGGGTTTAATAACTTTATTATAGTAGCGCTCAGGTCCGCTCGGCAGATTAGGGGTTAATAAGTGTAGGCAGGTGGAGGCGACGTTGAGGAGGGCAGATTAGGGGTTAATAAATATAATATAGGGGTCGGCGGTGTTAGGGGCAGCAGATTAGGGGTACATAGCTATAATGTAGGTGGCGGCTCTTTGCGGTTGGCAGATTAGGGGTTAATTATTGTAGGTAGCTGGCTGCGACATTGTGGGGGGCAGATTAGGGGTTAATAAATATAATATAGGGGTCGGCGGTGTTAGGGGCAGCAGATTAGGGGTACATAAGTATAACGTAGGTGGCGCTCGGCAGATTAGGGGTTAAAAAAATTTAATCGAGTGGCGGCGATGTGGGGGGACCTCGGTTTAGGGGTACATAGGTAGTTTATGGGTGTTAGTGTACTTTAGAGTACAGTAGTTAAGAGCTTTATGAACCGGCGTTAGCCCAGAAAGCTCTTAACTACTGACTTTTTTCTGCGGCTGGAGTTTTGTCGTTAGATTTCTAACGCTCACTTCAGCCACGACTCTAAATACCGGAGTTAGAAAAATCCCATTGAAAAGATAGGATACGCAATTGACGTAAGGGGATCTGCGGTATGGAAAAGTCGCGGCTGAAAAGTGAGCGTTAGACCCTTTTTTGAGTGACTCCAAATACCGGAGGTAGCCTAAAACCAGCGTTAGGAGCCTCTAACGCTGGTTTTCACGGCTACCGCCAAACTCTAAATCTAGCCGTTAGTTAATTATAGTAATTTTATTTACATTTATTTTAATTATATTTAAGTTAGGGGGTGTTAGGATTAGGGTTAGACTTAGGTTTAGGGGTTAATAACTTTAATATAGTGGCGGCGACATTGGGGGGGGGGCAGATTAGGGGTTAATAAATGTAGGTAGGTGGCGTCGATGTTAGGGCCAGCAGATTAGGGGTTAATAATATTTAACTAATGTTTGCGATGCGGAGTTCGGCGGTTTAGGGGTAAATATATTTATTATATTGGCGTTGATGTCGGTTCGGCAGATTAGGGGTTAAAATTTTTCTTTTAGTGTTTTTGATGTGGGGGGCCTCGGTTTAGGGGTTAATAGGTAGTTTATGGGTGTTAGTGTACTTTTTAGCACAATTATTTAAGAGTTTTATGCTACGACGTTGTAGTGTAAAACTCTTAACTACTGACTTTAAAATGTGGTACCAGTCTTGACAGGAGAGGGTCTACCGCTCACTTTTTTTCTGACTCGTAATAACGGCGCTATGCAAGTCCCACTGAAAAAAGAGGATATGCAATTTACGTAAGTGGATTTGCGGTATTTCCAAGTCTGGCCAAAAAAGTGAGCGGTAAGCCTGTACCGTCAAGACTTTTAATACCAGTGGGCATTAAAAAGCAGCGTTGGGACCAGCCAACGCTGCTTTTAAGCCTAACGCACAACTCGTAATCTAACCACTAGTGAGCTATAGATAGATGTCTTTAATTAAACTGTGGCTGTAGCCCAATTGTCACTATGTAAGATTTTAAATGTTAATTTACAATATTGGTTTTAACAGTTAACTTTGTCCATTAGTAGACATTTTGGATTAACAGCAGGCAGTGGAACTTATATCTGAATCAAACACACAGTATACGGTAGGCTGAAAAATTATGGTTATGAAACAGGAATAGGTTCAATTGCATACTATAGTCATCAGTCATCAAGATTACTCTGGGTCAACAACTTGGAATCAGAAAATACGATATGGTTATCTTTGTAGTCAGCAGTAAACCAGGTGAAAACATCAGGAGGCAAGGCCAAGCTTTTAGTTGCTCTTAGTCATAGATGAACTAGGTTATAAAATGAAGACAGAACTTTGCAAAACCAATAGTTAGAAATTGACTGGTTCAGACTAAGAGGCAGATTTAACAAAGGTCTGTCCGATATGGTCCGCTCAGCGGATCATGTCCGACAGACATCGCTAAATGCCAACAACATACACTGTCGGCATTTATCATTGCACAAGCAGTTCTAGTGAAATGCTTGTGAAATGCCACCCATTGTAGATTTGCGGCCAATTGTCCGCTAGCAGGGGGTGTCAATCAACCCGATCGTATCATTTCTGGTTGATTGCTGTCTGCGACTCAGAGCAGGGGGACGAGTTAAGGACCGCTGCTTCTTAATTCCTGTTTCCGGTGAGCCTGAAGGCTCACATAGAAACAGATGCATTGGGGCCGGTTGACGGTTTGTTAAATCGGCCCCTAAGAACCTATTGCAGGTTTAAATCATTGTTTCTTTTTGTACTCATGGGCTCTGCTTGAAAAAATAAAGGTCTTTTAAAAAGTATCTGGAGGCTGGATTTTTTTTAATTATTTCAGTCATTTGAGAACAGGGCTTAGCAATAATAATAGTATAGAATGGATCAGGAAAGCATTTTGAGAACTGAATAAAGGACTTTTTTTCTTTGGGAAAACAACTTGAGAGTTGATGGCAGAAATTGTCAATACTAGTCTTCAGAAACAGGCCAGGTCAGCAACACGAGAACTTAAAACCAGAAGACTGTGGAAAGTGTCTTGAAATATATATTTGTGGCACTTGATGTCAAGCATTAAATATTTGGCACCAGCATTGTGGATGTCTAATACTCTGGAAAACCAAATGGTACAGCTTTGTGAAGAGGTTGGGGACTGGCTGGTAAGTGTATTTCCATCACCAGATGGGCATAGTATGACTTGCATAAAGTGGATAAACCCTGTAGCTCTTAAAAAAAGCTTTTTTTCCTGCCCTTATTGCACACATTAACTATGAGGACAAAAAGTGGAGTATTATGGAACATCTACTCATCCTGTGGTCCTTTGTGCAGGTATCTTATGTGTATGAACTAAGCAAATAATACTTCAACAAAGCAAATAGTATATATGCAGCGTAAAATAACTTTAATCCTGTATTTCACAAGGTCACTAGTGATGCCATTGGTGATGTAATGGGAGATAAAAGTATTATATCATATACAATGTGGTTTCAGGGAAATCATATATGGTTTTTTGTTAACTCCAGAAGAAAGATTAGCTAATTTGTATAGTCTTAACTTTATTACGAACCTTCAAAAGGCAATTAAAGTAATTTTGGTCTGTTTATTATTGAATTATTTATTTAATTATTAATTCCCTATAAAAAACATGCACAATTTTTATTGATTTATTTATCTTTCACTTATTCTTAACACTTTGGGGCTGAATTATCAAGCTCCGAATGGAGCTTGATGCCCCTGTTTCCGGGCGGGCCTTCAGGCTCACCAGAAACAGCAGTTATGAAGCAGCAATAACTGGTCCTGGTCTGAGGCTGTGGACATCAATCCATCCAATCCTATACGATCAGTCTCATTGATACCCCCTTCTAGCGGAAGATTGGCCGCGAATCTGCAGGTGGCGGCATTGCACAAGCAGTTCACAAGAACTGCTTGTGCAATGATAAATGCAGACAGCGTATGCTGTCCGCATTCATCAATGTTTGTCGGACATGATCCGCTGAGCGGATCATGTCCGATGGACCAATGATAAATCTGCCCCTGTGACTTTAAGTTTTGCCTCTAAATTTCTATTGTGTTGTTTAAGACATTGTTACAATTTCAATGTTATGTGTGTTAGCTATATTTAAAATAAACAAAGATTCAGCACTAGATGCTTAGTTTTGAGCAGCATTAGTATGGATAATCTATTTTAATTATTATTATATTTGTATTTCAAAACATGGCACTGTTATCCCCCAACTATGCTAAAGTATTAATTTCTGATATCTAGTTGTGGAAGTATACTTTGCTGAAAATACACAGAATATCCAGACTTATAGAGAAAGTGTGCCTGATGACCTAAATCTCTTTGATCTGGTGAGATTATCTAAGAAGTCTGGTCACTACTCACTATGGTCCAGGACAATTTATTATTTTTTTCAAAGTAAAAAATTAGCGTGGCTGGATTAGCCAGCGTATTACATGCTGAAAGCAAAAAGTTAATGCACAAGCGAAAGACTCCACTGTAACATCAGGATTTTAGATATCGAGACCGTGCTCACGCCTTCTTCCGTAGACTTTTATGGGGCATGCTATAAAAATCACTCCTGTGCTAACCCAACACTTAACTAGATAAACTGCGCTAAAGCTGAAAGTGTGTTAGGAATACTTTGCATTCCTTCATTCTTTACATTGGATGAAAAATGTCTTTTTAATATTAAATACATATTTGCAGGGGAACTTCCCGGCAGCAACCAAGACAGGAGGCAATGCAGAGAGCTGGAGCAAAAGCTTGAGTCTATCTACTAAATATCTTTGGATCCCTGAAACATTCAATATATAATTTGATGGGTAAGGATTGATTGAATGTTCAGAATCCTAATCTGACCTTTCTTATAATCCAGCTCCTGTGTTCCAGGATTTTTATTTAGACTAGCATGAAGGATGGAGAAGGCCTTATTCTGACCCCCCCCCCCCCTCAATGAGAAAACTCTTGGACTCATCAAATATAGCAGTGTTATCTAGCTCGTCACTGCATTTCCCTCTTCCCCCAGAATACAGCAAATTACTATCTCCAAAGTAAAGTCTGGTACCCCCAAACTTCATTATGTAAACACAACCTCACAGTCAAGTCACTGACACTGATTAAAACATGGAGTCGACTGGCGTCTTTATTCTAGAGATATTAAGGGAACTCCTGCCTGTCTACCTGGAGGGGTTCATGAACACAGACCCGCAATCGCACAAGACCAAACCTGAGGAGGCTTCTGCCTATACAGCCTGCTATGAAAGGCATCCGCTACTATTAACTGCTAATCGGGAGAAACACGAGGTTGTATCCAGTGCACAAGTGGCTGTTGGAGGAGCTAACAAAAAAGTCCAAAACAACAGCACTCCAAAGTATCAAAAAGACTTTATTTCAACAGAGCAACAGACAAAAAAAATCCACTGATGTGAAAGAGCTAAAAAAGACAGGAGCCTTACCTCACTAGTGACCTCCACTAGATCCTCAACTTCTATACTGGCCGATGACCAGGAGAAAGCACCCACCATTTTGATACACTGTGTGGAAGGCTGGTGGGAACTACCGAGACCATATCAGCATCAGCGAAACTCAGAGCAATAAGCCAACCTGCCTGCACCTGCCTGCACACTATAAGAACATCCAACTCTGAATTGCAATGGCCACATGAAAATAATTGGTACGAACACTCACCAGCACCTATGAATCAAGGCAGCGTGACCCACCTCACAATTTCTGTAAAAAAAAAAAAAAAAAGCAACAACAAATCATCTTATGAAGCCTTTTGACTGAACTTACTAGGGTCCCTCAGGTAGGAATACCCTATCTTGCGATTGGAGTGCACATCCAGGAGTCCTTGGACTCTGAGACTTTTTTTTTATTGTTCGTTCATATCATTCTATAGCATAAGAACTTTTCATTTATTATAATAATGGCATATATACTATGTACTTCTCTTCTACTCCAGTTGTTTCAGGGATGCCGATATAAACAGTAAACATTGTTATATACAGCAGGTCCAGCTATGACTATATGAGGTTTATTTGTGTGAAGTGTTAGCTAGTACTTTAATAAGTATTTTGTACTTCACTCTGATTATTCTTTAATATTCAAAATGCCCTTCACAGTCATATTGTATGGTATGAAGTCTATAATCCAGCCAGTACAGTTATACATATTGTTACTCATAGTTACTTATATAATAATAGTGATTGATATGCTGCAAATACTAGTCAAACTACCTCATAATACTAATATTACGTCATCACTTTATAGCTATATTGTCTGTGGCCGAGACAGTTTGGCTTACCCTGTTTACTCCCTAGTGGAGCTCAATATCTGCTTGACTGACAGTTAAGCCATATGAAAGTAAGTTTTACTTATTAAATAATTTTTTTTTGAAGTTGTGAGAGTGACAAACACAAGAAAATTAACATACATAATTTGTCCAAAGACAGGTATTACATCCGTGCTAGGTACCTATTACAATAGCATATCATGTTCTAATGGAGGTGTGGACGAATTAAAATTGAACTTTATTTTTATAATATAATATGTAACATATGTTCCCCATAACAACAGAAGAGAACTTCTGCATTATCCAAGTTAATAATATCAGAATGAGGGGATATGGCTTATGTTTCAGTCACTCCTGGACCATAGTATGTGGGGGAGGGGGGAAGTTCAGTGGGCAAGAGCCGCTCATATTAAAGAGGGGGGAAAGGGAGGGGATAAAGTGTATTAAGGTATGTCATTAAATAATAAGGGTAGTGATATGAAAGCATATGGTATGGGTGGCATGGGTAAATAAGAGACAACAAAATAAATACATCTTCAACAAGTTATGATGTAAAATGAGTGAATGCTAGCCATCACACAAGATGATTCTCCCCTAATCTGCCGCCCCCAATGTCGCCGCTACTATAATAAAGTTATTAACCCCTAACCCTAAGTCTAACCTAACTTAAATATAATTAAAATAAATCTAAATAAAATTACTACAATTAACCAAATTATTCCTATTTAAAACGAAACACTTACCTATAAAATAAACCCTAAGCTAGCTACAATATAACTAATAGTTACATTGTAGCTATCTTAGGGTTTATTTTTATTTTACAGGCAACTTTGTATTTATTTTAACTAGGTAGAATAGTTATTAAATAGTTATTAGCTATTTAATAACTTCCTAGTTAAAATAAAGAAAAAATTTACCTGTAAAATAAAACCTAACCTATGTTACAATTACACCTAACACTACACTATAATTAAATTAATTAAATAAATTAAATACAATTTATTACAATTAAATAAAATTATCTAAAGTACAAAAAAACACACTAAATTACAGAAAATAATAAAATAATTACAAGATTTTTAAACGAATTACACCTAATCTAATCGCCCTTTCAAAATAATAAAGCCTCCCAAAATAAAAAAAACTCCACCCTACACTAAATTACAAATAGCCCTTAAAAGGGTATTTTTCCGGGGCATTGCCCCAAAGTAATCAGCTCCCCCCAACATTAAAACCCACCACCCACACAACCAACCCTACTCTAAAACCAACCCAATCCCCCCTTAAAAAAAACTAACACTAACCCCCTGAAGATCACCCTACCATGAGACGTCTCCACCCAACCGGGCCGAAGTCCTCAATGAATCTGGGAGAAGTCTTCATCCAACCGGGCTGAAGTGGTCCTCCAGATGGGCAGAAGTCTTCATCCAGACGGCATCTTCTATCTTCATCCATCCAGCGCGGAGCGGGTCCATCTTCAAGATATCTGACGAGGAGCATCCTCTTCAAACGACGGCCGACGACTAAATGAAGATGGCATCCCTTCAATTCAGATTGGCTGATAGAATTTTATCAGCCATGGAATTATGGTAGAAAAAATCCTATTGGCTGATGCAATCAGCCAATAGGATTGAACTTCAAAACTCTATCAGCCAATCGGAATTAAGATAAAAAAATCCTATTGGCTGATCCAATCAGCCAATAGGATTGAGCTGGCATTCTATTGGCTGTTCCAATCAGCCAATAGAATGCCAGTTCAATCCTATTGGCTGATTGCATCAGCCAATAGGATTTTTTCTATCCTAATTCCGATTGGCTGATAGAATTCTATCAGCTAATCGGAATTGAAGGGACGACATCTTGGATGATGTCATTTTAAGGAACCTTCATTCAGTCGTCGGTCGTCATTTGAAGAGGAAGCTCCATGTCAGATGTCTTGAAGATGGACCCGCTCCGTGCCGGATGGATGAAGATAGAAGATGCCATCTGGATGAAGACTTCTGTCCGTCTGGAGGACAACTTTTGCCCGGTTGGATGAAGACTTCTGCCCGTCTGGAGAACCACTTCTGCCCGGTTGGGTGAAGACTTCTCACGGTAGGGTGATCTTCAAGGGGTTAGTGTTAGTTTTTTTTAAGGGGGGATTGGGTGGGTTTTAGAGTAGGGTTGGTTGTGTGGGTGGTGGGTTTTAATGTTGGGGGGGGGATTTGTACTTTTTTTTACAAGTAAAAGAGCTGATTACTTTGGGGCAATGCCCCGCAAAAGGCCCTTTTAAGGGCTATTTGTAATTTAGTGTAGGGTAGGGCTTTTTTATTTTGTTAGGGGGATTAGATTAGGTGTAATTAGTTTAAAAATCTAGTAATTATTTTATTATTTTCTGTAATTTAATGTTTGTTTGTTTTTGTATTTTAGATAATTTTATTTAATTGCAATTAATTGTATTTAGTTTAGGGAATTAATTTAATTATAGTTTAATGTTAGGTGTAATTGTAACTTAGGTTAAGTTTTATTTTACAGGTACATTTGTTTTTATTTTAACTAGGTAGTTATTAAAATCCGGGCATCCTACTTTTACTGTACTGCTTTTCTACACCTGTGGAGTCTCGCTAGGTCTCCCACTCATAGATATAAATAAGACTACTATAATGGCCTTAACTCATATAACCAAACCTTGTTTTATGGAGAGGTATATATGTTTTCATGTCTCTCATTTTTAGGAGTAGCTTACTTATATGGCCCAAATAGGAGAGCCCATAGTTTAGCTTACAAATTAAGGGAATATACTATAAAAGCCCCTTCCCTTAACACTACTCTGACATGGTTTGCCTAATTAGCCAAATAATAATAAGCTGAGATTTCATTTGCGTTTTACCCCAAACTACAGAATACATTATCTTTCTAGCTTCCTCACTATGCATTCACTTAAACTCCAACCCCCCCCCCCCCCCCCCCCCCCACCTCACCCCTCTTCAGGCGGTGCTTACCCGCTGACAACCCCAACGATTAAGTTACAATTTTATTAATTTTATCAATTTATCAAAGTATAAGATTTATCATATGGCCCATAAGTGGCCGTGCAAGTGACTATCACACCATTACCATTACCTATATCTTAGTGGCCTATGAAGGGTCACCCTAATAGTCACACTCATATGACATCATTATTGTAAAACTGAGATTTCAGAATTTGTCATTTGGCGATCAATGTATGTTTTGTTCTTTCAGCAAAATCTCAATAAAAATTATTTAAAATAAATAAATAAATAAATAAATAAATAAATAAATAAATACAAAGTTGCCTGTAAAATAAAAATAACCCCTAAGCTAGATACAATGTAACTATTAGTTATATTGTAGCTAGCTTAGGGTTTATTTTATAGGTAAGTATTTAGTTTTAAATAGGAATAATTTAGTTAATTGTAGTAATTTAATTTACATTTATTTAAATTATATTTAAGTTTGCCCCTCGTAATGTTATCTAAGTGGAACAGAAGGTATACTTATTCTTGGAATATATGTAATTTTGTGACGGTGGACTTAAATTACTGTTTCTGGAGCTACCCTAAAATTCAAAGATTTTGGAAGAGAATACATTTCTGGCTAAATAAAATTCTTTCCTTTAATGTTCTTATGTATAAGATCTAATATCTTTGAAAACAAAGCCTTTATTAACTCCTCTATGATCTTATCTTGAGTTCCTGGAAATCGAAAAGAGGACCTCATTTTTCTGATTTTATTCAAAAAGTTCAGAATCAATTTGTTATTGAACAGTTTGACACATCAATTAATTCAGAGGCAATGACCAGGCGTTTTTTTTTTTTCATTAATGGGGCAGATTGATACAATCCTTCACTTGTGAAAGCCAGATTCAGTTCATTTGACCCTTCTCTGGCTCTGAGTTCCTAAATTGGGCATGGACTAGAGGAGAGTACCAGAATTTTTCGTTATTTCGTGAAGGTTTTTTCATTTTTATTTTCTTCTTGTTCTGTTTTTGTTTATATAGTTTTTCTTTCTATGGTAGAGTATGTATAGTCCTTGATAAAGATGGTTAAGATGGTTAGCGCTGCAAAATCTGTTGGTGCTCTACAAATAACAGATAATAATTATAACAATAATTAAGGAGAAGGAAAGCAAGTAAAAGTATAGTTAATCTATGGAGATGTTTAAATTATAAGGTACACTCTATCTATACATAAAAGACAATACAACAGGAGAAAGGAAAAGGGTGCATAGCATATTAATTCTATCTTGATAATATTGCTGTGATTTGGAGAGGCTGTCCACTTTGGACTCTTTTGTAGGATGCAAATAGATTGTTCTTGATTAGGTTCTAATGCATGTATGAAAGTGACATGGGTATTATGACTCTATGATGTCTTTTCTCAGTTATGTTTAATATTATAAGTGAAAAGGAAATTGTAACCAGACAGATTTTAAGGAATTGATTATGACTCTGCATAATTGTACAATAACTTATTGGTAATCTTTTTGTGATGTATTTGTAATAATAATGCAATTAAAAAAGGAATTTGAAGCAAGGGAAGTTAGAGACAGATTCCTTATGAAGGGCTATCATTATGGTGACCATATTGCTGCTTTAAAAAGGGACACATATGAAAAATACATATGTCAGGGCTTTTTTTCAAGGCTGCTTAAAGAAATGTTCTGTAAAAGAACCTTGTCATATGTATTTTTCATATGTGTCCCTTTTTAAAGCGGCAATATGGTCACCCTAGCTATCATCCTAATTTACTGGAGGAAGCCTATACTAGAACCTGGAATCTGGTTAGAAATTTGAAAACCTAAATTGTAATACCACATACAATGAGGGCACAAGGGATATAAAAGTATTTTAAAAAACACTGGCACAATTTAAAAAATATGTCCTTTTGATAGATATCACAAACAAAAACAAAAAAAAACGGGTGATTTTCAAGAAAAATCTAAATTTGAAATCATTTTTAGCCCTTAGCCAACGATTCCTCAAAACCTAATTGGCTAGGGAAACTCTCAAAATGTTTTTTCAAATGCAATAGGTTGAACTGTTTTACCAGTATCCAATATAGAAGAAGAAATTCAAATCTGTGGTAGGTAAAAGAAGCTTTATTGATAGACATCCAAATAAAAACACATGTTAGAATAGGACTAACAGGTTTTACACGTTTCGGCTGGGAGCTGTATTCATAAACCTGTTAGTGCACTAGCTAGTTTAAAAAGCATGCTCTAAGAGATAATTGGCTGGTGTAGACACACCTACCAAAAATGTTAACTCATACCACACCAAATAGTATAATTGCATATATACACATAAAAAGTATTCAAGAACAGAACTGTAGTTTTGTAATAAAACATGAGAGAATATAGTACAATGTGTTGGATTAAAATATGCAGATTAGAGGAGAGTAAAGACAAGATAACATAATATAATATAATATTGTTGTACACTCCAATAACAACATTGATTGAATATGTGTAAGGGAATATTCCATAATGTTTAAACCAAGAACACGATCATATAAATATACCCATATGCAAAACAAGATATATATGTATATACACATATATATACATAGATGATAAATGTGTGTACATGATGTTTTACCAGTGCTCATTGTTACAATCTCAAGAAACATAGCAAACAAGTCACCTCTTCAGCTTTTGAAAAAAACTTTGAAATTCAGTCACCTTGCAATTGCAAAACAGACTATGAGCTAGAGTCTCAATAAAAAATATTGCAACCGTGCTAACTTGAGTACGTATAACAAGTTAAAAGTAAGCGTGTAAACTAAATTTGAGTTTAGCGGGTTGGCGTGACTGAAGACCTTACGTAAAGGCTAACGGGCATATCTATCAAGCTGTCAACTGTGTTGCATTTGGCCGGCACCAATACACTCGTCTAACATCGCCTAACATCGCGGCCGTGTATCTCAATACGCTCTCTTAATTTATAAAAAAAGCTGACAAAAAGAAGCGCACCAAGTATGGGGCGATGAGCATCAGACTGTTGTTAACTAACAGTCATCGATCTTGCGTCTATTCGTTTTTTTCCCAACTTTATTTATACCCTGTCACTAAATGTTGCCACTATACTAAAATATTTAACCTCTATCCCACCACTCCCCGACACAGCCGCAACCTAAATAAAGTTATTACCCCCTATCCTGCCGCTCCATGACCCCGCTGCAACCTAAATAAATTTATTAACCCCTATCCCGCTGCTCCCCGACCCCGTTGCAAACTAAATAAATGTATTAACTCCTATCCCTCCACTCCCCAACACTGCTGCAACCTAAATAAACGTATTAACCCCTAAACTTCTGGCCTCCAGCCCCCCACATCGCCAAAAACTAAATGAAGCTATTAACCCCTAACTTTAACTTAAAATTACAACATCCCTATCTTCAAATAAATTTAAAAACTTACCTGTAGAATTAAAATAAACTATTTTAAAATATCAATTAACCTACCCTATTATACTACAATTAAATTAAACTACCAATTAAATTAACTAAATTACATATTAAAAATCCCTAACCCTACTCAAATTATTTTAATATACTATTAAACCTTATTAAAAGTACTAAATTACCAAAAGAAAAAACAACTAAGTTACAAAAAAAAACAAACACTAAATTACGAAAAATAAAAAAACCACATTATCAAAAATTTAAAAGAATTACACCTAATCTAATAGCCCTATCAAAATAACCCCCGCCAAGTAAAAAAAAACCTTAGCCTACAATAAACTACCAATGGCCCATAAAAGGGCCTTTTGTGGGGCATTGCCCCAAATAAATCAGCTTTTTTACCTTTAGAAAGAAAAACAAACACCCGACAACAGTAAAACCAACCACCCAACCAACCAACCCCCCAAATAAAAAAAACTATCTAAAATAACCTAAGCTCCCCATTACCCTGAAAAGGGGATTTGAATGGGCATTGCCCTTAAAAGGGCATGTAGCTCTTTTACATGCCCAGACCGTAATCTAAAAATAAAACCCACCCAAAAAACCCTTAAACCTAACAATAACCCCCGACAATCCACTTACAGTTATTGAAGTCATGCTTGAAGGATCCATCCAGCCAGCAAGAAGTCTTCATCCAGGCGGCATCTTCTATCTTCGTCCATCCGGCGCGGAGTGGGTTCATCCTGAAGACATCCGGCATGGAGCATCCTCTTCATACAGTCGCCGCTGTAAACTGGAACTTCAATGCAAGTGCCTTGCAAGTCCCTTGCATTCCTATTGGCTGAAAGATTTAAATCAGCCAATAGGAATAGAGCTGCTAAAATCCTATTGGCTGTTCCAATCAGCCAATAGGATTTGAGCAGCTTTCATTCTATTAGCTGTTCCAATCAGTCAATAGGATGAGAGTTCAATCCTATTGGCTGATTGGAACAGCCAATAGTACGAAAGCTGCTTAAATCCCAATGGCTGATTGGAACAGCCAATAGGATTTTAGCAGCTCTAATCCTATTGGCTGATTGAAATCTTTCAGCCAATAGGAATGCAAGGGACGCCATCTTGGATGATGTCACTTGCATTGAAGTTCCAGTTTACGGCGGTGACCATATGACGAGGATGCTCCATGTCAGATGTCTTCAGGATGGACCCGCTCCGTGTCGGATGGATGAAGATAGAAGATGCCGTCTGGATGAAGATTTTGCCGGCTGAATGAAGATCGAAGAGACCGCCTGGATGAAGACTTCTTGCCGGGTGAATGGATCCTTTAAGCGGGACTTCAATAACTGTAAGTGGATTGTCGGGGTTAGTGTTAGGTTTATTTAAGGGTTTTTTGGGTGGGTTTTATTTTTAGATTAGAGTCTGGGCATGTAAAAGAGCTAAATGCCCTTTTAAGAGCAATGCCCATACAAATACCCTTTTCATGGTAATGGGGAGCTTAGGTTATTTTAGATAGTTTTTTTTTATTTGGGGGGTTGGTTGGTTGGGTGGTTGGTTTTACTGTTGTCGGGTGTTTGTTTTTCTTTCTAAAGGTAAAAGAGCTGATTTCTTTGGCGCAATGCCCCACAAAATGCCCTTTTATGGGCCATTGGTAGTTTATTGTAGGCTAGAGTTTTTTTTTATTTTGGGGGGACTTTTTTATTTTGATAGGGCTATTAAATTAGATGTAATTCTTTTTTATTTTTGATAATGTGTTTTTTTATTTTTCGTAATTTAGTGGGGGCGGGGGGTTTGTAACAGTTTTTTTTTTTCTTTTGGTAATGTAGTATTTTAATAAGGTTTAATAGTATTTTTAAATAATTTGAATAGGGTATAGGGGTTTTCATATGTAATTTAGTTAATTTAATTGGTAGTTTAATGTAATTGTAGTTTAATAGTTAGGGTAGGTTAATTAATATTTTAAAATAGTTTATTTTAATTCTACATGTAAGTTTAAATGTATTTATTTATTGTTCTCAAACTCAAGTTGAGGTCTTAATAAGGATTTATATAAGAGCAAACTTATGCTTTCCGCTCATGTATTCATGTCCCTTTTATAAATTCTAATATCATATTTGCCGTAGATGCTGCTGCTGGCATTGAGCACTTTTAGGCCTAGATTTGGAGTTTGGCGGTAGATGGGCTGTTAACGCTACGTGGGCTTTTTTCTGGCTGCACCATAAAATTAACTCTGGTATCGAGAGTTCAAAAAAATGCTGCGTTAGGCTCCAAAAAAGGAGCGTAGAGCATTTTTACCGCAAATGCAACTCTCGATACCAGAGTTGCTTACGGACGCGGCCAGCCTCAAAAACGTGCTCGTGCACGATTCTCCCATAGGAAACAATGGGGCTGTTTGAGCTGAAAAAAAACCTAACACCTGCAAAAAAGCAGCGTTCAGCTCCTAACGCAGCCCCATTGTTTCCTATGGGGAAACACTTCCTACGTCTGCACCTAACACTCTAACATGTACCCCGAGTCTAAACACCCCTACCCTTACACTTATTAACCCCTAATCTGCCGCCCCCGCTATTGCTGACCCCTGCATTATATTATTAACCCCTAATCTTCCGCTCCGTAAACCGCCGCAACTTACATTATCCCTATGTACCCCTAATCTGCTGCCCCTAACACCGCCGACCCCTATATTATATTTATTAACCCCTAACCTGCCCCCCACAACGTCGCCGCCAGCTACTTACAATAATTAACCCCTAATCTGCCGAGCGGACCTGAGCGCTACTATAATAAAGTTATTAACCCCTAATCCGCCTCACTAACCCTATCATAAATAGTATTAACCCCTAATCTGCCCTCCCTAACATCGCCGACACCTAACTTCAATTATTAACCCCTAATCTGACGACCGGAGCTCATCGCTACTATAATAAATGGATTAACCCCTAAAGCTAAGTCTAACCCTAACACTAACACCCCCCTAACTTAAATATAATTTAAATCTAACGAAATTAATTAACTCTTATTAAATAAATTATTCCTATTTAAAGCTAAATACTTACCGGTAAAATAAATCCTAATATAGCTACAATATAAATTATAATTATATTGTAGCTATTTTAGGATTAATATTTATTTTACAGGCAACTTGGTAATTATTTTAACCAGGTACAATAGCTATTAAATAGTTAAGAACTATTTAATAGCTACCTAGTTAAAATAATAACAAAATTACCTGTAAAATAAATCCTAACCTAAGTTATAATTAAACCTAACACTACCCTATCAATAAATTAATTAAATAAAATACCTACAATTACCTACAATTAAACCTAACACTACACTATCAATAAATAAATTAAATACAATTGCTACAAATAACTACAATTACATAAACTAACTAAAGTACAAAAAATAAAAAATAACTAAGTTACAAAAAATAAAAAAATATTTACAAACATAAGAAAAATATTACAACAATTTTAAACTAATTACACCTACTCTAAGCCCCCTAATAAAATAACAAAGCCCCCCAAAATAACAAAATGCCCTACCCTATTCTAAATTAATAGAGTTAAAAGCTCTTTTACCTTACCAGCCCTGAACAGGGCCCTTTGCGGGGCATGCCCCAAGAAAATCAGCTCTTTTGCCTGTAAAAAAAAACATACAATACCCCCCCCAACATTACAACCCACCACCCACATACCCCTAATCTAACCCAAACCCCCCTTAAATAAACCTAACACTAAGCCCCTGAAGATCTTCCTACCTTGTCTTCACCATCCAGGTATCACCGATCTGTCCTTGCATCCGGTGCTGAAGAGGTCCAGAAGAGGCTCCAAAGTCTTCCTCCTATCCGGCAAGAAGAGGACATCCGGACCGGCAAACATCTTCTCCAAGCGGCATCTTCGATCTTCTTCCATCCAGTGCGGAGCGGGTCCATCTTGAATCAGCCGACGCGGATCCATCCTCTTCTTCCGGCGTCTCCCGACGAATGATGGTTCCTTTAAGGGACGTCATCCAAGATGGCGTCCCTCGAATTCCGATTGGCTGATAGGATTCTATCAGCCAATCGGAATTAAGGTAGGAATATTCTGATTGGCTGATGGAATCAGCCAATCAGAATCAAGTTCAATCCGATTGGCTGATCCAATTAGCCAATCAGATTGAGCTTGCATTCTATTGGCTGTTCCGATCAGCCAATAGAATGCAAGCTCAATTTGATTGGCTGATTGGATCAGCCAATCGGATTGAACTTGATTCTGATTGGCTGATTCCATCAGCCAATCAGAATATTCCTACCTTAATTCCGATTGGCTGATAGAATCCTATCAGCCAATCGGAATTCGAGGGACGCCATCTTGGATGACGTCCCTTAAAGGAACCGTCATTCGTCGGGAGACGCCGGAAGAAGAGGATGGATCCGCGTCGGCTGATTCAAGATGGACCCGCTCCGCACCGGATGGAAGAAGATCGAAGATGCCGCTTGGAGAAGATGTTTGCCGGTCCGGATGTCCTCTTCTTGCCGGATAGGAGGAAGACTTTGGAGCCTCTTCTGGACCTCTTCAGCACCGGATGCCAGGACAGATCGGTGATACCTGGATGGTGAAGACAAGGTAGGAAGATCTTCAGGGGCTTAGTGTTAGGTTTATTTAAGGGGGGTTTGGGTTAGATTAGGGGTATGTGGGTGGTGGGTTGTAATGTTGGGGGGGGGTATTGTATGGTTTTTTTTACAGGCAAAAGAGCTGATTTTCTTGGGGCATGCCCCACAAAGTGCCCTGTTCAGGGCTGGTAAGGTAAAAGAGCTTTTAACTCTATTAATTTAGAATAGGGTAGGGCATTTTGTTATTTTGGGGGGCTTTGTTATTTTATTAGGGGGCTTAGAGTAGGTGTAATTAGTTTAAAATTGTTGTAATATTTTTCTTATGTTTGTAAATATTTTTTTATTTTTTGTAACTTAGTTATTTTTTATTTTTTGTACTTTAGTTAGCTTATGTAATTATAGTTATTTGTAGCAATTGTATTTAATTTATTTATTGATAGTGTAGTGTTAGGTTTAATTGTAGGTAATTGTAGGTATTTTATTTAATTAATTTATTGATAGGGTAGTGTTAATTTTAATTATAACTTAGGTTAGGATTTATTTTACAGGTAATTTTGCAATTATTTTAACTATTTTAGCTATTAAATAGTTCTTAACTATTTAATAGCTATTGTACCTGGTTAAAATAATTACCAAGTTGCCTGTAAAATAAATATTAATCCTAAAATAGCTATAATATAATTATAATTTATATTGTAGCTATATTAGGATTTATTTTACAGGTAAGTATTTAGCTTTAAATAGGAATAATTTATTTAATAAGAGTTAATTAATTTCGTTAGATTTAAATTATATTTAAGTTAGGGGGGTGTTAGTGTTAGGGTTAGACTTAGCTTTAGGGGTTAATCCATTTATTATAGTAGTGATGAGCTCCGGTCGTCAGATTAGGGGTTAATAATTGAAGTTAGGTGTCGGCGATGTTAGGGAGGGCAGATTAGGGGTTAATACTATTTATGATAGGGTTAGTGAGGCGGATTAGGGGTTAATAACTTTATTATAGTAGCGCTCAGGTCCGCTCGGCAGATTAGGGGTTAATAAGTGTAGGCAGGTGTCGGCGACGTTGAGGGGGGCAGATTAGGGGTTAATAAATATAATATAGGGGTCGGCGGTGTTAGGGGCAGCAGATTAGGGGTACATAAGGATAACGTAGGTGGCGGCGCTTTGCGGTCGGCAGATTAGGGGTTAATTATTGTAAGTAGCTGGCGGCGACGTTGTGGGGGGCAGGTTAGGGGTTAATAAATATAATACAGGGGTCAGCGGGGTTAGGGGCAGCAGATTAGGGGTACATAAGTATAACGTAGGTGGCGGTCGGCAGATTAGGGGTTAAAAAAATTTAATCGAGTGGCGGCGATGTGGGGGGACCTCAGTTTAGGGGTGCATAGGTAGTTTATAGGTGTTAGTGTACTTTAGGGTACAGTAGTTAAGAGTTTTATGAACCGGCGTTAGCCCAGAAAGCTCTTAACTCCTGCTATTTTCCTGCGGCTGGAGTTTTGTCGTTAGAGCTCTAACGCTCACTTCAGAAACGACTCTAAATACCGGAGTTAGAAAGATCCCATTGAAAAGATAGGATACGCAATTGACGTAAGGGGATCTGCGGTATGGAAAAGTCGCGGCTGAAAAGTGAGCGTTAGACCCTTTAATCACTGACTCCAAATACCGGCGGTAGCCTAAAACCAGAGTTAGGAGCCTCTAACGCTGGTTTTCACGGCTACCGCCGAACTCTAAATCTAGGCCTTAGTTTGCTCTCTACAAGTGACATTAAAGTGACATCTAAAAAAGAAAAAGTACATTTTAAAATATAATACAGTTTTTCTTTATTTAAAAAAGATGTTTCTGTGTTTAAAATAATACTTTTTATGCTTGTTGGTTATAGTCCAAAAACAGAGCTTTGGGAGTTTTCTTTATAAAGTGAAAAAGTTATGGAGATTAGGCGCTTAATCTGCAAAAGGGATAAAGGTGTGTATGGAGGTCGTTAGCTAAATATGTAGAAAAAACTGGACCTTGGACAGAATAAGTGAAAAATTCTTCTACAATTTATTTTCAAAATAAAAACATGATAATACCAAGATAAAATAAATCACAATCCCTAAGTGTTGCAACACTATATCGATCAATTCATAAAATTTCTAAAATTCAGATATACATTTGTTTCATACACAAATAAAAGGATTTATCTGCTCTTTTGTATCCTTTGTTCAAAGATTTTAGATAGAATATATTCTTTTATTTCAACACAATTAATAATATTTGTCTCTATTTGATATTTTATATCTATATTTCATCAGCTTTAAAATTACAAATATGTAGCAAAAACTAACAATTAGTTAAAACAATTTAAATGCAAGATTATAAATGGTGTCCCCACAATGGCTGTTTACTTATATTGGTTATAATTTTGTGTATCTAAAAAGTTCATCAAAGCATTTGTAAGTAATTGGAGATAAATTACTGAGGGCTGTGTTCTTTATCCTTATATTTATGTTGTGATATATTAAGGTTTCACAGTTACCTCTTTGTATCCTCAGTGAGCTTAATTTGTAGAAAAGGAATGTTCCAAACAGTGTTTAGGGGTGAGTTTTCTTTATAAGTCAATGAACTCTCTATCCATGGATAACTTTTGCAGAGGCATGCTATTTCTGATACTATAAAAATCTTGTTGTTTTGTTGCTAAATGTCTAACTAAGTTTTAATGAACTATTCAATAATGCTTGAAATTTATACTATTAGAGAAAATAGTGTTGTAATCTAGAATATTTATACCAACAGTTTCGAAGAGGCAGTTCACATATTTGCACTGTTATTAACACACATTCAGGTTACTATTACAATCAGTTCAAATTGTAATTGCAAATACAGAAAATTGTGACCAAGAAAGCTTTATTAAATGAGGCACAGCAAGGTGATGTATAAGGCCATTTTAAACTACATAATGAGATATGTTATGAAAATGATGGCATCCATTATTTCTAAAACCATTGGGATAGAAATGTCTATATCCTGTGATAGTTGATCTTGGAGGAACAAAATCATTGCTTTGTAGCAACTGAAATGAACTTTATATTATATGCAATTCTTATTGAAGCATTAAGATGGAAAAAAAATGCAAGCTCCTTATCATCATGTAAAATGGATGACTGTAGATGTGTTAAAATCTCCTTTTTTCATTCAAGCAGAATAGCAAAGCTAAAAACATTAGATTTTTTTTTGTAGTTCTTGAAAATCTATTATGTAAGAATATGAACAAAACCTATTTTGTATTTTTTTAAGATCTATTTCTACTCAGGCCCTGCAATATCCTTATCATGAACTCTTTATATGTATGTTTAGAAGATACATAAGCTGGTTTTCTATTAAAGGTACATAACACCCAAATTTTGTGATTCAGATAGAGAATAAAATTTTAAACAACTTTCTAATTTACTTCTATTATTTAATCTGTTTCATTCTCTTGGTATCATTTGTTGAAGGAGCAGCAATGCACTACTGGTTTCTAACTCAACACATGGGTGAGACAATCACAATCAATATATATATATGCAGCCACCAATCAACAGCTAGAACCTAGGTTCTCTGCTGCTCCTGAGCTTGCCTAGATAAACCTTTCAGCAAATGGTAACAAGAGAAGGAAGCAAATTAAATAATAGAAGTAATAAAATACAAAAAAAAAATCATCTGTAAAATTTATAAAAATGCTCTGTGTTTTTTGCTAAAGACCTTTAAGTTTGAAACAGAAAACTAATTTGGTGGTAACAGATGGATGTTCAAGGGGATATGACAAGCAAATATGCCTTACTGCTCTCACAAATACAATTTGATTGGCATGTTCACTCTCCATGAATCAAATTAAAATGTCCTCCCATTGGGTTGCCTTGCAGAAATCTCACAGGCTCTTCTTTAGAAAGTGTAAAATGTTGAGCTGATGCAACATCATTTAAAAGCTGTTACAGCATGATTGAGAACATAATTTTAGTACTTTAGTTTTTAGAGCTAAATAAAATGCAAAGTGTTTTAGATCTCTGTATACTAGTATATTATTTCTAATGCTACATACAAAATGTCCTGTTAATTAAATGTGACAAAAATGGCATAAATTATAGGTAAATGTGCAAATATATATATATATATATATATATATATATATTGAGTAATGCAGAACCAAGTAAATTTGCTTTGAAATAATGTCTATATTAATCTAAGTTACATCAAACTAGACTGGTCTGGTCTATCATGCTGTATCAGGAAAAAATAAAGTTTGGTTCATATAACTTTTCTATGCTTTTAGTAAGTGCTTGCCAACTTTAGTTGGTAGCATGCTCTGTCAAATAATGCTGTACATGTTTGTTTATATTGCTAAGCTATGTGGGTTTCCAGGTGGAAGCCATATTGTTGGGTTGTGAGATTTACAAATGGAGGAAGTTCCTATAGATTTAAAGACATGTTGAAACAACTGCACTATTATTTTATAAAATATCATATATATGATCATATCTACAGTTCCTAGTTAAGTACCTTTGAAGGTCTCTCTCTATCTCACAACATCTCATGTTCCAGATTTTATTGTCTTCTTATCCTGGCCTAGTAGCCGCACATATAAAAAGTAGACATATTCCCAACCCTTGTAGTACTGCTTTTATTATGCATAGCTAGTTATTATATAGCAGTGCTGTCCTCAGGCAATATACCATAATGTTTAACTCTAGCATAAATAGAACTATGTGTGAGGTCCTTAGCTTGTGTCCCCTTTTCCAACCCAGTTAAAATGAAGGATTAAAACATTTAGGCCTGCTTCTTCCACATACAAGTGATTTTATCTTGACTGCCATTAACAAACAGACCAGTGACTTAACCCTCTAAATAGCTAGATATACACATCATGCAGGGGAATGATTTGACCATAATATGCCTGCAACACACATATATACAGTATATGATTATAACCCTACGGCTGCCCGTTACAATCAGAGTAATGTTTTAACATATTCTTGCCTGTAATACACTGATCAATGATTTTATTGCCAGTGATAAATAAAGAGTGTTAAACTGTTTGTGCTTGCAACTCACACTGATTTTACGTAAAATAGAAAGATTTAAACCCCTTGTTCTAGAAACATAGAAGCACATAAACATATATTTTAAACCACAGACCCACATAATCTGCCCATACTTAGAGCTCCATATACTGTATTGTGTAAAGCATAAGCACCCACATGGTTTTATGTTGTTCATCAGTACAGTGCCATTGTCTACCTGTGGGTTAAACATGTGGGGGTTATCGTGTTAGATAAAATTATTACTTAAAATATACATATCATTGTCTTTAAAATAGGCTTACATATCATATTGATAGTAGCTTTGCAAAGCATTTACTATTGTAGACACAATGGGGCCTATTTATTATGGTGCAAGCAAACATGATCAGATATAGCAGGTCATGTCTGCCGCACATCGATAAATGCTGACAGCATATGCTGTCTGCATTTATTATTGCACCAGCAGTTCTTGTGAACTGCTGGTGCAATGCTGCCCCCTGCAGATTCGCGGTCAATCGGCCGCTAGCAGAGTGTGTCAATCAACCCGATCGTATTCGATCGGGTTGATTTCTGTCTGCCGCCTCAGAGGAGGCGGGCAGGTTATGAAGCAGCAGTCTTTAGACTTCTGTTTCCGGCAAGCCTGAATGGGGCATATTTATCAAAGAGTCAATCTCAGTGCATTTGCCACGTAAATACGCTCCCCAGACATCGCTGACACAGATCGACATATGATCCCCTTATTTATGAAAAAAACAACAAAAACACGTGCGTGAAGTACGGTGCAATGAGCATCTGACTTTTGTTAACTAACAGTCATCAATGACGCGGTTATTCGGGTTTTTCCCAACTTTATTTATACCTTTTCATTACTGTCCATGAACAAGCACATTTCTCTAAAGCTAATATTTTATTTTTCATCCGTTAATGTCCAAGAAATAGATAGATTTATACCTCAACAAACAATATCTCATAGAAAGTTATTTTTATATGTATGTGTTATACTAAAAAAATCTGTTATATGATACTTTCACATAAATTAATGTGTATTTGTATTTCTAGAAGTTATGATATGCTTTTATCTCATTTTTTTTTATAAATGATTATTAATGCTATAATTTGTGCATATATCTTTGCACATACTTTTATATGTATATATATATATAATGTCAGAAATATTTTGCAAACATATTTACATGTCCCTAAGTTCCTTTTTTTGTTCTAAACAATGTTGTCTGTCATATCTCTGTGTTTATTTATACCACTATATGTATATAGTGTAAATTTATTATTATTCTGAGCAGTAATAATTGTGAATATAGCATGTCATCAGGGTATCGCATGTACAGTATTTATTTGCAATCAATGGATTTTTTAAGAGCTGGGCCAGTTTTCTCTCTGTACCTGTGTAACTCCTCCTGATTGCAATCTAGTTTTAAAAACCACCCCTATACAGGTGTTATAAAATGGGCTGGCATAAAAGATGACAAAAAATACATGGAAGAAGAAGGAAGAAATACACTGAAAATAGCATGACAGTAAAGAGGTGATTTTAATTTCTGCTGTATCTGAATCATGACAGTTTAATGTAATGTGGGCTGTCCCTTTGAGCTATCAGTTTAAGATTATATTGAATCAAACATCAATTCGGATTTTAAAATCATTGTATAAAATATTACACTTTGTGTCCTAATGTCAGCATCAATGTTTATCTTCAATACTAATTTCACATATACAGTACATACTTTCAAAGTATAATACACAATGTAACAAATGGCACTTACAAGTTCTGATGAGTGATCAATGACACAAGTATCAAGCAAATGTATATTTGAATCAGATTGGCTGATGTCATAAATCATGTGATTATGCATATTCCAATCAAAAGTGGTTAAAAAATTCACTATTGTGGATTGTTTAGGAGTTTGCGTCATAATTGGTGTGAAAAGTGTTGCGTCATAATTGGTGTGAAGTGGAGAGTGTGACTTGTATTACATGGCTTAAACATGGTGCACATAGATTTTTCACAAAAAATATAAAGGAAGTTAACTATATTATGTTGTGTATTTATTTCATTTTTATCTCTATATCTAGTAGTGCAACAAGTTTGGGGCAAACCTTTTCAACAAATGTGGAGAAATAATATTGTCCCCTTGCATTGTAATGAGAGACAAATTTGTAACATAATCCATAAGTACTAATGCATTTTTTATTTTTATCCCTATATCTACTAGTGCACCAAATGTGGAGCAATAATATTGTTTGATTTAGAATGGTTATACAATTTTAATAGAGTTTCTAATATACTTTTATTATGTAATATACTTCATTCTCTTGCTGCATTGAACATAAGCTTTCTGGGTTTTCAGACTCCTACTGAATTATATGGCATCCGAGGCCTCAAGGGTGTCAGATTGAAAACTAGGTATGCTGCGTTGGAATAGACGCGATCGTACCTGTTAAATGTTTGATAAATTTGGAAAAGGGTCAAATAGAGTCAAATCTGATTTCGAAACATCTGTAATGACGCAAGCATTGATCTGCATCGGATTGAGATCACGGGAGCATATATTACGTCACAAATTTCAACATTTGCCGATCTTGACGCTTTGATAACTACGGCGGATCAATCTTGTGACAAATATGACGCGGGATTCAAGCAAAGTTGACACTTTGATAAATATGCCCCAATAACATCAGTTATGCCTAAAGATAACCTTTTACTAAGTAGAATGTATATCAAAAGGAGAAGTCAGTTTTACAAATGACACGATAGTACACAACAAAGGTCATGATGATACAGTAGTGCATGGCACAATTCTGACCACAAGGAGGTAACATTTTTAATTCATCAAAGGTTTTTAAATGTATTTTTGTAAGGTATTTGTTAAAATATTTTTTATGTTAATTTCAAAACAATACACAGTATATGCAGATTTTACATAGATTGCATCCGAGTACAAAAATATATAAATGTGACCCAGTATTTTAGTACAAGAAAGTGCAAATCTAGAAATCACTGTACAAATTCACAAAACCATGAATGGCAAATGAAGTGTTAAATTTACACCAATAAGCATTTATGGAATAAGAAATCATATAGTATGACAGTGATAAAGTACTACTAAGACTTAGCTAGGGGCTGGATTACAAGTGAGGCGTTATTGTAACGTGTGCCCATAAAGTGGCAACTTTGCCCTTTTATGGGTGCATGTTAAATAACTAGCCATTACAAGTGGCTGGTTTGTGTGACCACAAGCTCACATTTTCACTTTGCACTAAGCTCAATTAACCAAGAGGTCAGACTTCTGGTTAAAAATAAAAAGTTGCCACAATTGCCCCCAAAATAAAGAGGACAGTACAGTAATGTTACAAAAATATATGAGCATTTTGTTTTTTTTTAAAAAATGATAACTGCACAAAGCAGTTATAAAGGGTCAAAGTGAGGTGATGTGGGGTGTTAGAAAAAAAACCCGCCACCTAAAGTGCCTTTAGATAGGAGTCGATGGAGCTGTGTTTCCTCCATAAATATATATGTGTATGCTTATATACATATATATTTACGTGTTTATATGTGTTTATAAAAATAGAATAGTGCCATTTGTGCCAAATTAAGTCATTTTCCCTGGGTACCTTGTATATCTTTACTCTGAATTGGCAAAAAAAATGTGGAAGAAAGGAGGGAGGGGAACGGGGGAGAAGAAGTTAGGTATTTTTATTGTCCGAGCCATTTCTTCAATTATCTCTCATCACTTGTTTAATCCCCTCTACCTCTGATTGCTCATTAAAGTAATTTTATAGTGAATCAGGTTAGCAACCCCCACCTTGCATTGTCTCCAAGGTTCCCAAGTCATACAGTGAAGTTCAACTGTGTTATTGTTAGTGAAAATCTCACTTTCCATTGTTTCCATATGGTCCATAAAGGAACTTTTTTTAAGATGTTTTAAAACGTTTATACGCTATTTATAAAGTTGATATTATTGTAGCAGGACATAGGACAATATTATTTGACAGTTTGACCTACCCCTTAAAATTAGTTTCTCTCCTGCCTGGTTTACCCGATCAGATCAATTGGGTTGCACAGCCAATGGAAACATAGATTTCAATACCAATGTGCTAGTGGAGTGATTAAAGGGACAGTCAAGTCAAAATTAAACTTTCATGATTCAGATAGGGCATGCAACTTAAAAAAAAAAAAAAACTTTCCAATTTACTTTTTTCATCAGGTTTTCTTTGTTCTCTAGGCATTCTTTGTTGAAAGCTAAACCTAGGTAGACTTAAATTTTAAGCTGTTGAAGTCTGCCTCTTATCTTAGTGCATTTTGACAGTTTTAGACAGTTAGACACTGCTAGTTCATGTGTCACATAGATCTAAATGATTTAATTGAATTGGCTGATCCATTGAAGCATTGTGCAAAGTGTCCCTCCGAATGATTTTAAATATATTATTATTACTATTATTATACTTTATTTATGAAGCGCCAACATATTCCGCAGCGCTGTCCATGGATACAATTCATTTAAATAAAACAATATAAAACTTGTAAGAGACAGGACAAAATTTACAAACACATACAGGAGGAATTGAGGGCCCTATTCCCATGGGAACTTACAATCTAGAAGGGTAGGAAGTTGAGAAACAGAAGGTGAGGACTGCAAGATTGAGAAAGATGTTAATACAAAGTTAGATGAGGGAAATGCTGTTAGGTAAGTTAAATTAATTTATTATTGAGTTGGGTGGTAGACTTCTCTGAACAGAAAAGTTTTCAGAGAGCATTTAAAGGAAGAAAGATTAGGGCAAAGCCTGACAGCATGAGGGAGCGTGTTCCAGAGGGTAGATGCTGCACGACAGAAGTCCTGCAGCCTAGCATGAGAAGAGGTGATAGTCACAGATGTAAGGAGCAGGTCATTGATGGATCTTAGTGGGCGGGCTGGAGTATACTTGTTTATTAGAGAGGATAGGTAGAGGGGAGTGGCGTTGGTAAGAGCTTTGTATGTAAGGGTGAGAATTTGGCATTTAATTCTGCTGTGAATGGGGAGACAATGAAGGGACTCACAGAGAGGTGCAGCAGATACAGAGTGACAGGAAAGGTGGATCAGCCTGGCAGAGGCATTTAGGATGGATTGAAGGGGGGAGAGGCAGGAAAGAGGAAGGCCAGTAAGTAGGTTATTGTAGTAGTCTAGTTGGGAAATAACAATGGAGTGGATTATTTGCTTTGTGGTGTTAGAGCTCAGAAAAGGTTGAATCTTGGAAATATTGTGTAGATGGTTGCGGCAGGATGTAGAAAGCGATTGGATATGGGAGGACGAAGGATAGATTTGAGTCAAGTGTAACTATGAGGCAGAGGACTTAGGGCGATGGGGAAATGGTGATGCCGTCAACAGGGATAGAGAAGTCACAAGTCGGTGTAGAGCTTGAGGGGGGGATAAGAAGGAGCTCAGTCTTGGACATGTTAATCTTTAGGTGGTAAGAGGCCATACAGGAAGAAATACTAGATAAGCAGTCGCTGACATGAGAAAGGACAGAGGGAGAGAGAGCAGGTGCAATGCTCGTGGGATATTCCACTATCAGACCGAACTCAGCCAGTAGTCTTGTTATCTCGGCGTCGATAGGGAATATCCCAGAGCAGAGAAAGTAAGATGAGGTAGGCGGCACTCACCACAGGCAGGACAGTCCCCAGTGACAACGGCAGAGCGGTCCAAGACAAACCAGTAGAATGGCCAGGCAGGCAGGATTTGGCAACAGTGAAGCAGTCCAAGGGCACACCACTAGAATGGTCAGGCAGGCAGGATTCGGCAACAGTAAAGCAGTCCAAGGGCACACCACTAGAATGGTCAGGCAGGCAGGCAGGATTGGGTAGTGGCCAATATTTTTAGCAGAGAGTAGATCGTTAGTAACCTTGGTAGGGCAGTATCAGTTGAGTGTTTGGGGCAGAATCTGGATGGCAGGGGGTCAAGCAAGGAGTTGGTGGACAGGAAGTGGGTTAGGCAATTGTAAACTAGTTTTTCAAGGAGTTTTGATGTTTGTGGAAGCAGTGATATGGGGCGGTAGCATTCAGGAGAATTAGGGTCGAGGAGGGTTTTTTTGAGTATGTCAGTGACTTTTGCATGTTTGCAAGAAGATGGGAATGAGCCAGTAGAGAGAGATAGGTTGAAGATGTGAGTAAGAGCAGGAGTGAGGGTAGAAGATAGGGAGGGTATTAGATGGGAAGGGATAGGGTCGAGCAGGCAGATAGTGAGGCATGTGGAAACTTCATTCTCAGTGGCTGGATGGAAGATGCAGAGGGTGGCAGAGGGAGTAACTTAGCCTGTTGATGGAATATTGCATGTTGGTGTTCGGATGTTGCTTCGGAAAGTACGTGTTTTGTTTAAAAAGTAGTCTGCCAGGTCTTGAGAACTAAAGACAGACGGGGGGTGGAGCAGGTGGGTAGAGGAGAGAGTTAAAGGTGGAGAAGAGTAATTTAGGGTTTGAGGAAAGAGTAGATATGAGAGAACAGAAGCAGGTTTGCTTGGCTAAGTGAAGGGCAGAAGTGTATGAATGAAGAATAAACCTATAGTGTATGAAATCAGGTTCAGAGTGAGTTTTCCTCCAGACATGCTCAGCAGTACGGGTGCATTTTTGCAAATAGCGTGTTTGCTGAGAGTGCCAGGGCTGTAACTGATGGCGTGATGTTTTGCGCAGTTGGGGAGGGGCAAGTGTGTCTAGTGCAGAGGAGAGAGTTTTGTTATAGTGGGCTGTACGGAGATCAGGGCAGGTTATAGTGGAAGTGTGAGGGAGGAGATCTTGAATGATTTTTGAAAATTGGAGCGGATGCACAGCATGTAGATTTCTACAGGTGTGGGGGCGGGGTGGAGAAGTGGTTTTAGCTGTTGCATTAATATTATAAATGACCAGGTGATGGTCTGAAATGGGAAAAGAGTGACAGGTGAGGTCAGATATAGAACAGAGGTAGGAAAATACCAGGTCAATGGAGTGTCCATCACAGTGAGTAGGGAATAGGGTGGATTTTGAGAGATCGAAGGAGGATGTGAGTGAAAGAAGTTTAGAGGCAGCAGGGGCAGACGGGTTGTCAATGGGAATGTTGAATTATCCAAGAATTAGGGTTGGTATATTTGTAGAGAGAGTGAGGAAGCCAGGCGGCAAAGTTTTCAAGGAATTGGGAGGTTGGTCCAGGAGGGAGATAGATGACTGCTACTTTAAGGGAGAGGGGGGAGAACAGGTGAATACAGTGGACTTCAAAGGAAGAGAAGGAGAGAGATAGGATTGGCGGTAGGTACTGATAAGTGCAGGAGGGGGAGAGCATGATCCCAACACCGCCGCCGTGTTTCTCACCTGGCCTAGAGGTATGGCTAAAGTGAAAGCCACCATGTGTAAGAGCAGCAGTGGAAACAGTGTCGGAAGAAGATAGACAGGTTTCGGTAATTGCTAAAAGGGTGAAAGCATTTGATATAAACAGGTCATGAATGGTTGTAAGTTTGTTGCAGACAGAGCGAGAGTTCCATAGTACGCAAGTTAAAGGAGTGTGGAATGCATTGGATGGAAATGAGGTTATGTGTGTTGCTTTTATTGAAGTTTCTATAAGGAGTGCATGATTGGGTAATGGTGGGAATGAGGGTGGGCCCAGGATTTGGAGAAATGTTGCATGATGTTAATAGCAGCAAGATAGAAAGTAAGAGTAGGTGAGAATGAGATTTACAGCAGTGGGGGTATTTCTATTATTATTATTCATAGGAGTTGTAGTAGTAGTAGGTGTGCCTTAATTTAATATTTCAGTCTCTTAATTATCCTGATTCATTTGGATTTAGGTAGTGCAGTTTTAATTAATTATCCTGATTTATTTGGATTTAGGTAGTGCATTTTTAATTAATTATCATGCTTCTAAATTGAACCATGCATCCTTAGCAAGAAACCTTTAATTCCCTGCTTTGTTTCACTTTGTCACCTTTATGGGCAATTCTTAAACTGCCCCTTGCAGTAAGGTTTTTGTATACCCTCCTCTTCCTGTCCATTAAATCTAAACTTATGTTTGATACACAGGCAGCTGTAGTCCATAGCCCAAGGAAACAAAACAAGAGAGCACTAAATGTATTAGCATGCAATAGTATAAGCTGGACTATCAACATCTGAAGTTACCTCCCACTATCAAGTCAGAGCAGATGCCTGCATAAACTCTGTCCTTCAAATCTGTGCACAGTGAGATGATGCGGACCTAAATGGAGGATTGGGCATACCAGGCACTTTCACTTCTCAGGCCTTGTTACAGCTTCAATTTTATGTATTACCTACATACAGACTGCACTCTACGTGCTAATACCTCCTGACATGCTGTGTCTCAGAGCAGGCAGTCATATGGGATGGGCTGCTCTGTATCTGCTGCTCCATTTGTGTGAGCTGCTATGGACTGATTTAAAGCTCTACTGATTGGAGAATGGTACATCAAGACAATGATAAATCTTATAAATAGATAGGTGTGAGGTGAGCTTAGAGCTTGTACAGGAGAAGCACATTAAATATTGAGTAAATGCTGTATTTAGTATGTTAAAAACTATTTGGCAAACGGGGGCGGGGCCTGGACATGGCTCTGATCAGACGCAGAGACTTGGAGCTCTTAAGCTTATAACGATAAAATGTAATTTCTCATAGAGTAACTATATTATTCTGATCTGGAACTATAAGATTCACATTTTTCAGCTCTTCCAGCATGGAATGATACAAAATTTACTTTGCTAATCCCTCAGAACCCGGACTTAGCACATAGGGCCTTGTAGCTGTGACATACGCCACAACACTCAGTTCCGACCTGAGCCCTAAGAGAGTAACACTTAGGGGGAAAATGCCGAAAAACAAAATGGAAGAGTCCTGCAGCGTTCTTGGACTGCTTCTTAAAAGCTTTGAAATTAGAATGGACACCGCATTTGCAGACCTTTCCAGCTTATGTCAATCCTTGGGTAATGGCCGCACTATGCGAACGGAGGAACAGGCAACTCTGTGCAGAGACAGGGAAGCACAATGTGATTCCGCCATACAGCGGGATATCGCACATACAAGTGAACCCACAAATGCGAGGGTCCTAGAAACGAGCTCACAGGCTCTACCTGAAATCCCTCCTGACCTGCCGCATTTCCACAAAGAGTTTGAGCGACGACATACTCCATACCTTGAGATGCTGCAGACTCCGCTGCTTGAGGTGACTGGAGTATACAGTCCCCAGCTGACGTTTCATAATCCTAGTGAGCCTGAGGCAGCTGCTTCATCCGGAGATCCTGCTACCGATATCCAGAAACAGCGCGATCTGTGGAGCCCCCCTCAGCTGAAGACCCGATCATTTGATGAGATCTGCTCGGAGGCTCTTAGCTGCTCCACTTCTATTAGAGCCTTTCCCCAGGGAGACCGGAAGTTGCTTGACCGTCTGATCCTGGATGAAGATGTTTCAGAGATACTCTCCTCCACCTCAATTCGGCTCACTCAAAGTGCATGGCCCTCTAGATTGCACGGAGTAGTTACCTTTCATCACACCAACTTACGGAAAGTCTCCTTTGATCCCGGAGGCCACAAGTACTCTCTGTTAGCTAGACCTGCTTAGCCAAACAAGAGGCCTGTAATACAGCCGGTCTGTTTATTTCATTACAGCTAGCGTTATTATAGTGATGGTTTGGAACTTTCTGTTTAGCTACCCACAAACTCTCTCCATTTAATCTATCAGAAACTGGGATAAGGCTAAGACTGAGTATCGATTGTCTTAATTGGGACTTTATCTAGGTTATAAGTGGTTTGTAAACAGTATATTGCTCCTATTCCCGTGTTTGAATATTGAATGCCTTAAGTCAAGTTATATATGAGTGGATATCGAAAGCCCCATCATTACATAGCCATAACCACCTCACTTAGCATATAGGTTTGAGTAATATTCATATAACAGCTAATGGAATGCTACATTTTATTCTTTTACCTACTGCAAGGTCTCTGAGATATTATTACCATCAACTTACTACAGTAATTTTATGATTACTTTATTTAACACCCCCTGCTAGAATAAATTAGTACTTGGATATTAGCTTGTTAAATTGCATATAAAAGTAGTATAGGATATGTGAAACCATTGGGGCTGACATTTACATTTCCCTGTGTTTAGCTTAAATTGTTTGCTCTTGATCTGTTCCATGCAACCCATGTAGTCACTATAATCTAGGGAAATGTCTTAAGCCTGAAGGATTGTTATCCCCCTACACTATTTTATCAGATATTTTCACATTAGGATAATACATGGAAACGGAAGCTTTATTATTAATGTTTGTATGCTAGACTTTAGTGCTACTTTAACTTTTATAGCTGTCCTAAACTCAATTCTAACATGTGTTGCATTGACTTTCTTTATTGTACTATTACCGCTATTTTCTCCTATTTGGTCTATATTTAATCTCACTGTTTTATACAATTACCCAAGTCTCTGCTACAGAGTTTATTGGAAACATTGCTTGTATTAGTTGTTACTCTAGGTGCTGGTATAACCCTTAATTGGAATCTTATAGAGAGATATATACCTCCTAGTTCCTAGGTATAGCCGTTAGGCAGACCATATTCTTATTATACTAAGTCCCTTAGGTTCAAAGTTTTTCCTCATCCAATCCTAGAGATAAAGGTTTCTAAGCTTTACATGTTTATAGAGATATGTTCACTATAATTCTCTTTCTATTCTCCTTACTCTACATGCTTTCATTTACTTAAATGTACAGTTTTTAGGGATGCCTCAGGGTTAAATTATTTGCCATCTATTTTATATTTCGATAACATCAGGGATACGGGCTTCTGTCCTTGTAGCCTAAATGCTTTGTTATTTCTATTTTCCATGTTATCTGCTATCATCGTTGCTGGCTATATGACTGTCATCCCCAGTCTCTCCATAGTTTTGTCCATATTATTAATGCATATTATCTGTCTCTGCTGAGCCTCTCTCCCCCCTTTCCCGCCGGTACTGGCTGCCTGCGGGTCATATCCCCACTCCTTTTTCCAACATCGCCCATAGGTGGCACTCCCCTAGGAGAGGGGCTCTCCCAGAGGTCCTAGAAGCTTCAAACATTCTAATGCCCCCCTATTCATATAATATTGCAAGGTGCAATTTTTAGATATATTCCCAATACGTTAGCAAACCTTCCAGTAGCATGCCACCCTATTCAGATAATTATTCTTCCCAGATAAAGCTATACCCCTCCCTATTAGTTATGTAAACAACAGGTCCCTACTACGAAGCCCACCCTTATAACCATATAATAAATCCTCCATACCTATTCCCCTGCCCGGTAAGGCCCGCCCCCCTATTCCCTCCCCCACTCCACTTTGAGCGGCTTTTGCCCGCTGCGCTCCCTTTTCCTCTCCCCGCTAATTTGGTCCATGAGCGGCTAAACATAAGCTAATCCACTTCTATCCTATTTCTATTAGATTATACAAGGTTATAAATGCCCTTTATGACAAAGTGGAGATTATACTTTATTTCCCCCCTCTCCTTACCCTTATAAAAACAACCCCCCCTTGCTTCTATTTTCCTTGAATAAATATTTTATTGCATATTTTTCTATCCCAAGGAGGGGTCATTTCTAGTCTACATATTAAATAAAATATAAAACTGAGGTCTCAGTCCTGATAGTCCCAACTCTTTGTTAATGCCTTTGATAAATGGGTTTTATATGCCCCTTCTATTTAATTCTACTATATAGTAACCTTCCATGCTTCTTTATATCACTAGCCAACTATAGCTTCTCCACCCTCTTATTGAGTGCCACTCTTTAAACTCATGCATGCATATTAGGTTGGCATAATTGGTGTTGTTGTCTTAGAAATATCATGGTATTAGCACTGTATTTTTCTCCTCCGTCACTATTGTTGGACGTGTCACTTTTGTTTTTTTTAAAAATAAAATTAAAAAAAAAAAAAAAAAAAAAAAAAACTATTTGGCAGTACTGCTATGAAGCTAAACATGCTAATTTGCATGTGTATTATAAGTTCAAAGGTAAACGCCTTTGCTCAACCACAATCTAAATTTGAGTGCTTTGGGTTAATATTTTACACAAAAATAAAGTGTTAAACTCATTTATACACTATCTAATAAAATTTTTATAAGGGTTAAAAGGTATATGGTATATGACAAGGTGTTTGAATGGAAATATATATATATATATATATATATATATATATATATATATATATATATATATATATATGTATTTATTTATGTATATATGTATATACAGACATATATACACATATAAACACATATATACACATGTATACACATATATCTACACTTTGGAGCTCTTTCCACTCAAATACCTTTTAAAAAATTTTATATAGCTATATATGTCAAGATATATATATATATATATATATATATATATATATATATATATATATAACACACAGAGAAAACCCAGCACTCACTTACAAGCTCTCAGCTAAGATTTAAAAGCAAAAATGGAAAGGTTAGTCACTGCATCTGGCCAAATGGGACAAGCTCAGGTACCACGTCAAGGTCCTCTCCAATACCCGAGACCCTAAAACAGCCACACAATGCAAGCTTTCAAATCCAAACAAACTGAAAACAAAAAAAGGGTGCACAGGAATATGTAATCACCCTAGACTTATGCAAAACACGGAAGGGAACTGCACTCTCATACCGGACCGGGTACACATCCCATGACCCTGCAACATGCTCAGCCCTGGGTGCCACTGGCACTCACAGGAAGCTGTGCTGTCCCCAGAGCCACAAGCAGTTAACCCCAGACAGGTCTGGGTGCAAGAACCATAGGGAAAATTACAAAACAAATTAATACAACACACAGAGAAAACCCAGCACTCACTTAGAAGCTCTCAGCTAAGATTTAAAAGCAAAAATGGAAAGGTTAGTCACCGCATCTGGCCAAATGGGACAAGCTCAGGTACCACGTCAAGGTCCTCTCCAATACCTGAGACCCTTAAACAGCCACACAATGCAAGCTTTCAAATCCAAACAAACTGAAAACAAAAAAAGGGTGCACAGGAATATGTAATCACCCTAGACATATACAAAACACGGAAGGGAACTGCACTCTCATACCGGACCGGGTACACATCCCATGACCCTGCAACATGCTCAGCCCTGGGTGCCACTGGCACTCACAGGAAGCTGTGCTGTCCCCAGAGCCACAAGCAGTTAACCCCAGACAGGTCTGGGTGCAAGAACCATAGGGAAAATTACAAAACAAATTAATACAACACACAGAGAAAACCCAGCACTCACTTACAAGCTCTCAGCTAAGATTTAAAAGCAAAAATGGAAAGGTTAGTCACTGCATCTGGCCAAATGGGACAAGCTCAGGTACCACGTCAAGGTCCTCTCCAATACCTGAGACCCTAAAACAGCCACACAATGCAAGCTTTCAAATCCAAACAAACTGAAAACAAAAAAAGGGTGCACAGGAATATGTAATCACCCTAGACATATACAAAACACGGAAGGGAACTGCACTCTCATACCGGACCGGGTACACATCCTATGACCCTGCAACATGCTCAGCCCTGGGTGCCACTGGCACTCACAGGAAGCTGTGCTGTCCCTAGAGCCACAAGCAGTTATCCCCAGACAGGTCTGGGTGCAAGAACCATAGGGAAAATTACAAGACAAATTAATACAACACACAGGGAAAACCCAGCACTCACTTACAAGCTCTCAGCTAAGATTTAAAAGCAAAAATGGAAAGGTTAGTCACCACATCTGGCCAAATGGGACAAGCTCAGGTACCACGTCAAGGTCCTCTCCAATACCTGAGACCCTAAAACAGCCACACAATGCAAGCTTTCAAATCCAAACAAACTGAAAACAAAAAAAGGGTGCACAGGAATATGTAATCACCCTAGACATATACAAAACACGGAAGGGAACTGCACTCTCATACCGGACCGGGTACACATCCCATGACCCTGCAACATGCTCAGCCCTGGGTGCCACTGGCACTCACAGGAAGCTGTGCTGTCCCCAGAGCCACAAGCAGTTATTCCTGTGCACCCTTTTTTTGTTTTCAGTTTGTTTGGATTTGAAAGCTTGCATTGTGTGGCTGTTTTAGGGTCTCAGGTATTGGAGAGGACCTTGACGTGGTACCTGAGCTTGTCCCATTTGGCCAGATGCGGTGACTAACCTTTCCATTTTTGCTTTTAAATCTTAGCTGAGAGCTTGTAAGTGAGTGCTGGGTTTTCTCTGTGTGTTGTATTAATTTGTTTTGTAATTTTCCCTATGGTTCTTGCACCCAGACCTGTCTGGGGTTAACTGCTTGTGGCTCTGGGGACAGCACAGCTTCCTGTGAGTGCCAGTGGCACCGAGGGCTGAGCATGTTGCAGGGTCATAGGATGTGTACCCAGTCCGGTATGAGAGTGCAGTTCCCTTCCGTGTTTTGTATATGTCTAGGGTGATTACATATTCCTGTGCACCCTTTTTTTGTTTTCAGTTTGTTTGGATTTGAAAGCTTGCATTGTGTGGCTGTTTTAGGGTCTCAGGTATTGGAGAGGACCTTGACGTGGTACCTGAGCTTGTCCCATTTGGCCAGATGCGGTGACTAACCTTTCCATTTTTGCTTTTAAATCTTAGCTGAGAGCTTGTAAGTGAGTGCTGGGTTTTCTCTGTGTGTTGTATTAATTTGTCTTGTAATTTTCCCTATGGTTCTTGCACCCAGACCTGTCTGGGGTTAACTGCTTGTGGCTCTGGGGACAGCACAGCTTCCTGTGAGTGTCAGTGGCACCCAGGGCTGAGCATGTTGCAGGGTCATAGGATGTGTACCCGGTCCGGTATGAGAGTGCGGGCCCTTCCGTGTTTTGTATATATATATATATATATATATATATATATATATTTTTTTTTTTTTTTTTTTTTAAAAAAGAATCATATGTATATAGAAATAGATATTTAAAAATAAAAAAGAACATTTTCTTCTGTGTGAAGAACATTGGAATCTAAAAAAATCATAAATGGGCCAAATTTATTATTGTTGTCAGGATATCCGAGTTCCTTAAATTAGCGTGTGTTGGGTTTCTCTCTCACGCAAACAATTTACTTTCCATTTGTAATACACACACTAACCCACTTGCGTTAAAAGTTTATGACCGACAGTATTTGCGCGTGAGCAAAAGTTATAAATACCGTGCCACTTGTAATCTGGCGCAAAGCTGTTTTGTTTGTTAAAAGCCTACAGTTGTGAACGCCTATTCAACAGAAATCTAACGTAAAGGTTTTTATGTGTTTAAAGTACCTGTTTTCTAAATAGAAACTTGGCAGTCTCCTAAAATTGACTCATACAATAGCCCATTCACACCTCTTAAGTTTACAGCAAAGGTCTTTTGAAGTAACCTCTTTGTTCACAGTGGAAGGGAAATACGAATTTGCATCTGTAACAACCTATTGTAATCAGAACCCATCCTCAACACTGATTAATCATATACAATGCCATATATATATATATATCTTATAATGTGCATACCTTTATAGTTACATCAGGAACCTAACATATACAAATTGTGTGCTTGTAATTTTAATTCTAATTTTTAACCACACTTACAATGTTGCATTTGTCCCTAATAGTACTTTTAAACCAGGATCATGCAAACTTTGGAAAACTGCAAGAGTAGTGCCTATCCATAAAAGTGGGGAGTTAACCTTGGTTTCTAACTATCGTCCTATATCATTGCTCCCAGTATTGTCAAAATTCTTAGAAAAATGCGTCCATATGTGAGTATTACCAACAATCTAACTATCTGACCCCTGATCAATTAGGTTTTTGCCCGAATCACTCCACTACAACTGCCCTCCTAAAAGTTTGCAACGACATCCAAACTGGCATGGAAAAAGGAGACCTAACTGGAGCTATTTTCCTTGATTTTGCAAAGGCCTTTGACACAGTAGATCATGACATACTATTGCTCAAACTAAAAAACTCTGGTATTGCTGACCGTCCGTTAACCTGGTTTCGATCATATGTATCGGATCGATCACAATATGTCTCCATTTATGACAGCGACTCCCTCCTTCTCCCAGTCATGTGTGGTGTTCCCCAAGGTTCCATTCTCGGCCCCCTACTATTCACATTATTTATAAATGATTTGCCTAATGTCTGCAAATCCTCAACTGTACACATGTACGCAGATGACACGGTAATCTATGCAAACAATTCCAATCTGCAGCAGCTTGAAGCAGTGCTCCAAGACCAGTTCACAGAGGTAGAAAAGTGGATCTCAAAAAACAAACTCTTCATAAACACTGACAAAACAGTCACAATGATCTTTGGAACGGGACCTAAATTACACAAATTACAAAATTCCCATCTACACATCAAAACAAAATCCAGTTGCACACTGACCGCAGTCCACTCTTTCAAATTCTTGGGTATGTTGTTAGACCCCAATCTATCTTTTTAACTTGCATCTAAACTTTATTCAAAACTAGGTGCCCTGTACAGAAACAAATCCTGCCTCAGCCCTACAGTAAATGAAAAAATTGTACAGCAAATGCTCATGCCTATCATGGATTACGGGGACGTAGTATAAGCACCTGCACCACAAACTCACCTTAATAAACTTAACACATTGTATAACTCATTCTGCCACTTTGTGCTACAATGTAACTACAGGACCCACCATTGTGACATGTTAAAAGAACTAAACTGTCTGTCGCTGGAATCCAGACGCACCCTTCATCTTTCCAGCCTTGTGTTTAAGAGCTTTTCTGGGAAGCTCCCACCCTACCTGAACAGAATGTTCTCCCCGGCTATTCCCACCTCCTATAACCTCCGATCCAGTACAAACACATTATTTAGCTTGCCTCAATACAAAAAGAAAGCAGCTCGATCCTCCTTTTCCTACAAAGCGCCACAATTATGGAATGACCTCCCGCACACTTTCAAACCTTCCCCAAGCCTAATATCCTTTAAGAGATCCCGCTCTACATATCTCAAAACAGAATGCACCTGTCATGGTTGATTATATATTTCATACCTGTTCTATGGTAAATTTTTGCAAATATTGTGTATTATTATTGTTTTTTTATTTTATTGTAACCTATTGTATCAATGCAATGTTTTGTGGACCCAGGATATACTTGAAAACAAGAGAAATTGTGACTTACATAGGAACCTATTGCAATCCATTTACATTATTTAACTTACAGTCACGTTTAGTAATTAAATAGTGTAAGAGCAAGTGATTTTAAATGCACTATAGTGACCGTAGGTGCATAAAGGCACGTTCCCCATAAAAACATGGTTAAGAAGGCATGATATTGTTTGAAGATCTCCAAGGCAGATACAATGTTGCTATGGAGCAGGTTCACTCTTTATATAGTTTCAGTAATGTTAAAATCCACTATAAAAATATATTATAAATCCTTTCTATGGAAACCCTTAGTTGTCATTTTGTTTTAAGATCAAGAAAGAGAACTTATCAGACCCACAGGAAAAATAGGGCTTTTAATGTGGATCCAGAAATACTTTGGGGTTGCAGGTAAGAGACAAAAATGTGCTATTGTGATCACATTGAATCAAAAAGTAGCCTTTTCAGCCAGAAAAAGAGCCGAACAGGCCTCAGCCGATAGATTGTGATTGAGGCCTAAATGCTTATTATACATTTAATACAGTGTTGTAACAACTAGTGAGGGTATTCTGCTGATCTACTATCACATCTGTCTATCTAATCTATCTATCTATATATCTATCTATCTATCTATCTATCTATCTATAAATCTATATAATCTATCAATTTTAAAGTAGGATTTGTTTTCACTTAAAATCCGTTACAAACTGTATTTCTTTGTTTCTTTGTGTCTTAGCACTGAAAATAATGACAGCCCTAAATATTGTTTGTTTACATAGAGGTGAGCATATGGAGAAATGCGTTTTATTTTTAATGCCTGCGTATGTGTGCAAGAGAATGCCTGCGTATGTGTGCAAGAGAATGCCTGCGTATGTGTGCAAGAGAATGCCTGCGTATGTGTGCAAGAGAATGCCTGCGTATGTATGTGTGTATATGCAATGACATGTGCTATGGTGCTTCTGTATATGTTTGTGTCTGGGTATCGGCACATGTGGGGGATTGATAGTGCATAAGTGCAAGAGTGCTTGTCAAGCTGTCTGTGCCTGTCTCACGGTGACTCTTGATATCTGTGGGTTCTGTTGATGCCTGGGGTGTATTTGTGTGTGCATGTGGGTGCTTTCAGATGTCAATGTGTGATGACGAGTGCTCAGCTTTCTGTTATCTTGAATGCCCATGACCAAACAGGCTGTTGAGCAACAAATTATTTTTATTTGCCTTGTTAACTGTGAACTTAAATAAATTCTGGTATTTTTTAATTAAAATTTCTTCATCCTCATTTTTTTGTGTGAAGCTCATAACCTGCAAATGCTGAAAATCCAACAGCTGTTTAAGGCAATTTGTAGCATTTTGAAAACCTAGGTTACCGATTTATATTTTGGCCTCTCTAAGGGGTGTTGGACAAAGAACACTTTAATACAAAAATAATTCTTTTATTAGCAAAATACAGTGACTGAGCGGTACTACAAACTTCAATTGGCAAAAAGCATTTAAACTAGTATATTATACTTGTCATTTTGGGTGTATGGTTAAATTGCAAATGAGTGGCACAAAACATCTGATGAGCCAATGACAAGAGGCATATTTGTAAGGTTACCGATCAGTGGCTAGCTCCTAGTAGTGCAATGCTGCTGCTGAGCCTACCTACAGTGTTTCCCAAACCGAGTCTTCAACACCCTTAACAAGCCACATATTCATTATATCTTAACTAGAGCACAGGTGAAATAATCAGCTCACCCATCAGCTGATCAGTTCACCTGTACTCTAGTTAAAGCGACACTGAACCCAATTTTTTTCTTTCATGATTCAGATAGAGTCTGAAATTTTAATCAACTTTCTTATTTACTCCTATTATCAATTTTTCTTTGTTCTCTTGCTATCTTTATTTTAAAAGCAGAAATGTAAAATCTTAGCAGCCAACCCATTTTAGGTTCAGCACCATGGATAGCGCTTGCATATTGGAGGCTTACATTTACCCACCAATAAGCAAGCATAACCTAGTTTCTCAACAAAAAATGGGCCGGCTCCTATGCATCACATTCCTGCTTTTTTTAAATAAAGATAGCAAGCGAATGAAGAAAAATTGATAATAGGAGTAAATTCGAAAGTTGATTAAAATTGCATGCTCTATCTGAATCATGAAAGAAAAAAATTAGGTTTAGTGTCCCTTTAAAATATAATAAATATGTGGCCTGTTAAGGGTCCTGGGGACTGGAGTTGGGAAACACTGCTACCTAGGTATACTTCTCGACAAAGCATACCAAAGAACTAAACAAATTAGATAAAAGAAGGAAATTGGAAAGATATTAAAAATTGCATACTTATGTGCCTTCAAACTTCCTGGTCCTTATCTTGTTCCCAGTCAGGCGCTGAAATGGAGAATTATTTTGAAAAAACAAATCGGTTAATCAAGTGTTATCTTCTCCTTCCAGTCTTCTAATATATGGTTCAAATGGTTAATTTAAAATAGCTTCTAGATTTTCAAAATAATATATTGTATGTTTCTTAAAGTTCCACTAAAGTCAAAATAAATCTTTCATGATTCAGATAAAGCATGAAATTGTATTTTTTTTTTTAAAAAAACCTTTCCAATATATTTCCTTTATCAAAGCATGCACATTCTTTTATATGCACACTTTATGAGGCTACAGCTACATTTATTTAGTGGCTGGCTGATGGCTGTTTGAATAGAAGTCCTCGGTATTTTTTTTCAGCAGCCAGAAAAACTGAAACTGACACCATCAGCAATAATAGCATGAGTAGATGTACCAATTAAAAAGATTGGAAAGCCCTCTAGAAGCCTTAGTAAAGTACACAAACTGCTTTTGATGGTAATATATTAAGCCACCTACTAACTGGAGGCATTCCCAACACAAAATAGTAAATACACAAAGAGTGGTTTTAATCATTTTATCAAGATGTATTTTATATATATATATATATATATATATATATATATATATATATATATATATATATATATATATATATATGTAATATATATATATATAAAATACCTCTTTGTGAATTCCTTTCTAGCCAACCACCTGAGTGCTACTCATGAAAGAAAATTGTAAGAAACAGCACATTCAATTTTTATAGCGACATATCTATTTATATATGTATATATACACATACACACAGGTATTGGGGCCTATCTATCAAGCTCCGAAAGGAGCTTGACGCCAGCAGTTATGAAGCAGCGGTCACAAAGAATCGCAACAATTCAACCCGATTGAGTACGATCGGGTTGATTGACAGCTCCCTGCTGGCGGCCCATTGGCCGCGAGTCTGCAGGGGGCGGCGTTGCGCCAGCAGCTCTTGTGAGCTGCTGGTGCAATGTTAAATGCGGAGAGCGTATTTCTTTCCGCATTCAGCGATGTCTTGAGGACCTGATCCGCACTGTCAGATCAGGTCCGCAAGACATTTCTTAAATATGCCTCATTGTGTATGTGTGTGTATATATATATATATATATATTTTTTTTTTTACATCAAAAGAACATTTTCTTCTAAGTGAAAAGCATAGATATATGAAGTATTTCTATTAAAAAAAAAACAAAAAAAAAACATAAAACATATACAGCTTGTTTAAAATTGTTATCGGATATTTCAAAGAGTGTGACTGTAAAGGATTCAAAAATATTTATATACAGTATGTCTAAGTGTATGTATGAGTGTATATATGTATGTATATGAACATATGCATATTTACACAAATATACATGTAAACACATATATACACATGTATACATACAACCATAAAAATATATAGCCATATATACACGTACCAGTCAAACACCTTGACATCTAGCATATTCCTTTAAAACCCTTTTTATACATTTATTTCAATATTAGAATTATATTTTATATTAAATATGTATATATAAATATTAGTGTGATACCTTATGTTGGGTCAGATTACAAGTGGTGTGCTATTTAGCTCTTGCTATTTACACTTTCACTCGAGCGTAAACTTTGCTAGAAGTAATCTTTTTGCGTGCATTGGGTAATGCGCCTATTACAAGTTGAAACTAAAAGTTTGCTAACCAAGGACTTCACGATATCGCAACCACATTAACATATTCTCTCCATAGAAGTTAAAGGAGAGTGCAGAATTAAAAACGTGACACTTATCACTTGTGCGCTAACCCTACAGGAGTTATGAATATTTTACATTCCATTGTTCTTCACAAACAGAACAATTTATTTTTTATTGTAAATATATATATATATATATATATTCATATAGATATATAGGTATAGATATTTATTTTACATTAACATTATCAGATATATAGAGAAGTATCTATTTAATAATAAATATATATTTTTTTTCTATGTGAAGAACATAGGAATGTAAAATATGCGTATCATGCTTTGGGTTTTACGATTTAGGTTTAACGAGGTGTCGGGTTAGCTCACATGAAGAATTGCTAAACTAATGTGGGTTATTTAAATATAAAATATTAACAAATATTAATAATATATTTGTTATGGGTAAAGTCAGATATTGGGTAATCCTAGGATCACCCGTGTTAAACGGACATTACCCAAGCAGCTGTGGGTAAAGCCTGATGTATGATCATAAATCCCCTCATAGTGCGGGGATGCCAGAGGATCGGTGGGGCACCTTCCTTGAACCCCCCAGGCAAAAGAAATAGTAAAGATGTGTTTTGTAAAACTTTTATTGTAGCCCTAACACTTTACTTTGGATCTAAAGTTGTGCATCATTTTCTAATGCTGCTATGTGTTGTGCTCAAACACAACATATAACTTTCAACTTACAAATTACAATATGAGCGATGTTTAGCACGGTCACAATATTCATTGAAAGTATAGGTTGCACTAAAGTGATGTCAGTTGTGCTAAACATTCTCTGGAAATTCTGCTTTACCACGGACTTGTAATATCAATTGTGCTAATCCTAGTGCTGTCTAGCAATAATGATAGCACACCGTGCACTATTAGTGCTCCACTTTTAATCTAGCACAAAAATGTTTAATAATTCCTTTTCACTAGGTATTGTGCCCACTTTACCTTGAATTTAAATCTGAAAATTAAAGTTTTTCCACTGCCCCAAAGAGGCTAGGTTTTTATAGTAATGTAGTTTTCTATTGCTTATTACAAACCACTTTAAAAAAAAGCATTTCAGAAACTAAAGAGAAAAGCAAAAGCCTTTTCATAATAACTGAAATAGAAATAAAATGATGCAGCTAAACATAATTACAAATCAAATCTATTCTTCCCATATGTTTTGCAAAAAAAACAAAATAAAGGTTGCTGCCCATGAGTATTACTATTCAGTATAATGTATTATTGTTAACAAGTACAGAAGCCCTAATTTTTAAGCATTTCAATTAATTTTGTTAATGAAATAACAGTACTGTGTCTGTCACTTGCAAGTAAAATCTGTTTGAACTTTTTTGTCTGGATGTTTTCCATTCTATAAATATTATACATAAACAGAAACACGTTGCATGTTCTAAATAGATCGGACAACAAGAAAACATTTTCCAACCCTCATATGTGCTATAAATGAACTTGAAACAAAAGCATTAACCTCCATAGTGAAAATAGCAGTGTGTGCAATGCAATGATAACATGACTTGTCAAATGAAAAACAATAAACTATTCATCATATGAATGGGGCACTGTGAAATCTATGTAAATACTTAACATATAGTGTATCCATCCAAGACAAATGGCAGTAAGGGAAATCTAAGCCCCACATTTAAGAGGTCTCCATTGAATTCAGCTTGCTCACTTTGTGAAATGTATTGTCACATTTTTTAAATTGGATTCTGCAAGTTAAACAAATGAGAGGAAATCAGTATATAGGGAATTGGAAAACCCAATTTCACGTCTGTCAGCTTAGTTGCTAAGGTGTATATAACCAAAATACAAATTTTTCTGACATGTTCACTGCCAAAGGTTCACTGAAATTCTGCAACAGAACAGTAACATTCATATATATATATATATATACAGGGAGTGCAGAATTATTAGGCAAATGAGTATTTTGACCACATCATCCTCTTTATGCTTGTTGTCTTACTCCAAGCTGTATAGGCTCGAAAGCCTACTACCAATTAAGCATATTAGGTGATGTGCATCTCTGTAATGAGAAGGGGTGTGGTCTAATGACATCAATACCCTATATCAGGTGTGCATAATTATTAGGCAACTTCCTTTCCTTTGGCAAAATGGGTCAAAAGAAGGACTTGACAGACTCAGAAAAGTCAAAAATAGTGAGATATCTTGCAGAGAGATGCAGCACTCTTAAAATTGCAAAGCTTCTGAAGCGTGATCATCGAACAATCAAGCGTTTCATTCAAAATAGTCAACAGGGTCGCAAGAAGCGTGTGGAAAAACCAAGGCACAAAATAACTGCCCATGAACTGAGAAAAGTCAAGCGTGCAGCTGCCAAGATGCCACTTGCCACCAGTTTGGCCATATTTCAGAGCTGCAACATCACTGGAGTGCCCAAAAGCACAAGGTGTGCAATACTCAGAGACATGGCCAAGGTAAGAAAGGCTGAAAGACGACCACCACTGAACAACACACACAAGCTGAAACGTCAAGACTGGGCCAAGAAATATCTCAAGACTGATTTTTCTAAGGTTTTATGGACTGATGAAATGAGAGTGAGTCTTGATGGGCCAGATGGATGGGCCCGTGGCTGGATTGGTAAAGAGCAGAGAGCTCCAGTCTGACTCAGACGCCAGCAAGGTGGAGGTGGAGTACTGGTTTGGGCTGGTATCATCAAAGATGAGCTTGTGGGGCCTTTTCGGGTTGAGGATGGAGTCAAGCTCAACTCCCAGTCCTACTGCCAGTTTCTGGAAGACACCTTCTTCAAGCAGTGGTACAGGAAGAAGTCTGCATCCTTCAAGAAAAACATGATTTTCATGCAGGACAATGCTCCATCACACGCGTCCAAGTACTCCACAGTGTGGCTGGCAAGAAAGGGTATAAAAGAAGAAAATCTAATGACATGGCCTCCTTGTTCACCTGATCTAAACCCCATTGAGAACCTGTGGTCCATCATCAAATGTGAGATTTACAAGGAGGGAAAACAGTACACCTCTCTGAACAGTGTCTGGGAGGCTGTGGTTGCTGCTGCATGCAATGTTGATGGTGAACAGATCAAAACACTGACAGAATCCATGGATGGCAGGCTTTTGAGTGTCCTTGCAAAGAAAGGTGGCTATATTGGTCACTGATTTGTTTTTGTTTTGTTTTTGAATGTCAGAAATGTATATTTGTGAATGTTGAGATGTTATATTGGTTTCACTGGTAAAAATAAATAATTGAAATGGGTATATATTTGTTTTTTGTTAAGTTGCCTAATAATTATGCACAGTAATAGTCACCTGCACACACAGATATCCCCCTAAAATAGCTATAACTAAAAACAAACTAAAAACTACTTCCAAAACTATTCAGCTTTGATATTAATGAGTTTTTTGGGTTCATTGAGAACATGGTTGTTGTTCAATAATAAAATTAATCCTCAAAAATACAACTTGCCTAATAATTCTGCACTCCCTGTATATATATATATATATATATATATATATATATATATAATGTATATAAACTGTATATATTAATTAATAAAGTGTGAATTATGTTTTATGAATTACTTTCCTTTATCTTGCAGATGAATAGGAAAAGTTATCACTCATAATTTTCAGAGATTTGAAATACTAAAAAAGAAAAGAAAATCGAAAACCATGTTACATTTGTCTCTCTTGCTCTGACATATTCATTCTTATTATTGTTATTAAAGTTATTAAGATATTAAGGCCTAGATTTGGAGTTCGGCGGTAAAAGGGCTGTTAACGCTCCGCGGGCTTTTTTCTGGCCGCACCATAAATTTAACTCTGGTATCGAGAGTTAAAACAAATGCTGCGTTAGGCTCCAAAAAAGGAGCGTAGAGCATTTTTACCGCAAATGCAACTCTCGATACCAGAGTTGCTTACGGACGCGTCCGGCCTCAAAAACGTGCTCGTGCACGATTCTCCCATAGGAAACAATGGGACTGTTTGAGCTGAAAAAAAACCTAACACCTGCAAAAAAGCAGCGTTCAGCTCCTAACGCAGCCCCATTGTTTCCTATGGGGAAACACTTCCTACGTCTGCACCTAACACCCTAACATGTACCCCTAGTCTAAACACCCCTAACCTTACACTTATTAACCCCTAATCTGCCGCCCCCGCTATCGCTGACCCCTGCATTACACTTTTAACCCCTAATCTGCCGCTCCGTAAAACGCCGCCACCTACGTTATCCCTATGTACCCCTAATCTGCTGCCCTAACATCGCCGACCCCTATGTTATATTTATTAACCCCTAATCTGCCCCCCACAACGTCGCCGACACCTACCTACACTTATTAACCCCTAATCTGCCAAGCGGACCTGAGCGCTACTATAATAAAGTTATTAACCCCTAATCCGCCTCACTAACCCTATCATAAATAGTATTAACCCCTAATCTGCCCTCCCTAACATCGCCGACACCTACCTTCAATTATTAACCCCTAATCTGCCGACCGGAGCTCACCGCTATTCTAATAAATGTATTAACCCCTAAAGCTAAGTCTAACCCTAACACTAACAGCCCCCTAAGTTAAATATAATTTTTATCTAACGAAATAAATTAACTCTTATTAAATAACTTATTCCTATTTAAAGCTAAATACTTACCTGTAAAATAAATCCTAATATAGCTACAATATAAATTATATTTATATTATAGCTATTTTAGGATTAATATTTATTTTACAGGCAACTTTGTAATTATTTTAACCAGGTACAATAGCTATTAAATAGTTAAGAACTATTTAATAGTTACCTAGTTAAAATAATAACAAATTTACCTGTAAAATAAATCCTAACCTAAGTTATAATTAAACCTAACACTACCCTATCAATAAAATAATTAAATAAACTACCTACAATTACCTACAATTAACCTAACACTACACTATCAATAAATTAATTAAACACAATTCCTACAAATAAATACAATTAAATAAACTAGCTAAAGTACAAAAAATAAAAAAGAACTAAGTTACAGAAAATAAAAAAATATTTACAAACATAAGAAAAATATTACAACAATTTTAAACTAATTACACCTACTCTAAGCCCCCTAATAAAATAACAAAGCCCCCCAAAATAAAAAATTCCCTACCCTATTCTAAATTAAAAAAGTTACAAGCTCTTTTACCTTACCAGCCCTGAACAGGGCCCTTTGCGGGGCATGCCCCAAGAATTTCAGCTCTTTTGCCTGTAAAAAAAAACATACAATACCCCCCCCCCAACATTACAACCCACCACCCACATACCCCTAATCTAACCCAAACCCCCCTTAAATAAACCTAACACTAATCCCCTGAAGATCTTCCTACCTTGTCTTCACCATCCAGGTATCACCGATCTGTCCTGGCTCCAAGATCTTCATCCAACCCAAGCGGGGGTTGGCGATCCATAATCCGGTGCTCCAAAGTCTTCCTCCTATCCGGCAAGAAGAGGACATCCGGACCGGCAAACATCTTCTCCAAGCGGCATCTTCGATCTTCTTCCATCCGGTGCGGAGCGGGTCCATCTTGAAGCAGGCGACGCGGATCCATCCTCTTCTTCCGATGTCTCCCGACTAATGACGGTTCCTTTAAGGGACGTCATCCAAGATGGCGTCCCTCGAATTCCGATTGGCTGATAGGATTCTATCAGCCAATCGGAATTAAGGTAGGAATTTTCTGATTGGCTGATGGAATCAGCCAATCAGAATCAAGTTCAATCCGATTGGCTGATCCAATCAGCCAATCAGATTGAGCTCGCATTCTATTGGCTGATCGGAACAGCCAATAGAATGCGAGCTCAATCTGATTGGCTGATTGGATCAGCCAATCGGATTGAACTTGATTCTGATTGGCTGATTCCATCAGCCAATCAGAAAATTCCTACCTTAATTCCGATTGGCTGATAGAATCCTATCAGCCAATCGGAATTCGAGGGACGCCATCTTGGATGACGTCCCTTAAAGGAACCGTCATTAGTCGGGAGACATCGGAAGAAGAGGATGGATCCGCGTCGCCTGCTTCAAGATGGACCCGCTCCGCACAGGATGGAAGAAGATCGAAGATGCCGCTTGGAGAAGATGTTTGCCGGTCCGGATGTCCTCTTCTTGCCGGATAGGAGGAAGACTTTGGAGCACCGGATTATGGATCGCCAACCCCCGCTTGGGTTGGATGAAGATCTTGGAGCCAGGACGGATCGGTGATACCTGGATGGTGAAGACAAGGTAGGAAGATCTTCAGGGGATTAGTGTTAGGTTTATTTAAGGGGGGTTTGGGTTAGATTAGGGGTATGTGGGTGGTGGGTTGTAATGTTGGGGGGGGGGTATTGTATGTTTTTTTTTACAGGCAAAAGAGCTGAAATTCTTGGGGCATGCCCCGCAAAGGGCCCTGTTCAGGGCTGGTAAGGTAAAAGAGCTTGTAACTTTTTTAATTTAGAATAGGGTAGGGAATTTTTTATTTTGGGGGGCTTTGTTATTTTATTAGGGGGCTTAGAGTAGGTGTAATTAGTTTAAAATTGTTGTAATATTTTTCTTATGTTTGTAAATATTTTTTTATTTTCTGTAACTTAGTTCTTTTTTATTTTTTGTACTTTAGCTAGTTTATTTAATTGTATTTATTTGTAGGAATTGTGTTTAATTAATTTATTGATAGTGTAGTGTTAGGTTAATTGTAGGTAATTGTAGGTAGTTTATTTAATTATTTTATTGATAGGGTAGTGTTAGGTTTAATTATAACTTAGGTTAGGATTTATTTTACAGGTAAATTTGTTATTATTTTAACTAGGTAACTATTAAATAGTTCTTAACTATTTAATAGCTATTGTACCTGGTTAAAATAATTACAAAGTTGCCTGTAAAATAAATATTAATCCTAAAATAGCTATAATATAATTATAATTTATATTGTAGCTATATTAGGATTTATTTTACAGGTAAGTATTTAGCTTTAAATAGGAATAAGTTATTTAATAAGAGTTAATTTATTTCGTTAGATAAAAATTATATTTAACTTAGGGGGGTGTTAGTGTTAGGGTTAGACTTAGCTTTAGGGGTTAATACATTTATTAGAATAGCGGTGAGCTCCGGTCGGCAGATTAGGGGTTAATAATTGAAGGTAGGTGTCGGCGATGTTAGGGAGGGCAGATTAGGGGTTAATACTATTTATGATAGGGTTAGTGAGGCGGATTAGGGGTTAATACATTTATTATAGTAGCGCTCAGGTCCGCTCGGCAGATTAGGGGTTAATAAGTGTAGGCAGGTGTCGGCGACGTTGAGGGGGGCAGATTAGGGGTTAATAAATATAATATAGGGGTCGGCGATGTTAGGGGCAGCAGATTAGGGGTACATAGGGATAACGTAGGTGGCGGCGATTTGCGGTCGGGAGATTAGGGGTTAATTATTGTAAGTAGCTGGCGGCGACGTTGTGGGGGGCAGGTTAGGGGTTAATAAATATAATACAGGGGTCGGCGGGGTTAGGGGCAGCAGATTAGGGGTACATAAATATAACGTAGGTGGCGGTCGGCAGATTAGGGGTTAAAAATTTTAATCGAGTGGCGGCGGTGTGGGGGGACCTCGGTTTAGGGGTACATAGGTAGTTTATGGGTGTTAGTGTACTTTAGGGTACAGTAGTTAAGAGCTTTATAAACCGGCGTTAGCCAGAAAGCTCTTAACTCCTGCTATTTTCAGGCGGCTGGAATCTTGTCGTTAGAGCTCTAACGCTCACTTCAGAGACGACTCTAAATACCAGCGTTAGAAAGATCCCATTGAAAATATAGGCTACGCAAATGGCGTAGGGGGATCTGCGGTATGGAAAAGTCGCGGCTGAAAAGTGAGCGTTAGACCCTTTAATCACTGACTCCAAATACCAGCGGGCGGCCAAAACCAGCGTTAGGAGCCTCTAACGCTGGTTTTGACGGCTACCGCCGAACTCCAAATCTAGGCCTAAGTTATTAAAGGTATATGAAACAGGTCTCCTTTAGTAAAAAAAACAAACAAATAAATATAAAACTAAACAAATTGTATTAAAAAAGCAACAACTTACTTCTTTTTTTTTGCAAAATAAGATATTCTCTGTGTAACCACTGAGAATTTAATGGGATAGGAAAGTCAAAATTAAAGTTGCATAATTCAGATAGAGCATGTAATTTTAAGACTTTTTTAAATTCACATCTATTTTCAAATGTGCTTCGTTCTCTTGGTATCCCTTATTGAAAAATAATACGCACATATCTTGCACTAGTGGGAGCTAGTTGCTGATTGGTGCCTGCACACATTTACATCAAAGGAAAAGCTACTCCTTTGCCTTCCTGTAGAGATCACAATCCCCTTGTAGGGCTGTGATAGGAAGTAATAGACCCTATTTGCCACTTGGCCAAGTTTTATAAATGCCAAAGTGCTCTGTTGTTCAGTACACTCCTTGCTCTTGCTGTTAATCACGCAGAACAAGTAAATTTGAGGTGATTTATCTCTGCCCCCTATGACTTATTGTTGCAAGCCTTAACTGCAAGTTCTCAGGAGCTGTGGATGCATCTTGCGACATTTTCAAGCCCTACAATACATAACCCTAACTTACAATACATAACCCTAACTTACAATACATAAACCTAACACACATTTTGACAACTGTTTGTCGATGATAATGAATATTTATACACTAATAACCACAATACTTAATGCAGAGTACCTTTACACTAATACATATGTTGCACTCTATAATTATGTTGAGGATCAATACACTAAAAAAAAGAACAGTGCCTATGTACTGATGGTAAGTGATCTGTGCTGCATAATGATATATATACACATACAGTATATATATTTTAATACATTTTAAAAAAGATATATGGAGAAAAGGAATAATCCTCCTTTGACTCCAAAAGTAAGGGAATTCAGCACTCTTAAATTTTAAATCATGGGCATTTATTTTTATATTTCACAGTCATCCACTTGATACAGAGAAACACCTATGCAGTAGTTGCTACAAACTCATCAAGACTAAAGGGTAGCTAGTAAATGCATACCAAAAATGTTACTTATAATATAATGCCCTTCTAGGTGTAAAAATGTAAACCATTAATGTAAATATATAGGTAAATATATTCACATAATAAGGAGTTAAACGTTTAAATATCAAAATATATAGACCCCTATTTAACAAAGGTCTTGCCGATCTGATCCGACAGTGCAGATCAGGTCCGCAAGACCTCGCTGAATGCGAAGAACAATATGCTCTCCGTATTCAACATTGCACCAGCAGCTCACAAGAGCTGCTGGTGCAACGCCGTCCCCTGCAGACAGGAGGCCAATGGGCCGCTAGCAGGGAGGTGTCAATCAACCCGATCGTACTCAATGGCCTCTATTTATCAAGCTGGCAACTTACCTGCATTCGACGGCACCAATACGCTCGCCTAAGATTGCCTAACATCGCTGCTGTGGACCTGAATACATTCTCCAAAATTATCAAAAAAGCTGTCAAAAAGCTGTGCACCAAGTACAGTGCGATGAGCAGCGGACTGTTGTTAACTAACAGTCATCGATCTCGCTGCTCTTCAGCTTTTTTACAGCTTTTGTGGTATACTGTCACTAAACACCCACACTATACTATACTGTTTTACCCCCTATACTGCCGCTCACGGACCCCGCCGCAACTAAATAAAGTTATTAACCCCTAAACCGCCACTCCCGGAGCCCACCGCAACTCTAATAAATGTATTAACCCCTAAACCACCGCTCCCGGAGCCCACCGCCACCTACATTATACATATTAACCCCTAATCTGCCGTCCCCTATACCACCGCCACCTACATAAAGTTATTAACCCCTATCCTGCTGCTTCCAGACCCCGCCGCAACTAAATAAAGTTATTAACCCCTAAACCACTGCTCCTGGACCCCGTCGCAACTAAATAAAGTGTTTAACCCCTAAACCGCCGCTCCCGGACCCCAACGCCAACTACATTATATTTATTACCCTTAATCTGCCCCCCCTACACGGCCGCCACCTACATTATATTTATTAACCCCTAATCTGCCCCCCCTACACTGCCACCACTATATTAAAGTTATTAACCCATAAATCTAACCCTAACCCCCCTAACGTAAATATAATTTAAATAAATCTAAATAAATATTCCTATCGTTAACTAAATAATTCCTATTTAAAACTAAATACTTACCTGTAAAATAAACCCTAAGCTAGCTACAATATAACTAATAGTTACATTGTATCTAGCTTAGGGTTTATTTTTATTTTACAGGCAAGTTTGTATTTATTTTAACTAGCTACAATAGTTATTAAATAGCTATTAACTATTTAATAACTACCTAGCTAAAATAAAGACAAATTTACCTGTAAAATAAAACCTAACCTAAGACGTCGCCGCGTCGGATGTCTTGAAGATGGAGCCACTCCGCGCCGGATGGATGAAGATAGAAGATGCCGTCTGGATGAAGACTTCTGCCCATCTGGAGGACCTCTTCTGCACAGCTTCGATGAAGACTTCTGCCCGTCTAGAGGACCACTTCGCCCAGCTTCGTTGAGGACTTTGGCCCGAATGGGTGAAGACTTCTCAAGGTAGGGTGATTTTCAAGGGGTTAGTGTTAGGTTTTTTTAAGGGGGATTGGGTGGGTTTTAGAGTAGGGTTGGGTGTGTGGGTGGGGAGTTTTAATGTTGGGGGGGTATTGTACTTTTTTTACAGGTAAAAGAGCTGATTACTTTGGGGCAATGCCCCGCAAAAGGCCCTTTTAAGGGCTATTTGTAATTTAGTATAGGGTAGGGCTTTTTTTATTTTGGGGGGCTTTTTTATTTTATTAGGAGGATTAGATTAGGTGTAATTAGTTTAAAATTCGTGTAATTATTTTACTATTTTCTGTAATTTAGTGTTCTGGTTTTTTTTGTACTTTAGTTAATTTTTTTTAATTTTATTTAATTGTAGTTAATTGTAGTTAATTTAGGTAATTAATTTAATTATAGTGTAGTGTTAGGTGTAATTGTAACTTAGGTTAGGTTTTATTTTACAGGTAAATTTGTATTTATTTTAGCTAGGTAGTTATAAAATAGTTAATAACTATTTAATAACTATTGTAGCTAGTTAAAATAAATACAAACTTACCTGTAAAATAAAAATAAACTCTAAGCTAGCTACAATGTAACTATTAGTTATATTGTAGCTAGCTTAGGGTTTATTTTATAGGTAAGTATTTAGTTTTAAATAGGAATAATTTATTTAGATGTATTTAAATTATATTTAAGTTAGGGGGTGTTAGGGTTAGGGTTAGACTTAGGTTTAGGGATTAATAAATTTAATATAGTGGCGGCGGTGTAGGGGGGGCAGATTAGGGGTTAATAAATATAATATAGGTGGCAGCGGGGTCCGTGAGCGGCGGTTTAGGGGTTAATAAGTGGGCTCCGGGAAGCGGTGGTTTAGGGGTTAATAAGTATAATGTAGGTGGCGGCAGAGTAGGAAGGCAGATTAGGGGTGTTTAGACTCGGGGTACATGTTAGGTGTAGACATTACCATAGGAATCAATGGGATATCGGACAGCAGCGAACATAAGCTTTCGCTGCTTTCAGACTCCCATTGATTTCTATGGCATCCGCCGCCAATGAAAACCAGGTGCGCTGGGCCGGAAAAGTAGTTAGATTGTGCCGAACTTGCATTCGGAACATCTGGAGTGACGTAAGCATCGATCTGTGTCGGACTGAGACCGGCAGATCGTATGTTACATCACTAAATTCTACTTTTGCCGGTTTGTAGGGTTTGATTACTAAGGCGAATCAGGCTCGCCACAAATATGCTGCGGAATTCCAGCGTATTTGCGGTTGACAGCTTGATAAATAGAGGCCAATATCTTTTGATATTTAAACGTTTAACTCCTCGTTATGTGAATATATTTACCTATATATTTACATTAATGGTTTGCATTTTTACACCTAGAAGGGCATTATATAAGAAGTAACATTTTTGGTATGCATTTACTAGCTACCCTTTAGTCTTGATGAGTTTGTAGCAACTACTGCATAGGTGTTTCTCTGTATCAAGTGGATGACTGTGAAATATAAAAATAAATGCCCATGGTTTCAAATTTAAAAGAGTGCTGAATTCCCTTACTTTTGGAGTCAAAGGAGGATTATTCCTTTTCTCCATATCTCTCTTTTAAAATGTATTAAAATAACTATTTTAAGGGTCTGCACCAGATTTCCTGAGATTAGAAATTGGAAAGTATATATATTGGGTTAAAATTATGATAGTAAGGTAATATGAAAAGATCTCTCTCCACCAATTTGGATTTTTATATATATATATATATATATATAAATATATATATATATATATATATATACTGTAATATATATATATATACACTTTTAATTGGACTTGTCTTGTAGTATGTCAAAACATGGAGGATTGTCAGTGCTCCTATGAGTTCCCATAATCCAAAGTAATGCCCATTAGGCTGTAGGTGGAGGAGACTCCTACTGACATCACCCCCGCTCCATCAACTTTTATGAAGAGTGCTAAAGTTGTGCAGAGAGAGTAGGGGCTATGAGATATTTCAACCAGATGCTTCCATTTGCTTAGAATGACCTGCACTCACTGCCTCACTATGTTTCAGGGGAGTCCCCTCCCATTTTAGCTATTATGCCACCACATATAACCTCTTATATAAAGTCCAAATTAGGCAGCTAAAATTTGTGTTTTTCCTTTGCATTTTCAGGGCATTTGAAAGCCAATGTGAAGCTTGTTCTATGTTGACTAAATAACATTTGTTTTAAACCTAACCTGCAGAATTTGGAAGTTCCACTATGGGCCATAGTGGGAAACGGGGCCATAGTCTATGGCCCCGTTTCCGATCAATCACAACTCACATGCAAAGTGCATTGTATGGCTTTTTGTTGAGTTTTCCAACTTTTCATAATAAATCTGAAAACCTTAGAATAACTCATTTTCAAATTAATTTGTGGCACCATAACACTGCCCTTAACGAGCATGGGTACAATGTCCCACCAGTATTCAAATTAATAAGAAGCACTTTCCAGCAGCTTTTAGATGGATTTTTCAAATTTTCAAATGCATCCTTTCACACCTGGTAGAGCTGTGGAATTCCTGTTTTTACTTTTTTAGAAGCTTAATTTCATGACTTTTTGCAGGGCTTATTTTCAGTGTTAAATGTCTTATGTATGTTCAGTTTAATTTGTTCTAAAACTGAAAATATGGCTCAAATAAAATTTTTAAACTAAGAAGCTTGTACACAAATTACATGTGAGCATCTGAATGATCCTTTATGATTCAGAATGATAATTCTTAGTGATGTAATATAATATTTTGTCAAATGCATGCAATCTGTGCAATTCTAAAGTGTAGTTTATTTCTACTACAACATAAATCACCCTATTTGTAATATTACTGTATATTGTGATTTTACCTCATTATACAGTGGATATAAAAAGTCTACACACCCTTATGAAATTGCAGGGTTTTTTAAATGTAAAGATAGAAATAACAATGTAAATTTCAGACTTTTTCTATTTGTAATATGATCTTCCAACATACAAAATTAGAGAAAAAAACTAAATAGTTAATAATATTTCCAAGAGCGATTCCTACCAAAATTGGAATTCTTATGGATGCACTTCAGTTTTGAATAGAACCGTTTTTGTAATATACACATATTAGCAAAAATGCTTCTAATAAAAGCTAGTTATTTCAAAAGTGTATTTAAAGGGACAGTCTAGTCACAATTAAACTTTCATGATTCAGATAGGGCATGCAATTTTAAACAACTTTCCAATTTACTTCTATTATCTAATTTGCTCAATTCTTTAGATATCCTTTGTTGAAGAAATAGCAATGCACATGTGTGAGCCAATCACACAAGGCCTCTAGGTGCAGCAACCAATCAGCAGCTACTGAGCATATCTAGATATGCTTTTCAGCAAGTGATATCAAGAGAATGAAGCAAATTAGATAATAGAAGTAAATTAGAAAGTTGTTTAAAATGACATGCTCTTTCTAAATCATGAAAGAAAAACATTGGCTTTCATGTCCCTTTAAGTATGCACCATGCAGCAGCATTTTAATTATAGTACTTGCTCAGAGAACGTAAGGTGCTTGTAACATCTGGTAATGATTCAATTTGTTAATTTCTGACATGATTCAAGCCCCATTGGCCCACTGAACTGCTGCAGTATTTAAAATGCTGGTGCACTAAAAATATACAGCTATGCTTCACATGCACTTGCAGAAAAAAAGTGTTAACACTAAAAGAGTGAAAACTTTTACTGGAAGCATGTTTGCTGAAACTTGTATATTGCAAATATTTTTTCTATTTAAAGATATAATTTATCTATGTCTATTTAAATTGTGACTGGAATTACCCTTTAAATAATAACATAAAAAAAATAATAATAAAAAAACCACCTGCATTACATAAGTCTAAATATGCTGCCCAACTCATACTTGGATATTTGTGCCAAAATATCTTGATATTTTAAAGTATTCATTTTCCCCTATTTTGACAAGAGCCCCTGGCCCAGCTGAAGAGAAACAGCCCAAAACTTGATTCTACCACCACCATGCTTCAAAGTCAGTATGGTGTTCCATTGAATGATGAAATTTATTGGCTTTGAGCCAAAGATATCTTTTACAATTTAGGTCTGAAAAGTTAAACCTTTCTCTTGTGAGACCATAGCATATCTTTCCATGTGGATTGGGGTGACTGAATTAATCTTTGGGATTCATTTAGACAGGCTTGGATATTCATTTTTGTAAGAAAGGGTTTCCGTCTTGCCACCCTACCCCATAGCCAAGACATGTTCAGAATACAAGAGATGGTGGTCATATACAAGGAGTAAATGCAAGAAATTCCTTTAACTTCTTCAGTATTGCTGTTGGACTTTTGCTAGTCTCCCTGATACATTTTCTCCTTGTCCTCTTATCAACTTTTGAGGGTTGTCCTAATCTTTACAGTATCTCTGTGGTGCCAACATCTCTCCACTTATTGATGATGATTTCGAAAATGCTCCATAGTACATCCAATGCCTTCGATATTCTTTTATATCCCACTCCGGATTGGTACTTTTCAACTGTTAGCTCTTGCAGTTTTTTTTTCCAACTTTTGGTGGACCTTGGCTTTCCCAGTAGGATGCAACCCCAAACATATCTTACAGCAACAGCTGACTACAATCTGGGTTTTATTCAGAATCACTTTACTTGATGGCAGTTGTTAGCTTACCTAAAGGTATGATTTGGAATTTGATTTGTAAACTGTGAACATAGATAAAGTCCCCATAATCAGAGACTGTGCATACTTCTTCAATCAGTGTGTTGCTGAAACCTGAACTCAGTAATTAGTAATAGTCTCCACATTATTTTGGCCTCATTGGCAAGGCCTAAAGAACTTCAAAATGATCGCCTGGGGTTTCCATTTTCCTCGTTCAGTGGACGATTGCCTGAATTGTCTTTTTATGTGGGATCAGACAAATATACTTCAGGAAAGTTCTCCTCTGTTAAAAGCATGATTGGTTTAAAAGAAGCTCATGAGTTGTTGTTCATTCCTGGCTGAGTGCTTGTTGTTCGTTTTCTGGCTGAGTGCTTCTCTCTCTCTGTGTATATCTTTCTATATATAATCTAATGATTGGAGTTTTTCTAACTGTAATGCTATTAATAATTTGGATTTTATAGTGGCTGTTTAAATATCGTGCTCACGCAAACTGCATTGTTGCCCATTTGCAGGAGCAGAATAATTTAGCGCTCCACTTGTAATCTAGCGACTAGTGATGTCGCGAATAGTTCGCTGGCGAATAGTTCCCGGCGAACATAGCTTGTTCGCGTTCGCTGCGGCGGGCGAACATATGCGATGTTCGATCCGCCCCCTATTTGTCATCATTGAGTAAACTTTGACCCTGTATCTCACAGTCTGCAGACACATTTCAGCCAATCAGCAGCAGACACTCCCTCCCAGACCCTCCCAGCTCCTGGACAGCAGCCATTTTAGATTCATTCTGATCCTGCATTCTTAGTGAGAGGAGGGATAGTGTAGCTGCTGCTGATTTTATAGGGAAATTGATAGCTAGGCTAGTGTATTCAGTGTCCTCTACAGTCCTGAAGGACTCATCTGATCTCTGCTGTAAGGACAGCACCACAAAAAGCCCTTTTTAGGGATAGAACATCAGGTTTTTTTTGTTTTTTTTGCCTGTGTAATTTTGACTGTGAAACATCAGTCTGCTAGTGTAATCTAATAGCAGTTGCCTGCCTGCCAGTGCGTGTGCCAGGCCCACTTGCCAACTAGTGCCACCACTCATATCTGTTGTAACAGTAGTGTAAAAATTTTTTAAAAAACTTTTTTGACTGTGAAACATCAGTCTGCTAGTGTAATCTAATTGCAGTTGCCTGCCTGCCCGCGTGTGTGCCAGGCCCACTTGCCCAGTGCCACCACTCACATCTGGTGTAACAGTAGTGTAAATAATTAAAAAAAAAAACTTTTTTGACTGTGAAACATCAGTCTGCTAGTGTAATTCTAATTGCATTTGCCTGCCTGCCAACGTGTGTGCCCGGCCCACTTGCCCAGTGCCACCACTCATATCTGGTATAACAGTAGTGTAAATAATTTAAAAAAAAAAAAACTTTTTTGACTGTGAAACATCAGTCTGCTTGTGTGATCTAATTACAGTTGCCTGCCTGCTAGCGTGTGTGCCAGGCTCACTTGACTAGTGCCACCACTCATATCTGGTGTAACAGTAGTGTAAATAATTAAAAAAAAAAAAAAACTTTTTTGACTGTGAAACATCAGTCTGCTAGTGTAATCTAATTGCAGTTGCCTGTCTGCTAGCGTGTGTGCCAGGCCCACTTGCCCAGTGCCACCACTTATATCTGGAGTAACAGTAGTGTAAATAATTAAAAAAAAAACCTTTTTGACTGTGAAACATCAGTCTGCTAGTGTAATCTAATTGCAGTTGCCTGCCTAACAGTGTGTGTGCCAGGCCCACTTGCCCAGTGCCACCACTCATATCTGGTGTAACAGCAGTGTAAATAATTTAAAAAAAAAAAACTTTTTTGACTGTGAAACATCAGTCTGCTTGTGTAATCTAATTGCAGTTGCCTGCCTGCCAGCATGTGTTCCAGGCTCACAGCGTATACTGTGCCCACTTGCCCAGTGGCACCACTCATATCTTGTTTAATAGTAGTGTAAGTGTACATTTAAAAAATAAAAACTTTTTGGACTGTCAAACATCAGTCTGCTTTTTTGTGTCAGGCTCACAGCGTATACTGTGCCCACTTGCCCAGTGCCACCACTCATATCTTGTTTAATAGTAGTGTAAGTCTACATTTAAAAAAAAATGACAGGCAGAGGCAGGCCACCCTGCAGGTGCCGTCGTGGTCGTGGTGCTGTGATTCCCTTTGGCCATAGAATAATGCCCAGTGTTCAGAGGCCACTTCCATGAACTCGAAAAGTTCTGAGGAGGACATAGTTGACTTTTTAACACAGGACACCCAATCTTCTATAGCTTCCGCTCCGAACCTTGACGCACTATCCTCCTCCAGCTTATCTTCGGGCACCTCTCAAGTTACCACCACTCGCACGCCTGCCGTCACCACCAACACTAGCACCACAGCCGCTTCACTTGATGTGTCAGAGGAGTTTTTTACACATCAGTTGGAAGAAATGAGTGATGCGCAACAATCATTGACAGAGGATGTAGATAACAGTGATATGTCTCAGTCAGGCAGCATTACAGACATGGACGTACGGTGTGATGATGATGATGTTGTACCCGCTGCTGCTTCCTTTGTTGATTTGTCAGATACAAGTGAAGCGGTTGATGATGACGACGATGAGTCCGTGGATGTCACGTGGGTGCCCGCTAGAAGAGAAGAAGAACAGGGGGAAAGTTCAGATGGGGAGACAGAGAGGAGGAGACGAGTTGGAAGCAGAGGGAGGTCGTCGCAAGGAGCTAGTGCCACAGTCAGACAGCATGCATCGGCACCCGGGGTCAGCCAGACAGCACGCCAATCAACGCATGCTGTTGCCACCACCAGAATGCCGTCATCGCAGAGCTCAGCAGTGTGGCATTTTTTTTGTGTGTCTGCCTCTGACAACAGCGATGCCATTTACAACCTGTGCCAAAAGAAACTGAGTCGTGGGAAGTGCAACTGCTTTGCGAAGGCACATGATCGCACATCACAAACGCCTATGGGATCAACACATGAGTAGAAGCAGCACACAAACTCAAAGCCTCCATCCTCCTCCTGGTCCAGCATCTTCAGCTACGTCAACCACTGCTGTCCTCCTTGCCCCCTCTCAACCATCCGCCACTCCGTCTCTCTTCCATAGCAGTTCCTGCTCATCTGCCCACAGTCAGGTGTCTGTCAAGGACATGTTTGAGCGTAAGAAGCCAATGTCACAAATTCACCCCCTTGCCCGGCATCTGACAGCTGGCTTGTCTGAACTCTTAGCCCGCCAGCTTTTACCATACAAGCTGGTGGAGTCTGAGGCGTTCAAAAAATTTGTAGCTATTGGGACACCGCAGTGGAAGGTACCCGGCCGAAATTTCTTTTCACAAAAGGCAATCCCCAACCTGTACTCGATTGTGCGAAAGGAAGTAATGGCATGTCTGGCACACAGTGTTGGGGCAAGGGTCCATATGACCACTGATAGCTGGTCTGCAAAACATGGTAAGGGCAGGTATATCACCTACACTGCGCATTGGGTAAACCTGCTGACGGCTGCCAAGCATGGAATGCATGGCTCTGCAGAGGAGGAGTTGTTGACACTGCCACGACTTGCAGGCAGGCCTGATGCCACCTCCTCTAATCCTCCTACTCCATCCTCTTCCATAACCTCCTCGGCTGAGTCCTCTTCTGCTGCTGCGTCTTGCTCCACATCAACGGCACCCCCCCCCCCAGCTCCGCAGGTACTATTCCACATCCCGGATACGTTAGTGTCACGCCGTCTTGGGGTTGACTTGCCTAAAAGCAGAGAGTCACACCAGACCAGCACTCCTGTCTGCTCTGAACGCACAGGTGGATCAGTGGCTGACTCCGCACCAACTGGAGATCGGCAAAGTGGTTTCTGACAACGGAAGTAATTTGGTGGCGGCATTGAAATTGGGCAAGTTGACACATGTGCCGTGCATGGCACATGTGTGTAATCTGATCGTACAACGCTTTGTGCATAAGTACCCAGGCTTACAGGACGTCCTGAAGCAGGCCAGGAAGGTGTGTGGCCATTTGAGGCGTTCCTACATGGCCATGGCGCACTTTTCCGATATCCAGCGGCGAAACAACATGCCAGTGAGGCGCTTGATTTGCAACAGCCCGACACGTTGGAATTAAACACTCCTAATGTTCGACCGCCTGCTCCAACAAGAAAAAGCCGTTAACGAGTATTTGTATGACCGGGGTGCTAGGAAAGCCTCTGCGGAGCTGGGAATTTTTTTGCCACGTTACTGGGCACTCATGCGCAATGCCTGTAGGCTCATGCGTCCTTTTGAGGAGGTGACAAACCTAGTCAGTCACACCGAAGGCACCATCAGCGACATCATACCATTTGTTTTCTTCCTGGAGCATGCCCTGCGAAGAGTGCTGGATCAAGCCATAGATCTATCTAACTATCTATCGTATCTATCAAATGTATATTGCATCTATTGATCTATCTAATCTATGTATCTATCTATCTATCAAATCTATCTATCTCGTGGCTGGACTGTTTTGTGACAGCCACTTGTGTTTCGGACAAATGTCCATTGGACAAATGTCCGTCGGCTAAAAGTTTGGCCATGATTGCACGCGCAGTGCCCCAAATTTGAAGTAGGAGGACCGACCAAGCATCTTTTTCCATCTCCCGGTTCCTAAAATCCATGCCATATACACGTCCCCTGGTGCCGCAACTGCCTCTGGGAACCTTACCATGGGTCCCAGACCGCACGTCTTGTAATTCTCTGTCTGGGAAATTACATATCTATCCAACCTATCTATTTATCTATCAAATCTATCTAACTATCTATCGTATCTATCAAATGTATATTGCATCTATTGATCTATCTAATCTATGTATCTATCTATCAAATCTATCTCGTGGCCGGACTGTTTTGTGACAGCCACTTGTGTTTCGGTCAAATGTCCGTTGGACAAATGTCCGTCGGCTAAAAGTTCGGCCATGATTGCACGCGCAGTGCACCAAATTTGAAGTAGGAGGACCGACCAAGCATCTTTTTCCATCTCCCGGTTCCTAAAATCCATGCCATATACACGTCCCCTGGCGCCACAACTGCCTCTGGGAACCTTACCATGGGTATCAGACCACATGTCTTGTAATTCTCTGTCTGGGAAATTATATATCCATCAAATCTATCTAACTATCTATCGTATCTATCAAATGTATTTTGCATCTATTGATCTATCTAATCTATGTATCTATCTATCAAATCTATCTATCTCGTGGCCGGACTGTTTTGTGACAGCCACTTGTGTTTCGGACAAATGTCCATCGGACAAATGTCCGTCGGCTAAAAGTCCGGCCACGATTGCACGCGCAGTGCCCCAAATTTGAAGTAGGAGGACCGACCAAGCATCTTTTTCCATCTCCCGGTTCCTAAAATCCATGCCATATACACCTCCCCCGATAGGGGGAGTAACAGGTATTAAACTGATCAGAATAGTACTACTTAACACACCACTCATATCTTGTGGCACAGTAGATTGCACGCACAGTGCCCCAAATTTGAAGTGGGAGGACTGACCAAGCATCTTTTTCCATCTCCCGGTTCCTAAAATCCATGCCATATACACGTCCCCTGGCGCCGCAACTGCCTCTGGGAACCTTACCATGGGTCCCAGACTTCACGTCTATTAATTCTCTATCTGGGAAATTATCTATCTATCAAATATATCTATTTATCTAACAAATCTATTTATCTATCTGTCTATCGTATCTATCAAATGTATATTGCATCTATTGATCTATCTATCTAATCTATGTATCTATCTATCAAATCTATCTATCTCGTAGTCGGACTGTTTTGTGACAGCCACTTGTGTTTCGGCCAAATGTCCATTGGACAAATGTCCGTCGGCCAAATGTCCGTCGGCTAAAAGTCCGGCCACGATTGAACGCGCAGTGCCCCAAATTTGAAGTAGGAGGACTGACCAAGCATCTTTTTCCATCTCCCGGTTCCTAAAATCCATGCCATATACACGTCCCCTGGCGCCGCAACTGCCTCTGGGAACCTTACCATGGGTGTCAGACCACATGTCTTGTAATTCTCTGTCTGGGAAATTATATATCTATCAAATTTATCTATTTATCTATCAAATCTATCTAACTATCTATCGTATCTATCAAATGTATATTGCATCTATTGATCTATCTAATCTATGTATCTATCTATCAAATCTATCAATCTCGTGGCCGGACTGTTTTGTGACAGCCACTTGTGTTTTGGCCAAATGTCCATCGGCCAAATGTCCGTCGGCTAAAAGTCCGGCCACGATTGCACGCATCTTTTTCGATCTCCCGGTTCCTAAAATCCATGCCATATACACCTCCCCCGATAGGGGGAGTAACAGGTATTAAACTGATCAGAATAGTACTACTTAACACACCACTCATATCTGGTGGCACAGTAGATTGCACGCGCAGTGTCCCAGACCGCACGTCTTGTAATTCTCTGTCTGGGAAATTATATATCTATCAAATCTATCTATTTATCTATCAAATCTATCTATCTATCTATCGTATCTATCAAATGTATATTGCATCTATTGATCTATCTATCTAATCTATGTATCTATCAAATCTATCTAACTCGTGGTTGTGCAAATGGACTGTTTGCGGTTGTTTGCAGTGCGTTACACGGGGAGTTTGGTCTGTCACTGTGAAGCGGACGTAACCCTTACACTACCCGATCGATACAACATCATACCTGATGTTTTAAAGCACGTTGTTCCAAACAATTTAGGAATGTTAGGTGATTTATGCCCTTTATGGATTAAAACCAGACTCTGCATCAACTATGTAATTTTCCGTCTGAGTTTTGCCATGGATCCCCCTCCGGCATGCCACAGTCCAGGTGTTAGTCCCCTTGAAACAACTTTTGCATCACTATTGTGGCCAGAAAGAGTCCCTGTGGGTTTTAAAATTCGCCTGCCTATTGAAGTCAATAGCGGTTCACCCGGTTCGCGAACAGTTGCGGAAGTTCGAGTCCGCTGTTTGCGAACGGAAAATTTTCAGTTTGCGACATCACTACTAGCGACTTCTTTGTCTTCTGCGCTCCTCCCCTTGCTCACTTTCCATATACAATATATATATATATTATTAAAAAAAGAGCTTTTATATGTAAGCTTTTTAGTTAACATCATTCTTAAATATTTATATATTTCTCAGTTTTAAAAGTTTGAGTTATAAAGGGTTTTATTTCCCCTTATGCCTAGTAGAGGTAAATGTAAATTTCAGCATCAGCATTCTGCAGAGCAATAGATGCTAGTAGTTTCAACATGAGCTCAGCAAAATGCTACCATTCTGCTGAGAAAATGTCTGCTACTTTAATGTGGCTAGCAAAAAAAATACAGTTCTGTCATCTTTGTAAACTGCTGAAAGTCTATATAGATAAAACATCAACAATTATTCTCAGCCATAGAATTGTAAATTTTAGGGTTGTGCAATTTTTTGTGACAAAAGTAATATACACTAACATTTCAGTTTGTAACTGAATTACAACACTATACTTAGGGAAAGAGAATTACAGGCCATTTTAATTAAAATGCCATTATTGAGAAGTGAGAACGTCATGGTATGAATTCCAAACAAAACTGCATACAAAGGAATTCATAATAATCACATACAATTAAGAAGACAATTTAATAAATAAATATAATAGAAACACACTGTACCATTTCAGCAATTTGAGAAGCTTACCTTTTTTCATGCGTTAATACAGCAAATCTCTGAGCTGATTAAAACCAAAGCAATATGAGGCAACATACGCTATGAAAGCTTAAAACGTTGTATCAATATTATCTAGTGTAAGACCCTCTGTAACAATATACCCCCCATTACAAGTTTTATATGTCCTTCTACTTTTCCAAAATTATTAAAAAAAAAAAAAAAGAAGAAAGAGAAAGAGAAAAAGAGAAATCATCACTTTTATGTTAAAAAAACACAAAGAGCACACATTCTTTATATATGAATAGAATGTCTTCATAGAAAATAAATGTTTTTAAGAACATTTAAGGGACCATTAAATAAAGTATAACTGTTTAATCAACACATGCATAATAAAAAGACAATGCAGTAGCACTTGAACAGTAAAGTTTCTTAAAATAGCATGCTCTATCTGAATCATGAAACTTTCATTTTGAGTTTTGTGTCCCTTTAAACTGTTATTTTGTTGGTACAATTTTCTGTGTTTTCAGTTAATATGGTAACCTTCTATTCAGTCCATATAGTAACCTTTTAAATACCTTTTAATGTGTCTCCTCAACTTAGTTACTTAGTAACAATAAGGGGGTGCATTGGCAAAAAAAAAAACAATATATATACACATATACACAAATACAAATGTTTCTGCACACCTTACAACATTATTTTATTAATATTACTTCTTAGGGGTGCCAGCAACCAACCAAATAATTACACAAAATAGAATATTGCCGCACATCCACTTCTATATTATCAAAATATTTTAAATATTGCAAAAATTCACCTAAGCTCGTATTTTAAAATTGGGATCTTAGTCACACAATATGGCCATATTTTGCTTAAGCCAGTCACCAACTTACAAGGTGTCCCAATGTTGACTGGTCCTAACACTGCAATGTGATGCCTTTCTGGGCTGTAACATTCCTGCTTTAACTATGCATCTAAGAATGCGCCTCTCTGGCTTTATACACACTTCCGATGTACTACAATGAGAGCACCTGAGCAACTGGGTGGGGTGGGGTGCTAGAAACCATGAAGATGGTTAGTCTTCCTTTAAATACAAATACAAATATTTTTGGACACCTTACAAAATTATTTTATTAAACCATGCCCAGAAAGGCATCACATTGCAGAGTTAGGACCAGTCAACACTGGGACACCTTGTAAGTTGGTGACTGGCTTAAAGGGACACTGAACTCAAATTTTTTCTTTCATGATTCAGATAGAGCATGGAATTTTAAGCAACTTTCTAATTTACTCCATTTATCAATTTTTAATCTCTTGGTATCTTTATTTGAAATGCAAGAATGTAAGTTTAGATGCCGGCCCATTTTTGTATACCACCATGCGGCTGGTGGAGAAAAGCTTGCAATAGAGTGAGCAATCAATATGTTTACCACAAAAAGCTGCATATAGTACAGCAAATGGGGTAGTATAAAAAGTTACAATTTATATAAAAACATCAGGGACATGTTTCTCAGGGCAATAATGCTGTTTCATCAGGCTGTATTCACATAGTTTAATACAATGATTAAAAACTCACAAGCTGTAATTGGAAAGCTGTGCCCATCAAAATTTTAAAAATTTAAGGAGGACAAAAATAGATGAAGCTAAGCACATTATATACATTAATACAAATAAACAGAGAATGATAACAACAATATAACAATAGATATAACATATATCATGTGTATAAGCCTGTGCGCAACCAGACAAGCGCAGAGAAAGCGCAAACAAAAAGAGAATCAAGTGCAAAATAGTGATGATGATAATAACAACAACACTGCGCTAGCAGGGACAGACACATCCACACACACTACACAAAATAGAAAAAGAAACACCTCTGCAATGTGAACAAGTTAAATGTCATTCATAAGAATACAAATTCATGAAATTAAGTGATAAGGTGACAGAAAATTAAATGATAATCCATAATACTACCTTAAATATGCACAGACATAAAATTGTGCTCAAACTTGAATCTGAAAATCAACAATGAATGTGATCAGAAGTAACAATATCATTCATAAATATATATAACTACAAAAAACACCAGTGATACAGTGAATAAAAAAAAGAAAATAATAATGATAATCAAAAATACTACATAAGATGTGCACAAACATAAAAATGTGCACAAACATTGTGCACAAACTAATGATTGCATGCAAACTAGGAAGTGTGCACAAACATGAAAATCATCAGTGAATTTTTTATAAAAAGCAGCAATATCCATGTTAGAATTAAGACCAGAGGTTACCAAAGATTGGAGTTTATATATCCAAAGAGACTTCCTCTGTCTCAAACATGTAAATCTCTTGTAATACGGTAACCTCAATGGGTGCTCAATAGGAGTGACAGTGTAAATAGATTTATTACCAAAGTGCTAATTATTACAATGAGTGATACCGTGATGAGATTTAGAGTTGTGAATAAGACTGTGACAGTGTTCGCTCCATCTAATGCTGACATTTCTACAGGTACGGCACAGGTAAACACAGGGTAAAAAATATACAATGTATGTTGAGATACAGGTCATATAACTAAGGATAGGGTAACTTTCATTAGTGCATCTAGAAATAACAAAAATTATACTATATTATAAATTGCTGCAGTTATCACACATGGTATATTATAAATCTGCCGGTCCTGCTGAAAAAAAAACAACATATAATTTGTGTGGGTCACTCACTGAAATTTACACTGTAGGTAGCAAAAAGAGGTCAAAATTGGCTCAGCACTGGGGTGAAAAAGACTTAGCTCTGAAAGGGTTTGAAGAGAAATAAAGAGAAGATCAAATAATTTTAGTATAGTATAACTGTTCCAGCATTTGTGTTCCACTGATTTTGCTGAATTTTAAATCTACTCCAGCCATTTAGAAAATATACTTTTACTTAACTGAATCCTTGTATCTCATAGTTTGATATGTTATTGGGCATCCAGTTATGTCAATCTTTTTATGGAGAATTCTGAGAGTGATATGTGATTGTATCCTGTACTGGGCCAAAGAAACTCATCGTAATTTGAAAGCATACAGTAGTAAAAACTTATGTTAAAGCTAAACATGTCTAAGCTACATTAGGGTGAGGTCATTTGCATAAATCATTTGGGTATAAAGTAATTAAAATGATAATGGATTATAATAGCCACCTAAAGAGACACTGTCAATAAATCATGCTACATTATATTTTAATAATGTTTACTCTGGGAATTAAATGAACACAGTGCTTCAGCATACATTTTTTTTATATATCCTTTGATTATACAATGCATTTATATTGCTTTGTTTAATTTAAAAGGTATTGTGACATTGGCATATTCGTATTTGTATGAATATGTAAATATATATCAGGTAGAACATTATGGTATTGTATTTTAGTTTTATTGTTTACTAAAAAGGTAGCATCTGTATAAAGGTTTTATTAGACTGATTCTGTTTGTAAATCTTCTGCAAATTTATATTTTGCACTGAATATGCACCATTCTTAGATTATGAATGGATCACTATTTATAGCTCCCGCTCATGCGTTAACTTCACAAGACAGAGTCTCTGGTTGCGCTCATATACAGCAAGATTATGAGTTGTGCGGTACGGCTATACTGCTGAAAAGTTGGACTTTGCACGCGGAATGGCAGGTCTCCTGTATTACAAGTTGCGGCGGTTCAACTATACCCCAAGCATTTTAGCCTGTACCGCAACTCTCCATTTCGCACTAAAAAAATTGCGTCTGAGCGTGGAATTTTCAGATCTCATGTATTACAAGTTGTTTGTTCAGGCTATTATGCTAGCATTCCGTGATCAAAGACCAGTAGTTATGGATTTTGCGAAACAAAAATGTTTCACAAAACTCATAACAAAAATATTACAAAGTACACTAACTACCTTTTAACCCCTAAACTGCCATTCCTGCATCGCAAATACTATAATAAACCTATTAACCCCGAATCTCCTGCCCACCCACATCGCCAACACTAAAATAAAGTATTAACCCCTAATCCGCCCTCACCACATCACTGCTACTAAAATAAACCTATTAACCCCTAAACTGCCGCCCAACCACATAGCCAACTCTAAATTAAAGTATTAACCCCTAAACCGCCGGCCTCCTACATCGCAAACACTAAGCTAAACATATTAACCTCTAAACTGCTGGCCCCCCACATCACAAATACTAAACTAAACCTATTAGCCCCTAAACCGCCGGATCCCCAAATTGAAACCCACTAAATTAAACTATTATAAACTTACCTGTAAAATAAAAAAAAAACAAAGCTTATAAATACCTAATATAACTATTTAAAAAAAATAAAACTTGTTATAAAATTTGAAACCCCTAACATTACAAAAAAAAACACTAAAATTACGAAAAATAAATAAATCTAAGATTAAAAAAATAATAAACGAAATTATCCAAAGTAATAAAAATTATCTATTACCCATATTAAAACTAAAAAGCCACCCCAAAATAAAAATACCCCCTAATCTAACAATAAACCAACAATAGCCCTTAAAAGGGCCTTTTGTAGGGCAAAATTACAAAGTACCCCCTAACAGTAAAACCCCCCACCCAACCAAACCCCGAAAAAAAAAAACGGAAAAAAAAAAAAAAAAAACTAACACTAACCCCAAAAAATGTACTCACCATTCCTGAAGTCCGTCCATAATGGTCTTCATCCATGCGGCTCCATCTTCATCCATCGCGGGACCATCTTCTATCTTCTTCCCAGAGGTGCGGAGTGGTCTTCCCCAATGCCAGATCCGGAGCGGTGGTCCTCTTCAGTGGCGGCATTAATTAGCACCATGGAGGCTCCTCTTCATGCGATCTCTGAAGATTGAATGCAAGGTACCCATTTTATATTTGGGGTACCTTGCATTCCTATTGGCTGAAATATTCAAATCAGCCAATAGGATGAGAGCTGCTTAAATCCTATTGTCTTATTTAATCAGCCAATAGGATTTAAGATTAGGGATTTTTTATTTTAATAGGCACTAAAGAGCTGATTGCCCTTTTAAGGACAGTGCCCATACAAATGCCCCTTTAGGGGCAATGGGTAGCTTAGGTTTTTTTAGAGTTAGGTTTTTTATTTTGGGGGGTTGGTTGGGTGGGGGGGTTACTGTTAGGGGTACTTTGATATTGTTTTATGTAAATTAGCTGATTGCTTCAGGCAATGCCCTACAAAAGGCCATTTTAAGGGCTATTGGTAGTTTATTGTTTTTATTTTGAGGTGGCTTTTTTGTTTTTATATGGGTATTAGATTAGGTTTAAATTTTATTATTTTGGATAATTTTGTTTATTTTTTGTAATCTTATTTTTTTTTATTTTTAGTATTTTTAGTGGGGTTTTTTTGTTGTAATGTTAGTTTTTTTTTATTTGTTGAGATGTGGGGGGCTGGCAATTTAGGGGTTAATAGGTTTAGTATTTGCAATGTGGGGGGCGGCGGTTTAGGGGTTAATAGGTTTAGTTTAGTATTGCAATGTGGGGGGCCGGCGGTTTTATTGGTTATTAGGTTTATTTAAGGGTTAGCGATGCGTGTGTAAGGCGGATTAGGGGTTAATAATTTAGACTGGGGATTTATGTAAGGGTGTTAGGTTTTTTATATAACCTTCTTGTCCCCATAGACATTAATAGGGATTGCGTTATAGCAATCTCCCATTCGCAAATGCAGGTGTTAGTTTTTTTGTAACAATTTCTCTCCTTTAATGTCTATGGGTGAAAATGTGCACAAGCATGTCAAGTCAGGCCTTGGCTTTTGTGCAGAATGGAGCTTATCGCACCATATCGCGCAACAAAAACGTTTTTTCTGTAACTTGTAATGGCAGCACTATAGAAAGTGTGGTACTGGTAAATATTTTGCATTATTTACACACCGGGTTTAGTGTACAACTTGTAATCTTGGTGATTATGAGTTAAAAGTAAAATGTTAGTGCACAAGTGACAACCCAATGCGTACAAAAAGTGGAACTTCGAATATCGCAACCACGTTAACATATTTTTCTATAGTCTTCAAATGCAAAAAATATATATTCTCGAATGCTAACACGATCATGTTTATTCAAGTGCGCTAAACCCTACATGAAATATAAATATTTCACATTCCAGTGTTCTTCACGTAGAAGAATATCTATTATTTATTCTTAAATTAATATTTCTATGTGCATATATATATATATATATATATATATATATATATATGAATATCTATTTAAAATAATAAGAACATATTCCTCTATGTGAAGAACATTGCATACATTTGATTTTTCATGTTTTCAGCTACCTGACTGCAAAGGACTCCAATGCACTTATATATGTATATGTTTATATGTGTGTACATATGTATTTATGTGTATATATGTCTGTAAATACATATATGCACGTATAAATACATATATAAAAAACATTTAAATGTGTAAATATATATATGTAAATATACACATATTTAAACATGTATATGTACAGTAGGTATGTATCTCTATTTTAAAGCCGTTTGCATGACTTTTTTTTCTAACACCACATATCTTTGAGCCCTTATAATTTTTAATGCAATTTTTTAAAAATAATTTTTAATAGACAACGTTAATATGAATGTAACTGTACAGTTATATTCATTTTGATGGGGTTTTTGTGCAACCTTTTAGTTGAGCATAATATTTATCCAGAGTTCTGAAGTTGCATTATCCTGATGAGCATTAAAGGGACAGGAAACCCAAAATGTTATTTCATGAGTTGGATAGAACATACAATTTTAAACAACTTTACACTTTACTTCTATTATCAAATTTACTTTATTATCTTGTTATCCTTTGCTGAAGGAACAGCATTGCACTATTGGCAGCTAGCTGAACACATCTTCTTAGCCAATCACAAGAGACAAATGCGTGCAGGCACCAATCAGCAACCAGGTCCCACTAGTGTAGGATATGTGCATATTCATTTTCAGCAATGGGTACCAAGAGAACGAAGCACATTTGAAAATAAAAGTGAAAGTTAAAGCATCTTAAAATTACATGCTCTATCTGAATCTTACAAGTTTAATTTTCACTTTCCTATCCATTTAAATTTGATTGTGCTCAAGTAAATGCATTTACTTACAACTTATAATATGCATGCTATTTCCGTTGCACGCCAGAAGCAGATAAATACCCCTTATTGCTTGCGCACCACTCGTAATCTAGCCCTTTGTAGGATAATAATTTATTATAACCATTATACAACTTTATGAGTTATAAAATATTTAGTTATATAGTATTTAGTTATAAAAATAAGTAAGAATATTTACTAGTGTATTAGGTTTCAAACATGTTTATAATAATTTTAAGTGTTGTTGTGTCATATATTATCATTGTGTTTAAATAACTAATTACAAAAAATACAAAATAGTCTCAATTCATTTTTAGGAATAAAGTTGATAAACTTTTATCATATAAAGTGAAAAAAGAAATAAAATAGAAAAAGTTGCAAAAAATTTCACATAGGGCAAGCATTCTCTGGATTTCCAAATTTCACAAGCTTTATTGCAAATTTGTGATGTTTCGTAGATGACTCCCCTTCTTCAGATGAGTCATACCTAAAACATTTTTCAATAAAGCTTGAGAAATTTAAAAATTGTCTTAAATGAACTGTGCATTACTCACTGCCGGTGCCTTGTTAGTTGTCAGTGGAGGTGAGAGTGCATTTCAATGTATTCAATATATATTAGATAAACAAATATTTACAAATAAGATATTTACATATACATTCTGGGAGTGTAATGTTGCGTATCTATTTTATTGTGGATACATTTCTTTAGATATTTGTTCTGAAATTTTTGTATTATTGTTTCCCATATTTGTTTTTTTCAGAATTTACATTTTTTAAAAAGTTGATTTTATTTTTGCACATTTTTATAATCGAAACCATTTTGAAATAATGAGCCATGTCAAAACGATTGATAACCAGGTATAGAAAATCAGGTCAGATATTTAACATTAACATACTTTTCTAATCCCTTTTAAAATACTTAAAGATTTTGGGCTAGATTACAAGTGGAGGGCTAAATTATCACGTGCCCGAAAATGGGTAAATTTGCCTGTTTGTGGGTGCGCGATAAATAATAACCAGCCATTACAAATGGCTAGTTATTGCTACCGCTTGCTCGCAGTGTATGCATATGTGTGATTCGGTGTGTTTGTGAGTGTGTGTTTATCTAAGCATTTGTGAGTAAGTGTATGTATGTGTGTTAGTATATATGTATATATTTGACTCTTAATTTTACTGCTCAATACAATACACAGGTCTGGTGCTACAATAGAGACAGACTAGGTGACTGCCTATGTGTGCCCCTTTTTTTTTATTTATTTTTTAACTGCCTAATTTGGGCTTTAAATTAGTGCCATATATAGTCTCATAATAGCTAGAATGGGAGGGAACTCCCATGAAACATAGGCAGAGAGTGCAGGTCATCCAGAACAGCTGGAAGCAACTGGAAATGTCTGACTGCACAGCTCCTGCACTCCCTGCAAAACTTTGGTTGACCAAGAGCAGGGAGCTGGAATTAACAACAAAGCTCTTCTGTATAGTGATGTTGCGAACCTAAAATTTTGCGTTTGCGAACGGCGGACGCAAACTTCCGCAACTGTTCGCGAACGGGCGAACCGGGCAAACCGCCATAGACTTCAATAGGCAGGCGAATTTTAAAACCCACAGGGACTCTTTCTGGCCACAATAGTGATGGAAAAGTTGTTTCAAGGGTACTAACCTGGACTGTGGCATGCCGGAGGGGGATCCATGGCAAAACTCCCATGGAAAATTACATAGTTGATGCAGAGTCTGGTTTTAATCCATAAAGGGCATAAATCACCTAACATTGCTAAATTGTTTGGAATAACGTGCTTTAAAACATCAGGTATGATGTTGTATCGATCAGGCAGTGTAAGGGTTACGCCCGCTTCACAGTGACAGACCAAACTCCCCGTTTAAAGGGACAGTCTAAACCAGAATTTTTATTGTTTTAAAAGATAGATAATCCCTTTATTACCCATTTCCCAGTTTTGCATAACTAACACATTTATAATAATATACTTTTAACCTCTGTGATTATCTTGTATCTAAGCCTCTGCAAACTGCCCCTTTTTTCAGTTCTTTTCACAGACTTGCAGTCTAGCCAATCAGTGCCTGCTCCCAGATAACTTCTCGTGCACGAGCACTGTGTTATCTATATGAAATACGTGAACTAATACCATATTCAAGGTCTAAGGTGGGCTTCAAGGTCTAAGGTGACACTGTGCCCTGGCAGACAGGCACTGAAACGCACACGTGTGAAGGAAACTGACTGCTATTATTTAACACAGTCAAAAAAGTGTTTTTTTTTTAAAGATATACTACTGTTACACCAGATATGAGTTGCACTGGGGTGACACTGTGCCCTGGCAGGCAGGCACTGAAACGCACACGTGTGAAGGAAACTGACTGCTATTATTTAACACAGTCAAAAAAGTGTTGTTTTTTTTAAATCTACACTACTGTTACACCAGATATGAGTTGCACTGGGGTGACATTGTGCCCTGGCAGGCAGGCACTGAAACGCACACGTGTGAAGGAAACTGACTGCTATTATTTAACACAGTCAAAAAAGTGTTGTTTTTTTTAAATCTACTCTACTGTTACACCAGATATGAGTGGTGGCACTGGGCAAGTGGGCACAGTATACGCTGTGAGCCTGACACACACGCTGGCAGGCAGGCAACTGCAATTAGATTACACAAGAAAATTAGATTACACAAGCCTAGCTATTGATTTCCCTATTAAATCAGCAGCAGCTACACTGTCCCTCCTCTCACTAAGAATGCAGCTTCCAAATGAATCTAAAATGGATGCTGTCCAGGAGGTAGGAGGGTCTGGGAGGGAGGGTCTGCTGCTGATTGGCTGGAATGTGTCTTCTGACTGTGAGGTACAGGGTCAAAGTATTACTCAATGATGATGAATAGGGGGCGGATCGAACATCGCATATGTTCGCCCGCCGCGGCGAACGCGAACAAGCTATGTTCACTGGGAACTATTCGCCGGCGAACTATTCGTGACATCACTACTTCTGTAGTCTTTTGTGACTGTAGGTAGACAGGTTCTCTGCCTGAGAACTTGTCCGCCTGCAGCTTGGTAAATTTTCCTATTAGACATGCTATTATTAGTCTGTATATAACAGTTAAAAAAAGTTAATCCTGACTCCAGGGGCTCCATGTACTAAGCCGTCAATTCATCCGTCATTTTAGTCGCGGCTAAACTCGCCGTTACTCGCCGCGGGCGAAATGGTGTCCGCTGTAGCTATGTACTAATAATCCCACAACAAATAGACACCTCTAGCCCGCCGCGAGCAGTGGCGGAATATTGATAAATTTGACGCCTCGCTCGCCGCGAATAAGCTGATGTACTTAACTTTCAGTTCAATTGTCTGGCCAATTGTTAACACGTGACATGTAAGGTGTCATGAACGTCATAGTAGAAGCGGGAATAGAATTTTGCTCCTATAAATGGACAAGTTTTCTAAACAACTTTATTATTGTTCCAAAATTTTTGGAGAGTAATTACAGAGCGCTCGTTTTTGAGATCTTTATTTACTATTTCGATATGGCTTCATCTGGATCTGAAACCGCTTCAAAATCCAAGAATCCTCACTTTTCTCATCAGCAAAACGTCGTTTTGATTGATATGATTATTGACTCTTATGATTATTTGTTTGGATGTCGTGTCAAACAGACAAATTTTTCTAGAAGGAAGCAGATCTGGCAAAGGATCAGCGACGCTGTTAGTGCCCAGGGTCCAGGAAAAAAGGATGTCGATCAGCTGAAGAAGCGTTACAACGACATTAAACGCTTCGCCAAAGCTAAATTGGCCAGAGAGAAAAATTCGGCACGTGCTACCGGAGGTGGACCAGCATATGTGGCAGACCTCAATGACTATGAGCAGAAGCTTGTTCAGCGTCTGGGACCGGAGATCATCACTGGCATAACGGATGATTGTGACAGTGATTTAAGAGGTAAATGTACAACATAGTTGACGTAAATGTTCTTTTTAAAGTTATGATAGGTTATTGTCTCCAATATATATTTCTTTAAAATAACATTATATGACTTCTTACGCTTCAGTATCCTATATGCCATCTAGGCCCCAAATACTGTAATCATTTATGTCGCATATATGTATAAGGGATTGTACAAGCCATTTAGGCCCCAAATACTGTAATAATTTATCTCGCATATATGTATAAGGGATTGTACAAGCCATTTAGGCCCGAAATACTGTAATAATTTATCTCGCATATATGTATAAGGGATTGTACAAGCCATTTAGGCCCCAAATACTGTAATCATTTATGTCTCATATATGTATAAGGGATTGTACAATAATAGTATTGTTATACTGCCTTTTTTTTAATGGTCTAACGGAACTAAAGATTTGTTGATTATTACTATAGTGATCCCTAAAGATAACACCCATGTGTTTATTTTCAAACCAGTATTGCATAGAAACCTTAAAGAGATAATGACAATAGAAATAATGTAATTTGAAACTATTAAAATAATATTGTATGTCCGACATTAATCATGAGACTAACCCCAGATCACATGACTTCTTAAATTTCTGATCTATTGACTTCCATGTTGCGTTATTTCACTATAGAATATTATTGTTAGCATCTTTCAAAATTGTTCTCCGCTTTATAAACATACATTTTTCAGATATAGCTATGCACATAGTTGACGCAGTCACATGAACCATCTATGTGCATCAACCAATGATCATTTACTGTGCCTGTATAGATTTGCTTTTCCTCAAAGTATAAAAATCCAATGAATGCAAAAACATAATACATTTAAATATTTTTAAAAATGCATTTTCTTATGCAATTTGTAAAGGTAATTATTTTTTTTCATGTCCCTTTAAAGGGCCACTAAACCCAAAATCTTTTAATAATGATTCGGATAGAGAATTGAAATTTAAACAACATATTACTTCAATTTTCTAGATATTCTTAGTTGAAGAAAAATAAATACACATGTTGAGCCAATCACACGAGGCTTCTTTGTGCATCAATCAAATGCTTTTCAACAAAGAATATCTATAGAATAAAACAAATTAGATAATATAAGTAAATTATAAAGATGTTTATAACTGCATTCTCTTTCCAAATCATAAAAAAAGGTGGTTGGCATGTCCCTTTAATGATTGAGCCTGCATTCACTGCTGTAATTATTATTATTAACAGTTTTAACTTTCATTTTCAAATATAAATAAAAATAAACCTAATTTTTTTTTTAATTTTTTTTTTTTTAAGCAATGCCAACAACAGCAGAGCCTGTGAGGAGTAACGAGGTGCCCACTTGTTCTACTTCTTCTTCTGCGGTTTCGAGACCACCCGGTGCAGCTGTTTCAAGACCTTCGGACAGTTTTACACATGGACAATTTATACGCTCATCATCTAATGTTACACACACAACTTCCTCGGCGGACACACTTCCGGATCTAAGGACCAGCACTCCACAAACTGGTGTTGGTAGAGCAACTGGTAAGTACTTTACAAATGAATAATTTCAATGTTGTGTGTTTTATCTCTTTTATCTCTCAATTTTTTTTTTGTAATTTTTTTTTTAAATGTCAAATGTCATTATTGACATATTCTATTTCGAGATCTTGTACATATTTTTTTAAATGAGGATTATTGTAGAGCATGCATGCTATTTTAATCAACTTTCAATTTTTTTTAAAATTTATCATTATTTTCTTTTTGAGAATTGATCATAGAACTACATAAGAAAGCTGATAGAAATTCCATGCAATATATCTTATTCTCAAAAAGATTATTTTTGCTTCAGTGTCCAGTTAATTGCAAAATACATTTCCATTAATAATTTCGAATATATCGTTACATTGACAAAAAAGCATTTTATTTATTTATTTTTATGTTATTTATTTTTTTATAGGTGATTTGGGACGTCTTTTCCAGAGATTGACTGGACATTCATCTCCATTATTTGATGGTATGTATCACATATGTATATATATATATAATATAACTTAAATTGGTGTATGACGGTTGTATCTGCTCTCTCCTTCTATTCTATTTCTGCAAGTGTTTTTATAACATTTTATTTTTATTTAATAACAATTTGTTATGTCTTGATCTAGAAGAAGAAAACTCATCAAGGGAGATCACTATCAATCTCATGCCGATAGTGGAAAATCCCATTCAAGATGAACCACCAGGAGGGCATGATGGAAGTGAGACTCCGGATATTCTTGAAGATTTTGGAGATGCGCAACCGGATGAAATTCACACACCAGAAAACATTGAGGAACCTGTTGAAACACAGGCACCACCAATTGAACTGCAAACAGGTGGTGTAAATATTGACAATACACCGGCAGAAGGACAATTTGGCGATGTTGCATTGAGGGAAATGTTGACACTGGCAAGGCAATACAGAGAGGACCACAGAGAAATGCTGAATATTATTAACACTAATATTGAACGCTGGGCTGCTCTGTCAGAAAAAAATGTGGAAATCGAAAGGCAAAGGAATGAGATAGAGATGCAGAAATTACAGCTGCAAAGAGAGATGTTCCAGTGGCAGAGGCAGATGGATGAAGAGAAAAACCATCAAATTAACAGAGCTTTGAGCATCAGCGAAAGGACATTACAATCTCTGTTGGCTATTGTCAGTGAAAGGGAGGCGACAACAGACCCAAAGAGGCAACGTCTGGAGTGAACATTTTTTATTATCTAGTCACTGTTAATTTTTTTACTCTGTATATTGTGTACAAAGTTATTGTTTGTGTATTTTTAAGGGACACTGTACTCAAATTTTTTCTTTTGTGATTCAGATAGAGCATGCAAATTTGATCATAGGAGTACATTTGAAAGTTGCTTAAAATTGCATGCTCTATCTGAATCACAAAAGATAAAATTTGGATACAGTGTCCCTTTAAGTTTAAAATGTTAGTCACTGTTAATTTTTTTACTCTGTATATTGTGTACAAAGTTATTGTTTGTGTATTTTTAAGGGACACTGTACTCAAATTTTTTCTTTTGTGATTCAGATAGAGCATGCAAATTTGATCATAGGAGTACATTTGAAAGTTGCTTAAAATTGCATGCTCTATCTGAATCACAAAAGATAAAATTTGGATACAGTGTCCCTTTAAGTTTAAAATGTTAGTCACTGTTAATTTTTTTACTCTGTATATTGTGTACAAAGTTATTGTTTGTGTATTTTTAAGGGACACTGTACTCAAATTTTTTCTTTTGTGATTCAGATAGAGCATGCAAATTTGATCATAGGAGTACATTTGAAAGTTGCTTAAAATTGCATGCTCTATCTGAATCACAAAAGATAAAATTTGGATACAGTGTCCCTTTAAGTTTAAAATGTTAGTCACTGTTAATTTTTTTACTCTGTATATTGTGTACAAAGTTATTGTTTGTGTATTTTTAAGGGACACTGTACTCAAATTTTTTCTTTTGTGATTCAGATAGAGCATGCAAATTTGATCATAGGAGTACATTTGAAAGTTGCTTAAAATTGCATGCTCTATCTGAATCACAAAAGATAAAATTTGGATACAGTGTCCCTTTAAGTTTAAAATGTTATTATTTAATAAAGACAAATTTTTTTATGGCCAAAAAAAAAGTTTATTTACATAAATTCAAACTCACTTTTGATTCTTCAACACAAAACTTTTTCTCAGTTATTAATCATGACAAAACAAAAAATGAAATCAAATTACATATTTACGGTATAAAAAATCTACTTGCTCCATTAACATTGCCAAAGTTGCCCTAATTTTAGAAATTTTTTGTTTGACATGATCTTCTAGACAACTCTGAGTACTTTTGTCTGCAGTCTCAATAGTTGATGTTGAAGATAAATCTGTAGAAAAATAAATGAAAAGCAAAATTTAATTCAATTGTCATATACATATTCAATGTATGATAGGGTTTTTCATCACAAATATTACCTCCTGATGTGCTGTTATCTACGTTATCTACTATATTAGCTTCTACACTTATGTCCACTCCTTTAAAGCTTTCATCTGAGCCAACTCCTATTTGAAATATACAATATATGTATTAGTTAAAACTTGTATTTTCTTAGATTTAAGATTACTGAGTATGAAACATACCTTTATCTACCATCATTGTTGGTAAAACTTCTATCCTTGGTTGAGTATCATCTGAAGTTAATGCTTCAAATATTGTCACACTATCTGGATTTTGAAATTCTTCCATTTCCATACTAGTTTCCATTTCTTCCATGGTAATATCTATGAACGAAATTACAAAGATAGAAAACGATTAAATCAAAAACCTTGTATATATTATTTAAAACAATAATAATAATAATCATTACAAGTGACATAGAAACCAATTTCTAAGTTTCATGATTCAGATAGTGCATGCAATTTAAATAAACTTTATATTTTACTTCATTCTTTTTGTATCTTTATTTGAAAAGCAAGAATCTAAGTTTAGATGCCAGCCCATTTTTGGTGAACCAACTGTGTTGTACTTGATAATTGGACAGAACCAATCAAAGAGTGCTGTCCATGGTGCTCAACCAAAAATTGGCTGGCTCCTTAGCTTAGATGCCCTCTTTTTCAAATAAAAATAGAAAGTAAATGAGGAAAAAAATGATAATAGAAGTAAATTAGCAACTTGATTAATATTGCATGCTAAAACTTTTTTAGCCAAAACCTAAAATATATGATTTAAAATTTAAATAATAAGTCATTACCTGTCTGTGTCTCTTTATGACAAATTGCATATGGATTTGGAGATAATTCAATATCCAATAGTGTTATTGGCAAAGGTGGAGAAAGAGCTTCACTTCTGGGTGTTTGCACCAACATTGACCTTAAGTAGCGTGGTGGGTGTGCACACTTCATTCTCCTACTTCTCATATCTATAAACATATATATAAGAAAAAAATTTAATAAAAAAAATTGAAATAATTATGCTGCATGCTTACTTTTCTAACATGTTTCAATGTTATATAGTAATATATTTAGATTTTATTCTACTAACTCAGTTCTGCATGTTTCAATGTTATATACTAATATAGTTATATTTTACTCTACTAACTCATTTTTGTATGCTAAGTTTTCTAACCTTTTAAGTGTATATAGTTATATAGTTAAATTTTAATCTACTAACTCAGTTCTGCATGCTAACGTTTGTAACTTTTTGCAATTGTATATACTAATATAGTCAAAGTAACAGTCAGGAAATATTATTTTCCTGGATTCGTCAATGATGACGCAGTTCAAAAATAAACCCTTTTTTTATATTATTAAAAATTATTTCATATATAATTTTGAAACTTACATGTCCTTATCAATCTTCGAATCGATTTATAGTACTTCGGTTCTCTTCTCTTCAAATCACTATATTTTCTAAGACACTGTCGTCTTGTTCTTTTAATTTTTGAAATACGATGCATTCTTCTCAGCATCTCGTATATAATTTTGTCTCGGCATTCCTGTCTCACTCCCCTCACACCACCAATCCGTTTAGGGAAATATTTATCCATGGCATAAACTAATATCACCAATTCTCCAGCACCAAAAGGTTCAGGACGCGACATGTTTGACGATGACGTGATTAATCGTTATGTCAATCATTAGCGCATTGATCCAGATATGTATCCCCGAAAAATAGAGACAAATATAATGTATATGTATAGTAATGTATTTTATGAAGGTTTGTAAATATCGATGTTTATAGTTATTACAAATGATATTTGTTTCATATACATTTTCTTTGTTTCAAATGTGTTGATATGTATTAAAATTTACTTTGTTTTACAATTGTTATTTTGTTTCTAAACATTTTATTTGTTTCAGATGTGTATGTATTAACATTTATACTTTGGTTTACAATAGTTATTGTTTCTAAACATTTTTTTATTTGTTTCAGATGGGTTTTTATGTATTAAAATTTAATTTGGTTTACAATTTTTATTTTGTTTCTAAACATTTAATTTTTTTAAGATGTGTTTATATGTATTAAAATGTTGTTTGGTTTACAATTGTTATTTTGTTTCTAAACATTTTCTTTGTTTCATATGTGTTTATATGTATTAGAATTTATTTTGGTTTACAATTGTTATTTGGTTTCTAAACATTTCCTTTTTTTTCAGATGTGTTTATATGTATAACAAGTTACTTTGGTTTACAATTGTTAATATATAATGTTTAAAGATTATAATTTTGTAATAAAATAATTTATTTTGCCATTATTTTCTATATGCCACTATTCTTTTAACAAATCTTGAATGCAAAAATATATTATAAAGGTTAAGAAAATAAGTGCTAAGAGTAAGCCCTTAAGGTATTTATTTGAATATGGGAAAACCTAGTAGCTGTTAAAAATAGAGGTTAGAATAAAACAAATAAAATTAGCAAGTCTTTTTTAACTCAAAAATCCAATCTGATAACATAAAGCACTGTTGAATATACTGTCGCTTGTTACAGCTACAATTCAATGACACAATACAATGAATTAGCATCAGCTATGGAGGGATTACATTACAATAATCACATATGTAAAAGAGTGAGTGCAGCTGTAGACACTAGTGTGATGTCACAAAGACAATGTATTACCTATAATATATTGTCTGTAATAACTTTGATCATAAACTTTATTTATTTGAAACCTTTGATAATTGAAGATCAACAACTGTTATGTATTTAACTGTTTATCATGAGTGATTTTTAATAACCTTAACTCTTAAAAAAAAATGGAGACAAGTTAATAAAGAAAGTTTTTTATTGATCAACTGAAACTTTAATCCTCAAACACAAAATATTGTTCTGAAACCATGTCCCTTGTTGCATTTCCACGCCTATTAGCTTGTTCGACACATATTTCTTCTGGTAAATCATCAGTATCTATTGGATCTTCATCTTCTAATGGACAGCCTCTTTTAATTGCAATATTGTGCAGTATGCAGCAAACCAATATAATTTTGGCAACTTTCTCTGGTGCATACTGCATAGCACCACCAGAACGATCAAGACATCGAAACCGCATTTTCAAAAGACCGAAAGTCCTCTCAATAATCCCCCTGGTAGATCGGTGAGCTTCATTGAAACGTACTTGACTTCTGGTCTGTGGGTTGTTATAGGGAGTCAACAGCCATTCTGTACATGAGTACCCTCCATCTCCTAATAGAAGATATAATAAATATAAATATTAATATAAGAATAATTATAAAGATTCAGAACTATACAATACAATTAAACTATACAGATTACAGTCGACAAATTGGGCGCAATTTTGGTACATTGAAATGAGAGACATATTAGACGCCAGTTATGCTTACCTAGAAGCCATCCGTCAGGCATATTTCCCTCCTCGAACTTCCGGTATAACCCAGTCTGCCTTAAAATGTAAGAATCATGACAGGATCCAGGAAAGTTAGAACGGACACTGATAATCCTCATGTGGGGGTCACAGACCATCTGGACATTCAAGGAATGGAAATGCTTTCGATTCCTATAGATCTCCTCACGAGCTTGAAGTGGTCTTACAGCAACATGGGTACAGTCTATGGCACCTAGGACATTGGGCATCCCAGCCATCCTATAGAAATTTGACTTGATAGATTGCCATTCTTCAGGGGTAGATGGCAAACAAACATATCGATGAAAAATAACCATCATAGCCCCTATTACTTTGGATAAGTGGCGTGAAAAAGCAGATTGACTCATTCCAATAATGACGCTAGAAACTGCCTGAAAGGAGCCTGTTGCAAAAAAATGCAATGCCGCTAATAGTTTGAGAAGTCCCGGAATAGCTTGTGAACGAGCAGTCATCGGCTCCAAATGATCTTCAATCTCTCGATACAGGTGTAATATCGATTCACGATCAAGCCGGAATCTTTGTATGATCTCTCGGTCAGAAAGGCCGTGCAAACCAACCCGTGGAAGGAATACACGGGGGACTCGAACTCTCCTTCTTCTAACCAATCGATTAGCTACATTTCCAGTATTCTGTCTTCTAGCCCGGATTCGCATCAAACGGAGAATAAACAAAAACAGAATTCTCTCCATAGCTGCTGAAATGAACAATGTAAGTACAATGCTGATATTACTGCCTTTTATATATGTCTAGACTGGCGTCTAGAGTGACTTTCCTATTGTTTTGTACCTTGCCCGCCACCTAAAAGGTGGCGAGGCAAAAATAACGAGGTGGGAGCGGAAATTGACGCGAGCGGACAAATAGATTTTTTAGTACATTCGTTTTTGGCGAGTTGGTGGTCAAATGTGTCTAATTACAGTAAAAAATGGAGAGGTAGCGAGGTATGGCGGATAAGTACGCTCGCAATTTTAAAGATGCGAGTTTTTACATAATTGACGGCTTTGTACATATCAGTTTGCGAGTTTGGGCGCGAGATTTGTTGCGGGTAGCTCGCTGACTGCTTAGTACATGGAGCCCCAGGTCTGTGCGTTTTGTAGATATCTTTATTTGAAATGCAAGAATGTAAGTTTAGATGCTGGCCCATGTTTGGTGAACAACCTGGGTTGTTCTTGCTGATTGGTTGGATAAATTCATCCACCAAAAAAATGTGCTGTCCAGAGTTCTTAACCAAAAAAAAAAGCTTAGATGCCTTCTTTTTCAAATAAAGATAGCAAGACAACAAAGAAAAATTGATAATAGGAGTAAATAGAAAGTTGCTTAAAATTGCATGCTGTATCTGAAACACAAAAGAAAACATTGGGTTCAGTGTCCCTTTAACATAAGACACATGTCAAGACTAAACAAAACAAGAACAGGAAGGTCTCTTTCAGTGAGACAGAATACGACTTTGACACATCTGATGTAGATGTAACCTCCCTAAGTAAGGGGGAGAACTATCTAGAAGAGACAATGTCTGTTCTTGAAGTACCCTATACATATACTGACAGAGAAAGGCAAAGAAATAAGCAAATGGTTCCAAAAAAAGGGGAGCCTCCATTCAAACCTATTTTATTTTTAACTCGCTTTAATTAAGAGATTTTAACACAATAAAATACAGTATAAACATATTGATAATAAGATACCTTTCCTTTCTTTCCAATTACAGGTCTCATTTTTGTTTGTTTAGTCCATGGAATAGGCAAAACCTCTCTTTATTACAAGAAAAGTCTTATTCTGTCATGTCCATTTCTCTCTGTTTAATTGCTATAATTGGTCCTCTAACATTTAATGCTTCACGCAAAACAAAAGTAGAAGAGGTGAGGGGAATCTCCTCTCCATTTAATCTGAGAATTGGATATAGCAAAACATTATGTAAATTAGATGTCAACACAAACCTATCAATAATAAACATCAATAAAAATAACTGATTATAAAAAACTAAATGTAAGAGTGGCAATTATTTTGCTTTTGCTAGTTTTGTAAGTGTACTGTACAATATTTCTATATTTTTGTAACTTATAAAGTATATGTTTCTGTAATAGGGCTGAGGTATAGTGAGGTGTATATTTTATCTAATAGTGTGCTAAATAGGTTTTGATAAGGAGCAGCAGATCATTTTGACTTCTTCACAATCCCACCACATATGTCTTTAAGTGCCCATTTCCCCACATTGTCTGTAACATAATCTAATACTTGTTTTGGACACAAGTGAAAGCAGTCTTTATTGAATTTTCTCCTAGATCTGTACTTATGAAGCCCTTGCTAATTGAGTTCTATGGCGCCCATTTAACAAGCTCCGTAGTGAGCTTCTGAGCACGTGTTTCTGGCGAGTCTTCAGACTCGCCAGAAACAGCAGTTATGAAGCAGCGGTCACAAAGACCGCTGCTCCATAACCTGTCCGCCTGCTCTGAGCAGACAAACAGACATCGCCGGAAATCAACCCGATCGAGTATGATCGGGTTGATTGACACCTCCCTGCTGGCGGCCCATTGGCTGCGAGTCTGCAGGGGGCGGCGTTGCACCAGCAGCTCTTGTGAGCTGCTGGTGCAATGCTGAATATGGAGAGCGTATTGCTCTCTGCATTCAGCGAGGTCTGGCGGACCTGATCCGCACTGTCGGATCAGGTCCGGCAGACTTTGTTAAATAGAGGCCAATATCTCATCCCATGTTTGTCTCTCTAAAGTAACCTCCAAATCTGTTTCCAATTTTAGAATGAGCAGCATTTTATTGTTATTAGTAGCTGTCTGTATGGCCTGGTATAGCTTAGATATAGGGTCCGATTTATTAAGGGCCGAATGGCCCCTGAGGCCTCTGTTTCTGTGTGAGCCTTCAGGCTCGCCGGAAACAGCAGTTATAAAGCAGCGGTCTTAAGACCGCTGCACCTTAACTGGTCTGCTGCCTCTGAGGCTGTGGACATCAATCCGCCCGATCCTATATGATTGGGTTGATTGACACCCTCTGCTAGTGTCTGATTGGCTGCGAATTTGCAGGGGTCGGCATTGCACAAGCAGTTTACTAGAACTGCTTGTGCAAGGTAAATGCCGAGCGATGTCTGGTGGACATTATACGCTACAGCGTTTCATGTTTGCTAGACTTTGATAAATCGTCCCCATAGAGTGTTTTGTCCTGGATTTCAAGTTATATATCTCCTCCACAGTTGTGTTAGGTTGAGATGGGACCTCCTTTAAGTATTTTTGAAGGGATTAGGAAAGTTGGAGGTACATATACCATTTCTTTTGGGAGCAAAATTCTGATTGGCATCACCTGAGAGTGAACAGGTAGAAGGTTAGACTGTTTTGTGAGTAAGTTCCTACACTGTAGGGTGGATTCTAGGATAGCTGATCTATAGGTAATTTCCTTGTGGAATTGTCTGTTCCATAATATGTCATCAGGGTAGTCTAGTCCTCCAATGTCAGCCTCCAGGGCTGTCCATAGAGCATCTTCAGTCTTTCTATCCAGTAATAGTGTTTGAGCTAATCTTGCTGCTTTGTAGTAATTGATCAAATTGGGGACTCCCACTCCCCTTGCTGTTTTATAGTGTGTCAGGTTTACTGAGGATATTCTGGCTGCTTTGTTTTTTTTCCCTCTGATATAAGCTACCAATTCTGCTTGTAACCTGGTTAGTTCTTAAATCGGTATTTTGATTGGTAGGGCACTAAAAAAAATAAAGTAAGCAGGGAAAAAAATTCATTTTAACTGCTGAGAAGCGTCCAAACCAACAGAATGTATAGGTTTTAAATTTATAAATATATTGCCCTATAGCCCTGAATAGTGGTAGATAGTTGTGTTCATATAGTTGACTTAGTTGTGTAGATTTATGCCTAAATATTTGAGGGAATGTTTCGCCAAAGTCAAATCAAAGTTGATTTCTATAAAAAAAAATTGTATGGGGTGACATTGCTATTGGTAAGGTTTTGCATTTGGCTAGATTGATTTTATATCCTGAGATGCGTGAGAATTTATCTAATATACAATATAAGTTTGGGAGGGTTGTGAGTGGTTTGGTGATTGTTAACAAAATGTCATCCACAAATAACGAAAGTTTATAATCTGTATTTGAGATTTTTACTCCTGTGATATCTGGGGAGAGCCTAATTTTAGCTGCTAATGGTTCTATACAAAGGGCAACTATCAGGGGTAAAGGGGACATCCCTGAATTTATCCAGCTGATGAAACTTGGGCTATTGGTGTAGAGTATATCACCTGGATAGCAATTATAAAGGGGCCATTAAAACCCATCTGGTCTAGTACTGTCTATCAAATGCCTTTTTCTGCATCCAGGAAAAGAAGCAGAGAAGGCTTTCTGGTTCTATTAAGATAATCTATGATGTTAAGCATCCATCTGATGTTGTCAGGGACTTCTCTGTTCTTTATGAAGCCTACTTGGTATGGGTGTATAAGGGATGGTAGTATCAATTTGAGGAGGTTAGCGATAATTTTAGTAGATATTTTAAGGTCATAATTAATAAGTGAGATCGGATGGTAATTAGAACATATCTTGGGGGTTTGCCTGGTTTATGGATAACTATAATTTTAGCTTGAAGTAATTCAGAGGTGATTTCATGACTATCTAGAATACAATTACAACATTTAGTGAGGTGGGGTATTAGGGTTGTCTTAAATAATTTATAATATTCCATGGGGAAACCATCAGGACCTGCTGCTTTGCCTGGTTTTAATTTTTTTATGCTCTGTATAACTTCTGAGGCTCAAATGGTATCATTAAAAGCCTCTTGTTCTTGTTCTGATATTTTGGGTAAAAGACTCTATCTCAGGAGAGGGAAGTACTTTTTGTCATATTCATCTGCCTAGGGGTTGTCACTAAATGAGTGTTGAGCAACAGATGTATGATTCTCACAAAAGAGGATACAGAAAGATATGCTGTAAGAATTATTCTTTAATATAAATATTATATGCCTTGATTAGACAAAACCCTAACTATAGACAAATATTCAATCTGGATTATCTAACAGATTAAATCAGGCAATAGGATTTAAGCAGCTCTAATTCCTATTGGCTGATTCAAATTTTTCAGCCAATAGGAATGCATGGGATGCCATCTTGAATCGCGTACATTGCATTGAAGATTCAGTGTACGGCGGTGACCGTATGAAGAGGATGCTCCGCGCCTGATGTCTTCAGGATGGAACCGCTCTGCCGGGATCAAGATAGAAGATGCCGCCTGGATGAAGATAGAAGAGGCTGCCTGGATGAAGACTTATTGACGCCTGGATGAGGACTTTGCCGCCTGGATGAAGATAGAAGAGGCAATCTGGATAAAGACTTCTAGCCGCCTGTATGAAGATCGTTCAAACTGTAAGTGGATCATCAGGGGTTAGTGTTAGTTATTTTTATGGTTTTTTTGGGGTGTTTTTTTTTTAAAAAATTAGGGTTTGGGCAGCAAAAGAGCTAAATGCCCTTTTAAGGGCAATAGGTGGATTGTTTTTTAGATATTTTTTTATTTTGTGGGTTTGGGGGGTGGAGGTTTGTAATGTTAGTGGGACTTTTTATTATTTTTTCAGGTAAAGAGCTTTTTAACTTAGGGCAATGCCCTACAAAAGGCCCTTTTAAGGGCTATTGGTAGTTTATTCTAGATTAGGTTTTTTTATTTTGGGGTGGTTTTTTTTTAAATGGCTATTTGAATAGGAATCATTTTTATTATTTTTGATAGTTTGTTTGTTATTTTGTGTAATGTATTTTTTTCGTTTTTGGGGGGGTATTTTTAGATTAGAGTTTGGGCAGCAAAAGAGCTAAATGCCCTTTTAAGGGCAATGCCCATACAAATGCCCTTTTCAGGGCAATGCCCATACAAATGCCCTTTTCAGGGCAATGGGTAGATTAGGTTTTACTTTATTTTATTTTGTGGGTTTGGGGGGGTGGGGGTTTGTATACTGTTAGGGGGGTTTGTTTTGTAGCAAAAGAGCTGTTAACTTTAGGGCAATGCCCTACAAAAGGCCCTTTAAGGGCCCCCAAAATGCCCTTTTAAGGGCCCTTGGTAGTTTATTATAGATAAGGGGGTTATTTTTTTATTTTTAAAAGGGTATTAGAATAGGAATAATTTTTAATGTTTTGGATAATTTTATTTGTTATTTTTTGTAATGGTAGGTTATTTTATTTTTTATAATTTTAGTGTTTGTTATTTTTTGTAATGATAGGTTTTAGTGTAAGGCAGGTTAGCTTTTATTTCACAGATAAGTTTTTTTTTTTTTTAACTAGGTACTTAGTAAATAGTTAATAACTTTTATTTGCTAACTAGTCTACCTAGTTAAGATAAATACAAACTTACCTGTGAAATAAAACCTAAGGTTGCTACAATATAACTATTAGATATATTCGCCTAGATTATGAGTCTTGCGTTAGCCTTAAAAAGCAGCATTGAGAGGTCCCAACGCTGATTTTTAACGCCCGCTGGTATTACGAGTCTGGCAGGTATAGGTGTACCGCTCACTTGAAGATCACCCTACCTTGAGACGTCTTCACCCAACCAGGCAGAAGTGGTCCTCCAGATGGCCAGAAGTCTTCATCCGATCCGGACAGAAGAGGACCTCCAGATGGGCAGAAGTCTTCATCCAGACAGCATCTTCTATCTTCATCTATCCGGAACGGAGCGGGTCCATCTTCAAGCCATCCGATGCGGAGCATCCTCTTCCATCCGACGACTAACACTAAATGACGGTACCTTTAAGTGACATCATCCAAGATGGCGTCCCTTCAATTCCGATTGGCTGATAGAATTCTATCAGCCAATCGGAATTAAGGTAGAAAAAATCCTATTGGCTAATGCAATCAGCCAATAGGATTGAAGTTCAATCTTATTGGCTGATCCAATCAGCCAATAGGATTGAGCTTGCATTCTATTGGCTGATTGGAACAGCCAATAGAATGCAAGCTCAATCCTATTGGCTGATTGGATCAGCCAATAGCGCTGATTGGATCAGCCAATAGGATTTTTTCTACCTTAACTCCGAGTGGCTGATAGAATTCTATCAGCCAATAGGAATTGAAGGGATGCCATCTTGGATGACATCACTTAAAGGTACCATCATTTAGTGTTAGTCGTCGGATGAAAGAGGATGCTCCACGTCGGATATCTTGAAGATGAACCCGCTCTGCACCGGATGGACGAAAATAGAAGATGCCGCCTGGATGAAGACTTCTGCCCATCTGGAGGACCTCTTCTGCCCAGATAGGATGAAGACTTCTGCCCGTCTGGAGGACCTCTTCTGCCCAGATAGGATGAAGACTTCGGACCGTCTGGAGGACCACTTCGGCCCGGTTGGGTGAAGATGTCTCAAGGTAGGGTGATCTTCAAGGGGGTAGTGTTAGGTTTTATTAAGGGGGGATTGGGTGAGTTTTAGAGTAGGGTTGGGTGTGTGGGTGGTGGGTTGTAATGCTGGGGGGGGTATTGTCTTTTTTTTTTTTTACAGGTAGTAGAGCTGATTACTTTGGGGCAATGCCCCACAAAAGGCCCTTTTAAGGGCTATTTGCAATTTAGTATAGGGTAGGGATTTTTATTATTTTGGGGGGCTTTTTTATTTTATTAGGGGGATTAGATTATGTGTAATTAGTTTTAAAAAAAATTAATTATTTTATGATTTTCTGTCATTTAGTGTTTTTTTTCGTACTTTAGTTTATTTAATTTAATTGTAATTAATTGTAGTTAATTTAGTTAATTTATTTAATTATAGTGTAGTGTTAGGTGTAATTGTAACTTAGGTTAGGGCTTATTTTACAGGTAAATATGTAATTATTTTAACTAGGAAGTTATTAAATAGTTAATAACTATTTAATAACTATTGTACCTAGTTAAAATAAATACAAACTTGCCTGTAAAATAAAAATAAATCCTAAAATGGCTACAATGTAACTATTAGTTATATTGTAGCTATTTTAGGGTTTATTTTATAGGTAAGTATTTAGTTTTAAATAGGAATAATTTATTTAATTGTAGTAATTTTATTTCTATTTATTTAAATTATATTTAAGTTAGGGGGTGTTAGGGTTAGACTTAGATTTAGGGGTTAATAACTTTATTATAGTGGCGGCGACGTTGGCGGAGGCAGATTAGGGTTAAAAAGTCTAGTTAGGTGGCGGCGACATTGGGGGCAGCAGAGTAGGGGTTAAAAAATAAAAAGTAGGTGTCGGCGATGTTGGGGGCAGCAGATTAGGGGTTCATAGGGATAATGTAGGTGGCGGTGGTGTCCGGAGCGGAAGATTAGGGGTTAATAATAAAATGCAGGTGTCGGCAATGTCAGGGACAGCAGATTAGGGGTTAATAAGTGTAAGATCCCTATGTTTAGACTTGTTGTTCATGTTAGGGTGTTAGGTGTAGACATAAATTTAGTTTCCCCATAGGAATCAATGGGGCTGCGTTAGGAGCTGAACGCTGCTTTTTTGCAGGTGTTAGGTTTTTTTCAGCCGAATCTGCCCCATTGATTTCTATGGGGAAATCGTGCACAAGCACGTTTAGCCAGCTCACCGCTACCGTAAGCAGCACTGGTATTGAGGTGAGATGTGGAGCTAAATTCTGCTCTACGCTCACCTTTTTGTGGCTAACGCCGGGTTTAAAAAAACCTGTAATACCAGCGTTACATTAGATGAGCAGTGAGGGAAAACTGTGCGTTAGTCACGCAACCTTTACCAACAAAAACTCATAATCTAGCCAATTGTAGGTAGCTTAGGTTGTATTTCACAGGTAAGTATGTATTTAGTTTGAAATAGGAATTATTTAGTTAATAACTGTAAGTTTAATTTAGCTATATTTTAATTATGTTAAAATTAGGGGGTGTTAGGGTTACGGTTAGGGTTACGGTTAGGGTTAGGCTTACGTTAGGGTTAGGTTTAGGGGTTAATATAGTTTAATTTAGGTTGTTGCGATGTGACCGGCTGTCGCTTTAGCAGTTAATAGATTTTTTTTAGTGGTAGTGATGTGGGAGGCCAGAGGTTTAGGGGTTAATAGCTTTATTTAGTTGTGGCGATGTCGGGGAACTGCGGAATAGGGGTTAATAGATTTAGTATAGTGTGGGCGATGTTGAGATGCAGGGGAATAGGGGTTAATAACTTTAGTATAGTGGCGGCGATATCGGGGGCGGCAGATTAGGAATTAATAACATTATGTAGGTGCCGGCGATGTCGGTGAGGGGCAGATTAGGGGTGTTTAGACTTTTATGTTAGGGTGTTTTTTCCCCATAGACATCAATGGGGCTGCTGTATACGAAAAATTCAGTACATGACTGAAAAAGAATGTACATATATAGCACTCAACAAACCTGTATTTCAATAATAACACAAGTTGAAGCAGAGAAAACAAGGTATCAATGTGAATATCTGGTTCGAGACTTATAAAACTTAATTTTTATTGATATGGGTAAAAAATAAAAAGAAGAAATGTGCCCTTAATTATATTGGGAATCTAAGGGTTCGTGTATTGAGATAATATATATGGGAACTCAAATATAAGAGAATTCCAACCAACAATATATTATCAAGGTAAGTATTCCACATCCATAATATATGGAAGCCAGCAGGATATTCTCTAATACATAATATGTCATATAATGACTTAATGAGTAAGAATAGTGTATATACAGTAAATATGCTTAGCAGAAGTTATTGGTGAGTATCTGACTGCCAAGCTGAACCCCGGACTGTTCCTGAAATAACGGTGTATACTCAAGGACACCCTTCCACAACAGCTAAGAATTATGCAATATGGTAACCTAGGAAATCTCATTTATAAAGTGTGGGGCTTCCCTTAAGTAGTAAAAAATAATTATCACATAAATAGAATATTCAACACTGGGTATGTTGTATATGAGAATTCCTAACTGGTATACCAGTGGGCTGGATAACACTAGTTTCTCTACAACGCAGTAGTGGAATAGTACAAATGTGGAAAATTAACTGAATTAACAGGTATATGAAGGATAATCAGTGTGATTCACTTGTGTTATTTATAAACAGCAAATTTCCACTGGCAAAACAATGTATACTAAATGCAGCCTTCCCAAATGGACTGGGGAATGCCAGATATATGTTACCATAAGATCTGAGTTGCCAATTATTAGGCTTCCCTCATTTGTAATATTAAGATATTTTGCACACAGTATATTACAAGTGAACAGATGTCCTGCTATTATACTATTGTGCAGTAAGCATAAGCCACATTGGTTAAATATTCAGCACTTATTACGATATATATTGGAAAATTCCTAGCTAATATACCAGTGGGCTGAGACCAGTTATCTTGCTGCATTGCAGGAGAGGAATTATCCAGATGTAGAGATTAAATAAATCAACAGGTATAAAAGGAATAGTCAGTGTGTTGTTTATAAACGTTAAATTTCAGGGCTGGATACTGATTTAGAAGTGAAAAAGAGGGCGCCACATAGCGTACTAAAGATTGATCAGGAGCAGGTAGAACAATTTCAAAAGGCTTACCGAAAGAATATGGCAGACTAACACTCTCAGTGGTTAGCACACTAGATATACATATGTCCACAGCACTGTGTCTTTCAAATCTCTTTATTATCTGTACATAACAGGTATATAAACAGCCTGTTTATATACCTGTTATGTACAGATAATAAAGAGATTTGAAAGACACAGTGCTGTGGACATATGTATATCTATTGCTGGAATTGGGGGGACTTGGCAGGACCCTGTCTTCACTTGCACTGAACGGTGCTTTTATGGATTAAAGATTGTTTTTACTTCACGGAAGTTGTCCTTTGTTTTATCTTACCTTGGAAGGGCTAGCGAATTTGATACATACTGCAGCCCTGAAACACCACTTTCCACAGAAGTTCATCTCCCTTCACCAGGGCTACACAGAGACCCACCTGCCTTCGTCCAGGTGCAGCGGTATCACAGATCCACCAGTGTGCTAACCACTGAGAGTGTTAGTCTGCCAGAGAGCACCGGTCACAGAACGGTGCATATTCTTTCGGTAAGCCTTTTGAAATTGTTCTACCTGCTCCTGATCAAACTTTATTACGCTATGTGGCGCCCTCTTTTTCACTTCTAATTTCACAGAATCTTCTCACCGAGGACCAGAGGAGCTGCCTCTACAGTTTTGTGCTATTCATCTGAGCCTTCCTGTATTACCCGTCCACACCCGATCGTTGACGGTTTGTGCACAGACTTGGTTGCAATTATTTAGCGCACCCCTTTTTGGTTCCCTTCTGGGAACCTATCTTTGACTGGATACCGATTTGTAAAAGAATAACAATATCTATTCACCCAAATAGCCTGGAGAATGCCAGATATATATTACCAAATCAGAGTTGCCAGTTATTAGGATTCCATAGTTTATAATATTGGAATATTCAAAGTCTATTACTATCTAGCTGTATATATTATTGTGCCGTGAGCCTATGACACATTAACGTACAAGTATAGTATAATTGTAATAATCTAAAGGGGAACCCCCAAGGTTCTGGATGCTATAGTTGTTATTACAAATAAACTACTCAACTGTTGTAGTAAATAGGAGGTACAAGCCTTACACTAAAAGCCCCCCAAAACTGAAGCAACCGGCGATTATATCAATAGATAATATAGAGCTTACTACGACTGAATGGGTCTGCGTTACGGAGTTTTTCATTCCGCGATCGCAGGTGTTAGGCTTTGTTGTCTATGGGGTAAGCGTGCAAGAGCACGTCAAAGCAGCGCTTGAATTGTGTGCGGTATGGACCTTAAAACCACCATATCGCACGCACAAGCTGGCTGTTTGAAAACTTGTAATGGCTGAGCTATAGAGGGTTAAATAATGCAACTTTGCTGCATTCGTTAATTTCCCTATAGCGCACATAACTCGTAATCTAGGTGTATGTTAAAGGGACAGTCTAGGCCAAAATAAACTTTCATGATTCAGATAGAGCATGTAATTTTAAACAATTTTCCAATTTACTTTTATCACCAATTTTGCTTTGTTCTCTTGGTATTCTTAGTTGAAAGCTTAACCTAGGGGGTTCATATGCTAATTTCTTAGACCTTGAAGCCCACCTCTTTCAGATTGCATTTTTACAGTTTTTCACCACTAGAGGGTGTTAGTTCACATATTTCATATAGATAACACTGTGCTCGTGCACATGAAGTAATCTGGGAGCAGGCACTGATTGGCTAGACTGCAAGTCTGTCAAAAGCACTGAAAAAAGGGGCAGTTTGCAGAGGCTTAGATACAAGATAATCACAGAGGTTAAAAGTATATTATTATAACTGTGTTGGTTATGCAAAACTGGGAAATGGGTAATAAAGGGATTATCTATCTTTTAAAACAATAAAAATTCTGGTGTAGACTGTCCCTTTAATTACATTTATAACTCTATATTCCATATTCTATATTTTATAACTCCACATTTCCATATTCTATATTTTATAAATCCACACCTTTTACCATCAAATAAATTCCAATAGTATTTAGCAAATTTGTCCACTATTGCCTGCGGGAGAGAAGTAAAATTTCCATCTGATTGTTGAATTCTAGGTATAGTTAGTGCCTTTTATCTTTCACATATTTTGTGGGCCAGATATTTGTCTGGTTTATTGGCCAGTATGTAGTACTAAACTGAAAAGCTCAGTTGAATCCAGGACTAATATGCCAATTATCTCACACACAACAAATTATATTACACAAATACTGAAAATATATATTTCGAAGTGTAGCTAGAGTATGGTGACACCACTATCGTTTCAATATTTCAACCGATCAAGCTTGTTGGTGGCAGCCTACTACCATCCATCTAACAAACTCTCCCCGGTTGGCAAGGAAACCTGGTAAAGCTTGCTGCAAATTACTAATAATATTGGCTAAACCCCTGAAAGCCTAAAGTGAGCAACGTGCTTACACAGATACCAGTGAAGCCTGAAAACATTGCATAATGGAGACTACCGCTACGGCATTACTGCGACTGGTGGCCAGCAAGATGGAGGATCACTTTATCTCCCTCGTGAGGGCCTTAAAAGAGGAACAAAGCTGTATTCCTGGAGAGGAAAAGGCTTGTCAACTAGCACACGAATACCCCAGACCACAGGCCACAGAAGAAAATGACAATTGCTCCGCTGCTGAATCAGAGGCACAAGCAGTACTAGATGGGGGCGTAATAACTGTGAAACTTTAGTAATAGTAGATAAGATGTCAGAAAGCCACACATTATTGATCTCTAACCCCAATTGTGTCTTGGGTTTGGAGAAGCTGTGCCCTGGTTCCCTGGCAATGTGGCTGGCCGTTGGGGGGCATGAGGCTAGAGCTGAGTTGCAAACCATAACTAATACATGACTGGACAATGTTTTCATTGTTCCTATTTACTACCCAGATATCATGATCTATAACAAGGGAAGAGGTGATGCTATTACATCATTAAACACAGATATGATAAGGCATCTGTTAGAAAATGCCCACATTTTTGTCTTGGATGGACTGCTGCCTCCCGATCTTTCAGTTTACCTTGAGAGGAATCATATTAACCGCAGCAACGGAACCTGCCTTGACTTTCCTGTCTTGCGGTGTAGGGTAATGGAGGTAGTTGTCCTACGAAGCTAGTTAGGAGTACTGACTTTTTTACATAGTTCTGATGCACCCTTTGAATGTTACTGTTGTTCACCACGTATCTCCAGATGATGTGATCAGAAAGAACACACTCCTCTCATGCAGCAAATAACTAATGTGGTTATGTTTATGTTATGTTGTACTATGTCTGAAGCCAGGGTAGAAGGCTGATCATGCTTGATATTTTTTGTGTGTTGGCTTTGTGCTTTTAAAATGTATATCTCATATGTATATTCCTTTCTCAGCTAAGTGCTGTGCACAGTTAGACCTTACATAGGGACCACTAAAGGTTCTCATTAATTCACAATATACTCTCTAACAAGTTTCCAAAACGTATAAAGGCATAACTTTGCTTATATTCCCCGTATTTGTGATCAAGTAAAGATCTCCATTGTATATAAGGGGGATCAAAAGAAGTTTGCTCTAGATTGACATCACACCTGTATAAATGGGGGTGGGGGTTTAGCCTTCCCCTTTTCTAAAACAATACACCTCATATATAAATATATATATATATAGCCCCAATTTTTTCCTTTTGTTCTCTGATTCAGGCCCGCTTGGGTCCAAAAATGTAGCTGTCATGTATATATGTTTTTTCCTACATCCAATGCCCTCTAAAGGTCAGTTAAATAGCTACAATCTTAAGCTATTATTTGTAGATAAAAATGAGGAGTCAATACAACATTGAACAGACACCATTTAGTACAATTGCTTTTACTCTGTAAACAACTATGTTTTACCTGTCTAATGTAACTATATGACAACAGATTTCTTGTCAGTATGTTATAATGTGTTTTCCCTCAATAAAATACTATTTGAATGAAATCCCTTGCCAATATGATTTTACTCTGGGACCACTGTGTTAGGAGGTAAGATATGTGTCGAAAGAATGTCTCTTGTTTCTCATTTGGGGTGAAATTGTTACAAAAAGTTACTTCCGTATTATTAATTAGTCCCCTAACTATCAGATATCTGCCTTCATCATCTGCAATAGTGGTTTAATGAGTAAATCATAATGAGGAATGGAAAAGGATAGACACTCCTCTTTTTTTAGTTGTGGTTGTAGCATGGTAGTGTTGCTTGAAATGTTTAGACCAATACTTGGGAATTTGATTCTTGAGAAAATAAGTCTCTTGAAGAAAGAGAATATTCACATGTAGATGTCACGTTGTCACTGATTAGATACATATTTAATAGCATTATGTAAGTATGGTAAGAGGGAAAATAATATAACTTTTAGTCTTAAAAAGGGTGCCATAGAGTGGAACTTGGGGTGGTCCATATTTGTGTGTAAATCAAACATATACCCATCTAATATGAAAGGAGATGTTTGTGACTCAACAGTGTTAATCAAACAATAAAACAAAAACCAGATAACATTTTTTAGATGAATAAACAAAAAATTTAAATAATATGTCCTCATTAAAGGGAGCATGGTTGGAATATGTCTCTGCATCACTGTATGGGGAGGGGGGTTATGCTGTTATTATTATCTCTAACAATATTATCACTATGAAGATAGTGACTCCTTCTGAGAGTAAGGTCTGTAAGGAATAACATGAGTGACAATAGAACATAAACAAAGAAGAGAGAGAACAGATGGGGTATTTCCCCAACACAATTTAGGTCATAATCTGTATCATTCAAATAGAACCCAATCAGTTATTAGAACTTATAGCAGCTTTTAGCACTCCCTATAAGGTTAGCTCTCTGCAGCGTTCTCCCTTGTTGTGGTCCCCAAATCTTTTTTTTTTTTTTTACTACTGATGTGTTATCTTTGTACACCTCTTCCATTTAGGTATAAAAGCGATTTAATTTACCCTTGATCAATATTCTCAATATGATGCAGATTTTAAGGAATTTCTTGTACAATCTATAGAACATCTGTTAACACATAACGTTTTAATCATTTAGGGTTGTTACTATCTCCAGAGATGCGGGAACGTAATCGGGGCCAAATTTGCACCCTCATATCACAACCTCTATATGTGGTTTTAGAAATAGACCTGCATCTTTGGTTAAAGTAACCCATTTAGGAAACATATATACTATGGCAGATATATAGATGACCTGATATTTGTCTGGGATGGATATGAGAATTCTTTAAATAGCATTTTTTAATACATAAATACAAACATTTCCTGGATGTTGTTCTGGAAGTCAACGCCGAAAAGAAATGTTTGGAAACCATAGGAAGGATACAGCAGGGAATACCATACTTAGATATAATTCCTGTCATCCTAAACATTTGTTGTGGACTATTCCCATGCCAACGTGGAAGAAATTCCTCTTTAGTCACTCCTACAGTATAATAAGCAAAGTTATAACAATAAAGTTGTTAATAATAAGAATTACACCAAACCATGTGTGACCAGGATCAGCAATGATTACCATAAGATATGCAAAATTAAAAATCAGTGTCTAAGGAAGGAGAATTATTCATCTTCACAGCAAACGGTACAATTTACAAAAGTATCTCCTGACCTGTAAAGCCTGCCATAAGCAATATACAGGGCATACCAAGAGACCTATGAGAGACAGGTTTCTGGAGCATTTAAGATAAATTGAAGACCCTGATACAAAATCCCCTGTAGGCAGACACTTTAGGGACAATCATGAAGCTGACACTAATCTAGTGCAAATGCAAGGAATACATTTTATACCAAAACCAGAGGAGGTGATATGGAAATATTGTTAAAGTAAGGTCTCTTGGACTTTTCATTTGAGCATTAGTGTCACGCCGTTACGTTCCTTGTGGTCGTTGCCACGGAAGGTGGCTAGTTACGGTTGCCATGGCCATTGCCATAGATGCAGTGCTGCTCTGGGCGCACTTGCTGCAACATCATCTGCTCTGAACCTCCTGGAACTTTTCCTTGGCACGAACCTGGGGCTATGTAAGTACCTCTGTTCCTTACTTACATCACTCAAGTATAGGTGTTACAATTTGTGCACCTGGGTGCTTATTTTTCTAAACTGAACTGCTGATTACCTTATTGTTGTTGTACCCTGCCTGTCTCAAGACTACTCTACTGAATAACCCCTGAAGTGCTGATTGCCTTATTGTTGCTGAACTCTGCCTGTCTCAAGACCACTCTACTGAATAACCCTTGAATTGCTGACTGCCTCATTGTTGCTGAACTCTGCCTGTCTCAAGACCACTCTTCTGATTAACCCCTGTACTGCTGGTATTCTGGATTGTCTTGCTGTTGCTGAACCCTGCTTGCCTGATTACTCTCTAGTTATCCTCTGTAGTGCCGTGAAGGATTGCCATCTCTACTGTGAGTACTACTAACCTCATTTACTTACCTGTTCTCTTGTTCTGGGATATTTCCTTATCCTTCCACTTGATGCCAGGATAAGAAGACTACTGGCCAAGTTTGGTGTGATAGGGAAATATCCCATGAGCATTAGATTATACTTGGGCCATGGACCCAAAAGAGGTAGCAAGAGCAGTGTAATGGTAAACTTGTATATTCAGTAATATTACACCAAACTACCTAAGGAAACACCTCAATATGTTAAGGATATGTCAAGTATATTAGAATGTTTGCTAGTGAGGAAACCAAGTCTAATACAATTGCAATGATATAGCCTAAGATAAGTTAGCCAGAAATATATCAGAAGTATAATTGACTAAAATAAGTAGGCAGAGGTCTTTAGAATATGCATTCATGTGGAAACAAAGGCTTAGATTTGGAGTTTGGCGGTAGCCGTGAAAACCAGCGTTAGAGGCTCCTAACGCTGGTTTTAGGCTACCGCCGGTATTTGGAGTCATTGAAAAAGGGTCTAACGCTCACTTTCAGCCGCGACTTTTCCATACCGCAGATCCCCTTACGTCAATTGCGTATCCTATCTTTTCAATGGGATCTTCCTAACTCCGGTATTTAGAGTCGTGTCTGAAGTGAGCGTTAGAATTCTAACGACAAAACTCCAGCTGCAGAAAAAAGTCAGTAGTTAAGAGCTTTCTGGGCTAACGCCGGTTCATAGAGCTCTTAACTACTGTGCTCTAAAGTACACTAACACCCATAATCTACCTATGTACCCCTAAACGGAGCCCCCCCCCCCCACATCGCCGCCACTCGATTAAATTTTTTAACCCCTAATCTGCAGACCGCCACCTACGTTATACTTATGTACCCCTAATCTGCTGCCCCTAACACCGCCGACCCCTATATTATATTTATTAACCCCTAACCTGCCCCCCACAACGTCGCAGCCAGCTACCTACAATAATTAACCCCTAATCTGCCGACCGCAAAGAGCCGCCACCTACGTTATCCTTATGTACCCCTAATCTGCTGCCCCTAACACCGCCGACCCCTATATTATATTTATTAACCCCTAATATCTGCCCCCCTCAACGTCGCCTCCACCTGCCTACACTAATTAACCCCTAATCTGCCGAGCGGACCGCACCGCTACTATAATAAAGTTATTAACCCCTAATCCGCCTCACTAACCCTATAATAAATAGTATTAACCCCTAATCTGCCCTCCCTAACATCGCCGACACCTAACTTCAAATATTAACCCCTAATCTGCCGACTGGAGCTCACCGCTATTGTAATAAATGTATTAACCCCTAAAGCTAAGTCTAACCCTAACACTAACACCCCCTAAATTAAATATAATTTTAATCTAACAAAATTAATTAACTCTTATTAAATAAATTATTCCTATTTAAAGCTAAATACTTACCTGTAAAATAAATCCTAATATAGATACAATATAAATTATATTTATATTATAGCTATTTTAGGATTAATATTTATTTTACAGGTAACTTTGTATTTATTTTAACCAGTTACAATAGCTATTAAATAGTTAAGAACTATTTAATAGCTAAAATAGTTAAAATAATTACAAATTTACCTGTAAAATAAATCCTAACCTAAGTTAGAATTAAACCTAACACTACACTATCAATAAATAAATTAAATAAAATACCTATAATTATCTCCATTTAAACCTAACACTACACTATCAATAAATAAATTAAATACAATTTCTACAAATAAATACAATGAAATAAACTAACTAAAGTACAAAAAATAAAAAAGAACTAAGTTACAAAAAATAAAAAAATATTTACAAACATTAGAAATATATTACAACAATTTTAAACTAATTACACCTACTCTAAGCCCCCTAATAAAATAACAAAGCCCCCCAAAATAAAAAAAATGCCCTACCCTATTCTAAATTACTAAAGTTCAAAGCTCTTTTACCTTACCAGCCCTGAACAGGGCCCTTTGCGGGGCATGCCCCAAGAAGTTCAGCTCTTTTGCCTGTAAAAAAAAAACATACAATACCCCCCCCCCAACATTACAACCCACCACCCACATACCCCTAATCTAACCCAAACCCCCCTTAAATAAACCTAACACTAAGCCCCTGAAGATCTCCCTACCTTGAGTCGTCTTCACCCAGCCAAGCCAAATTCTTCATCCAAGCGGAGCAAGAAGAGGTCCTCCATCCGGTAGAAGTCTTCATCCAAGCGGGGCAGAAGAGGTCTTCCATCCGATTAAAGTGTTCATCCAAGCGGCATCTTCTATCGTCATCCATCCGGAGCGGAGCGGCAGCATCCTGAAGACCTCCGACGCGGAACATCCATCCTGGCCGACGACTGAACGACGAATGACGGTTCCTTTAAATGACGTCATCCAAGATGGCGTCCCTCGAATTCCGATTGGCTGATAGGATTCTATCAGCCAATCGGAATTAAGGTAGGAATATTCTGATTGGCTGATGGAGTCAGCCAATCAGAATCAAGTTCAATCCGATTGGCTGATCCAATCAGCCAATCAGATTGAGCTTGCATTCTATTGGCTGATCGGAACAGCCAATAGAATGCAAGCTCAATCTGATCGGCTGATTGGATCAGCCAATCAGATTGAACTTGATTCTGATTGGCTGATTCCATCAGCCAATCAGAATATTCCTACCTTAATTCCGATTGGCTGATAGAATCCTATCAGCCAATCGGAATTCGAGGGACGCCATCTTGGATGACGTCATTTAAAGGAACCGTCATTCGTCGTTCAGTCGTCGGCCAGGATGGATGTTCCGCGTCGGAGGTCTTCAGGATGCTGCCGCTCCGCTCCGGATGGATGACGATAGAAGATGCCGCTTGGATGAACACTTCAATCGGATGGAAGACCTCTTCTGCCCCGCTTGGATGAAGACTTCTACCGGATGGAGGACCTCTTCTTGCTCCGCTTGGATGAAGAATTTGGCTCAGCTGGGTGAAGACGACTCAAGGTAGGGAGATCTTCAGGGGCTTAGTGTTAGGTTTATTTAAGGGGGGTTTGGGTTAGATTAGGGGTATGTGGGTGGTGGGTTGTAATGTTGGGGGGGTATTGTATGTTTTTTTTTACAGGCAAAAGAGCTGAACTTCTTGGGGCATGCCCCGCAAAGGGCCCTGTTCAGGGCTGGTAAGGTAAAAGAGCTTTGAACTTTAGTAATTTAGAATAGGGTAGGGCATTTTTTATTTTGGGGGGCTTTGTTATTTATTAGGGGGCTTAGAGTAGGTGTAATTAGTTTAAAATTGTTGTAATATATTTCTAATGTTTGTAAATATTTTTTTATTTTTTGTAACTTAGTTCTTTTTTATTTTTTGTACTTTAGTTAGTTTATTTCATTGTATTTATTTGTAGGAATTGTATTTAATTTATTTATTGATAGTGTAGTGTTAGGTTTAATTGTAGATAATTATAGGTATTTTATTTAATTTATTTATTGATAGTGTAGTGTTAGGTTTAATTGTAACTTAGGTTAGGATTTATTTTACAGGTAAATTTGTAATTATTTTAACTATTTTAGCTATTAAATAGTTCTTAACTATTTAATAGCTATTGTACCTGGTTAAAATAAATACAAAGTTACCTGTAAAATAAATATTAATCCTAAAATAGCTATAATATAAATATAATTTATATTGTATCTATATTAGGATTTATTTTACAGGTAAGTATTTAGCTTTAAATAGGAATAATTTATTTAATAAGAGTTAATTAATTTCGTTAGATTAAAATTATATTTAACGTAGGGGGGTGTTAGTGTTAGGGTTAGACTTAGCTTTAGGGGTTAATACATTTATTACAATAGCGGTGAGCTCCAGTCGGCAGATTAGGGGTTAATAATTGAAGTTAGGTGTCGGCGATGTTAGGGAGGGCAGATTAGGGGTTAATACTATTTATTATAGGGTTAGTGAGGCGGATTAGGGGTTAATAACTTTATAATAATAGCGGTGCGGTCCGGTCGGCAGATTAGGGGTTAATAAGTGTAGGCAGGTGGAGGCGACATTGTGGGGGGCAGATTAGGGGTTAATAAATATAATATAGGGGTCGGCGGTGTTAGGGGCAGCAGATTAGGGGTACATAGGGATAATGTAAGTAGCGGCGGTTTACGGAGCGGCAGATTAGGGGTTAAAAAAAATATGCAGGGGTCAGCGATAGCGGGGGAGGCAGAATAGGGGTTAATAAGTGTAAGGTTAGGGGTGTTTAGACTCAGGGTACATGTTAGAGTGTTAGGTGCAGACGTAGGAAGTGTTTCCCCATAGCAAACAATGGGGCTGCGTTATGAGCTGAACGCGGCTTTTTTGCAGGTGTTAGGTTTTTTTCAGCTCAAACAGCCCCATTGTTTCCTATGGGGGAATCGTGCACTAGCACGTTTTTGAGGCTGGCCGCGTCTGTAAGCAACTCTGGTATCGAGAGTTGAAGCTGCGTTAAATATGCTCTACGCTCCTTTTTCGGAGCCTAACGCAGCCATTCTGTGGACTCTCAATACCAGAGTTATTTTAAAGGTGCGGCCAGAAAAAAGCCAGCGTTAGATACGCGGGTCGTTACCGACAAAACTCTAAATCTAGCCAAAAGTTAATTACTCAAACTGAGGATATTAGAGCAACTGCAGGAGAGGAATTAGAATACTTCTCACAGTGTATTCAGGACCTGGTTAATTGCTGGAACAAACGTAGTGTCTCATGGCAACCGGATAGAGTTAGTATAACAGAAGCTTACAATAGAAAGTGTCAGAAGATTAGTAACTGACTGAGAGAAGTGCTCACGACCACCTTGTTTGTCTGAGAATGATATGCTGATTGTTTCAGCTGTTATCTGCTGTAGAGCTGCAGTAGATTTGTGTCTGAGTGCTAATGCAGCTAGGAGCAGAGGTCTGGAGATGTCCGATGACGTCAGTGCTGCTTGCAGGAGCGGCTCTGCTAAAGAGAGAGAGACAATGTAACAAGAGGTTGTACAGCCAAATTGTACACAGGGAATACCTTTAGTACAAGAAGTAAGGTAAGAGCTGATGAGGTGAATTAGGCATACACTTCAATAAACCAGCAAAGTTGAAGTGGAGGCTGGAAGCTTTATGCAGGCCTGTAACCTAATTAGTATTTAAGGTGGAATAGGTGTACAATAATAACAAGTAATATAAGGTGGAAGGATTCATGACAAGCAGTCTCCCTTCAGGGACAGAAGCTGGGAACCCATGCCATACACTTGCAGAGTCTGGATTCTAAACTAGAGACTATAACCACTATGCTCTCCTCACTTGTTGCTGAAAAAAACACTACTCCTGCTGCCATGCAGTCTGCCCCTGCTGCTAGTACCACAGCCTCCTCCCCTGCTTCTGGTAGGATACCCAGGATACCATTGCTTGACAAGTATGATGGCGCTACTGACTGTAGGGGATTTCTTAACCAGTAGAGACTGCATTTCTGCAATGACCCTCATACCTTCCAGTCCCAACAGTCAAAGGTCACCTTTATTGTTTCCTTATTGAAGGATAAGGCCCTAGCCTGGGTTTTCCCCCTATTGGAACAAGGTGCTCAACTCCTGAATGATGCTGATACCTTCATTTCTGCATTCTCTTCTCTGTTTGGGACCTTTGGTCACACTTCTGCCACTGAATGCTCTCTCTTGGATCTCCGTCAGGGTAATAGATCTGTGACACAATACGCCATTGAATTTCACACCTTGGCACATGAGACCAGCTTTGATTGCAGTGCTCTAAAGGCGGCCTTTTGGATAGGTCTACATGAACGCATCAAGGATGAGCTCACTTATCGTGATGTTCCATCTACCCTGGATGAATTCATTGAGCTGTGTATCAGTCTGGATTCCTACTTTCAGGAGCGACAAGCTGAGAGAGAGCGAACGTGCAGAGTCCTGCATTCCCGTCCTCCTACCGTCTAGCCACTAGACTACCCTCTACTTCTCCTGTGCCTCCAGTTGCCTCTGAGGAGGAACCCATGGATCTCTCTTCCCTAAAGTCCTCTGAATCTAAAAGACAGAGAAGAAGGAGGTTGAGACTATGTTTTTATTGCGGTTCCTATTTACATCAACTTAAGAACTGTGATATACTGCCAGGAAAATCCAACACTTAGAGGATAAGAGTGGGGTACCTCTAAACATGGCCATTACCAATTATCCTCACTCTATTTAAATCCTGGTACCTATTACCCTCACCTTTCTCCGGAACTCTGTTCAGGCACAGGCCTTTGTTGATTCGGGGTATGCTGAAAATTTCCTAGACCACCATTTCAGGATTCAAGCAGGTTTGCCTCTTCTTCAGAAAAAACAATGTCTCAAAATAACCACTCTGGATGGCACACCCCTGGGATCAGGCTTAATCCATTTAGAATCAGCACCTCTAACTATGAATGTGGGAGTCTTACATTCTGAACAGATACATTTCAATGTTATTCATTCTCCTGCTCAACCAGTTATCATTGGTCTTCCCTGGTTATGCAAACACAATCCCCTCAATTTGATTGGACTGAGGGACAGTTGGCTTCCTGGGGTAAGCCATGTTTCCATTCCTGTCTGGCCACGGTTACTCCATTGCTTCACACCCCTTTGGCCACTTTTCAGACCTCTTCCACCCTTCCCTTAGTATATGCAGATTTCATGAATGTGTTTAAAAAGAAGGCAGCCGATGTGCTGCCACCTCATCGCCCATACGACTGCAAAATAGAATTGTTTCCTGGAGCCCCACTTCCTAAGGGAAGGACCTATCCACTGTCCAAGGCTGAAACTAAAGCCATGGAGAACTACATCCAAAAGAATCTAGCTAAAGGCTTTAATCAGCCTTCCTCCTCTCCTGCAGGAGCAGAATTCTTTTTGGTTTGCAAAAAGGATGGTGGTTTGAGACCATGCAATGACTACAGAGCTCTGAACAACGTAACAATAAAGAACCGTTATCCTATCCCCTTGATCACTGAACTTTATGACTCACTCCAAAATGCTTGTTACTTTACTAAATTTGATCACAGTGGGGTATACAACCTCATTCGTATCTTCCCAGGACACAAGTGGAAGATGGCCTTCAACACAAGATCAGGTCATTATGAATACTTAGTGTTGCCTTTTGGGTTGTGCAATGCCCCTGCTGTCTTTCAAGCCTTCGTCAATGATGTCTTCCGTGAACTCCTTAACCGTACTGTCATTGTTTATTTGGATGACATCCTCATATTTTCCACAACCTTAGAGGAGCATAATGAGCACATAAAACAGGTGCTTATTTGGCTAAGAAACAATTCTCTGGTAGCCAAGCTGGAGAAATGTGAATTCATAAGAATCCGGTTCCTTGGATATGTTATTTCAAAGGAGGGTTTTGCCATGGATCCTACAAAGCTAAAAGCAGTTTTGGAATGGCCTCAACCCACCACTTTGAAGGAACTACAGAGATTCTTGGGTTTCTCTAATTATTTCTGCAAGTTCATAAAGAACTTTTCCAAGATTGTTGCTCCCCTCATTGATTTAACTTAAAAAAAACATGGACTGCAAGAATTGGCCTCCAGCAGCTACGGATGCGTTCTCTCTTCTAAAAAAAAGCCTTTTGTACTGCTCTTGTATTACACCATCCTGATCCAGATCTGCACTTCACCTTACAGATTTATGCCTCGGATATTGGAGCTGGTGCTGTTTTGACTCAAATGGATACTTCAACCTCCAAATTGCATCCTCCAGCCTTTTTCTCCAAACGTTTTTCCCCTGCAGAGAGGAACTACGATGTGGGGAATCATTAACTCATAGCCATTACAATGGCCCTTACTGATGTGGGGAGACAGGAGACTCTATACATATATGGTGGAGTTGCCCACAATTGTAGTCCTATTGGATGAAGACTAGATCCCTATGTTCTAATCTGGGTCTACCAGATATTACCCACCCAAGTATGGCCCTCCTTCACCATGATATTAACAAACTTCCCAGACACAGTCAATAATTAATGATATATATCCTGATCTCCTCTAAACGTTTGATAACCATGAATTGGAAAAAAAAGCTTACCCCCAAAATGGCAGGGAGTCTTAGACATTATCAGATACATTAAATCCATGGAAGAATATGCCTTCAGATCTACCCAAATATTAAACTCTCTCCTCCACTTTAACTGTGCACTGCCGGATGCCCCAAACTTGAAAGGTCACATGCTCATTAAGAAACACTATGGAATAGTACATGACCAACTAAGATATTACCTTGAAATAGTGCCCTAATAGATGGACTGCTGAAGCACCCCTCCATATGACCCAATATAATTGAACCGAGCTGCTTGGTGACTTTTTCCTTTTTCTAGTATATTTTATGGGATTTGGAACTAATGTTGCAGTGAATAAGCGGCTTTTCCTTTTTTGTTCTGGACCATATGATAACTTTGATTGTACAATTGCTTGAGAAAAGATATGTAATTGTATTTTACTTTTCTTTACATCAATATTGTATGTATAACTACATGAACTTCAATAAAAATCTTTTGGGTGGAAAAAAAAATGGCCCTTACTGAGTGGCAACATTGGCTAGAGGGAACTACCAACCCCATTCAGATTATTACCGATCATATGAACCTGACATACATGGAAATAGCTCATTAACTCAATCCCCGACAGGCCAGATGGGCATTATTCTTTTCTCGCTTTAATTTTACATTCTCTTATCATCCGGGGACCAAGAACAAGAAGACTGAAGCCCTTTCCCATCAGTTTTGCCAATCTAATGACTCTTCTAAAGCCCCTATTGAACACATAATTCCTTCCTCCTCTGTGATTGCTCAACTTAAGTCCTCTCTACTGAAGAGATTACAACATGACCAGTCAAGAAAACCTCTGAAGCCCCTATGACTCCTGAGATCCTTTTTGTACCTCCTAACCTACGCACTCCTGTGCTATCCTGGGCGCATGATAGCAAACTTACAGGTCATCATGGTTTGACAAGAACCTTTAAACTTCTTTCTCAGTATGTTTGGTGGCCTACCATGAATTCCAACTTTCAAAATGATGTCAAGACTTGTGCTGCCAATAAAACTCCCCGATCTTTAACTCATGGCTTACTTCAACCTTTGACCATACCCAAACAACCCTGGACACACATAACCATCTATTTTATTGTAGACCTCCCTCCTTCTGGCCGTAATATGGTTATATGGGTTGTGGTGGATCGATTTTCCAGGCTTGCTCATTTTGTGCCTTGGTCAAGTTACCTACTGCCCAAGAGTTGTCAACTCTGTTTATTCTTCATGTAGTACTTCTTCATGGTATACCTGTATATATTGTCTCTGACAGAGGACCTCAATTCAATTCCACCTTCTGGAGAGCTTTTTACAAAATGATTGGGATCACAGTTTCTTTGTCTTCCGGTTATCATCCCCAGACCAATGGTCTGATGGAGAGAATGAATCAAGATCTCGAAACCTATCTTAGAGCTTATGTTGATTCCCAGCATACCAATTGGTCTGGACTGTTCCCCTTAGCTGAACTGGCAAGGAACAGTCATTGGCATTAATCTTTATGATGCTCTCCATTTCAAACTGCAGCAGTTTACCAACCCTGTGTCTTTAAGCTCAAGCTACAGGGGTTCCTGCTGCTGATTGTCATTTCACTGACCTTACTACTCATTGGCAGCGTATACACTCTCAGTTACATTCAGCTGTCTTCAGATACAAGAGGCATGCCGACCATTATCAAGCTACAATTCTTGCCTTTGCAGTAGGTGAGTGAGTCTGGGTCTCTACTTGACATGTTCGCTTAAGTCAGCCCTGTTACAAATTGGATCCTCACTACATTGGCCCCTACAAGGTCCTCAAAAGACTTTTTCCTGTGACCTACAAAGTGGCCTTACCCAGAACCCTGCATATCTATCTGGTCTTCCACATCTCTCTGCTCAAACCTTTCATCACAAACAGATTTACCTCCTGCTCCACCACTTTTGGGTCCTGGTAAGCCAGAGTATGAAATTACCAAGATCCTGTACTCCAGGTACAGACACAGGCAATGGCAATACTGTGTGCACTCGAAGGGTTATTGTGTGGAGGATCGTTCCGGGGTTCCTGCCCGTCATGTGCATGCTCCTTCTCTGGTCTCCAAGTTTTATACTGCTCACCCCACCAAGCCTGTTTAGGGTCCCGGAGGTACCTTTTGAGAGGAGGGCTCTGTCACGCCACTCCATTCCACTCTGTTTGCCACAGACTCAGACGGCAAGTTCCGGTTGCCATGGCCATTGCCATGGAGACGGCAGTGCTCTGGGCGCACTTTCCGTGATGTCATCCACTCTGAGCCTCCTGGAACTTTTTCTTGGCACGAACATGGGGCTATGTTAGTACCTCTGTTCCTTACTTACATTGCCCAAGTATTGGTGTTACAGTTTGTGCTCCTGGGTGCTTATTTTTCTAAACTGAACTGCTGATTGCCTTATTGGTGCTGTACCCTGCCTGTCTCAAGACTACTCTTCCGATTAACCCCTAAACTGCTGATTGCCTTATTGTTGCTGAACTCTGCCTGTCTCAAGACCATTCTTCTGATTAACCCCTAAACTGGATTGCCTTGTTGTTTCCGAACCCTGCTTTCCTGAATACTCTCTAGTTATCCTCTGTAGTGCCGTAAAGGATTGCCCTCTCTACTGTGAGTACTGCGTACCTCATTTACTTACCTGTTCTCTTGTTCTGGGATATTTCCTTATCCTTCCACTTGACGCTGGGTAAAGAAGACTACTGGCCAAGTTTGGTCTTATAGGGAAATATCCCACAAGCATTACAATTAGATTTTCTATGGGTCTAAATTCACACATGAACACTAATTTTTTTTAATTGATCAATACTAGTATTTTCTTGCTTTAGATATTTATTTTGTATCAATGAAGCTTTTACATTCAGAGATGTTAATAATATGTAAAAAGAAAATATACTTCCATTAAGTTGATGGTAGCTGGTACTATAAAATGAGGGTATGGCTCTTTAATAAATTGTGTGATATGCACAAAGATAAAAAAGGTCTGTTGTATCAGAGGCATACAGCTGGTGAACAAGGGATGGGTGGAGCCCAAAAAACAAACAGCTATGCCTCTATTGATCACTTGTGTGATCTTTTTTTGTTTTGATGTTTTATAAGGATCATATGTTTTTAAATGGACAGTTAAAGCTTTGAAGTTTTACTTTTGGTGGCTTTGGACCACTGCTTTACACTGAGTGCAGAGTTACTTTGTTTCAATATTTGTGTGCTTTGTATATTTTCACCACTGTTTGATTCATTACACAGAGCCACCACTTTGGTATGTTATGCAATGTAGAAATTAACCATTATAGCTATTAAAGTTATAATAAATCAGATTAACGGTCAAAAATTGGATGTGATAACAGAAATCTATTTTCTCTATCATAGATAAAATAGGTATCAAAGACGCTTAATACATCACTATTATTATTATTCTTTATTTATAAAGCACCAACAGATTCCGCAGCGCAGCCCATGGATACAAGGATAAAAGTACAACGGAGAAACAATACAATAAAAGACAAAATTTTACAGAAAGGTACAGGGGGAATTGAGAGCCCGTGGGAACTTACAATCTAGATGGGTAGGAGGATGGGAAACAGTAGGTGGGGACTGCAAAGGTGGGAATGATATTAGTGGGGAGATGAGGGCAACTGTTAGGTTAGTGAAGTTCATTTGTTAATGAGTCAGGTGATAGGCTTCCCTGAGCAAAAAGGTCTTTAGGGAACGTTTAAAGGAGGAGAGGTTAGGAGAGAGTCTGATGGCGACAGGAAGTGCATTCCAGAGGGTTGGTGCTGCATGAGAGAAGTCCTGTAGTCTAGAGCATTTTGTTAAGAAATAGTAATTGTAAGAAATAGTAATTGTATATAATATCTTGTTGTTTTTTTGGGGGGGGGCGGCAAAATGTGTCTTCGCCTTTGTAGCCAAAAATCCTAGCACCAGCCCTGTTTATTGATCAGGACTCTTGGATTCTGAAGTGCAACTATAATTGCAGTGTGGATAGGTTGATAATTTGTCACATATTATTGAGCCGCTATGCTGCCCTCAGAGTGTGACTAACTTTGTTACGTCTTGTGTGCATAAGGTATTGGCAGTCATCCCAATATAGATGTTTATAGCTTGATTTTATTTATATGATCCTCATCTACATATTCTGATCTTCTATACCTATTATTTATGTGAGTAATCCATCAATATTTGCGTGACCGTATGCTGGGCTATAGCCAGACCTTTATTTTCTAAGTTCTAATATTTATTTAACTTTTTTCTCACATATACAAAAATATCTATAGTTATGCTTACTACTGTTATTTCTTGTAGACAAAAGATGACATGGGACTAGAAGTCAGGGAGAGGGGCACCACACAGACTAGATATTTCAGTTTCTCCAAAATTATATTGAGCATTTTTCTTTTGTATTGGAGTGACACAATTAGTATATATTATAAAAATGTCCTTGTGATACTACTTGAGGTGTACATGGTTTTTATTTTTTCCTCAATGTATAATGTGTTCACAGTTTTTGTTTGAAAATGATTATGTTCCTGACATCTACTATTTATATAGCCTTACCTAGCTCATGGGACCCTAGAGTGGTATTTATTGGTACTAATATACCTTCTGATTTAGACCATTTTCTAAAACAGTGAAGAGGTCCAAGACTGGCCTTGATATGAGACATACTTTACAATGGTGGTATTCTATTAGTTTCTTTATTTATCTTTGATTTCCAAATGCCACCTTTGTATGTTATAAATATGAGGTTTGTTGTTTGCAATGGCCACATCACATAAACTGCTTACCCCATTAGCACCTGACAACCAAAGTAGAAGATGCCATAGTACAGAAAGAGAAAGTTATGTCAGTGGTATATGGCTTCATTATGGGTCTAAAATCTGCAAACAATATGGCTACCCAAAACACTCCTGGGGATGTTACTTCTTTCCAGTCCCTCTATCTTTTACCATGTGTTAAAGATTGGGAAAGTGGAGGAAGTTAATTCCCTACAAACTAAATATTTGATATGCACCCAAAGTAGGTGAAGTCTAGTAAACCATGGGTCCGTAATAATTCATCATACAACCCTTTGGATGTTTCAGTTTTGTATGTGGAAATCATGTGGCGTATACAGGGAACAATTTAAAATACTGAAATACTGACCCAGCAACAGAAAATGTATCAATGTATTATAATTATATAATTGATAGTTTCATTCTTGGGGTAAATGCCAAACAAAGCTCTCTCTAATTTTGAGAAGCTCTGTGGGACAAAATAGAGCTATGTGTTATGTAAGGAAAATGAATATGTGCATTGTGCACCATTTGGTAAGTGCAACTAGATGAGCAAATATATTCAGCAAATTAAATGCGCCAATGTCTTCATCAGCAATGACTTTTGTAAATAGTGAATTAAATAAAGTTCAGTGTAAGATGCACAAAATAGGAAAATTATATAATCTAAACATCTGGTTTTTATGCCGTTAGATTTGATAAACACAAAAAAACTACCCAAGTTAAAGATACATGGAATTTTGTTAAATCTCCTTACATATGTTCCACAATGGTAACTGCATGACTATATATTTAGATTTGATTAATCATAATCAAGTTAAAAACAAGAATGTAAAGTTTATATTTTAGAAAGGCTGTTTTTTTTTTTTTTGTATTGCTTTTTTTTTAAGCTGGAGATATGCTTAGTAGCTATGTGCTGGACCTAACCCAAATCAGCCACCACTTATTGGAAAAATGATATTATTGCATTAATTGGTGAATCTCAAGTTCCTTTAGTTTGTATTTTAAACAGATTCTGGGGCCTATTTATTAAAGGTCTTGCAGACCTGATCTGACAGTGCGGATCAGGTCCGCAAGAACTCGCTAAATGCGAAGAGCAATACGATCTCCGCATTTAACATTGCACCAGCAGCTCACAAGAGCTGCTGGTGCAACGCCGCCCCCTGCTGACTCGCGGCCAATCGGCTGCCAGCAGGGAGCTGTCAATCAACCCGATCGTACCCGATCGGGTTGATTTCCGGCGATTCCTGTCCGCCTCATCAGAGCAGGCGGACAAGGTTATGGAGCAGCGGTCTTTAGACCGCTGCTTCATAACTGGTGTTTCTGGTGAGTCTGAAGACTCACCAGAAACACGGGCCACATGCTCGGTTCGGAGCTTGATAAATGGGCCCCAATGACTTGTTTAACACACAAAATATTACAAATTGTTGCTTTAAGATGGAATATCTGTGGGTTTAATTTCGCTTAATGAAAATGTAAACATTCATTTATAGCACCCCAGAGCATGATGTAACACAAAAGGTCACACCTGGGTTACAACAGATGCTGTATGCAAGAACTGCTGGTATTAAACTGTCATTTGAAAAATTGGATTTGAGCAATATAAGATTTCTAGTGGTGCAAAGTTACATTTACAAAAAATAAATCACATTTCTTTTTAACATCCCTATTTGCTGCCTGTGAGTTGGAACTTAAACATTGTCTACATACCATGGGGAAAAAATAATGAAACAAATGCCTAACTCAGTGATGGGTAGCCATTATCATTCAAATGGATCACAAATCCTTATGAGAGCAACACTGTACTCTTAGCAGCAGCAATAATATGGGGGTTCTTGGGAGTTGATAAAGGGGGAAAAGACAAAGGTTGGAGATTAGATATGTGCAGCACTGAATAATTCATTTCGGATGAATCATTCAAAATATATGTTAGGAAAAAATGTTTTTAGGAATATTTGTTTGCTGCACTATTCCATACAAAACAATACTGAATATTCATGTAATTGTTTGTTTACAGCAGGTGAAAAAGTATAATCTGTTGTTTTATTCTTACCTATAGTGCACTGGGGGAGCTGCATTAATCCCGACCCTTCTACACAGAGCGCAAGGCCTCGCTAACAGGAGGCTCAGCACGGCGGATAACAGAGAAGGACCTTTACGTCCTGGACTTTGTGAAGAAGGGTCTGGATTAGCACAGCTCCCCAGTGCAGTATAGATAGGTATTTTACCTTTTAAAGCTAATTTAAAGAAAACAAATGTATACGAACAAATTTAGTTAGTAAATATTCATTTTCTTTAAATTAGTTTGTGAATTTGTTGGGATAACACTATGGGGCCTATTTATCAAAGCGTCAACTGAAAATACGCTGGAATTCCGCATCGTAATTGTCGCGAGATTGATCCGCCGTAGTTATCAAAGCGTCAAGATTGGCAAATGTTGAAATTTGTGACACAGATAGATGCGAGTTGATAACCTGGTATTCGAACGCAATCGTGTTCATTCGCACTCCTAATCGACACTATTTGAAGCTCTAACAAAGTTATCAAAAATTCTATAGTTACTCTCACGTCTTTTCCGACTCAGCGTACCTAGCTTTCAATCTGCCACCCTTTAGGTTGCGGATGCCATAGAACTCAATGCTGTAAGAGAATGAAGTACATTACATAATAAAAGCAAATTAGAAACTTTATTAAAATTGTATATCCTTTCCAAATCAAACAATATTATTGCTCCACATTTGTTGCACTAGTATATATAGGGATAACAATGAAAAATACATTACTACTTATGGATTATGCTACAATTGTGTCTCTCATTACAAAGGGGACAATATTATGTCTACATATTTGGTGCAAAGTTTTGTCCCAAACTTGTTTCACTAATAGATATAGAGATACAAATGAAATAAATACACAACATAATATAGCTAACTTCCTTTTTATTTTTTGGAAGAATCTATGTACGCCATGTTTAAGCCATGTAATATAGGTCCCACTCTCCACCTCGAGCCATATTTTACACAAAACTTTTCGCACCAATTATGACGCAAACTCCTAAACAACCCACACACTAGTGAATTTTTCCACCACTTTTGATTGGAATATGCATAATCACGATTTATGACATCAGCCAATCTGATTCAAATACACATTATAAACTATCACTAACGAATCAAATTGCTCAATACTTGTGTCATTGATCACTCATCAGAACTTGTAAGTGCCATTTGTTATTGTTACATTGTGCATTATACTTTGAAAGTATGTATATGTAAAATTAGTATTAAAGATAAACATTGATGCTGACATTAGGACACACAGTCACCTAGATTACGAGTTTGGAGCGCTATAGGGAAAGTAAAGAACGCCACAAAAGTTGCATTATTTAACCCCCTATAGTGCTGTCATTACAAGTTTAAAAAAACCCGGCTTGTGCGGGCGATATGGCTGCGTTGAGCTCCATACCGCACCAAAAACAAGCGCTGTGTTTGACGTACTCGTGCATGCTTTCCCCATAGACATCAACGGGGAGAGACGGCAAAAAAAAGGTCTAACACCTGCGATCGTGGAAACAAAAGCTCTGTATTGTAGCCCCATTGATGTCTATAGGGAAAAAGAAACTACAGTTTAAACCTAACACCCTAACATAAACTCTGAGTCTAAACACCCCTAATCTGCTGCCCCTGACATCGCCAACGCCTGCCTACAGTCATTAAACCCTAATCTGCCACTCCCGATATCGGTGCCACCTAAATAAAAATATTAACCCCTAATTTGCCACTCCCGATATCGCCGCCACTACACTAAAGTTATTAACCCCTATTCCCCCACACTCCAACATCGCCACAACTATATTAAAGCTTATAACCCCTATTCCGCTGCTCCCAATATCGCCGTCACCTAAATAAAGCTAATAACCCCTAAACCTCTGGCCTCCCACATCACTACCACTAAATAAACCTAATAACCCCTAAACCTCCAGCCCCCCACATCACAACAACCTAAATTAAACTATTAACCCCTAAACCTAACGTAACCCTAACCCTTACGTAACCCTAACCCTAACATAACAATAACTCTAACACCCCCTAACTTTAACATAATTAAACTAGATCTAAATTAAACTTACACTTATTGCCTAAATAAACCTATTAACCCCTAAACCGCCAGCCCCCCACATCGCAACAACTTTAATTAAACTATTAACCCCTAACCCTAAACCTAACCCAAGCACCACATAACTTTAAAATAATTAAAATAGATCTAAATTAAATTTACAATTATTATCTAAATAATACCTAGTTAAAACTAAATACTTACCTGTGAAATAAAACCTAAGCTAGCTACAATATAACTAATAGTTATATTTTAGCTAGCTTATATTTTATTTTTATTTCACAGGTAAATTTGTATTTATTTTAACTTGGTAGACTAGTTAGTAAACAGTTATTAACTATTTACTTAATACATGATTAAAATAAATACAAACTTACCTGTGAAATAAAACCTAACCTGCCTTACACTAAAACCTAACATTACAAAAAATAAAATACCTACCATCACAAAAAATTAAAAAAACTACTATTACAAAAAAAACAACGAAATTATCCAAAAAATAAAGATTATTCCTATTCTAACACCCTTAATAAAAACACCCCAAAATAAAAAAGAAGCCTAATCTAGAATAAACTACCAAGGGCCCTTAAAAGGGCCTTTGCAGGGTATTGCCCTGAGTTAAACAGCTCTTTTGCTAAAAAAAAAAAAATACAAACACCCCCTAACACTATACAAACCCCCACCCCCCAAACTACCAAGTGCTCTTAAAAGGGCCTTTTGGGGGGCACTTAAAAGGGCCTTTTATAGGGCATTGCCCTAAGTTAAACAGCTCTTTTGCTACAAAAAATAAAACACCCTCTAAAAATATACATTACACAAAATAAAAAACGAAATCATCCAAAATAAAAAAGAATTACACCTAATCTAACAGCCCTATCAAAATAAAAAAGTCCACCCAAAATAAAAAAAACTAGCCTTCAATAAACTACCAATGGCCCTTAAAAGGGCCTTTTGTGGGGCACTGCCCCAAAGATATCAGCTCTTCTATCTGTAAGAAAAACACAAAGACTCCCCCAACAGTAAAATCCACCACCCAACCAATCCCCCAAAATAAAAAACCTAATTCTAAAAAAACCTAAGGTACCCATTGCCCTGAAAAGGGCATTTGTATGGGCATTAGCTCTTTTACTGCCCAGATCCTAAACTAAAAAATAACCCCCCCCCCCCAATAAACCCTTAAAAAAGCCTAACACTAACCCCCTGATGATCCATTTACAGTTTTTGAAGTCCCGCTTGCACGATCTTCATCCCAGAGTTGAAGTCCTGATCCAGGCGGTGAGAAGTCTTCATCCAGACGGGCTCTTCAATCTTCATCCCGGCGGCGATGTCCTGATCCAAGCAGCGAGAAGTCTTCATCCAGGCGGCCTCTTCAATCTTCATCCAGGCGGCATCTTCTATCTTGAACCCAGAGACGCGGAGCGGGTCCATCCTGAAGACATCCGGCGCGGAGCATTCTCTTCATACGGCAGATTAGGGGTTAATAAATTTATTACAGGTTAATACATTTATTATAGTGTTTGCAATGTGGGAGGGCCTCGGTTTAGGGGTTAATAGGTAGTTTATGGGTGTTAGTGTACTTTTTAACACTTTAGTTATGAGTTTTATGTTACAGCTTTGTAGCGTAACACTCATAACTACTGACTTTAGATAGCGTTACAGATCTTGTCATTTTAGTCTATAACACTCGCTTTTTAGCCTCACCGCAAAACTCGTAATACCGGCGCTATGGTAATCCCATGAAAAAAAACGTAATTTTTAGGAGTGCGGGACTGACGTTGCAGTACAGGATAAAAGGCTTGCGGTACACCTATACCGACAAGACTTGTAATGACTGCATTAGGGAAAATGATGCGTTATGGGCCACAATGCTGCTATTTGACTCATAACGCAAAACTCGTAATCTAGTTGAGTGTAATATTTTAGACAAGGATTTTAAAATTCAGATTGATGTTTGATTCAATAGAATCTTAAGCTGACAGCTCAAAGGGATAGCCCACATAACATTAAACTGTCATGATTCAGATACAGCAGAAATTAAAATCACCTCTTTACTGGCATGCTATTTTCAGTGTATTTCTTCCTTCTCTTGAATTTCTTTTTCAGTAAGAAATGTCATCTTATATGCCAGCCCATTTTATAACACCTGTGAAGGGGTGGATTTTAAAAATAGATTGCAATCAGGAGGGGTCAGACAGGTGCAGAGAAAAACCTGGCCCAGCTCTTAAAGGGACAGGAAACCCCAAAATATTATTTCATGATTTGGATAGAACATAGCATTTTAAACAACTTTCCAATTTACTTCTATTATCAAATCTGCTTCATTCTCTTGTTATCCTTTGCTGAAGGAACAACATTGCACTACTGGCAGCTAGCTGTAAACATCTATTTAGACAATCACAAGAGACAAATGTGTGCAGGCACCAATTAGCAGCTAGCTCCCACTAGTGTAGGATATGTGCATATTATTTTCCAACAAGGGATACCAAGAGAACAAAGCACATTTAAAAATAGAAGTACATTTTAAAGTGTTTTAAAATTACACGCTCTATCTGAATCATGCAAATTAAATTTTAATTTCCCTTTAAAATATTCATTGATTGCAAATAAATACATATGATACTCTGATTACATGTTATATTCACAATTATTCCTGCTCAGAATAATAATACATTTACAATATATACATATATTGGTATAAATAAACACAGAGATATGACAGACAACATTGTTTAGAATAAAACAAGGAACTTAGGAACATGTAAATATGTTTGCAAAAGATTTCTGACACAAACACACACACACACACACACACACACACATATATATATATATATATATATATATATATATATATATATATATATATATATATATATATATATATATATATATACAAGTATTTTGCAAGGATATATGTACAAATTCTAGCATTGATAACAATGTAAGAAATAAATAAAAAATATGACTCGTAGAAATACAAATTCACATTCATTTCTGTGAAAGTATCATATAACAAATAAATATAAAGAAAACTTTCTATGAGTTTGTTGAGGTATAAAACAATCTATTTCTTGGACAATAACAGATGAAAAAATAAAATATTAGCTTTAGAGAAATGTGCTTGTTCATGGACAATAATGAAATAATATAAATAAATTTGGGAAAAAACAGAATAACCACGACATTGATGACTGTTAGGGGCCTAGTTATCAAAGCATCAACTATGTTGCATTCGCCGGCGTCAATACGCTCGCCAGACATCGCTGCCGCGGACCTGAATACAATCTCCTTATTTATCAAAAAAAGCTTTCAAAAACATCCGCGTCAAGTACGGTGCGAAGAGCATCGGACTGGTGTTAACTAACAGTCATCGATGTTGCGGTTATTCAGGGTTTTCCCAACTTTATTTATACCATTTCATTACTGTTCATGAACAAGCACATTTCTCTAAAGCTAATATTTTATTTATAATCTGTTAATGTCCAAGAAATAGATTGATTTATACCTCAACAAACAATATCTCATAGAAAGTTTTTTTTATATTTATTCGTTATGTGATACTTTCACCGAAATTAATGTGTATTTCTAGTCATATTTTTTATTTATTTATTAAATTATTATTAATGCTAGAATTTGTACATATATCCTTGCACATACTTGTATATATGTATACTATATATATATATATATATATATATATATATATATATATATATATATATATATATATCCCACAAAAGTGAGTACACCCCTCACATTTTTGTAAATATTTTATTATATCTTTTCATGTGACAACACTGAAGAAATGACACTTTGCTACAATGAAAAGTAGTAAGTGTACAGCCTGTATAACATTGCAAATTTGCTGTCCCCTCAAAATAACTCAACACACAGCCATTAATGTCTAAACCGTTGGCAACAAAAGTGGAAATGTCCAAATTGGGCCCAGTTAGCCAATTTCCCTCCCCGGTGTCATGTGACTCGTTAGAGTTACAAGGCCTCAGGTGTGAATGGGCAGCAGGTGTGTTAAATTTGGTGTTATCGCTCTCACACTCTCTCATACTGGTCACTGGAAGTTCAACATGGCACCTCATGGCAAAGAACTCTCTGAGGATCTGAAAAAAAGAATTGTTGCTCTACATAAAGATTTCCTAGGCTTTAAGAAGATTGCCAAAACCCTGAAACTGTGCTGCAGCATGGTGGGCAAGACCATACAGCAGTTTCCCAGGACAGCTTTCACTCAGAACAGGCCTCGCCATGGTCGACCAAAGAAGTTGAGTGCACATACTCAGCGTCAAATCCAGAGGTTGTCTTTAGGAAATAGACGTATGAGTGCTGCCAGCATTGCTGCAGAGATTGAAGGGGTAGAGGGTCAGCCTGTCAGTGCTCAGATTATGCACCACACACTGCATCAAATTAGTTTTATCGTCCCAGAAGGAAGCCTCTTCTAAAGATGATGCACAAGATTGCCTGCAAACAGTTTGCTGAAGACAAGCAGACTAAGGACATGGATTACTGGAACCATGTCCTGTGGTCCGATGAGACTAAGATAAACTTATCTGATTCAGATGGTGTCAAGCATGTGTGGCGGCAACCAGGTGAGGAGTACAAAGACAAGTGTGTCTTGCCTACAGTCAAACATGGTGGTGGGTGTGTCATAGTCTGGGCCTGTATGAGTGCTGCCGGCTACAGTTCATTGAGGGAACCATGAATGCCAACATGTACTGTTACATACTGAAGCAGAGCATGATCCCCTCCCTTCAGAGACTGGCCGCGCAGTATTCCAACATAATTACCCCAAACACACCTCCAAGACGACCACTGCCTTGCTAAAAAAGCTGAGGGTAAAGGTGATGGACTGGCCAAGCATGTCTCCAGACCTAAACCCTATTGAGCATTTGTGAGGCAACCTCAAACGGAATTATTTTGAGGGGGCAGCAAATTTACACTGTTATACAGGCTGTACACTCACTACTTTACATTGTAGCAAAGTGTAATTTCTTCAGTGTTATCACATGAAAAAAAATAATAAAATATTTACAAAAATGTGAGGGTTGTACTCACTTTTGTGTGATACTGTATGTGTGTGTTATGTCAGAAATATTTTGCAAACATATTTACATGTCCCTAAGTTCCTTTTTTTCTTCTAAACAATGTTGTCATTTTGTCATTTCTGTGTTTATTTATACCACTATATATATATATATATATATTGTAAATGTATTATTATTCTGAGCAGGAATAATTGGGAATATAACATGTAATCAAAGTATCATATGTATTTATTTGCAATCAATTGATATTTTAAAGGGATAGGAAAGTAAAAATGTAAGTTGCATGATTCAGATAGAGCATGTAATTTTAAAACACTTTAAAATTCACTTCTATTTTCAAATGAATACACACATATCCTACACAAGTGGGAGCTAGCTGCTAATTGGTGAATGCACATATTTGTCTCTTGTGATTGGTTAAATAGATGTGTTCAGCTAGCTGCCAGTACTGCAATGTTGTTCCTTCAGCAAAGGATAACAAGAAAATGAAGCAAATTTGATAATAGAAGTACATTGGAAAGTTATTTAAAATTGTATGTTCTATCCAAATCATGAAATAATATTTTGAGATTTCCTGCCCCTTTAAGAGCTGGGCCAGGTTTCTCTCTGCACCTGTCTAACCCCTCCTGATTGCAATCTATTTTTAAAAACCACCCCTTCACAGGTGTTATAAAATGGGCTAGCATATAAGAAGACATTTCTTACTGAAAAAGAAATTTAAGAGGAGGAAATAGACTGAAAACAGCATGCCAGTAAAGAGGTGATTTTAATTTCTGCTGTATCTGAATCATGACAGTTTAAAGTTAGGTTGGCTTTCCCTTTGAGCTATCAGCTTAAGATTCTATTGAATCAAACATCAATTAGAATTTTAAAATCCTTGGAGAGTGGGACCTGTATTACATGGCTGTAACATGATGCACATAGATTTTTCCAAAAAATAAAAAGGAAGTTAGCTATATTATGTTGTGTATTTATTTCATTTGTATCTCTATATCTATTAGTGCAACAAGTTTGGGGCAAAACTTTGCACCAAATATGTAGAAATAATATTGTTCCCTTGCTTTGTGATGAGAGACAAATTTGTAACATAATTCATAAGTAGTAATGTATTTTTCATTTTTATCCCTACTAGTGCACCAAATGTGGAGCAATAATATTGTTTGATTTAGAAATGGTATACAATTTTAATAAAGTTTCTCATTTACTTTTATTATGTAATATACTTCATTCTCTTGCAGCATCGAACATAAGCTTTCTGTATTTTCTGACTCCTATTGAGTTCTATGGTATCCACGACCTCAAGGGTGGCGATTGAAAACCAGGTATGCTGAGTCAGAAAAGCGTAACTGTAGAATTTTTGATAACTTAGTGAGAGCTTCAAATAGTGTTCATTAGGAGGGTGAATGAACACGATTCCACTCGAATACCACGGTTTTCAACTCGCATCTATCTGTGTCGGATTGAGATTGCGGGATCGTATTTTACGTCACAAATTTCAACATTTGCCAATCTTGACGCTTTGATAACTACGGCGGATCAATCTTGCGACAATTACGACTTAGAATTCCAGCGTATTTTCAGTTGACACTTTGATAAATAGGTCCCTTAGTTAACACCAGTCCGATTCTCTTCGCACCGTACTCGACATGCATGTTTTTGACTGCTTTTTTTTATAAATCAGGAGATCGTATTCAGGTCCGTGGCAATGTCTGGCGAGCATATTGATGCCGGTGAATACAACATAGTTGACACTTTGATAAATAGGCCCCTTTGAATGCACATGTCTAGTGGAGAAGTTTCAGGATATAAAATAGAAAATATACATTTTCGACAGTTATACATATTTAGACTAGCAACTGTATTACCAATTTAGATTTCTTTATATCAACTTTCAGGATATTATTTTTTATTTTAACAAAGTTCATTATTTATTAAAGGGACACTGAACCCAATTTTTTTCTTTTGTGATTCAGATAGAGCATGCAATTTTAAGCAACTTTCTAATGTACTCCTAATATTATTTTTTCTTTGTTCTCTTGCTATCTTTATTTGAAAAAGAAGGCATCTAAGTTTTTTGTTTCGGACTCTGGACAGCACTTTTTTATTGGTGGATTAATTTATCCACCAATCAGCAAGGACAACACCGGTTGTTCACCAAAAATGGGCCAGCATCTAAACTTAAATTCTTGCATTTCAAATAGATACCAAGAGAATGAAGAACATTTAATAATAGGAGTAAATTAGAAAGTTGCTTAAATTTCATGCTCTATCTGAATAACGAAAGAAAAAATTTGGGTTCAGTGTCCCTTTAAGAGCTATGCATTAGAGTGAAACAGATTATTGTTAAAATGTGTTCAAGAGGTTGCACACCAAGAACCAACTTATGGATAAAGGTCTGCATGAATATGATTTGAATCAAGAACACTGGCAATAAGGTTTAGAAATAAACTTTCGTGATTCAGATAGGGCATGCAATTTTAAAAAACTTTCCAAATTACTTTTATCATCAAATTTGCTTTGTTCTCTTGGTATTCTTTGGTGAAAGTTAAACCTAGGTAGGCTCATATGCTAATTTCTAAGTCGTTGAAGGCCACTCCTTATCTCAGTGCATTTAAATAGTTTTCACAGCTAGACAGTGCTAGTTCATGTGTGCCATTTAGATAAACATTGTGCTCACTCCAGTGGAGTTATTTATGTGTCAGCACTGATTGACTAAAATGCAAATCTGTCAAAAGAACTGAGATAAGGGGACAGTCTGCAGAAACTTAGATAAAAGGTAATAGAAATGCAATGAAGGGATTATCTATCTTTTTAAACAATAACAATTCTGGAGTAGACTGTACCCTTTAATCAGGGCCGGACTGGGACCAAAAAAAGGCCCGGGCATTTTTGGGCAAAAAGGCCCACTACCCCCCCCCCCCACCCGCTCACTATTTCTTATGCACATACATGCAGCCACACAGCATACACAACACACACGCTACACAGCATTCACATACATGCAGCCACACAACATACAGACAGTACACATCATTTACATACATGCAGGCACACAACACACACACACTACACAGCATTCACATACATGCAGGCACACAACACACTACACAGCATTCACACACAGTACATGCAGACACACTACACAGCATACACACATATATATATATATATATATATATATATATATATAGGGGGACTGGAAAAGTTTGGTCTGGGGGGGCAAGTGCAACCTAGTGGCAGAGGTATAACAACTCTGACCCCTTTCAAGTTTTACATTTAAGAAAATACAGAAGCAAAACACAAAGGGATATGTATAATAATAATATGACTGTTTAAAAATAGAATGTAGTCCTATCAGGTATTGTTTTTAATATAGACAGTAAGTTATAATGATACAAAATAAGTGTGTATATATATATATATATATATATATATATATATATATATATATATATATATATATACATACACACAGCATCTGAAGGACATCCTTTTATTATATGTCACCTCTAGGACTTTACTTTATACATAGCACCACAAGGATTAACTCTCAAGTGAAACCTTTAAACACAGCACCTCTAGTTAGGCTTACCATAATTTTTAGAGATGAAACTGGGACCACTTGGCACGGTGCCAGTGGGGGTGTGGTCAGGGGTGTGGCCAAGGGGCGGGGCATTTGTCGACCAGAACTAATTTTCCATGCACAATTATATTACTACATTTTTTTGCAGCACAATTGTATTACCATCCATAATTAATGATGATGACCCCAGCAGCACAATTATATTACCATCCATAATTAATGATTATGACCCCAGCAGCACAATTATATTACCATAATTAATGATGATGACCCCAGCAGCACAATTATATTACCATAATTAATGATGATGACCTCAGCAGCACAATTACCATAATTAATAATGATGACCCCAGCAGCACAATTATATTACCATAATAATGATGATGACCCCAGCAGCACAATTATATTACTATAATTAATGATGATGACACCAGCAGCACAATTATATTACCATAATTAATGATGATGACCCCGGCAACACAATATATTACCATAATTAACGATCATGAGCACAGCAGCACAATAATTGTGCTGCTGGGGTTACTCATCATCATTAATTATAATTGTGCTGCTGGGGTCATCATAATTAATTATGTTAATTTAATTGTGCTGCTGGGGGTCAACATCATCATTAAATTAATTAATGTTATTAATTATGTTAATTTAATTGTGCTGCTGAGGTCATCATCATTAATTATGTTAATATAATTGTGCTGCTGGGGTCATCCATCATCATCATCATTAATTTAATGATGAGTTGACCCCAGCAGCACAATTATATTGACATAATTAGTGACAATAATTTATTTAATGAGGATGACCCCAGCAGCACAATTATATTAACATAATTAGTGACATCAATTAATTTAATGATGACCCCAGCAGCACAATTATATTAACATACTTAATGACATGATGACCCTAGCAGCACAATTATATTAACATACTTAATGATGTGATAACCCTAGCAGCACAATTATATTAACATAATTAATGATAATGACCCCCAGCAGCACAATTATATTAACATAATTAATTACATTAATGAAGGTAATATAAGTGTGCTGCTAGGGTCATCATCATTAATTATGTTAATTTAATTGTGCTGCTGGGGTCATCATCATTAATTATGTTAATTTAATTGTGCTGCTGGGGGTCATCATCATTAATTATGTTAATATAATTGTCCTGCTGGGCATCACTAATTATGTTAATATAATTGTGCTGTTGGGGTCATCAATCATCATCATTAATTTAATGATGATGAGTTGACTCCAGCAGCACAATTATATTGACATAATTAATGACCAGCAGCACAATTATTAGTTTACCATCCATAATTAATGATGATTGATGAGTGACCCCAGAAGCACAATTATTAATGGAGATATCTAATAATATAAATGAATAATAACACCACATAGCAGATAGAGATAGCAGCCTAAGATATGTGGTTGCATATGAAAAAAGGAAAAGATCAAGTAATATTGTATTGTAGTAAGTAACTCACACGTACTTATCATTATCAGCAAGAAGATCTGCAAAAGTCAAGAATTTTTTTTTTTGTTGGTATTTGCTTCAGCAACAGGAAGCCACAGTGTGCAGCCCCATGATGCGTTCTCCTAAGTTGAAGGCGCCTAAAACACTGAGTGTGAAGCAGAGGTGGAGCACATGTTATCAGTCGGATTCTGTGACCCGTCTGTTGCAGGAATGTGGTGACGTCACGGTCGCACATTCCGACGGGCAGCAGACAGCTGTAAAAGGCAGTGCATGCTGCATGCCCAACAAAGCTAAATTCACAGATTTGCCGGTGTTCTATCATTCCAGCTAATTCATCAGACTACGCTAGTCTGATGAATTTGCTGGAATGATTGATAGAACACCGGCGGCCGGGACAAAAATGAAAAACGGGTGGGACACTGGGACAGGGGCTCAAAACAGGGACAATCCCGGTAAAAACGGGACGTATGGTAAGCCTACCTCTAGTTAACCCTTTTCATCACAGTCAACATAGCACCTACAGAACTCTCTTATATGTAGAACTAGGAGACACAGTTTGAATAGCTCATTATTGTCTGCATATGGATCTGGGAGTGTTCAGCTGCTTCACTTCACAAAACAGAAATAATAAATAAAGGCAACACACAGTAGATAACAGGTGGTAGGGGTGTGGGGGGAAAGGGGGCATTCCCCAAGTCAATAAAGAAGCAAAATGCAATACCTACATTAAAAGCATAGTGCATATTAAAGCCTGCTATCACCTTATATGTGAAAGTGTCAAAGTGATTCTTACCAGGCTCTACTCCAGATTTTGTGTCTATCTTCTGGATAGGCAGAGTGAAGAGGAGGAGTCAACAAGAGGGAGGAGAGAGATGTCGATTTCAAACTCAGCTGGATGGGAGATGGGAGAGATCTCAGAGACAGGTCTGTGTTAGGCAGGGAAAAAAGCACTCACGCTGGATGCAGGGACTGAGCTTCAAGAGCCATCTCATGGCACTCCTGTCTGCTAGGACCCGGTAGCACTGTGCTGTCTCACTGTAACTGACAGCTCTCTGCACTGAACAAGGGAAGAAAAGCATCAGCACATTTTTTTAGAAGCCTGGCCCTGAACTGATGGCATGCTACAAACACTGGTAAAGCTGCAGGGTTGCTAGTAGCCATCTGCTCAGCACAGCGTGTCAGTATTACAGCAGGGCAGGCAGGAGGACTGACATCATATGGACACTAAAACGCTCAGTTCCTGCATGCAGTGCTAGTTCTGTCCCTCCTTTCTCATAGAGCCTGCACGCCGCGGTTCTTGTAGACTGACACTGTAGGCTTTGTAAGTATAAATGATCATCACTAACTAAACAATCTGTTTAGTTAGTAATGATCATTTATACTAACTCTGTACAAAAATGATCAGATTCATTCAGCTTAATTCATCAGACTCTGCAGCGGCTCCCACCTCCCCCAAATTGATTCTCATCCAACCTGTTACCACACTCTCTGGTGGTGTCTGTCTGACTGTCACTCACAGCAGCCCCCCAAAATGTCAGGCAGCCTCTGCGAACGCCTGTAGTCACCTGCTGCAGCTGCTGTGTAGGCTTGCTAGCCTAATTTAACATACATAAGATCAATGATCATTGCCAGGCTTGCCAGACCAGCAAATTATTGTTTAACAAAAACGCAACCTACCTCACCTGTTGTTCTATCGCAGTGTTCAGTGCTGTGACTGCTGTGAGTGGTGCGTGTCTCTCTGCTGCAGCTGCCGCCTGCCTGACCTGAGCCTCACCTCAGCCTGTGGTTCTTTTCCCGCCCGGCACCAAGAGGAAATTGTGTGCGCTGGCGCATGAATGACATGCTTGACTCTTGAGTCCTCCCCAAAATGGCCGCAGAGAAATAACAATGGGCCGGCCTCCTAATAAAAACGGTCCTCTGGCTGGCTCTGCTCTCTCAGATTGATGCCTGAATGATTATGTTTATGCAACATATAATACCGGCCGGTATTACATGTTGCATAAACATAATCATTATATTATTCACAACAAATAATTTGGGCACTCGGTATGTGGGGGGCCTAAGATGACCGGCGGCCCACCGGGCAAATGCCCGGTATGCCCTATGGCCAGTCCGGGCCTGCCTTTAATGCACCAATATTTTGGTTTTTAGATTGTCTCCATTTCAGAATAAGCCTAGGTTTTAATATATATATATTGTGTGTGTGTGTGTATATATATATATATATATATATATATATATATACACATATATATATATATATATATATATAGTGTGTGTGTATATAGTGTGTGCTGTTCCAATCAGCCAATAGAATGCGAGCTCAATCCTATTGGCTGATTGCATCAGCCAATTGGAATTTTTCCCCTTTAATTCCGATTGGCTGATAGAATTCTATCAGCCAATCAGAATTCAAGGGACACCATCTTGAATGACGTCCCTTAAAGGAACATTCATTCTTCGTTAGCTGTGGAAAGAAGAGGATGCTCCGTGCCGGATGTCTTGAAAATGGACCCGCTCCACGCCGGATGGATAAAGATAGAAGATGCCATCTGGATGAAGACTTCTGCCGGCTTGGATGAAGACTTCGGCCCGCTTGGATGAAGACTTCTCCCGGCTTCATTGAGGACTTCTTGCGGCTTGGATGAAGACTTCTCCCGGCTTTGTTGAGGATGGATGTCCAGTCTTCAAAAACTGTAAGTGGATCTTCGGGGGTTAGTGTTAGGTTTTTTTAAGGGTTTATTGGGTGGGTTTTATTTTTAGCTTAGGGTTTGGGGCAGAAAAAGAGCTAAATGCCCTTTAAAGGGCAATGCCCATCCAAATGCCCTTTTCAGGGCAATGGGGAGCTTAGGTTTTATTTAGATAGGATTTTATTTGGGAGGTTTGGTTGTGTGGGTGATGGGTTTTACTGTTGGGGGATTGTTTGTATTTTTATTTACAGGTAAAAGAGCTGATTTCTTTAGGGCAATGCCCCACAAAAGGCCCTTTTAAGGGCTATTGGCAGTTTAGTTTAGGCTAGGTTTTTTTTTATTTTGGGGGGGCTTTTTTATTTTGATAGGGCTATTAGATTAGGTGTAATTAGCTTAAATATTTGATCATTTATTTTTAGTTTGTGTAATTAAGTGTTTTTTTTTTGTAATTTAGTTAATTGTATTTAATTAATGTAATTGCTTTAATTGTAGTGTAAGGTTAGGTGTTAGTGTAAGACAGGTTAGGTTTTATTTTACAGGTAAATTTGTATTTATTTTAGCTAGGTAGCTAGTAAATAGTTAATAACTATTTACTAACTATTCTACCTAGTTAAAATAAATTCAAACTTAGCTGTGAAATAAAAATAAAACCTAATCTAGCTACAATGTAACTATTAGTTATATTGTAGCTAGCTTAGGGTTTATTTTACAGGTAAGTATTTAGTTTTAAATAGGAATTATTTAGTTAATGATAGTAATTTTTATTTAGATTTATTTTAATTATATTTAAGTTAGGGGTGTTAGGGTTAGACTTAGGGTTATGGGTTAATAACTTTACTATAGTGGTGCTGACGTGGGAGGCGGCAGATTAGGGGTTAATAAATGTAGGTAGGTGGCGGCGACATTGGGGACGGCAGATTAGGGGTTAATCAATATAATGTAGGTGTTGGCGATATTGGAGGCAGCAGATTAGGGGTTAATAAGTGTAATGTAGGTGTCAGCGAAGTCAGGGGCAGCAGATTAGGGGTGTTTAGACTCAGGGTTTATGTTAGAGTGTTAGGTGTAAACATAAGTTTTCTTTCCCCATAGGAATCAATGGGGCTGCGTTACGGAGCTTTATGCTCCTTTATTGCAGGTGTTAGGCTTTTTTTCAGCCGGCTCTCCCCATTGATGTCTATGGGGAAATCGTGCACGAGCACATAAAACCAGCTCAAAGCAGAGCTGGTATTGGAGTGCGGTGTGGAGCTCAATTTTGCTCAACGCTCACTTATTGCCTGCTAACGCCGGGTTTATGCAAACCTGTAATAGCTGTGCTATAGAGAGGTGAGCAGTGGAAATAACTTGCAAGTTAGTACCGAGCCGCTCATAACGCAAATCTCGTAATCTAGCCGTACAATAATAATAATAATAATAATAATTGATAATAAATAAAAAAAAAAATTTATAATTTTTTTTTAAATATATAAGAAATTACATGGAAAAATAATTCATAATTAGTGTGCGCTAGAGTGAAAAAACAAAACGATTCTTGTGAATTCTATCCTTAATCTTAAAGTGACAGGAGTGAAATGGAAAATATGAGTGAATGTCTAAAGTGAATTACAATTACCTTAAAGGTACATCTACATCAATGTACATGTGTATGATGTGTGTGTGAAAAAGTTGTAATCTCATCTGGTTCAATACCAGAATGAAAAAAATGCATTTTCCTAATCTATACCTGAATTAATAATTCATACATTAAGTGTTACAATTTGGTTAATTATTAATAATTGGTGAAAGTGATATGGTTAGTTAAAACCAATGTGAAATCAAATGCACCCTGTGAAAAACAAATTTGAATGGAAAGTAAAGTGCAGAAAGTGAATACAATTGAATACATGTTCCCTATGTATTCATCCGATGCTCATTCACAAATTGTGTCTGACTTGCTAAAAAAGAATCAAGTTCATATACTTCATATACCCTATATACTCAATTTTATAAACATTTTTTTAAAAATTGTGTATATTACTGTATTTTTTGAAAAAGAGCCGGTATCAAACATGTATTCCTAATTGTTTCATGCACATGTAAGGCTCATATGAACATAGAGTAATTATTCTGTTCATTTAAACCTTTCGGATGTACACTATCCATTAGGTATATCCATTTAGGCACAGATTTCAATAAGGCCTTTTCAAGATTTCCTCCTCTTAATCCCAATGATATCTTTTGTATGCCATAGCATCCTAATTCTGATGTTTTGGGTTGATGCTGTTTGAAGAAATGTGCGGATGTAATCTTTTTGTCCTTGAACAGATCTTTGGGAGCATTACAAATGTTTCTAAGGTGTTCCATGACTCTGGTGTGTAATTTTCTTTTTGTCATGCCAATATAAGTCAGTGGACATTTGCATTATAGGGCATAAATAACTCCAGTGGTATTGCAGCTGATGTAGTTTTCTATTTTGTGTTCTTTCTGTAGTTTATCTTTTTCTTTATCATATGGTTACAAGAAGAGCAGGTGCCACAAGAAAATTATCCTTGTTCCACTGATTTTAATTTTTTGCTTTTCTTTACAAAGTGACTGGGACTTAGGATTTATTTTAGGTTCCTCGCTCTCTTGTAACTAATTTCAATTCTATCCCTAATTAGATCTTGGATCTATGGATCCGCTTGTAATATGTGCCAATTTTGTTGAATTCTTTTTACAATTTGTTTGGTTTGATGATTATAAGTCAATACCAATCTGATTTTTCTTTTTGACTTTCAGCAATTCAGATCTTTGCGTTTTAACAGCTCTTTTCTTGGCTTTGAGGACGTATCTTCTACTGTATCCACTTGAGTGTAGCCTATTTTCAAGCTCCAGTGCTCTATTTTTAAAGGATTTTTCATCTGAACAATTTCTCTTGAGTCTCAAAATTTCCCCAATGGGCAAAGATTTTATGGTATTGGGTGCATGAGCACTAGTTGAATGGAGTATATTGTTGGTAGCCGTCTCCTTTCTAAATAAATCTGTACTTAAAGACCCATCGTTTTCTTTATAAATCTGTAAATCAGCCTGATGAAACAGTGTATCCACTGAGAAACACGTTGTTGTCTATGTGATTGATACAATAAACACTTTTTTTATCAAACGTTTCTTATACACTTTTATCCTTTGGGTATCTATGTGGTTTGAATAACCAGCATTACTCAATAATACTGGATCCATCTACACCAGCCTTTTTTAGAAGATGGAGACCTTGCATCTGGTTCCTGACGCTAAAGGCGAGTTAGCCAGACTACTCTTAAATATCTGGCCTGTGAGTACAGCACTTGAAAGTACTTTATTAAATGTGAGTACAAATTGTATACACATTTGTATCTTTGTGTTATATGAACATACTACGCTATGGGTGCCTTCTTTTGATTTGTTTTGATTATTGAAAAATGATTGGCCATCTCACTCCATAAGAGCTGCCTGCCCACCTTTTTCCATTGCCTTGTGGATTGATCTTCCTATATCAGATCCCTTTTTGGGAACACAAGGGACATATGAGAACCTACATGAAAGTAACTTTATATTAACATCTATTTTATGAACACTGGATTGAATACCAACCAAATGTTGGACATTTTATATTCCATATTTTATATGTGTTTGTCTTGTGATATATCTTCTCCTATGCACTAATTAGTGTGTACCAATATTTGGAAATATTGATTTTAGTGTTTTTTGTAATTGTCATAAGCACATTATTGCATTTCACACAGGCGCACCTATTATCTTCCTTGTCTGGTAGAGTTTGTTGTAACATTCTGAAATAGGATATCGTCGATATACCTAATCCACAGAGGAATTTTGTTTGTATATATATCATTTTTACCAAAGAAGATCACGTAAAATATACTCCAAACATTTATAGTCAATATCAAATTTGAATTATTAATCTTTAATATTATTATTTCTATACAGAAAGATTGTAACGATTGTATCTAGGACACTATAAAAACAATTCTTTCTAGGACACTATAAAAATGTCTAATACATAGTATAACTATAGAATTGTCCAAACTATAGTACTGATATACATTTACAATAATATTAATTTTTATTTGGGTTAAAGGTTTATTCAAATTCACAACCAGATGTAAAGACAACATAACATGTAAATAATTTTTCCAAAAACTTTTACATTAAAACGAGAAATCAATAACATTTCTTCTGTCAGTAGGACAGTTTTTATTAGAAACAATATGTATTCCTCAAAACAATGAGGATTAGTAATAGACTTCAATAGCCATTTATTCAATGCAATCAGGTATATGCCCAGCTTTACTTGTTTAGGCATCTGTTTCAATGCGGTATACTACCAATATAGATCTGTGTTAGATCTCGTCCCAACATGATTTCAAGTCTCATGTCAGTCAAAGTATGAATAGCCTTGATTGGAATAGAATTGAAGAAGGGGTAGGACTTAGGTATTAAAACACCCGGGGACACCGACGCATCACCTTTTGAAAAAGCCATAATCCAAACAGCGAAACATGTCAAGGGAGGGTGTTGAAATGTCCAACACCTTTAGTTTTTAAATTTAGCAGTTAGGATCCGATGCCAATACTTATTTAAAAATATTATTTAACTTGGACTCAGTGAACGTAATTTCAGTAGTTATATTGTAACTTAGTATTCTGTCAATGTGTAGACAACTACAAGGTGGATAACACACGGCAACTGCCGTCAAGATACAAACTACTCTAAACTGTACTTTAGAATAATCATTTAGAAATGGTAGGATTAATTAGTATCCTGATATAAACAAATACAATATTATATTAGCACAATTTAATGATAATAACCGATGAACTCGGTATCTGCTTACAATATAACATAGGTAATCGTAACAGAACACAGTGCAGCGTGACAGCACCAAAGCAGTTAAATATGAAGAGTTTGGTTTATTTATGCTATCGGGGTTCTGCAAAATTGCAAACAAACATATCGATTATATTTGCAGTATTTATGATCTCTTTTTGTAAGATACTGCAGATACTTAAAGGTTTACAATAAGAACAATCACTATACATACATTGTGCAAAGTCAAAATAGAAAACCGTTGAATCTTACCAGGAAGTCCTGGCTCACGATGTTACTTTCAAACCACTTTTAGGGTAATTGTAGATATACTATCCAATTAGCAACTATAAATGATAGTACACTAAGTAACTGAAATATATTAGGAGTAGTAAACAGTAACTCCAACTGGCATTTAGGGTATTTGGTGCATAAAAAGGATAAGATACAATAATATTAATAAAGGAATTATACTTTGTTTCATTTTTTGTGTGCTTTCATTATAAACTAGTCCTAAGCCCGTGTACACGGGCCATTTTTTGCAGTACAGCGGTCCCACCTGTTGCTCTCTCTCTATCCCCCAACTCTTTTGCTCTCTCTTTCTCCCCTCTCTTTTGCTCTCTCTCTCCCCCCTCTCTTTTGTTTTCTCTCTCCCCCCTCTGTTTTGCTCTCTCTCTCCCCCCGTTCTTTTGCTCTCTCTCCCCCTCTTTTGCTGTCTCTCTCCCTCTCTTTTGCTCTCTCCCCCTCTTTTGCTGTCTCTCTCTTCCTCTTTTGCTGTCTCTCTCCCTCTCTTTTGCTCTCTCTCTTCCCCCCTCTTGTTTGCTCTCTCTCTCCTCTCGTTTGCACTCTCTCTCTCCTCTCATTTGCTCTCTCTTTTCTCTCTTTTGCTGTCTCTCTCCCTCTCTCCCCCTCTCTTTTGCGCTCTCTCCCCCTCTCTTTTGCACTCTCTCCACCTCTCTTTTGCGCTCTCTCCCTCTCTCTTTTGCACTCTCTCCCCCTCTCTTTTGCGCTTTCCTCCCCATCTCTTTGCGCTCTCTCCCCTCTCTTTTGCACTCTCTCCACCTCTCTTTTGCACTCTCTCCCTCTCTCTTTTGCACTCTCTCCCCCCTCTCTTTTGCGCTTTCCTCCCCATCTCTTTTGTGCTCTCTCCCCCCCCTCTTTTGCGCTCTCTCCCCCTTTCTTTTGTGCTCTCTCCCCCTTTCTTTTGTGCTCTCTCCCCCTCTCTTTTGTGCTCTCTCCCCCCTCTCTTTTGTTCTCTCTCCTCCTCTCTTTTGTTCTCTCTCCTCCCTCTCTTTTGTGCTCTCTCACCCCTCTCTTTTGTACTCTCTCCCCCCTCTCTCCCCCTCTCGTTTGTGCTTTCTCCCCCCTCTCTCCCCCTCTCTCCTCTCTCTTTTGTGCTCTCTCCCCTTTCTTTTGTGTTCTCTCCCCCCCTCTAATATGTGCTCTATCCCTTTCTATTTTGCGCTCTTTCCCCCTCTCTTTTGCGCTCTTTCCCTCCTCTCTTTTGCGCTCTCTCTCCTCTCTCTTTTGTACTCTTTCCCCCCTCTCTTTTGTGCTCTTTTCCCCCTCTCTTTTGTGCTCTCTTCCCCCTCTCTTTTGTGCTCTCTCTCCACTCTCCCCCCCTCTCTTTTGTGCACTCTCCCCCTCTCTTTTGCTGTCTCTCTCCCTCTCTTTATCCTCCCTCTTCTGCTCTAATCTCTCTATCCCCCCTCTTTAGAGCTCTCCTGTCTTGGCAGTGAGCCCAGGCATCTGGCCCCGCCCGCATCATGCCCGGACCCGTCCAAGTCACGTCCGGGCCCCGCCCACATCACACCCACCCGACCACGCCCACATTGCACCCGCCGGCCATGCCCACTACACCACACGCCAGATCAGTTGAAAGACCAGGTGTGTTTGTCCTCGCGCATGACAGCTTCGGACAAACACACTTGGCCTTTTATTATATAGGATGCATAATACATTGTACTCAAAAGTGTATCAATTATTCCTTATATTTATACTACAATTAGTAACCATCTGAACAATTGAACACTGTTGAAAAATCCCTGCAACACCTATACATAAATCTTGGTTGTACCTTTATAAGGACAGGGTATTTATTATCACGCCTACCTATTCTATGCCTATCAATTCTATCCCTCTAAACTGAAGAGTTAGGATCTATGTCTTCATATAGCAGTATATAGTTACCTACAAAATATCAGCAGTGCAAATAATAATATACTGAGAGTGCATCCTTGAATCCTAACTGTGTTTTTACAGTCACACACCACTATAATTTTTTAAATTTAAATAAGCATTAAACGTTATATTTTAAATCAATTCTAAGACCACTACCCCTAACCATTTGATGTCTCGATTATAAGGGGAGATGGAAGTGCTATTAAAGTGCATTCTTCGTCCAGTCAAATTTCTCTTTTTGACTAAATTGTAGTAAGGGAGGAAATGTGGTGATTCTGACAAAACAGGATAATGTGTGTGAATGTTTGAGACAATTGAACACAATATGAAGTTCTACTAAGTGATCCTACAATAAGTTATAAGATCACACTTGATACATTTTTGTTGGAGGCTTTCAAGGAAGGCACCATTAACAATAATGAATATAGATATATAAAAAAAATAATTTCCAGTGGTACCCACTTTCTATACAATCCCAAAGTTACATAAGAACAAAACCTCCCCCTCCCGGAAGACCCATTGTATCTGGAATTAATGGCCTATGTGAAAACATTGGCAAATTTGTTGACTGGTGCTAACATCCACATCTATTGTCACTACCATCAAATATCAAGGATACTAGAGATGTTCTAAAAAAACTTGACAATATTAGTGTTACTTCAACAACACTGTTGGTATCAATAGATGTGGAACTTTATACTCATGCATCCCACACACTTTAGGCATTGAGGCCATAAAATATTATTTAATGCAGAGGACAACAGTATGAGAAACTTTGTACTTTTGCTGCTCCAATTTTTATTGGAACATAATTACTTTACTTTTGACAAGAAATTTTACAGACAATTGATGGGTACGGCAATGGGGGCATGTTGTGCCCCCTCTTATGCCTGCCTATACCTGGGTATGTGGGAGGCCCAGAATATCATTCATATATCAGCAGATTATGGCCAATCAATTTAGTTATGGATATGTTATATGGATGATGCCCTCCTCCTATGGAATGGCATGAATTTATGAAAATCCTCAATAATAACATTTGGATTTTTAAATTCACTTATGAATACAGTGAAAAATAATTAACTTTCCTAGACCTGAAAATGATCAAAGAAGGGGACACAATAGTCACTGAATCATATAGAAAACCAACCACAGCAAATAGTAGCAAGCTAGTAATTATCATCCTAAGAGTCAAATTGAGTCTATTCCTATGGGGCAGTTTCTAAGACATAGTAAAAACTGCTCCACAGTTGAGGTATTTAAAATTCATGCTATGGATCAGACAAAAAGATTCAAAGCCAGGGGTTATCCCAATAAATGCATCAAAAAAGGTTATAAAAGAGCTAGGAATTCTGAGCATTATATTCTCCTTTATAAAGATAAAGAATGGAAGAAACCTATTGTTAGATATATTTCAACATATAATGATAGATGGAAGGATATTAGAGCTATACTTAGAAACATTGGGATCTGCTTACTATAGATTCAGATTTAAGAGATATAGTGGGTGAATTTCCTTCACTCACAGCTAAAAGTGCACCATCACTTAAAGACAAACTAGCCAATAGTCATTTTGTGGATAATAGTACTAATGTGAATTGGTTAGCTAAGAAGAAGAAAGAAAATGGTTATTTTATATGTGGCAAATGTGTAATATGTAAGTTTATAATGAAAGGAAACAAAATTACCAATCTTGAAGGGAAACGTTTCAAAGTAAAGGGACATATTAACTGTAAAAGTAGTGGAGTCATATTTCTAGTAACCTGTACATGTCAAAAGTTGGCGTGTTACACCTGGAGCCTGTTACACCTGGAGCCTGCTAACTTTTCACACCCTGATTGAAGTACAATAAGTGTCCATTTTCAGCATTGAAGTGCCTTTGCAGCAAATTGTGAGCTCTATTACAAGCTGCATGAGCGGAGAACTTTTCAATTACATACCTGTGTGAATCCGGTGAGTTTTAAGATAGAGGGGTAGCTCTGGGATGACCGTGGAACTGATTATAACGAGTATATGGTCCAGTGAGTTCTGGGCTTCATATGCCTTTTGAACCCGGTCTTCAATGTTCACTCTAGGAGGAATTCCACTATCTGCTTCCATTACTGTGCTTTACTAACACCTGACCCAGGACTGTTATATCTGTACATTTTTGGGTATGTTTGCTAAAAAAATTACCCTCCATAAATAATCAATCTTTGTTTTGCTTGGCTTGACTAACGAACTGCCTTGTTAATCCATTTGAAATTTGCTGGACACAAGATTACTTCTCTATACTTTTTGTGGACAATGTAACCACTGTATCAAATATATGTGGTATATTCTTGGGACTTTCATACCAGTAACCTTTAATAAGGGCTCAATATCTGTCTACTTTTAAGGATTGCTCACATTATGCTTTATTTCATTAGCATGTATAGTATCTTATGTTGCATTGATTGTGTTTAAATAATTATGCTTAATAAATATTTTTTTCTGTTTTGCTGAGAATTTGGGCTCTTTGGGATTACATGCACACCAGTATCTTTCTTACTTTTTGTCCTATATATAAGTTTTTGCCGGATCAGGCCATCTAGATACTTTCTTTAATTTAATTTAATTTAATTTAATATATATATATATATATATATATTAATATATATATATATATATATATATATATATATATATATGTGTGTGTGTGTGTGTGTGAATTCAAATCTTCTTAACTAATCTTTTTTTAATTTTAGCTAACAAAAAATCTAAAGAACTTACGCCTAGAGTTAGAGTTTTGTCGGTAAAGACCTGCGGTGCTAACGAGCCTTTTTTTCCAGCGCACCCTTAAAACAACACTGGTATTACGAGAATGAATGTCTGAATGGCTGCGTTAGCCTCAGAAAAGTGAGCGTTGAGCATAATTTAGCTCCACTTCAATCCTCAATACCAGCGTTGCTTACGGTAGCGGTAAGCTGGAAAAACGTGCTCGTGCACGATATCCCCATAGGAAACAATGGGGCTGAGCTAGCTGAAAAAAAACTAACACCTGCAAAAAAGCAGCGTTCAGCTCCTAACGCAGCCCCATTGTTTCCTATGGGGAAACACTCTCTAAGTCTACACCTAACACCCTAACATGAACCCCGATTCTAAACACCCCTAATCTTACACTTATTAACCCCTAATCTGCCGTCCCCGCTATCGCTGACACCTGCATTATACTATTAACCCCTAATCTGCCGCTCCGGACACCGCCGCTACCTACATTATAGCTATGAACCCCTAATCTGCTGTCCCTAACATCGCCGACACCTATATTATTATGATTAATCTATAATCTGCCCCCCCAACATCGCCGCCACTTACCTACACTTATTAACCCCTAATCTGCCGACCAGACCTCGCCGCCACTATAATAAATGTATTAACCCCTAAACCGCCACACTCCCGCCTTAATCTCCTGCCCCCAACGTCGCCGCTACTATAATAAAGTTATTAACCCCTAAACCTAAGTCTAACCCTAACACCCCCCTAACTTAAATATCATTTAAATTAATCAAACTAAATTTATTAACATTAAATAAATTATTCCTATTTAAAACTAAATACTTACCTATAAAATAAACCCTAATATAGCTACAATATAACTAATAGTTACATTGTAGCTATTTTAGGATTTATATTTATTTTACAGGCAACTTTGTATTTATTTTAACTAGGTACAATAGCTATTCAATAGTTAATAATTATTTAATAGCTACCTAGTTAAAATAATTACAAAATTACCTGTAAAATAAATCCTAACCTAAGTTACAATTACACCTAACACTATACTATCAATAAATTAATTAATTAAATAAATTAACTACAATTAGCTAAAATTAAATACAATTAAATAAACTAAACTATAGTACAAACCCCCCCCACTAAATTACAGAAAATAATAAACAATTACAAGAAGTTTAAACTTAATACACCTAATCTAAGCCCTCTAATAAAATAAAAAAGCCCCCCAAAATAATAAAATGCCCTACCCTATCCTAAATTACAAAGTAATCAGCTCTTTTACCAGCCCTTAAAAGGGCTTTTTGCGGGGCATTGCCCCAAAGTAATCAGCTCTTTTACCTGTAAATAAAAATACAATACCCCAGGGTGTGTCCGGACGGCAGCCATTACAGATGGAAAAAAGCAGAGCTCTAAGAAATGCTACTCTAATTTAACAAACTTGAAATATCCTATAAATGATCCAGTAACTTGTGATATTCAGGCATCTAAAGTTCATCTCCACCTGGATGTACTCTTACCTCACGGCCTTACTCTTCTGCTGACCAGTTCCGGACCATATAACTTTAGGCCGTGGCCTTACAAATACTTAACAATACTTCCCCCCCCCCAGGCTTCCCGGGTAAAACAGAAGTAACTAACTTGCTCAGCTATAGCTTTTCTAAACCACCAATGGAGTAAATACCAGCGGATTTCACATATCCACATACAGGTATATCATCTTCGCTTGTTGAAAAGAAATCATGAAGGAGGATCTAAATATGATAATAGCGCTTCTGAAAGGGCTTGAGAGAGAGATGACAGATGGATTTAACCAGCTTGTTGCCGACATACGGGAGGCATTCAAGCCGGAGGACAGCACTGTTTCACCTATCATAGGAGAGGAGACAGTACGGAAGCACCCGCAGAGTGTGCGAGCGGTTGATATCCCAACACTCTCTCACAGCACCACGTACCCAGCACAGGGTAATGCAGAAAAACCAACCCGCTCCCTGATGAGCCCTGCTCCGGAGGTGGCGGCCAGAACGGAGCAGAAGATGAGATTTACCCAGCATCAGTTGGAACAAAGTACTTACTCGCTTTTTATCCTCCACACGTGTCATTGCTTCTGAGACAGCGGGCTCGATCGGATATGCCTACACGACTTTCCTTTAGTGTCCTGCAGATCCAAGCTGCTTTGAGCCTCAGGTGGGAGAGCAGATTACTTTTTTCTAAAGACTCGCAGCACAGTCTGGACACGGGGTAGACATCTCCTTCATGGTCTAGCCTTGATGCTAGTGGGGTGGGTTGATAGACCCACACTGGAAGATAATTTTAGGGGCACAGATGAGTAAGGGCTTAATGTGACTGCCATTCTAGATATATATCAGCATCTGGCCCTATCATCAAACCTTTACCCAAGACGTACCTTTAACCCTTATGTTCCAGTTTACCTAATATTCATTTACACCTGTTGCCTTACTATAAGGCGTGTTTATCACTGTTTGGCTTGTGGGTTGGATGTGCATAGAACTAAGTACTAATTTAAGGTTTGAGATATTATAAACCACGTGGGTTATCGCTTGTTACTTGTTTTATTTAAAGAAAAAAAAAAATGAAGTCTATCACTCACTGACTCATGATCTGGCATATGATGGTGCACTTGGATTTGGAAATATACGGGTGCTGTCGCAATATTATGTATGTATTCACTAGGCAGTTAGATCTCCTTATGGGCCTTAGATTATATAGGAGCACATGGAGTCAACACAGAGTCATTCTATATACATCATTTAAAAACATACAGCCCAGCTACTATATAATACTATCTCCACAGGAGATGCTACAAGCAAGATGGGGCCATAATTCTCCTGGCTTATTCTAGTATGCTGTAGATTATGCAATTCCCCCTGCCCCTTATAATCAATAGAATCCATTGGCCCCGATATTTACCATGTGTTATAGCAATTTATTAGAACATGAGTGCCTAATAGCTATACTTCACATCATTATATGCCCTTTCACTAGATATATTAGTAATGTCTGCTTTATTTCCAAATGAACCCTTAGGTCTTTTTATGTATCTAAACCTAGTTTATATTGCAGTGTAATCTATATGCTTATCTTCTTTTTGTATAGTCAACATGCGGAATTGTTGATGTTTTTTTTTTTTTCCCTTTTTTACTTATGTATATAAACACGAATGTATGTTTATGTTGTCGTTCCTGGAGACAGTTGTATAGCATGTATCCAGGGAAAAAGCATTAGCATATATACCTTATGGCCTAAAAAGGGTATAGGTTGCCTATGTACTCATATTTTGTCACCCCTTCAGGATCTCATTCATATCCCTTGTTAGTCCAGCTATGTAGTCTGGTCTCAGTATCTGTCCCGGACCCTTGCTGCTTTAGTAGTCAGCTGCCTTCACCCTACTATGCCCCATAGCTAATACTTATCCCTAGCAGGTAATTCTCCACCTTCTATTATTAATTTCCCCACACTACATATTCCTCCTACTATTTTATATACTCCCATATCTGACCATATGAAAACATGTGCGCTAATAGCTACTACCATTCTCAAGCCATAGTTTGCTGACCCTCTTGTATTATATACTCCTTACTAGATGGATTTTACACCTCTTGCAAAACTTACTAAAACTCCGCCATTATTGTTCAGTACTCCTAATATCCTTAACCCTTTAAGGACACAGCTTTCAGTTTGCTCAATTGTTTTATGACGGAAAAATTACATCATATGTCCTTAAGAGGTTAAAGTTACGTGCTATTTTATACATCTTAGCTCAATAACTTGTGATATAAGTGGTGCTTACCCACTGATTGTTATTGACAACTATAAGATCTCCCCCCTCCCTTAGTATATACCCACTTATATATATTTCCTGAAGCTCATAAAGAGCTGCCCTTCTGACTACTAGTTGTCTTTTATATTACTAGACCATTTGGCCAAAAAATTTGGCTCTTAACTAGTCAGCCTAATATGCTATTGTATTTTAAAAATGAGGATTTCATGTAGATGCTATTGTAGTATCTTATTCTGTTATGATTATTCTAATTAAGTGTGTTTGTTGAAACATCTTGCTTTGTCATTGTTTATGCTCTCTGGGTTTTTAAACAGTCTCATTGTAACTATTGTGACAAGACTATCTGTATCTGTTATATTTATCATAATCCTCAATAAAAAGGAATTAAAAAAAAAATACAATACCCCCCCCCAACATTACAACCCGCCACCCACATACCCCTACTCTAAAACCCACCCAAACCCCCCTTAAAAAAACCTAACACTATCCCCCTGAAGATCTCCCTACCTTGAGTCATCTTCACTCAGCCGAGCCGAATTCTTCATCCATGCGGGCTGATGAGGTCCTCCATCCGATTGAAGTCTTAATCCAAGCGGGGCAGAAGAGGTCTTCCATCCGATTGAAGTGTTCATCCAAGCGGCATCTTCCATCTTCATCCATCTGGAGCGGAGCAGCAGCATCCTGAAGACCTCCGACGCGGAACATCCATCCTGGCCGACGACTTCCCAACGAATGACAGTTCCTTTAAATGACGTCATCCAAGATGGCATCCCTCGAATTCCGATTGGCTGATAGGATTCTATCAGCCAATCGGAATCAAGGTAGGAAAAATCTGATTGGCTGATTCAATCAGCCAAACAGATTGAAGTTCAATCCAATTGGCAGATCCAATCAGCCAATCGGATTGACCTCGCATTCTATTGGCTGATCGGAACAGCCAATAGAATGCAAGGTCAATCAGATTGGCTGATTGGATCAGCCAATCGGAATCAAGGTAGGAAAAATCTGATTGGCTGATTCAATCAGCCAATCAGATTGAAGTTCAATCCAATTGGCAGATCCAATCAGCCAATCGGATTGACCTCGCATTCTATTGGCTGATCGGAACAGCCAATAGAATGCAAGGTCAATCAGATTGGCTGATTGGATCAGCAAATCGGATTGAATTTATTATTTTCTGTCATTTAGTGTTTGTTTTTGTACTATAGTTTAGTTTATTTAATTGTATTTTATTTTAGCTAATTGTAGTTAATTTATTTAATTAATTTATTGATAGTGAAGTGTTAGGTGTAATTGTAACTTAGGTTAGGATTTATTTTACAGGTAATTTTTTAATTATTTTAACTAGGTAGCTATTAAATAGTTATTACCAAACTGTTGCTATCACCTAAAGTGTGCAACCATAGGGGGCGCTAAAGACAAAGCAAAATCTGAGTGTATCAACAAAAGGCTTATGCCTAAACAAGTAAGGCAAAACTGATAAGTACCCTACTTAAGAAATGAGAGCAAAATAAATATTTGAAAAATAACTATAAGAACAAATTCCTAATAATAAATTGAACTATTATAAGAAGAAGTGTAAAAATATATGATAATGTCTCAGTCTAAATTCAGTTAGTATAGCAATATAATATATTGGCTGATAATATATAATAACCGTACAGTAGTTAGATATTAATTATACATCATACTATATTGATAAACGTAGCTGAGTCCCAATGTGGAAATCTAATCAAAGAGAGTCCAGTGTAAATGGGCGCCTCCTAGTGCAACTCTGTGCGAAAGGTTGTAAACACAGGTCAAGTAGATAATGTAATACTCACAAAATGAGCAACAGCCATGTGCTAAATGATGCAGGCTGGGGAATTAACAGTGACCCAGCTACACTGATCCTGCAGCAGGATGTTGGATCCAGGTACTCCAGAGAATAAGCAAAGCTCAGGCTTCCAAAGAGTAGTTAAATATGATTTATTTAAAAGTGAGGATATATGCAATATATCCAAACCATAGAAATAACAACAACAAATGTTTAAAAACAGTTGCAACGCGTTTCTCAGCCATACTGGCTGTTTCATCAGGCATCTGTCTTAACAATGGAAGCTCTGGCTTTTTATAACAAAATAAAACAAAATAAAACAACTCTCCCCAACGACAACCCTCCCCCAACCCCATGTTCAAACAATTAGGCTAATTAGCATTTGACTATTGGCAGCAAGTAAATATACCAATGATAAAAGGATTGCAATGAAAAAACACACATACTATGATCCCCTGCAAACAATGAATGGTTACAATAAAATCATAACAATATTTTCCAATTTGATACAAAAGTAAAAAAAAACATCTAAAATAGCATAAAATCACACTTTGGCACAAAGTGTAAAAGAGCAGAACATCCTTAAACTGAAGATTAGTCTACGCCATTTTAACCCTATATTGTCATCATAGAAACCCAAATAATGTATAAAAAACTGTTGTGGCATAGAGCCCGTATCCAAAAATATGTAAAAAATATATATAAAAAATATATGTATATAATAAATCCACAATTAATTCAGATTTTTATCTCTATTTACAGAGAATGGTTAAAAACTCCTTTATTAAAAAAAGGTGGGGGAGCATTTTAGGAATATTACAAAGAATAGTATTAAACATAGTGTTTCTAGACACCATAGGATATGCAAATACCATGGCAAATGTAATTTTTATGTAACCCCTCTTGAGAGTATCCCTCCTATTGGAGGTACCAATAGGTACACAAGGCTCCGCCAAAGGGAGACCTATTGGATCTTCAAATTTGGGAGCCTTTTTCCAGAGGGTTTGAATGAAAATCTTGATATGGCTGCATTTTGATGTTGATTTTCATTACAGAATATATGGATCTTTTTTCTGAGATGAGTCATACGCCATTTGACCCCAAGCATACAGACATTATTAAAAACCGAGACTTTATTAATATCTTAGATAATCCCAACAAACTCATGGAGGTTCCTTTTGAGTAAAAGTGACAATTTTATGGTTATTAATATCCACCTCTCAGGGTCAGATTTTTTTAGTCGTTATTTTTATTTATTTTATTTTATTATAGGTACGTTTCTTGTAGTTTTTTTCCAGTTATATGTAGTTTAAATTGGTCATCCATTTTATTAATATCTTCTTTGTTTGTTCATTATTTCATACGATACGAAGTCGGTTATACAGATATGGCCCAATTCACCTTTTTTTTTATTTTTCCATAATCATATTTATATATTATACCGGTATTTTTATATCATATGATCAAAGATCAAAACATTTTGCACATTTAGTTAGTTATTATTTTATGATCGTCATATATCTTTTATTTCTTATTATTATTTTTTATAAGTCTCAAACAATTTTTATACACTTATATTTATATCCAATTATATTCACACCCTTTTTATCATATCTTATCACAATTGTTTCCCATCATTATTTTATTGTTTATAAAGTACAAAAGAAAGAAAAAGTCTGGCACTATGAAAAATAATGTGATAGGAAAAAGGGAAATTGTATTCCCTGGTGCTAACCCTTATTATATATAATCAAAGGGGAAAGGGGGAGAAAACTGGACAAGAAGGGGTTAATAAGCACTCATTCCTATATTAAATGGTGACTAAGTTGAAACATTCAACTAATACATTGGAAGTAAATTAAGTTAAAACTTATTTAAATTTATTAAACCACTAAAAGAGAGTGTGATAAGAATGAACACTCTCACATATACCTAAATAGCTCCACACTCGCACTAGACACTCACACTAATAACACAGATGCTGCAATATACCCAGACAATGCCACACAGACTCAACCACCCCCCTGTATTCCTGGCCAGTAACAGGATACGCTGGCTTCAGGTGACAGGGATGGTTTATGTACTGAGTGACATGTCCCTTGCAGCTGTTATATATTTCGTGAGTGTCAAAAAAATAGAAAATATAAAAACACTATGCTTAACTAAGCATACAAATGTGCTTCGCACAAATGCGTTTCGGCCGAGTGGCGGCCTTTCTCAATGTGCTAACTTCGAATTGACAAGACGAGTGTCTCATTATTGGTGCCTTATGTATGTATCTGCTGTATCAATTACCCAATCGCAGCATGCATAATGCGCACGCCCACCTCAAAGCTAATCCTGCGCTGTTTACTATGCGCGTGTCATGGATTGAGAGTCATTATGCGATTTGTCACTAATGAAACCTTTTCAGCCAATCCCTAATGACCTTCTGTTTCCTATGGTCATTATATGGAATGGATGTTACGATAGCTGTGGATAAGGTCACTATAAGTAGTGCAATTCTATGTGCACACAGAGATTTAAATTCCTAGTGCCAGTTATGTGTTAAGGACCAGAGCGTTAGCATTTACGGTGTACATATAATATATACACACAGCATGCCACACGATTCTGTATCATGGATCATAATTATGGCTCAATGTTAAATAAATGTGAATAGCGCTAACGTGGATTGCATAAAGCATTCATTTACAGGTAAATACAACAGGATAATAAAGATGTGTGGAGTTTTAACTGTCTCATTTATAGAGATCGTTGCTCACTATATCGTAAATATCAAAAATATAGCAAATGCCCATATATGATGAAAATTATGAGTCATCACTACATAGATGTTATATCGTAACACAGACTAGAAGGCAACACAAGGAACCGTCAATCTTCAGTTGGACGTCGCCGGAAGAAGATGGGTCCGCGGTGGAGGTCTTCAGGATGGAGCCGGTCGTCATCGGATGAAGATAGAAGATGCCGCTTGGATCAAGATGGTTGCCGGTCCAGATCGCCTCTTCTTCCCGGATAGGATGAAGACTTTGGAGCCTCTTCTGGACCTCTTCAGCCACCGGATGATGGATCGCCAACCCCCGCTTGGGTTGGATGAAGATTTTGGAGCCAGGACGGATCGGTGATACCTGGTGAGGTGAAGACAAGGTAGGATGATCTTCAGGGGCTTAGTGTTAGGTTTATTTAAGGGGGGTTTGGGTTAGATTAGGGGTATGTGGGTGGTGGGTTGTAATGTTGGGGGGGGTATTGTATGGTTTTTTTTTACAGGCAAAAGAGCTGAACTTCTTGGGGCATGCCCCGCAAAGGGCCCTGTTCAGGGCTGGTAGGGTAAAAGAGCTTTTAACTTTAGTAATTTAGAATAGGGTAGGGCATTTTTTATTTTGGGGGGCTTTGTTGTTTTATTAGGGGGCTTAGAGTAGGTGTAATTAGTTTAAAATTGTTGTAATATTTTTCTTATGTTTGTAGATATTTTTTTATTTTTTGTAACTTAGTTCTTTTTTATTTTTTGTACTTTAGTTAGTTTATTTCATTGTAGTTATTTGTAGATATTGTATTTAATTAATGTATTGATAGTGTAGTGTTAGGTTTAATTGTAGGTAATTGTAGGTATTTTATTTAATTAATTTAATGATAGTATAGTGTTAGGTTTAATTGTAACTTAGGTTAGGATTTATTTTACAGGTAAGTTTGTAATTATTTTAACTAGGTAACTATTAAATAGTTCTTAACTATTTAATAGCTATTGTACCTGGTTAAAATAATTACAAAGTTGCCTGTAAAATAAATATTAATCCTAAAATAGCTACAATATGATTATAATTTATATTGTAGCTATATTAGGATTTATTTTACAGGTAAGTATTTAGCTTTAAATAGGAATAATTTATTTAATAAGAGTTAATTTATTTCGTTAGATTAAAATTATATTTAATTTAGGGGGGTGTTAGTGTTAGGGTTAGACTTAGCTTTAGGGGTTAATCCATTTATTAGAATAGCGGTGAGCTCCGGTCGGCAGATTAGGGGTTAATAATTGAAGTTAGGTGTCGGCGATGTTAGGGAGGGCAGATTAGGGGTTAATACTATGTATTATAGGGTTAGTGAGGCGGATTAGGGGTTAATAACTTTATTATAATAGCGGTGCGGTCCGCTCGGCAGATTAGGGGTTAATAAGTGTAGGCAGGTGGAGGCGACGTTGAGGGGGGCAGATTAGGGGTTAATAATTATAATATAGGGGTCGGCGGTGTTAGGGGCAGCAGATTAGGGGTACATAGGGATAATGTAAGTAGCAGCGGTTTACGGAGCAGCAGATTAGGGGTTAATAAGTGTAGGCAGGTGGAGGCGACGTTGAAAGTGGCAGATTAGGGGTTAATAAATATAATACAGGGGTCGGCGGTGTTAGGGGCAGCAGATTAGGGGTACATAGGGATAATGTAAGTAGCGGCGGTTTACGGAGCGGCAGATTAGGGGTTAAAAATAAAATGCAGGTGTCAGCGATAGCAGATTAGGGGTTAATAAGTGTAAGGTTAGGGGTGTTTAGACTCGGGGTACATGTTAGAGTGTTAGGTGCAGACGTAGGAAGTGTTTCCCCATAGAAAACAATGGGGCTGCGTTAAGAGCTGAACGCGGCTTTTTTGCAGGTGTTAGGTTTTTTTTTCAGCTCAAACAGCCCCATTGTTTCCTATGGGGGAATCGTGCACGAGCACGTTTTTGAGGCTGGCCGCTTGCTTAAGCAACTCTGGTATTGAGAGTTGAAGCTGCGTTAAAAATGCTCTATGCTCCTTTTTTGGAGCCTAACGCAGCCTTTATGTGAACTCTCAATACCAGAGTTATTTTTATGGTGCGGCCAGAAAAAAGCCGGCGTTAGTTTTTCGGGTCATTACCGACAAAACTCCAAATCTAGCCGATGGTTACTATTGTATTGTGATTACATTTTTAGTCACATCCCAATACATTTGTATTCCCATATTTATTATGGTTTTATCATCATCCTATCAAGTCCCATTTATTTTACACACCTTCTTTTTTCATCCAATCAAGATCGTAACTTTTCAGATGTATCATTACTCCTTCTACACATTCACTCACATAACAGTCACATCCAATCACGTTAAATGTTTCAGATCCCCCTCATTAAATATCCTATCACGTTCCTTTTATTATGTCCTTTCAGTCTTCGCTTCATAGCATAGTAGGTTATAGTTTTATCACTTCCCCTCACACCTTTAGTAACATCTTAATACATCTGTTATCTCATATTCATTATTGTTTTTTCATCATCCTATCAAGTCCCATTTCTCTTACACACCTCCACTTTTATCCAATCAAGATCTTAACTTTTTTGTTGCATCATTACTCCTCCTACGCATTCACTCTCTTAGCAGTCACATCCCATCACGCTTAATTTTCCTGATTCCCTTTATCACATATCTAATCACGCTCCCTTCATTATGTCAATTCAGTCTTCGTTTCATAACATAGTAGGTTATAGTATTATCACCTTCCCTCACAGTTCTCATTCACACGTCAGTTTTACTACATCCTATCACGCATCATTTACCTTGCAACTCACATCACACACCCTGTCACGCTTCTTATACCATTATGGTCTAGCTAGCTATCACAGGTTCACTTCATAGCGGTTTTTTAACCTGCCGGAACAGCGCAATAATCATAGTGACTTCAAGGTTTGTGTTTTAGATTTATTTTCTAGTTTTAGTCTGCTCTTCCAGTGCGATCTTATGATGACATCGTTTGGGAGCACAATGTTTGTATTAGATCTATTAGCAGCATTATATGAGTGTATTTTAAAACATCTCTATGTGCAGAAACATCCCACTTTACACATTTAGCCCATTGTGCATATATAAGTATTTTTTTTAATAAAGGAGTTTTTAACCATTCTCAGTAAATAAAAAAAATCTGAATTAATTGTGGATTTATTATATACATATATTTTTTATATATATTTTTTACATATTTTAGGATAAGGGCTCTATGCCACAACAGTTTTTTATACATTATTTGGGTTTCTATGATGACAATATAGGGTTAAAATGGCGTAGACTAATCTTCAGTTTTAGGATGTTCTGCTCTTTTACATTTTGTGCCAAAGTGTGATTTTATGCTATTTTAGATGTATAGTTTTTTTTACTTTTGTATTAAATTGGCAAATATTGTTATGATTTTATTGTAACCATTCATTGTTTGCAGGGGATCATAGTATGTGTGTTTTTTCATTGCAATCCTTTTATCATTGGTATATTTACTTGCTGCCAATAGTCAAATGCTAATTAGCCTAATTATTTGAACATGGGGTTGGGGGAGGGTTGTCGTTGGGGTGAGTTGTTTTATTTTGTTATAAAAAGCCAGAGCTTCCATTGTTAAGACAGATGCCTGATGAAACAGCCAGTCTGGCTGAGAAACGCGTTGCAACTGTTTTTAAACATTTGTTGTTATTTCTATGGTTTGGATATATTGCATATATCCTCACTTTTAAATAAATCATATTTTAACTACTCTTTGGAAGCCTGAGCTTTGCTTATTCTCTGGAGTACCTGGACCCAACATCCTGCTGCAGGATCAGTGTAGCTGGGTCACTGTTAATTCCCCAGCCTGCATCATTTAGCACATGGGTGCTGCTCATTTTGTGAGTATTATATTATCTACTTGACCTGTGTTTACAACCTTTCGCACAGAGTTGCACTAGGAGGCGCCCTCTTTTTGTGATTTTTTTCACAGATTACATTAAATAGTTATTAACTATTTAATAGCTATTGTACCTAGTTAAAATAAATGCAAAGTTGCCTGTAAAATAAATATAAATCCTAAAATAGCTACAATGTAACTATTAGTTATATTGTAGCTATATTAGGGTTTATTTTATAGGTAAGTATTTAGTTTTAAATAGGAATAATTTATTTAATGTTATTAAATTTAGTTCGTTTAATTTAAATGATATTTAAGTTAGGGGGTGTTAGGGTTAGGGTTAGACTTAGGTTTAGGGGTTAATAACTTTATTATAGTAGCGGCGACATTGGGGGCAGGAGATTAGGGGTTAATAATTGTAGGTAGGTGGCGGTGATGTTAGGAAGGGCAGATTAGGGGTTAGTAAAATTTATTATAGTGTTTGCGAGGCGGGAGTGCGGCGGTTTAGGGGTTAATACATTTATTATAGTGGCGAGGTCCGGTTGGCAGATTAGGGGTTAACAAGTGTAGGTAGGTGGCGTCGACATTGGGGGGGGGGCAGATTAGGGGGTAATAAATATAATATAGGTGTCATCGATGTTAGGGACAGCAGATTAGGGGTTCATAGCTATAATGTAGGTTGCGGCGGTGTCCGGTCGGCAGATTAGGGGTTAAATAATTTTATTAAAGGGTTTGCGATGTGGGGGGGCCTCAGTTTAGGGGTTCATAGGTAGTTTATGGGTGTTAGTGTACTTTATAGCACAGTAGTTAAGCGCTTTATGTTCCGGTGTTAGCCCATAAAACTCTTAACTACTGACTTTTTTTTCTGGTTGGAGTCTTGTCAGTAGAGGCTCTACCGCTCACTTCTTCCAAGACTCATAATACCAGCGTTAGGCAAATCCCATAGAAAAGATAGGATACGCAATCGACGTAAGGGGATCTGCGGTAGCCTCGAGTCGCGGAAAGAAAGTGAGCTGTAGACCCTTTCCTGCCTGACTCGTAATACCAATCCCAAAATCCGTTAGCAAGCGCTCAATATGTATGCGGTTCCATTCTCCTCTGTGTGCCGTGCTGTGTCTTCACTGTCTCTGCAGCACCGCTCTGTCTCACTTCCTCAGCGCTCCCCATGGGAGCTGTAGCTTGAACAATGGTTCCGGTCCGACTGGTGCAAAAGGGGATATGTACAGGGAACTTCACCTTCTTCCCTCAAGAAAACAAATATAAAGCAGCCAAATCCTTGCACACATATGGGTAGGTAAAGGGTGAATATCAAAAAATGTACCGCCAGTCCTGTAGCTTAAGATAAAAAGCTCCTTTATTTGACATACACTAAAAGGCATACACGCTAGCAAAGTAACATAGGTCAGACGCGTTTCATAGTTGTAACTTCTTCAGTGACCTTTGACTCGTAATACCAGCGGGCATTAAAAAGCAGCATTAGGACCCCTTAACACTGCTTTTTAACCATAACACAGAACTCTAAATCTAGGCGAATGTTACTGCAGTAATACAAATGGTATGTGTACAGCAAAAAGTCAGATGTTAACAAACAAAATGCCTAACACAATGAGCTACAAAACAATACTCTCCTTTAAAAAGAAGAATGACCGCTGCCCTCTTTCAGTCTCTCCCCAGGGACTGTATAGACAATGGAAAATGGAAATAGATGGCGCTGGTCTTGGTAAGAAATCACTTTCTCTAATAATAGAGGGAAAAAGACTTGATGTACGTATTAAAATCCAGTGAATAATGTGCAGTATACTCACTCCTTAAGTAACATGAGTTCAGCTTGTTAGGAGTGTCTCTCTCTGAAATGATGGTGATATGATTCCCGGAGGAAGTATCAGCTGGGCTAGGAGTGGAATGAAAACTCCATCAACAGTGTATTAGACCATTCATAACAAATTAAGTAGTAACTTACTTATTAAATATAGTAAGTCCGGCTCGTCACAGCAGAAAGAAAGAAGAAGAAAATCTCCTGTTGTGTAAAAATATATATTTATTGCAGCTCTACGCGTTTCAACGCACAAGCATCTTTTTCAAGAGCAATAATAAAAGCATGTAAAAGGTTTTTCATAGTGCTGTGACTCCTGGAGCCAGATTTTATACAGGTGTGTTGATGTTCCAATTTCCTGTGTTAAACAGGAAATTGGACTCACATAAAGTAAATGTAGACAACATATAATAATGTTTATGCCCAACAAAAGGATCCTTGCATTGCAAAAATAATATTAGGCCGTGAAAATTAATCAAACTTTGGTATATCCTTGGGTATAAACATGTAAACGGAATAAAATGACCAATGAGAGAGTCCCCTTGAGATTATATCCAATCCGAACACAGTGTTTATTTAAGTCTTCATTTGAGTCCTGACTTTCTTTGAGTTCCCTTTCAGGCCCGTTGTATTATCACGTGATATTTTCAGCCAATCCAGTGTTTTCAAGTGTTCACGGTGGATGTTTTTATATCGGGTAAACTTGTCCGGTCACATGTTCCTCCTGGCCAATCATGGGAAGGATAACTATCGTTATACAGTTCCTTTTCAAGTCCGCTTCAAGATTTTAAGTGATATTATGAGTCCCTATATATATATATAAGCCGCTGGTGACAATCTCTATGGGTAAAGAAACAAAGAGAGGAAGTATCTAATCCAATTTGGTTATATCTCTACATAATAAATAACAGATGTTGATCCACATTATCAGGTTTCACAGGATTTATATATAGCGGACTTTAAAAATATCATTAAAAAATGGTGAAAACAATAAATATAATATATATGTGTAGTGAAATAAATGAAATAAAATAAAATGCTGAAAAAAATTGCTGAGAATTTTTTTTTTGTTTATAAATGAAATAAAAATAATTGATCTAAAGAACATCATATTTAAGTGACAATGTGAGATAGTTAATATCGTGTATTAGTGGAATGACTGTCATAATAGGATGTAGTAAATGTCATATATTTAAAGTGACAGTTCCTAAAAATGTGTATGTGACCCATATATATATATAAAATAATTGATTCAATATTTAAATCTAGTGAGGTATAAAAGAACATATGTTGAGTGAAAATGTGTGTCTATACCTCATGTATGAACTATAAAGTGATGAGCTACCTCAAAGTATTAACTATGCAAATGATCTAAATAAAGTGCATCAATATTGTATATTCCAAAAACCTGTATTTTGAGTGACTATATGTAAAAAAGTGTGTAAGTCCCGTATGTGTAGGCAATGAGGGATAAAGATATTTGATTATGAATTGCCTGGATGTTAAATATAGTGCTATATAAAGCAGTGGTTGCCAACCGCAGTCCTCAAGGACCCCCAACAGTCCTGGTTTTCATTATAGCTGAACCAGTGCACAGGTGAAATAATCAGCTGATGGATGAGAGCAGGTTGGTTACAGATCAGCTGATTACTTCACCTGTGCACTGGTTTAGCTATAATGAAAACCAGGACTGTTGGGGGTCCTTGAGGACCGCGGTTGGCAACCACTGATCTAAAGGACCTGTGTTTAAAGTGACAATAAATTTAAAGTGACAGTGCCTGGGAGTATGTGCATATCCCTTGTAAATGGGCATTATTGAAATTAGGTTATTTATAAATTGCCTTGACGTTAGATCTAATGCAATCTAAAAGACCTATATTTAAAGGGACAGTGTCTGAAAATATCCCTGTTATGTAGGTTAGGATGTTAATAACTAACTATGATTATCTTTATAAAGTGCATGAGTATATATTCTATTGATGTTAAATAAAGGCTGCTATTTTGATATCTTTATTTAACCCCCAGTGGTTGTAAGTTCTTAGTGTATGAATCCACCATAATTCTCTTGTATTTAGTTTGTGTTCTAAATTTCCTCCTCTCCAATGGGTAGATACCTTTTCTATTCCCATCCATATGAAGTTATTTTTATCAAAATGTGGACAAGTGTTACAATGTAAAGGTACTCCATGGTCTTCATGTTTCTTATCTATTTTATTAAGGTGTTCTAAAATGTGAGTCTTAAGAAATCTTGTGGTTTGACCTAAATATTGAATTTTACAATTACATTGGAGTAAATATATGACATTATTGGTTTTACATGTAATGAAATGTTTAATTGTATATGTTTTGCCTGTTATAAAAGAAGTAAAAGATTTGTGGGTCCTTTTTGTATAGTTACAACCTTTACATTTCCCACATGTATAAAAACCCTGGAGATTGGAAATGCTTAAAGGTGGTTTAGGGCCCATACCTTTTATTAATGATGGGGCTAATTTTTGTTTGAAGTTGCTACCCCTTCTAAAAGTGATTTGTGGTCTAGCAGGTATGGTCTTTCCCAAGAATTCATCGTTTTGTAAAATATGCCAATGTTTTTTGATTATGTTTGTAATTTGATTATGACCTGAATTAAAAGTGGTGATAAATCTAGGAAAAGAAAATGGATTATTTGTAACATCATTTTGACTGACCAATAGAGTATTACGATCCATGTTTTTAACTTTTTGTCTATCTAGTTCTAAATCTTTTGCTTGATATCCCTTTTCCAAAAATCTATTTTTGAGCATTTTTGATTGTTCTTCATAATCTTCTACTTTATCACAAATTCTTCTTATGCGCTGAAATTGACCTTTAGGTATTGCTTTTAGCCATGAAGGATGGTGTTGACTATCATGTTGAATATATGTATTGACATCACATGTTTTAAAATGAGTTTTGGTGTGTATACATCCATCGATAATAATAATGGACAAAGCTAAGAAAGTAGTTTACCACAACACAAATACAGTGGCACCACACCGGCAAGCTTTTCTATATTTGAGTTAGCTGACACAATACCTTGTTCATGTCTAAATAATTATTTTAGCAGAAAAGTGAGGCTGTGCAGTGTGTAATATACTGAACAAAAAAGAGGAAAGAACCTCCCCAAAGACTGCACGTGTAGCACTCTGTGCCTGGACGTATAATAGAGAAATTGGGAAAATTAAAATATAACTTTTATTACAATCGTTTAAAATAGAAACTCAAGTTAAAAACAACCAAAGAACTGAAGGCCTTTTTCCACAATCTGAACTGAGCCTTTAATATATCTAAAGTATTTGTAAGAAAGTGCACAGGCAGTAAGCTGCGCCAAAGACCACTAGATAATGATCCTCTTTAGGAGTTAAATAACTAGTAGAAAAGGATCTGTATCACAATATCAGGCAAAGGATGTTAGTGTATCTACCCACTGTGATACAGTAGTAAAAAAGTATCACATATCAGTATACATTGTCAACAGCCTATATTGTATAAGTTTTATTAAAGTAGAATAATATATAGTAACTATGGAAGAAAAGGATCTTCAATTAATTAGACTATAGTACTGTTGTTTGCCTTGATATAGAGAAATATTATGTGAAGTTAAATATTATTACTAAGAGGTTGATAATATACTTTATCTGACCGTTACTTTATGTGGTCATCCAGCTGTGTTGAAAACTATTTTACTAGTATATTCAAACCTTATAGTTATTAGGCTTTAGTTTGTTATTAGTTATAAGTCAGAGGTCATAATTCCAATTCATATTATGATTGGCATATGGTATGATGATAGTAACACGTAATAAACAGTGGGAAGTAGTGCTTGTAACGTTGTGGTATCACTTTATTTATAAATATGATGTCATGTTTATGTTGTACTTTATTTGATACCAAATACTGAGGATTTCAGATCATCTAAATTACAAATATCAACCTGTGGTTGTTTTTGTACTGAATCCATTGTTTGGATTTAAATGTAGTATGGATCAGCTTCAGTGTTTAAGTGCCAACCGTTTGTTTATTGTTGTTACAATATTACTCTGACTGGCCTAGTGGTATAGTCACAGAGGTTTGTCTTGACATGTATAATTGCTAAATATATCTAGCTGGGATATCCCTTCATAGGTTGAATAGGTGATTCATGTGTAAAGTAACGCTCACCCAATAAGATAATATTATGAGGTTGCTTAGTATTGCCTGCTGAAATAACTAAGGCAGGATTGCTACACAGTTATATAAAAAATATAAAAAATAAATTGTAGTAGGTTGATTACATAGATACAAGCGAATGGGTTTGCAAGGGTTAACCAAGTGAGTCAAGCTCAAGCATGCAAACGTGGATTTTGCTAATATAGTTAGTTCTTTTAAACATAATATTTTGCCGGTATGTATCCGGTTCACGATTTCAGCAAGAGAAATATTGTTAATCTCTTAAACTACATGTATTTGCTAAGTATCTTTTGAAAGTTATTTATAAAAGTGTCAATCGTACCCGCACTTGTAATGGTAGCAACAGAGTTTATAGCTCGCTGACAGACTAAATATCTGTTTATGATAGTTAGTAAGTTGAGACTGGCGTTAATGTTATCGCTCAGTGCGGTTCCAGCATTCAACTACTATTAAATGGCAAGCTGCCAATAGAGAGCTTTGTTAGCGGTATATAACAAATCATATGTTAGCGGTCTATGGTTTGTAATGACCAGTTAAGTCACGAAAGTTAAACTAGTAAGAAATCTGTTTATACAATTATATTAGTTTAATTCCCGCCTGTGCAGGCCAAAAGTTCTAGGTAAGTTTAAAAATAAATAGAGCTCCCCTAAGCTCTATAACCCCCTGACCGGTTTCGCCCGTATAGGGCTTTTTCAAAGGCGGCAAGCCGCCGGAAGTTTGGGAATAAATACGGGTTGAGGACCCGGTCCCAATGTTGTCTCCTATCTGATTGGATGGTCTAACTGTCAATCTGGGCAATTCCGCCAATCGCTGAGCTTCTTTTTTCACAATAGCCGTTTGAGCTAGACGACCGCAGGCATATGATATATAACACAAATATGCAACCTATTTCCGACAATAACTCGAGGTTATGTTAGGCAAAAGAGAGAATACTATCATATGGTAGTTTACATCTTATAGGTTATATATATTCTGTTATTTTGTAAATTATTCCTGTATCTGATTGTGTATCTTTCGTTTGATTCATACTGAACCTTATAATAATTTCTGTGCATAAATTTCTTAGTGTAAACAAGTCTAGATTAAAGTGTTGTAGACACTATGTTTAAAGTACACGTTAAAGAATTATTGACCAAATAAAATGTAATATTCAAGTTTGAACAAATATTATTCATTTTATTCTTACCATCTTAATCTTGATTGTTTTTGTACTGGTAATATGATATATGGAATGATATCATTGTAAAGAACACAAATCAGATATCATGTGTTGTGTCATTTAATTTCACACTGTCCCCTCAATTTAGAATATTTTGTTTATTAGTATTATCTTTCCTTGTATAAAGAATCAACTGATATTGGGGATTATTTAGGATGTATATTCCTATTGGTGTAATGATAGTTATTATAAATAATATTTAATCCAAAGAATTTGTATACCCTTATTGATATATTTAAATTTGTGTTGTTACTAACACTTTCTATAATTAGTGGAAAACTGTGTTCCTCTGTAAATTTAAATTTGCCATAGATCTAATTTTATGTGTAGATGAAGTATATCAACATACATAGTAAATAGCTATGTGTTGGATAATGTATCTATATTGTGGTGAGCACTTACTTGAGTGTGTAAGTGTTTATTAAAGATAGTATGTTGGGAGAAATACTGAATCCCAATGAGCTCATTCTCATTGGAATAATTAAATTAAAACATACAGTGTGGATGGGGATCTGTAAGATTAAGTAAGGCCTTACTGTGCCATATTACAGCTAATTACAGTGTATGTAGGGATCAATATGAGTGAATAACAAATATGTGTGATGTCAACAATTAGTACATGTTTTATTTACTAACATCAAAAGGGTGATACATAATAGTGAACAATAAACATGAAAAGGAACATGTGACTACAACAATAAAGAGATTGTGAAAAAACCCTAATAGAGTGCTGAAAGTGAAGTGTGCATTCATATATGTGTGATAGCTTCACCACTAATAATTTAAATAGAACTGGAGCTGAAAAGTTCATGTTGTCAACAAATTCAAAATATATTTGAAATACAATAGATGCTTTAAGTGAAATGTGTATTTGCTCATGTTTAATGACTACGTCACTAATGACTAAATAAAGGCTGAAAAATTCATTATTTGTCAACCTGTTTAAAGTATACTAGTACTTAATCATAGTTACATGTCTATCCCTGTGTTTTTTGGGGGGCATTACCTAGATTATTCTACTTGGTCTAAATTTAGAGATGTACATAGAAATTATTATTTTCATTCATACCGAATGGTTGAACAGTATTAAGAAGGTAAATCCGGTCACATGTTCCTCCTGGTCAATCATGGGAAGGATAATTATCGTTATACAGTTCCTTTTCAAGTCCGCTTCAAGATTTTAAGTGATGTTATGAGTCCCTATATATATATATAAGCCGCTGGTGACAATCTCTATGGGTAAAGAAACAAAGAGAGGCAGTATCTAAACCAATTTGGTTATATCTCTACATAATAAATAACAGATGTTGATCCACATTAACAGGTTTCACAGGATTTAAAAATAGCGGACTTTAACAATATCATTAAAAAATGGTGAAAACAATAAATAATATATATATATATGTGTATTGAAATAAATGAAATAAAATAAAATGCTGAAAAAAATTGCTGAGAATTTTTTTTTTGTTTTTAAATTAAATAAAAATAATTGATCTAAAGAACATCATATTAAAGTGACAATGTGAGATAGTTAATATTGTGTATTAATGGAATGACTGTCGTAATAGGATGTAGTAAATGTCATATATTTAAAGTGACAGTGCCTAAAAATGTGTATGTGACCCATATATATATATATATATATATATATATATATATATATATATATATATATATATATATATATATATATATAAAAAATAATTGATTCAATATTTAAATATAGTGAGGTATAAAAGAACATATTTTGTGTGAAAATGTGTGTCTATACCTCATGTATGAACTATAAAGTGATGAGCTACCTCAAAGTATTAACTATACTAATGATCTAAATAAAGTGCATCAATATTGTATATTCCAAAAACATGTATTTTGAGTGACTATATGTAAAAAAAGTGTGTAAGTCCCGTATGTGTAGGCAATGAGGGATAAAGATATTTGATTATGAATTGCCTGGATGTTAAATATAGTGCTATCTAAAGGACCTGTGTTTAAAGTGACAATAAATTTAAAGTGACAGTGCCTGGGAGTATGTGCATATCCTTTGTAAATGGGCATTATTGAAATTAGGTTATTTATAAATTGCCTTGACGTTAGATCTAATGCAATCTAAAAGACCTATATTTAAAGTGACAGTGTCTGAAAATATCCCTGTTATGTAGGTTAGGATGTTAATAACTAACTATGATTATCTTTATAAAGTGCATGAGTATATATTCTATTGATGCTAAATAAAGGCTGCTATTTTGATTTCTTTATTTAACCCCCAGTGGTTGTAAGTTCTTAGTGTATGAATTCACCATAATTCTCTTTTATCTAGTTCATGTTCTAAATGTCCTCCTCTCCAATGGGTAAATACCTTTTCTATTCCCATCCATATGAAGTTATTTTTATCAAAATGTGGACAAGTGTTACAATGTAAAGGTACTCCATGGTCTTCATGTTTCTTATCTATTTTATTAAGGTGTTCTAAGATGCGAGTCTTAAGAAATCTTGTGGTTTGACCTAAATATTGAATTTTACAATTACATTGGAGTAAATATATGACATTATTGGTTTTACATGTAATGAAATGTTTAATTGTATATGTTTTGCCTGTTATAAAAGAAGTAAAAGATTTGTGGGTCCTTTTTGTATAGTTACAACCTTTACATTTCCCACATGTATAAAAACCCAGGAGATTGGAAATGCTTAAAGGTGGTTTAGGGCCCATACTTTTTATTAATGATGGGGCTAATTTTTGTTTGAAGTTGCTACCCCTTATAAAAGTGATTTGTGGTCTAGCAGGTATGGTCTTTCCCAAGAATTCATCGTTTTGTAAAATATGTCAATGTTTTTTGATTATGTTTGTAATTTGATTATGACCTGAATTAAAAGTGGTGATAAATCTAGGAAAAGAAAATGGATTATTTGTAACATAATTTTGACTGACCAATAGAGTATTACGATCCATGTTTTTAACTTTTTGTCTATCTAGTTCTAAATCTTTTGCTTGATATCCCTTTTCAAAAATCTATTTTTGAGCATTTTTGATTGTTCTTCATAATCTTCTACTCTATCACAATTTCTTCTTATGCGCTGAAATTGACCTTTAGGTATTGCTTTTAGCCATGAAGGATGGTGTTGACTATCATGTTGAATATATGTATTGACATCACATGTTTTAAAATGAGTTTTGGTGTGTATACATCCATCGATAATAATAATGGACAAATCTAAGAAAGTAGTTTACCACAACACAAATACAGTGGCACCACACCGGCAAGCTTTTCTATATTTGAGTTAGCTGACACAATACCTTGTTCATGTCTAAATAATTATTTTAGCAGAAAAGTGGTGCTGTGCAGTGTGTAATATACTGAACAAAAAAGAGGAAAGAACCTCCCCAAAGACTGCACGTGTAGCACTCTGTGCCTGGACTTATAATAGAGAAATTGGGAAAATTAAAATATAACTTTTATTACAATCGTTTAAAATAGAAACTCAAGTTAAAAACAACCAAAGAACTGAAGGCCTTTTCCACAATCTGAAATGAGCCTTTGATATATCTAAAGTAGTTGTAGGAAAGTGCACAGGCAGTAAGCTGCGCCAAAGACCACTAGATAATGATCCTCTTTAGGAGTTAAATAACTAGTAGAAAAGGATCTGTATCACAATATCAGGCAAAGGATGTTGGTGTATCTACCCACTGTGATACAGTAGTAAAAAAGTATCACATATCAGTATACATTGTCAACAGCCTATATTGTATCAGTTTTATTAAAGTAGAATAATATATAGTAACTATGGAAGATAAGGCTCTTCAATTAATTAGACTATAGTACTGTTGTTTGCCTTGATATAGAGAAATATTATGTGAAGTTAAATATTATTACTAAGAGGTTGATAATATACTTTATCTGACCGTTACTTTATGTGGTCATCCAGCTGTGTTGAAAACTATTTTACTAGTATATTCAAACCTTTTAGTTATTAGGCTTTAGTTTGTTATTAGTTATAAGTCAGAGGTCATAATTCCAATTCATATTATGATTGGTATATGGTATGATGATAGTAACACGTAATAAACAGTGGGAAGTAGTGCTTGTAACGTTGTGGTATCACTTTATTTATAAATATGATGTCATGTTTATGTTGTACTTTATTTGATACCAAATACTGAGGATTTCAGATCATCTAAATTACAAATATCAACCTGTGGTTGTTTTTGTACTGAATCCACTGTTTGGATTTAAATGTAGTATGGATCAGCTTGAGTGTTTAAGTGCCAACCGTTTGTTTATTGTTGTTACAATATTACTCTGACTGGCCTAGTGGTATAGTCACAGAGGTTTGTCTTGACATGTATAATTGCTAAATATATCTAGCTGGGATATCCCTTCATAGGTTGAATAGGTGATTCATGTGTAAAGTAACGCTCACCCAATAAGATAATATTATGAGGTTGCTTAGTATTGCCTGCTGAAATAACTAAGGCAGGATTGCTACACAGTTATATAAAAAATATAAAAAATAAATTGTAGTAGGTTGATTACATAGATACAAGCGAATGGGTTTGCAAGGGTTAACCAAGTGAGTCAAGCTCAAGCATGCAAACGTGGATTTTGCTAATATAGTTAAACATAATATTTTGCCGGTATGTATCCGGTTCACGATTGCAGCAAGAGAAATATTGTTAATCTCTTAAACTACATGTATTTGCTAAGTATCTATTGAAAGTTATTTATAAAAGTGTCAATCGTACCCACACTTGTAATGGTAGCAACAGAATTTATAGCTCGCTGACAGACTAAATATCTGTTTATGATAGTTAGTAAGTTGAGACTGGCGTTAATGTTATCGTTCAGTGCGGTTCCAGCATTCAACTACTATTAAATGGCAAGCAGCCAATAGAGAGCTTTGTTAGTGGTATATAACAAATCATATGATAGCGGTCTATGGTTTGTAATGACCAGTTAAGTCACGAAAGTTAAACTAGTAAGAAATCTGTTTATATAATTATATTAGTTTAATTCCCGCCTGTGCAGGCCAACAGTTCTAGGTAAGTTTAAAAATAAATAGAGCTCCCCTAAGCTCTATAATCCCCTGACCGGTTTCGCCCGTATAGGGCTTTTTCAAAGGCGGTGAGCCGCCGGAAGTTTGGGAATAAATACGGTTGAGGACCCGGTCCCAATGTTGTCTCCTATCTGATTGGATGGTCTAACTGTCAATCTGGGCAATTCCGCCAATCGCTGAGCTTCTTTTTTCACAATAGCCGTTTGAGCTAGACGACCGCAGGCATATGATATACTGTATAACACAAATATGCAACCTATTTCGGACAATAACTTTGGGGTTATGTTAGGCAAAAGAGAGAATACGATCATATGGTATTTTACATCTTATAGGTTATATATATTCTGTTATTTTGTACATTATTCCTGTATCTGATTGTGTATCTTTCGTTTGATTCATACTGAACCTTATAATAATTTCTGTGCATAAATTTCTTAGTGTAAACAAGTCTAGATTAATATATTGTAGACACTATGTTTAAAGTACACGTTAAAGAATTATTGACCAAATAAAATGTAATATTCAAGTTTGAACAAATATTATTCATTTTATTCTTACCATCTTAATCTTGATTGTTTTTGTACTGGTAATATGATATATGGAATGATATCATTGTAAAGAACACAAATGAGATATCATGTTTTGTGTCATTTCATTTCACACTGTCACCTCAATTTAGAATATTTTGTTTATTAGTATTATCTTTCCTTGTATAAAGAATCAACTGATATTGGGGATTATTTAGGATGTATATTCCTATTGGTGTAATGATAGTTATTATAAATAATATTTAATCCAAAGAATTTGTATACCCTTATTGATATATTTAAATGTGTGTTGTTACTAACACTTTCTATAATTAGTGGAAAACTGTGTTCCTCTGTAAATTAAAATTTGCCATAGATCTAATTTTATGTGTAGATGAAGTATATCAACATACATAGTAAATAGCTATGTGTTGGATAATGTATCAATATTGTGGTGAGCACTTACGTGAGTGTGTAAGTGTTTATTAAAGATAGTATTTTGGGAGAAATACTGAATCCCAATGAGCTCATTCTCATTGGAATAATTAAATTAAAACATACAGTGTGGATGGGGATCTGTAAGATTAAGTAAGGCCTTACTGTGCCATATTACAGCTAATTACAGTGTTTGTAGGGATCAACATGAGTGAATAACAAATATGTGTGATGTCAACAATTAGTACATGTTTTATGTACTAACATCAAAAGGGTGATACATAATAGTGAACAATAAACATGAAAAGGAACATGTGACTACAACAATAAAGAGATTGTGAAAAAACCCTAATAGAGTGCTGAAAGTGAAGTGTGCATTCATATATGTGTGATAGCTTCACCACTAATAATTTAAATAGAACTGGAGCTGAAAAGTTCATGTTGTCAACAAACTCAAAATATATTCGAAATAGAATAGATGCTTTAAGTGAAATGTGTATTTGCTCATGTTTAATGACTACGTCACTAATGACTAGATAGAGGCTGAAAAATTCATTATTTGTCAACCTGTTTAAAGTATACTAGTACTTAATCATAGTTACATGTCTATCCCTGTGTTTTTTGGGGGGCATTACCTAGATTATTCTACTTGGTCTAAATTTAGAGATGTACATAGAAATTATTATTTTCATTCATACCGAATGGTTGAACAGTATTAAGAAGGTAGATCCATCTACTTTCTTTTTTTAGTAATGCTGTTTCGAGATTTCCTCCTCTAATGCCTAATCTTATTCTTTCTACACCTTTACATTGTAGTTCTTCAGCATTTGCTTTGTGGTACTGTAGGAAATGATGCACGAAACTTGTGAGTTTTGTCATCTTTTTTATCTTTCTCAGCATTTCTTAGATTGTGTAGATGTTCCATTATCCTTACTCTTAATTTTCGTGTCGTCATCCCTACGTAAAATTTCTCACATTTACATATGAGCAAGTATATTACTCCCTCTGACAACTGATATAGTCTTTGATGGTATGTTTGTTCTTGAATGGATCAATTATATGATCAGATTTGATCATATATTTGCAAGTACTACTGTTGCCACATTTGTGTGATCCTGGTGCTAATGCTGTTTTGGTCTTGTGTCTCTGTAGGTGGCTGCTCGTAATCATATCTTTGATGTTACGTGTTCGTTTATATGAAATCTAAGAAAGTAGCTTGGGTGGTTTGTAACTCTGGGGTTAGTATGATATTCATATCATTCTTATTGATAGCACAAACAAATTGATGGCATGATTCTAAACTACCTCTCCAAATACATAGTACATCGTCGATATACCTCCGCCATGTCACCAGGTCCGCCCCAGCCACGTCATTGGACCATACATGAAGGTGTTCAAAGGGGTCCATATATATATTGGCGTAGTTGGGGCGAACCTGGTGCCCATGGTGGTACCGCATATCTGTAAATATTGTTGGTTGTCAAACCAAAAGAAATTATGGGTCAACATAAATTCTATAGCTACAATGATGAATTCTAACAGTTTGTCTGATATATTAGGATCTTGTGTTAATTTCCATCTGACAGCTGTTAATCCCTTTTGATGGTCTATTATAGAATACAATGATGTAACGTCCATGGTGGCCCATAAATAATTAGATTCCCATTTTATTTGATTAATAATATTAAGTGCATGTGTGGTATCTTTCAAATAGGATTTAGAATTTTGTGCGTAAGGCTGTAAAAAAAAAGTCAATGAAAGCTGATAAATTAGAAGTTAAAGAGTCGATGCCACTAATGATAGGGCGGCCGGGGGGTTGCAGAGGGTCCTTATGTAACTTGGGTAAAAAATAAAAAATAGGAGTTTTCGAATTACTTTTAAATAAAAAATCATATTCTTGTTCCGTTATAATTTCCCTATCAAATGCTTGTATTAACATTTCTTGTAATTCTTGACTGAAATCTTTTTCGGGGAATGATGTAAAATTCGGTAAGTGTTTGTATCAGACAAAATTCTATTCGCTTCTTTTAAATAAAATTCCCTGTCCATGACCACTATGCCTCCCCCCTTATCTGCTTCCTTTATTATAATATCCTCCCTTTTATTGAGTTTCTTTAAAATTTCTGATTCTGCTCTAGATAGATTATGGAATTTTGGTTGATGTCTCATGTTTTCTATCGCCTAGATTTAGAGTTCTGCGTTAGCCGTCAAAACCAGCGTTAGAGGGTCCTAATGCTGGTTTTGGCCGCCCGCTGGTATTTAGAGTCAGTCAGGAAAGGGTCTAACGCTCACTTTCCAGCCGCGACTTTTCCATACCGCAGATCCCCTTACGTCAATTGCGTATCCTATCTTTTCAATGGGATCTTTCTAACGCCGGTATTTAGAGTTTTGGCTGAAGTGAGCGTTAGAAATCTACTGACAAGACTCCAGCCGCAGAAAAAAGCCAGGAGTTAAGAGCTTTCTGGGCTAACGCCGGTTCATAAAGCTCTTAACTACTGTGCTCTAAAGTACACTAACACCCATAAACTACCTATGTACCCCTAAACCGAGGCCCCCCACATCACCGCCACTCTATTAAATTTTTTTAACCCCTAATCTGCCGACCGCACACCGCCGCAACCTACATTATCCCTATGTACCCCTAATCTGCTGCCCCTAACATCGCCGACCCCTACATAATATTTATTACCCCCTAATCTGCCCCCTCAACGTCGCCGATACCTACCTACAATTATTAACCCCTAATCTGCCGACCGGACCTCACGCTACTATAATAAATGTATTAACCCCTAAACCACCTCACTGCCGCCTCGCAAACCCTATAATAAATAGTATTAACCCCTAATCGGCCCTCCCTATCATCGCCGACACCTAACTTCAAGTATTAACCCCTAATCTGCCGACCGGACCTCACCGCTACTCTAATAAATGTATAAACCCCTAAAGCTAAGTCTAACCCTAACACCCCCCTAAGTTAAATATAATTTAAATCTAACTAAATAAAATAAATCTTATTAAATAAATTATTCCTATTTAAATCTAAATACTTACCTGTAAAATAAACCCTAATATAGCTACAATATAAATAATAATTATATTGTAGCTATTTTAGGATTAATATTTATTTTACAGGCAACTTTGTATTTATTTTAACCAGGTACAATAGCTATTAAATAGTTAATAACTATTTAATAGTTACCTAGTTAAAATAATTACAAAATTACCTGTAAAATAAATCCTAACCTAAGTTACAATTAAACCTAACACTACACTATCAATAAATTAATTAAATAATCTATCTACAATTATCTAAAATTAAATCAACTAAACTAAATTACAAAAAAAACAAACACTAAATTACAAAAAATAAAAAAAGATTACAAGAATTTTAAACTAATTACACCTACTCTAAACCCCCTAAAAAAATAACAAAGCCCCCCAAAATAAAACAATGCCCTACCCTATTCTAAAATAAAAAGTTAACAGCTCTTTTATCTTACCAGCCCTTAAAAGGGCCTTTTGCGGGGCATGCCCCAATGAAAACAGCTCTTTTGCATTTAAATAAACATACAATCCCCCCCCCCACATTACAACCCACCACCCACATACCCCTAATCTAACCCAAATCCCCCTTAAAAAACACTAAGCCCCTGAAGATCTTCCTACCTTGTCTTCACCATGCCGGGTATCACCGATCCATCCAGAAGAGAGTCTGAAGTCTTTCTCCTATCCGGCAAGAAGAGGTCCAGAAGAGGCTCCGAAGTCTTCATCCTATCCGGCAAGAAGAGGAGATCCGGACTGGCAAACATCTTCATCCAAGCGGCATCTTCTATCTTCTTCCATCCGGCACGGAGCGGGACCATCTTGAAGCAGCCGACGCGGATCCATCGTTCTTAACTATTTAATAGCTATTGTACCTAGTTAAAATAAATACAAAGTTGCCTGTAAAATAAATATTAATCCTAAAATAGCTACAATATAATTATTATTTATATTGTAGCTATATTAGGGTTTATTTTACAGGTAAGTATTTAGCTTTAAATAGGATTAATTTATTTAATAAGATTTAATTTATTTAGTTAGAATAAAATTATATTTAATTTAGGGGGGTGTTAGGGTTAGAGTTAGACTTAGCTTTAGGGGTTAATACATTTATTAGAGTAGCGGTGAGGTCCGGTCGGCAGATTAGGGATTAATAATTGTAGGTAGGTGGCGGCGACGTTGGGGGCGGCAGATTAGGGGTTAATAATTATAATATAGGGGTCGGCGGTGTTAGGGGCAGCAGATTAGGGGTACATAGGGATAACGTAGGTTGCGGCGGTGTACGGAGCGGCAGATTAGGGGTTAAAAATAATATGCAGGGGTCAGCGATAGCGGGGGCGGCAGATTAGGGGTTAATAAGTGTAAGGTTAAGGGTGTTTAGACTCGGGGTACATGTTAGAGTTTTAGGTGCAGACATAGGAAGTGTTTCCCCATAGGAAACAATGGGGCTGCGTTAGGAGCTGAACGCTGCTTTTTTGCAGGTGTTAGGTTTTTTTTAGCTCAAACTGCCCCATTGTTTCCTATGGGGGAATCGTGAACGAGCACATTTTTGAAGCTGGCCGCGTCCGTAAGCACCGCTGGTATTGAGAGTGCAGTGGCGGTAAATATGCCTGTACGCTCCCTTTTAAATACCAGCGTTGTTTAAAAGGTGCGGGGGGAAAAAAGCATGCGTAGCTAACGCACCCCTTTGGCCGCATAACTCTATATCTAGGCGAAGGTCTTTTAATACTAGTTTTCCAAAAACATCTATACAGGGGCCTTTACAATGGCTGGGATAAAATTTTGAAGGATTCTTAAACTTGGCTCTCAAATTGGTTTCTATTGGGGTGTAACTTAGAGTTTCTTCTTAGCAAAAAAACATTGAATAGTTATATTTCTAATGAACTTCTGTGCATCTATGAATAGTTGAAAAGTGTTTACCCCTTGGGTGGGTACAAATTTAAGTCCTTTGGATAACACTTTAATTTCCTGTTCAGTAATGGGTTGAGAAGACAGATTATGTATTTCTATTACATCTGTCTTCTTCTCCTGTGTCTTTCTTCTACCTCCTCTTCCCCCTCTATGGGATCTGGTGTCCTTTATCTTTTCCTTGGATTGGACCTGTTGTCCTGATTGGTGGGGGGATATGTGGATCTCTCTGTTTGATGTAATGGGCTGTCCATCTGTAATGGAGCATATCTGTGTGTGACCAATGATGGGTAGTGTATTGTTGTGTTGATTTGTGTTTGTCCCAATTGTTGTTTGATGGAAAAGGATGTGGATCTCTATAGTGTGACCTGTCATGATGATTTTCATTATGTCTAGAATTGTTTCTAGTGGAATGGTCACGATTAAATTCATTGGAACCATAATGGTTTCTATTGGAATAATGTCTATTGTTGGCTTCTGTCTCTCTAGGGTCATATTTAGTATTTTCCCGTTCATTGTTAATGTGTCTCTCATGATTATCTCTATGTCATGGTTCGTAATAGTTATTTCGATGTGTTTGTGTTTGGTAAGCCCTATTGTTAGTATGGACTTTGTTTTTTTTCCAAGGCTTGTTACTCTGAAAGTGTAAGAATGCGAGGAGCACAGGTGCGAATGAGTTGCAACAAAAAAAAGGGTTTATTGAAAAAAACTAATGTGTTACAACGCAAATGAGTGAAATAAACACACAATGTAAAACGAACAGTGTGATGGGAGAGTAGGAACGTTCTCCCCTGGGTTAATACATGACACAAGTAAATCTACTGTTGGAAGCAGACTGCAAAAATAGACAGGTATACGCGTTTCAGCAGATTGCCTTACTCATTACCTGGTTAAAAATGTTTGTGTGTGCTCTTAAAAAGGCTAGCAGTCAGCTTCCCATTGGTTGCTAGTGACCCACCCTTAATTGCTAAAAACCAAACGGGATCAATCAAGAAGTTCTGTTTAGTATAGAGAAAATCAAATACAGTGTTTACATTGAAACTCCTAATGTGTTATGTAGCATACTAATAAACTAACCTCTACTGCATAGATTAAAGGGGCACAAATTTATCTGAGTTTTATCAACTCCCTAGATATAAATAACCATGTGCAGTGAGATAGAGTTATAGAATTACAATCTTGCTATGTCTTGTATTTCATGGATACTGCGCAGTTCACCAGTTCTCTCTCATTCTAAGTAGAACTTCTGCTTCCATGTACTCTGAAATATAACATGAAAAATTATATAAGACATGCTATAATGGACATTATAAAGCAAGATAAATAATACAATGAATAGACAGATTGAAAACAACATCAACAGATTGTTGAAAAAAATGCATGAAATTAAATTCAGGTTCTTCCTGTAGAGACATAAATATGACTACATACTGAACAAAATTAGAAAGAATAAATAAAGGTAAAGAGAGCCAAGAGTATATATAGATCTGATAACAAAAACAAAAACAGAGGATAGTGTACTTGTGACAGTATATAATAGTTATACTGTCAGGGATGTTTAGTGTGCGATAGGACCTCAGTGTATGCACCTATCTTCTATTCATAAAACTACTTTCCTTATTGTATTGCTAGATATTAATTATTGATTTTGCAATTTGTCCGTGTGCTTGCTCATAGTGAGACAGTAAATACTGCGTCTATAGCTTGTATACTTAGTATTACCTAACTAGTATGATCTTATTAGAGAACTTAAAATAAAATAGATGATGATAGGGAATCGAGTAAGCAGTGAACCATTAAGTATTACTCCTATTCTCTCCATAGGCAAGGGGATTCACTTTCTCATTTTCAGATAAGAAGAGAAAAGAAAAGAAAAGAAAAGAGAACTGGGAAGGAGGAAAGGACCAGGACCTTAGGCTAGAGGAGAATTAAGTTCACAAAAAGAATATGACATTACCAAAAATTTATCAAATCATATTCAGAATTAAGGCCTTCAGGGACCCTTGTCCTCAATTTGAAGATCCAAAACACTTCTCTCTCCCCCAGCCTTCGGTTCCTGTCCTGTCCTCCTTTGAGTGGGGGAACCTTTTCTATGATGGTCCAAGAGAAGGTAGAAATATCTTTGGAATGTGTGCCCGCAAAGTGTTGTACCAAGGGAGTGGATAGTACTCCAGCCCTAATATCTGCTAGATGTTCTTTTATACGGACCCTGGCCTCCCTGGTCGTGAGACCCACATATTGGAGGGAACAATTCCTACAACTGATGACATATACCACATAGGTAGATCTGCAGTTGAGGCATGTGCCTATTTCGAATACCTGGCCAGTTGTCAATGAGTTGAACTGATTTCCTATTGTCACCTTCTCGCATGCCACACAGGTGCGATGGTGGCAGCGAAAGGTGCCCTTACAGCTCAACCATGATGACACATTTTGGCTTGGTTTTCTCAACCTGGTGGGTGCTATTAAGTTACCTATAGTTTTGTTTTTCTTATAGGATACTCTTAGACCTTTCTCTACTACCTCCTTCAATCTGTCATCAGCAGACAACATACTAAAATTTCTTTTTAAGATTTGACAAATATCATCATATTGTTTGGAGTATTCCATTAGGAAAGTAATCTTATCATCTGCCCTATTTTGTGGGTTTAGTCTCCCTCTCGAAGTTCTAGAGGGTCCAAGGAGTCTGTCTCTTGGTATACCCTCAACAACATTCCTAGCCTTGGAGATGACTGAGTTCCTATAGCCTCTCTCCCTGAGCCTTCTCTCTAGGTCATCCGCCTGTTTACTGTAAACTGCTGCATCACTGCAGTTTCTCTTTAGGCGGATGAACTGCCCTTTTGTGACTCCCCTGAATACTCCTTGCGGGTGGCAACTTTTTGCGTGCAAGAGGGAATTGCCCGAGATTGGCTTTCGATAAGTTTCCGAGGCTATGGTCTGTCCTGGCTTGCCTATCAATGTTACATCTAGAAAGTTAATACTCCTACTCTGCACTTCGTGGGTAAAGTGGATTCCCATGGCCTCATCATCTAGGCTTTCCAAAAAGACCTGTAGATCTGGTCTGTTGCCCCTCCATATGAACAGGAGGTCATCTATAAACCGGCCATACCAAATAATACATTCTTTGTGGGGATTGCTATCTCCAAAGACATGGGACAGCTCCCACCAACCCATAAATAGGTTGGCATAGGAGGGGGCAAACTTCGCCCCCATCGCTGTCCCACGTCTCTTGAGAAAGAAATCCCCTTCAAATTCAAAATAATTGTGGCTCAGTAAAAATTGTGTGACCTCTACCACACAGTCCACAAAGGAGGAGTCTGACCCAAAGTGTCTTTCCATAAAGAAGCGAATGGCCTCCAATCCCCTCTCATGTGGGATGGAGGTGTAAAGTGACTTAACGTCAGCAGTTACCCATACAAAATCTTCACCCCACTCCACACGTGAGAGGAGATTGAGAACATGCTTGGTATCTGAGAGGAAGCTCCACAGTGAGCTCACCATTGGCTGGAGCACCCGATCAAGCCACTCTGACAGGTGCTCCAAGAGAGAGCCAATACCACTAACAATAGGCCTCCCCTGCACATTCTGGACAGATTTGTGGACCTTAGGCAGATGATTAAAAGTTGGTATTGCTGGATTAGACACCATCAAATAATCCCTCGTATTGTCATCTATGATACCCATTTCTACTCCATTATCTACAAGGGAGGCCAACTGCCGCCGGTATAGCCTAGTAGGGTCACATGCCAGAATGGCATAATCATCTGGATTACCCAGTTGTCTATATGCCTCTTCTTTGAACTTCTCTGTGTTTAGCACCACTATGGTGCCACCCTTGTCGGCGGCCCTCACCACAATATTATCATTGTTAGCCAAGCTATCCAACGCTTTCTTGTGGTTGATAGAGATGTTACGTTTTTGACCTCTTTCAGAGCTGTAATATAACCTGGTAAGATCTTGCTCTACCCTTTGTTGGAACTTCTCAGGAATTGCACCCCTATTGTGTAGAGGATAAAAAGTTGACTTGCATTTGAGAGATGGTGCTCGTGCCACCCTCCCAATAATGTGATCTCCCCCTGCCCCCAGTGTTTCCAGGGCTCTAATGTCGCAATATTCCTGAAAATCTAGATCCCCTCCATCCCCATCCCCCCTTACTTCCAGGGGCCTATATATAGGAATGGAATCTGGACTCTCATAATCTCCATCCTGTTGGGAATGGTAGAACTTTTTTAATGTTAATTTTCTTATTAACTTATTCACATCAAGCAAAGTTCTAAATACATCAAAGTCCGCAGATGGTGTAAACAACAGTCCCAGACTGAGTACCTCCAGTTCATGCTTGTTTAATACCTGGTCTGACAGATTCAGAACATTCTGTAATTGCCCCTCCGTCGGCCCATTCTCTGGGGGTACCTCCTTTGATCTTTGAACTGGACGCTTGGTTCCATTGTTTCTTCTCCCCCCCGTCTGGTGTTCTTTGGGGGGCCCGAAAAACCTGTTCCAATTGGGCATTCTCTGTCTCCCTGGTATCCCTTGAGGTCGCACCTGCACATCCTGGTTCTTCTCTATAGTGTGAATGTGACTGGACTGTCTGGGTCTTGAGTATAGGAGGTGGGAGTACCGTTGCTATCGTGCTCTCTTTAGGTCTTGTTGTCTGTTCTTTGGGTGGTAACTCTTCCCCACCTGATCCAGAGCCCTCGTCGTATGACTCCCCCTCACTCTCGTAGAAATTGACCCTTCTCCGTCTGTTTCGCCTCTGCTTATTTCTTCCCCTCTGTTGATTGGGAAAATAAGTGTTTTTGTTATGATCCTTTTTCAGTAAGTACCTGTCCCTCTTGTTCCAAATATATACCCGATTCAAGTCATAATCTGATTGATCACGCAGGTATTTGTTGTGTTTCACTTCAAGAAGTAAGGTTTTGGCTTCAGCTACAATTTGTTGTAATGTCGTATCAAATTTTATATAGCTTGTCTCTTTGCTTCTGTTATTAAGTTCCCTCTGTACTTACTTTATTTTAATTGCCAGTTCATCCAATGACTTCTTTTTAAACTCACAGATCAAGTTCATCAATTTTAGTGAGCAAGTGGTCAAATGGCCATTCCAGAGGTCAATAAATTCCTTATCATCTGTTATAAACGTGGGGAATTTATTTAAACGTAACCCCCTGGGAATAATGCCCAGTTCTTGATACTTTATTAGGGTTTTTATGTCCCAGCTCAGTTTGTTCTCTTTAAGCAGAAGGAACTCTAATTCTTCAAACAGAGCAGCCAAGCTATACTGAGATTTATCAGTAGAGAAAACTTTATTGTAGTCCCCTTGAATAGTATCTCTTTCTTGTGCATTCCTTAAGGAAAATAACAGCATTGGAGTTTCATCATTATTAACCCCTTCACTCATGCCTGACCGCTACAGCCGCTGCAATTATTACAAATATAGTATTCAAAAATATTCAAAAATAGATATGTAGAGACTGTGGTTACACTCCCAGGGCCCGGCCTAGACCCTTCATTCAATGTATGTGAAAAAAAAAATCAAATTAAGGAAAGAACTGTGGGGGAGAGTAACCAGTGGCGCGGCGTGCTCACACCAATTGATTGCTCACAAACTGTGTAAGAATATGCAGTTTGCGTATATGCAGTGCTCTTTAAAAACAGTCCTGAGCTCTGTTAGTAGGAGGAGTGAGGTTCCGTCCGTTTCCTTATCAGACCGGTGCCTCGTCACAACTATCACACCGCAAAATGAGTAAATATATACATTCACAAAATTTTTTGTGAATGTATATATTTACTCATTTTGCGGTGTGATAGTTGTGACGAGGCACCGGTCTGATAAGGAAACGGACGGAACCTCACTCCTCCTACTAACAGAGCTCAGGACTATTTTTAAAGAGCACTGCATATACGCAAACTGCATATTCTTACACAGTTTGTGAGCAATCAATTGGTGTGAGCATGCCGCGCCACTGGTTACTCTCCCCCACAGTACTCTGAAAGTGTCTCTATTATAGGTTGTGTGATTTTCATGGGTATCTTCAACCTTATTTGTATTTGTCTGTGCATTGGGGGTCTCTTCTTGAATTTGTACATATTGTATTCCTTTGTCGAAATCCTCTTTATCTCTTAAATATTTTTTATATTTTAAATCACCAATTTGTTCATCTAATTGTTTGGCTCTGTTTTTAATTTCTTCAAATTTATCACTACAATGTTTATCTGATAAAAATGTATCCAATTCATTTTCTAGAGATATTATTTCTTTTTCTATGTTTTTAAGGCTAATATCTTGGGATTCATATAGTAGACTGACTAACTCTGTAGAACATTTGTGTAGTGCTGCGTTCCATTTTCCCATAAAAATCTAGGTACTCTAGGTACTAAATTTTCATTCAAATAACGACTAAGGAAAGTGGTTTCCCACCATTTTTTAATTTCTTTTATATATAGTTTTTCTAATTTAGATATAATAGTTTCCCAACCGGGGATAGATTGTTGACTGTCTTTAAATGTGTTATTATATTTATTTTGTCTTGCTGCTCTCCAGTCATTGAGAGTATTTTTAGCCATGTGGGAGAAAAGACAATTCAATAATACAAATGGTATGTGTACAGCAAAAAGTCAGATGTTAACAAACAAAATGCCTAACACAATGAGCTAAAAATTAATACTCTCCTTAAAAAAGAACGACCACTGCCCTCTTTCAGTCCTCTCCCCAGGGACTGTATAGACAACGATTTTAAGAGATGTTATGAGTCCCTATATATATAAGCCACTGGTGGATTGGATATAATCTCAAGGGGACTCTCTCATTGGTCATTTTATTCCGTTTACATGTTTATACCCAACGATATACCAAAGTTTGATTAATTTTCACACAAACGGCATAATATTATTTTTGCAATGCAAGGATTGTTTTGTTGGGCATAAACATGATTATATGTTGTCTACATTTACTTTATGTGAGTCCAATTTCCTGTTTAACACAGGAAATTGGAACATCAACACACCTGTATAAAATCTGGCTCCAGGAGTCACAGCACTATGAAAAAAATTTTACCTGCTTTTATTATTGCTCTTGAAAAAGACGCTTGTGCGTTGAAATGCGTAGAGCTGCAATAAATATATATTTTTACACAACAGGAGATTTTCTTCTTCTTTCTTTCTTCTGTGACGAGCCGGACTTACTATATTTAATAAGTAAGTTACTACTTAATTTGTTATGAATGGTCTAATACACTGTTGATGGAGTTTTCATTCCACTCCTAGCCCAGCTGATACTTCCTCCGGAATCATATCACCATCATTTCAGAGAGAGACACTCCTAACAAGCTGAACTCATGTTACTTAAGGAGTGAGTATACTGCACATTATTCACTGGATTTTAATATGTACATCAAGTCTTTTTCCCTCTATTATTAGAGAAAGTGATTTCTTACCAAGACCAGCGCCATCTATTTCCATTTTCCGAATGTTACTGCAGTAACTGTTCAGTTCAACGTAGAATACTGGACTTCATCCAAATGCATTGTGATATTTAAACTGTTCAGCAGCTGTAAGTAATTCTAAACAGGTATTTTAAATAGAATTGCTGAATATTGAAAAAAGAAAACACATTGTACAACTATAAAATGATACATATAACATGTAAAATCAAGATAAATGGATCAATGCAATGATAAATAATTTGAAAAAAAGTAACACATTTAGCACTTTGACTGAAATATATTGAAACATATATTTATTGAACTATAACATGACATAGTGGTAGAACTTGTAATGCTACAACATTTGTTTTTAGAACAATGTATTATAAATAAGACTGAAGTTAATGTTGCTTGCAAAAGGCTGCGTTTGTGACTGTTAAATTGTCAAGCCTGAAAATAACATTTTGCATAGTTGTCATAAAAGGATAACATATTCAACATTCTTGCAGTTTAAAAAAAGCTATGATTAAGCATAAACTAATTTCTGAAGAGCACAGGATCAGCAGAACTTTAATGCTATGAATGGAAACAATGAGAAGTAAAAAAACAAGGCATCAATTCTTCACAAAGCACTTTTACAGTGGGAGAATTGCTGCTCTGAGTACTGCATATCTCCTTAGACACTGGAACACATCCAAAAATCAGCACATTTTAGATGATAATAATTCAGAAATGAACTGAATCAGATAAAGAAATCTGTCAAAAATATACCCAAGTAATATTTTCAGAAATATTATCATATTATATTTTAAAGGGGTCAATGTATTATTTATAGGGATATTAAACAGTACTCCTATAGTAAAAACAAATATGTTAAATCAAATTAAACGTAAAAAGAAACAGGTTGTATAGGAAAGACAGCAAAAAAACATTATTTCTCCTTGTAACCCCTGCCCTCAGGGAGATAAGGGAGCAGACGTGTTTTGAACTTAAGTTGCATTCTGCCACTTTGTAGCATGAGTAATGTTGACTTACAGTCTCTCTAGCATTTTTTGAATAATAAAACAGCTTATATTACTCTAGAAGTTTCATGACATCAAGCTATAATCGCCTTTCTGCAGAGGCATCATCCTCTTTATAGGGCTGTGATAGGAAGTGATGGACCCTGCACAAATTATGTTAAAACGAAGTTATAAAAGTTAAATTCAATTTAAAATGATTATTAATACATATTGCAATGATTTCTATAAGGTATAACTCACCGCTTAATGTTTTGCTTTTTACAACTTGTAACCCCTGCCCTCAGGGATTAAAACAGCCAATAGGATTTCAGTAGCTCTTATCCTATTGGCTGATTTGAATTTGAAGAATCAAATCAGCCAATAGGAATTCAAGGGATGTTATACTTTATCGCGTACCTTGAATTCACTATTCACGGCGGCGATCATACGAAGAGGATCCTCCACGCTCCATGGCTCTGCAGTGGCCGGTCTTCAGTTTCAGGGTCGCCGGTCTTCAGTTTCAGGGTCGCCGGTCTTCAGTTCCAGGATCGCCAGTCTTCAGTTCCAGGGTCGCTGGTCTTCAGCTCCAGAGTCTCAGGTCTTCAGCTCCGCCCTCTGCTCCATGCCGGATTGTTCCTGGAAGAAGAACGAAGAGGTCGCTGCTTGGAAGAAGACTTCACTGCCTGGAACAGGACCTTCTCTGCCGGACTTCAGGAACAGTGAGTACCAACCTGGGGGTTAGACTTAGGTTTTTTAAAGGTTTTTTTTGGGTGTGTTGTTTAATTTAGATTATGGATGAGCAGTAAAAGAGCTAAATGCCCTTTTAATAGCAATGCCCAAACAAAGGCCCTTTTCAGGGCAATGGGTAGTTTAGGTTTTTTAGTGTTAGGTTCTTTTATTTTGGGGTTTACTGTAAGGGGGACTTTGTGTATTTTTAATGTAAAAGAGCTGTTTATCTTGGGGCAATGCCCTGCAAAAAGCCCTTTTAAGGGCTAATGGTAGTTTATTCTTAGAGTAGGGAGTGTTTTTATTTTGGGGGGCTTTTTTATTTTCATAGGGATTAGATTAAATTTTGTAAACTTTGGCAATTTGTTTTTTTATTTTCTGTAATGTTAGCCTTTTTTATTTTTTGTAATCTTATCTTTTTTTTTTACTTTAGTATTTTTTAGGTTAGTTAATTTGTGTTAATTTAGGGGGTGTTAGGTTAGGGGGCTTAGTAATTTAATTAGTTATTTGCATTGTGGGTGTTGGCGGTGTAAGGGGTTAATAGGTTAATTTGGTTTATTGCAATGTGGGTGTTTTGTGGTTTAGGAGTTAATAGGGTAATTAGGTTTATTGCGATGTGAGTGGTTGACGGTTATGGTGTTAATTACTTTATTATTTTGCGATGTGTGGGTTTGGGGTGTATGTGTTAATACTTTGTGTGGGAGGTTTGTTAACTTTTTGTTATTCTTTGTGTTGTTGTTTTTTGCAATGCTCTGTTTGCCTTTGCTGCATCCTGGTTGATTCCAAAAATGGCAGGGTGGTGAAAGAATCCACCCTGTCAATTTCAGAATCCACCTGGATGCCAACATTCCATTGAGGATGCGTGCGCAACTGCCGATGGCGACGGACATTACAAACGCAATTATAGTATAGATGTGACTTGGATGCTGAGCCGACCATGACTTTAGTTTGAAATATTGATTTTGTACACTGGATTGGTGCAAAAGGGCTAACTCTAGTTCCACTGCTTCTCATTGGTTCTTTTTAGCTTCCACAAGCTGTGCTATTTTCCCCACCTTCAACCCTTAGTGTTACCCTTCCTGTCGGATCTACACAACTAGCTAGGACTATAGCAATGTTGATAGCCTCCATCCTCTAGCTGCTTCAAGCACCCCAGATGACCTCTGTGTTAGGATTACAGTTTTAGAGAACATAATTAAGCTATTAAAATGAATGAACCATTGTGGGAAATTCTAAGTATATTCCAATAATAAAAAAAAAATAGGCCAAGGATTTGGAAGCTGTTCAACTATTAAAAAATGTCAACAGGATGGGGAAAATGTATACCAATTCATTCTGATGGTAAGCAATGATTTCCATGCTACAAGAATCCTTTCTTCCATCCTTTTGCTCAGACAATAGGCCCAGCATAGATCCACCACTGCATTCTTTGGATTTGGCTTATTGCCAAGAGAAGGCGATTCACAAGACAACATTCTTCCTTATTCTTGCAGTGGAATTTCATCAATGTGTAAAGAAGTATAATTATTTTATTTTCTGGTTGGCATATATCAAGCTTCCTTTACTTTGCCTTAATTACAAATAAATAATGCTAACAGCTTTTTTTCCATATAACAGAAACCAATTATCTTATACCAAGACATCTTTAAATTGTATTGCACAAATAAGTCTGGCAGTTTGCAAAGCAGTGCATTTATTGTTCCAAAAGTATAAATTGCCCATAATAATTTAGGCCCAGTAAATAAAGTATATTGTGTGATGTCGTGTTTACAGTTAACCATCTGCTTTGCTTTTAATAGTTAATGATCTTTTCATTTGCAATAAAAAAACAGCTGACTTGCAAGTGTCACTAAACTTTATTAACCACTGGAAATGTTGTATGGAATTGAAAAACACCAACAGATTTACAATGTGTAATTTTCAGGTTAGATAACTAGTGGAAAATCAAATTAGATAAAACAAAACAAAATCCTCAGCTCAAATTTGAACACAAAGTAATTGATGATACCATGCATCCTCACTGCTTGCATCCTAAAATGGCTCCTATCTGCATGAAATCAATGGTATTCACATTACATTCAAAGCTTTCAAGAAACCACTTAATCACCTAAACAGATTTGGAAAGATACTTTATCTTTCTTTGCCCGTGGTACAAAAATTAAAGATTGCAGTCTAAATGTACTCAGGCACAGAATGATAAAAAAGAGATGCTATGGGCAAATCAGAACTGATGTTTGTGTTCAAGCTAAATAATGTCACATATCTGCATAGGGATTCAATGTCATGATTCTCTTCAATACACTAGAACATTGTAAAAAAAAAAAAAAAGGTCCCAAACACTGTAATAGTTTGAGGAGGCTACAGACAGCGATATTTTGAACATGTTGAAAGTTGGTTTTTTTTTGTTTGCTGTTTTGTTGTGCATGAATAAAAGTAAAAGCTGTTTAGATTTGATTGCAGTATCATTGAGTGCTATGTGCTTAATGCTCGTTGACTGATAGGTCATCCCTAATAATACTCATTGGCTGATAGGAACCAGTGCTAACTAGCTGATAGATACTTCCTACTAATTGACATTGTCTAATAGGTACAACTCTATTAGTAGAGAGGACATGCCTCTGTAAGTCCAACAAGAAAACAATGGCTTATTTGGGACAGAAATGTGGATAAAAAAATGTTTTAGCACAAATGTATTGTTTTTTTATGAAACAAGGAGAAATATACTACAATGTCCTTTAAAAAGAAAACAATGTTAAACAAAAAGAAAAAAAAGTAAAACATAGGAATATGAATTAAATCTTCCTCTTGTTTGTATTGCAGTAGGTGATGTTTTTAAAGATCTAATTTCTCAGCCACTGCACCACTTAGGAGTAAAAGGGTTGGGCAGGAGTCTGTTCTTTGAAATGAAGGCTTAAAAATGATCATCATCTTCCACAACAGAAAAAAAAAGAGTTTTGGCTGCAAGGGAGGAGAAAATAACCTGTTTACTAGGTGATTCTTAGTATTTTCTGTGCACTAAAAGGGACTTTGGCCTCCCCATTTAAGAACAAAAAATGGTATCACCTGTTCAGGTGATCACCATGTGATTATTTGAAAACAACAATTCTCTTTCAAATGTTTGGTCTTAAAGTTCACTATAATCTAACAAATTAAAATACTCATCTGTATAAATTTGCCTATAAATTATATTTGTTAACAATAACTTAGATTACAAGTTTTGTGGTACAGCTATACTGCTGAAAAATTGTCCATTGCGTGAGGAATGGCCAGCAATGCATAATACGGTTTGCGGCGGTTTAGGCTGTAATGCAACGTACATTCCGGACGTTTGAGTGCGGGATTTTCATAGCGCCGGTATTACAGGTTGTGCGTTCAGGCTAAAATGCTTGCATTACAGCCTATACCGACACAATCCATACCGCCATCTGAGAGCAGTAGTTATGGATTTTGCAAAACAAAAATGTTTCACAAAACTCATAACTAAAATGTTACAAAGTACACTAATACACATAAACTACCTATTACCCCTAAACTGCCACCCTCCTGCATCGCAAACACTATTTAAAATGTATTAACCCCTAATCTGCCGCCCACTCACATTGCGACTATTAAATACATTTATTAACCCCTAATCTGCCACACACCTACATCGCCAACACTATCTAAATATATTAACCCCTAAACTGCTGCTCCCCGACATTGCCGCCACTATAATAAAGTTATTAACCCTAAACCGCCGCTTCCCAAGATCATCGCCACTAAATAAACCTATTAGCCCCCTAAACCTCTGGCCTCCCACATCGCCGCCACTAAATAAACCTATTAACCCTTAATCCTCTGGCCACCCACATCACAAAACATTAAATTAAACTATTAAACCCTAAACACCCCCTAAACGTTAAATTAAAATTACAATATATTTACAATATAATATATTTAAATAAATTAAAACTTACCTGTGAAATAAAAATAAGCCTAACATTAAACTATAAATTAACCTAACCTTACTTTTCTATTAAAATAAAAAAAACTACCAATTCAAAATCTTAAATTACAATTTAAAAAAACTAATCCTGCGAAACAATAAAAAAATCTAACATTACAAAAAAAAATAATCACTAAGATTACAAAAAATAATAAACAAAATTATCAAAAATAAAAACAATTACACAAAATCTAATAGCCCTAAAAAAATACAAAAGCCCCCCCAGATTAAAAACACCCCTTAGCCTACAATAAACTACCAACAGCCCTTAAAAGGGCCTTTTGTAGGGCATTGTCCTAATTTAAACAGCTCTTTTACCTGAAAAAAAAATTAGTAAAACTCACCACCCAACCAACCCCCTAAAATAAAAAACCTAACTCTAAAACAAACACTAAGCTACCCATTAAGGTAAGGGTTATAGAAGTCCCTTGATGGATTAAAATAGATATGTGCCACCTTATATGGTAGTGTGCTTGTGTACCACTATTGCCCTACTTATTTAAAGAAAACATCTGGTGTAATGTGTTGGTGCATTATCTGAGCAGAAAGTTTCAGGGAGAATATTAACTAAACTTACCATACATGTTAGCTCACCATCCAATGTAGTTACTTAAAGGGATTTCTAGATAGGTAGCGTGCACATGTCTGGAGATCTGCATGACAGGAAATAGTGCTGCCATCTAGAGCTCTTGTTATTGTATAAGATTGTTGCAAAACTTCTGCTATATAGTGCTGCAGACAGGTGCACACTAGTGATGTCCCGAACTGTTCGCCCGCGAACGGTTCACAGCGAACATAGGTTGTTCGCCATCGCGTTTGTGGACGAACACATGATCCGCCCCTATGTGTCATCATTGTGGAAACTTTGACCCTTTATGTCACAGCCGCGAGCTCAATCTGATTGGCTGATTGGATCAGCCAATCGGATTGAACTTGATTCTGATTGGCTGATTCCATCAGCCAATCAGAATATTCCTACCTTAATTCCGATTGGCTGATAGAATCCTATCAGCCAATCGGAATTTGAGGGACGCCATCTTGGATGATGTCCCTTAAAGGAACCGTCATTCTTCAGTTGGACGTTGCCGGATGAAGATGGGTCCGCGGTGGACGTCTTCAGGATGGAGCCGGTCGTCATCGGATGAAGATAGAAGATGCCGCTTGGATCAAGATGGTTGCCGGCCCGGATCGCCTCTTCTTCACGGATAGGATGAAGACTTTGGAGCCTCTTCTGGACCTCTTCAGCCACCTGATGATGGATCGCCAGCCCCCGCTTGGGTTGGATGAAGATTTTGGAGCCAGGACGGATCGGTGATACCTGGTGAGGTGAAGACAAGGTAGGATGATCTTCAGGGGCTTAGTGTTAGGTTTATTTAAGGGGGGGTTTGGGTTAGATTAGGGGTATGTGGGTGGTGGGTTGTAATGTTGGGGGGGGTATTGTATGTTTTTTTTTTACAGGCAAAAGAGCTGAACTTCTTGGGGCATGCCCCGCAAAGGGCCCTGTTCAGGGCTGGTAAGGTAAAAGAGCTTTGAACTTTAGTAATTTAGAATAGGGTAGGGCATTTTTTATTTTGGGGGTCTTTGTTATTTTATTAGGGGGATTAGAGTAGGTGGAATTAGTTTAAAATTGTTGTAATATTTTTCTTATGTTTGTAAATATATTTTTATTTTTTGTAACTTAGTTCTTTTTTATTTTTTGTACTTTAGTTAGTTTATTTCATTGTAGTTATTTGTAGATATTGTATTTAATTAATGTATTGATAGTGTAGTGTTAGGTTTAATTGTAGGTAATTATAGGTATTTTATTTAATTAATTTAATGATAGTATAGTGTTAGGTTTAATTGTAACTTAGGTTAGGATTTATTTTACAGGTAATTTTGTAATTATTTTAACTAGGTAGCTATTAAATAGTTCTTAACTATTTAATAGCTATTGTACATGGTTAAAATAATTACAAAGTTGCCTGTAAAATAAATATTAATCCTAAAATAGCTACAATGTAATTATAATTTATATTGTAGCTATATTAGGATTTATTTTACAGGTAAGTATTTAGCTTTAAATAGGAATAATTTATTTAATAAGAGTTAATTAATTTCGTTAGATTAAAATTATATTTAATTTAGGGGGTGTTAGTGTTAGGGTTAGACTTAGCTTTAGGGGTTAATACATTTATTAGAATAGCGGTGAGCTCCGGTCGGCAGATTAGGGGTTAATAATTAAAGTTAGGTGTCGGCGATGTTAGGGAGGGCAGATTAGGGGTTAATACTATTTATTATAGGGTTAGTGAGGCGGATTAGGGGTTAATAACTTTATTATAGTAGCGGTGCGGTCCGCTCGGCAGATTAGGGGTTAATAAGTGTAGGCAGGTGGAGGCGACGTTGAGGGGGGCAGATTAGGGGTTAATAAATATAATATAGGGGTCGGCGGTGTTAGGGGCAGCTGATTAGGGGTACATAGCTATAATGTAGGTGGCGGCGCTTTGCGGTCGGCAGATTAGGGGTTAATTATTGTAGGTAGCTGGCGGCGACGTTGTGGGGGGCAGATTAGGGGTTAATAAATATAATACAGGGGTCGGCGGTGTTAGGGGCAGCAGATTAGGGGTACATAAGTATAACGTAGGTGGCGGTCGGCAGATTATGGGTTAAAAAAAATTAATCGAGTGGCGGCGATGTGCGGGGACCTCGGTTTAGGAGTATATAGGTAGTTTATGGGTGTTAGTGTACTTTAGAGTACAGTAGTTAAGAGCTTTATGAACCGGCGTTAGCCCAGAAAGCTCTTAACTACTGACTTTTTTCCTGCGGCTGGAGTCTTGTCGTTAGATTTCTAACGCTCTCTTCAGCCACGACTCTAAATACCGGAGTTAGAAAAATCCCATTGAAAAGATAGGATACGCAATTTACGTAAGGGGATCTGCGGTATGGAAAAGTCGCGGCTGAAAAGTGAGCGTTAGACCCTTTTTTGAGTGACTCCAAATACCGGAGTTAGCCTAAAACCAGCGTTAGGAGCCTCTAACACTGGTTTTCACGGCTACCGCCAAACTCCAAATCTAGGCCATAGAGAGCCTACTGTGTTTACTTGCTGCCCTCCCTAGTCTATGAGCCACGACTCATATGTGTTTAACCTTTTTTTAATTCCCCCCCAAAAAAAATAATTTCAATCATTTTTCTAGTGTAATCTAATAGTATTTTCTATCAGGCGTGTGTGTATCAGACATACAGAGCCTACTGTTTTTAATAGCTGCCCTTCCAAGGCTATCAGCCACGACTCATATGTATGTGCTTAACTTTTTTCTTAAAATTTCCAAAAAAAGTCTTTAAATCATTATGCTAGTGTAATCTAATTGTATTTTCTATCAGGCCTGTGTCTAACTGTCTATCTGACTTACACAGCATACTGTTGTTATAATTGCTGCCCTACGTAGCAGCCAGCCAGTGCGAACACTCATAGAGTCATATGTGCATTGCACTTCTTAACATAATTTTAATATTAAAATCTAAAATTTTAAAAATATTTTGCTAGTGTAATGTAACTTAATTTTCTATCAGTCCTGTGTTTTTGTCACTTACACAGCATACTGTGTTAAATTGCTGCCCTACCTACCATCCACAACTCATATCTGCCAGCCTGTCTGCCAGGCCCAAGTAGCCAATTAGTGGCACCAATCACAATTCTTGTAACAGTAATAAAAAAAAAACAAACATAATTTTTTGGACTGCAAATATTCATTCTCCTAGTGCCATTGAATTTCATTTACCTCCTGCCTGCCACTGCCAGCCTTTTGTGCCAGGCCGTCTAGCCAACTATTTACACCAATCATAATTGTTGTCACAGTCAGACAGTATAGTTATTAATTTAAATAAAAAAATTTTTTAGTGTTGATCTTAATCCTCAGTTTGCTCGTGCCTTTGAATTGCACTTTTCTACAGCCTTCCAAGCCTGTGTGCCAGGCCTACTTAAAAAATATTTACACCAATCATATTTGTTGTGACAGTATTCTAATAATTAAAAATTAAAATTTTTGGTAATAGTTGCTGTGATTTGAATCGTCAGTTTGCTGGTGCCATTGAATAGCACTTTCCTCCTGCCTTGCAGCCTGCTGTGAGCCAGGCCCACCTAGCCAATTGTTGTCAGCAATCATATTTCTGTTAACAGTATTGCAAAAATTGTCAATCATCACTGTTTAGACTGTCAGTAATCAGTCTCCTAGTGTCCTTGAATTGCATCTCCCTCCTGCCTGCCATCCTTTTGTGCCAGGCCGTCTTGCCAACTATTTACACCAATCCTAATTTTTTGTCACAGTATAGTTACTAATTAAAATTAAAAAAATCTTTATTGTTGATGATCTTAACCCTCAGTTTGCTCGTGCCTTTGAATTGCACTTTTCTACAGCCTTCCAAGCCTGTGTGCCAGGCCTACTTAAAAAATATTTACACCAATCATATTTGTTGTGACAGTATTCTAATAATTAAAAATTAAATTTTTTGGTAATAGTTGCTGTGATTTGAATCGTCAGTTTGCTGGTGCCATTGAATAGCACTTTCCTCCTGCCTTGCAGCCTGCTGTGAGCCAGGCCCACCTAGCCAATTGTTGTCAGCAATCATATTTCTGTTAAAAGTATTTCAAAAATTGTCAATCATCACTGTTTAGACTGTCAGTAATCAGTCTTCTAGTTTCCTTGAATTGCATCTCCCTCCTGCCTGCCATCCTTTTGTGCCAGGCCGTCTTGCCAACTATTTACACCAATCCAAATTTTTTGTCACAGTATAGTTACTAATTAAAATTAAAAAAATCTTTATTGTTGATGATCTTAACCCTCAGTTTGCTCGTGCCTTTGAATTGCACTTTTCTACAGCCTTCCAAGCCTGTGTGCCAGGCCTACTTAAAAAATATTTACACCAATCATATTTGTTGTGACAGTATTCTAATAATTAAAAATTAAAATTTTTGGTAATAGTTGCTGTGATTTGAATCCTCAGTTTGCTGGTGCCATTGAATAACCCTTTCCTCCTGCCTTGCAGCCTGCTGTGAGCCAGGCCCACCTAGCCAATTGTTGTCAGCAATCATATTTCTGTTAACAGTATTGCAAAAATTGTCAATCATCACTGTTTAGACTGTCAGTAATCAGTCTCCTAGTGTCCTTGAATTGCATCTCCCTCCTGCCTGCCATCCTTTTGTGCCAGGCCGTCTTGCCAACTATTTACACCAATCCTAATTTTTTGTCACAGTATAGTTACTAATTAAAATTAAAAAAATCTTTATTGTTGATGATCTTAACCCTCAGTTTGCTCGTGCCTTTGAATTGCACTTTTCTACAGCCTTCCAAGCCTGTGTGCCAGGCCTACTTAAAAAATATTTACACCAATCATATTTGTTGTGACAGTATTCTAATAATTAAAAATTAAAATTTTTGGTAATAGTTGCTGTGATTTGAATCGTCAGTTTGCTGGTGCCATTGAATAGCACTTTCCTCCTGCCTTGCAGCCTGCTGTGAGCCAGGCCCACCTAGCCAATTGTTGTCAGCAATCATATTTCTGTTAACAGTATTGCAAAAATTGTCAATCATCACTGTTTAGACTGTCAGTAATCAGTCTCCTAGTGTCCTTGAATTGCATCTCCCTCCTGCCTGCCATCCTTTTGTGCCAGGCCGTCTTGCCAACTATTTACACCAATCCTAATTTTTTGTCACAGTATAGTTACTAATTAAAATTAAAAAAATCTTTATTGTTGATGATCTTAACCCTCAGTTTGCTCGTGCCTTTGAATTGCACTTTTCTACAGCCTTCCAAGCCTGTGTGCCAGGCCTACTTAAAAAATATTTACACCAATCATATTTGTTGTGACAGTATACTAATAATTAAAAATTTAAATTTTTGGTAATAGTTGCTGTGATTTGAATCGTCAGTTTGCTGGTGCCATTAAATAGCACTTTCCTCCTGCCTTGCAGCCTGCTGTGAGCCAGGCCCACCTAGCGAATTGTTGTCAGCAATCATATTTCTGTTAACAGTATTTCAAAAATTATCAATCATCACTGTTTAGACTGTCAGTAATCAGTCTCCTAGTTTCCTTGAATTGCATCTCCCTCCTGCCTGCCATCCTTTTGTGCCAGGCCGTCTTGCCAACTATTTACACCAATCCAAATTTTTTGTCACAGTATAGTTACTAATTAAAATTAAAAAAATCTTTATTGTTGATGATCTTAACCCTCAGTTTGCTCGTGCCTTTGAATTGCACTTTTCTACAGCCTTCCAAGCCTGTGTGCCAAGCCTACTTAAAAAATATTTACACCAATCATATTTGTTGTGACAGTATTCTAATAATTAAAAATTAAAATTTTTGGTAATAGTTGCTGTGATTTGAATCCTCAGTTTGCTGGTGCCATTGAATAACCCTTTCCTCCTGCCTTGCAGCCTGCTGTGAGCCAGGCCCACCTAGCCAATTGTTGTCAGCAATCATATTTCTGTTAACAGTATTGCAAAAATTGTCAATCATCACTGTTTAGACTGTCAGTAATCAGTCTCCTAGTGTCCTTGAATTGCATCTCCCTCCTGCCTGCCATCCTTTTGTGCCAGGCCGTCTTGCCAACTATTTACACCAATCCTAATTTTTTGTCACAGTATAGTTACTAATTAAAATTAAAAAAATCTTTATTGTTGATGATCTTAACCCTCAGTTTGCTCGTGCCTTTGAATTGCACTTTTCTACAGCCTTCCAAGCCTGTGTGCCAGGCCTACTTAAAAAATATTTACACCAATCATATTTGTTGTGACAGTATTCTAATAATTAAAAATTAAAATTTTTGGTAATAGTTGCTGTGATTTGAATCGTCAGTTTGCTGGTGCCATTGAATAGCACTTTCCTCCTGCCTTGCAGCCTGCTGTGAGCCAGGCCCACCTAGCCAATTGTTGTCAGCAATCATATTTCTGTTAACAGTATTGCAAAAATTGTCAATCATCACTGTTTAGACTGTCAGTAATCAGTCTCCTAGTGTCCTTGAATTGCATCTCCCTCCTGCCTGCCATCCTTTTGTGCCAGGCCGTCTTGCCAACTATTTACACCAATCCTAATTTTTTGTCACAGTATAGTTACTAATTAAAATTAAAAAAATCTTTATTGTTGATGATCTTAACCCTCAGTTTGCTCGTGCCTTTGAATTGCACTTTTCTACAGCCTTCCAAGCCTGTGTGCCAGGCCTACTTAAAAAATATTTACACCAATCATATTTGTTGTGACAGTATACTAATAATTAAAAATTTAAATTTTTGGTAATAGTTGCTGTGATTTGAATCGTCAGTTTGCTGGTGCCATTAAATAGCACTTTCCTCCTGCCTTGCAGCCTGCTGTGAGCCAGGCCCACCTAGCGAATTGTTGTCAGCAATCATATTTCTGTTAACAGTATTTCAAAAATTATCAATCATCACTGTTTAGACTGTCAGTAATCAGTCTCCTAGTTTCCTTGAATTGCATCTCCCTCCTGCCTGCCATCCTTTTGTGCCAGGCCGTCTTGCCAACTATTTACACCAATCCAAATTTTTTGTCACAGTATAGTTACTAATTAAAATTAAAAAAATCTTTATTGTTGATGATCTTAACCCTCAGTTTGCTCGTGCCTTTGAATTGCACTTTTCTACAGCCTTCCAAGCCTGTGTGCCAAGCCTACTTAAAAAATATTTACACCAATCATATTTGTTGTGACAGTATTCTAATAATTAAAAATTAAAATTTTTGGTAATAGTTGCTGTGATTTGAATCCTCAGTTTGCTGGTGCCATTGAATAGCACTTTCCTCCTGCCTTGCAGCCTGCTGTGAGCCAGGCCCACCTAGCCAATTGTTGTCAGCAATCATATTTCTGTTAACAGTATTGCAAAAATTGTCAATCATCACTGTTTAGACTGTCAGTAATCAGTCTCCTAGTGTCCTTGAATTGCATCTCCCTCCTGTCTGCCATCCTTTTGTGCCAGGCCGTCTTGCCAACTATTTACACCAATCCAAATATTTTGTCACAGTATAGTTACTAATTACAATTAAAAATATCTTTATTGCTCATGATCTTAACCCTCAGTTTGCTCGTACCTTTGAATTTCACTTTTCTACAGCCTTCCAAGCCTGTGTGCCAGGCCTACTTAAAAAATATTTATACCAATCATATTTGTTTTGACAGTATTCTAATAATTAAAAATTTAAATTTTTGGTAATAGTTGTTGTGAATCCTCAGTTTGCTGGTGCCATCAAATAGCACTTTCCTCCTGCCTTGCAGCCTGCTGTGAGCCAGGCCCACCTAGCCAATTGTTGTCAGCAATCATATTTCTGTTAACAGTATTGCAAAAATTATCAATCATCACTGTTTAGACTGTCAGTAATCAGTCTCCTAGTTTCCTTGAATTGCATCTCCCTCCTGCCTGCCATCCTTTTGTGCCAGGCCGTCTTGCCAACTATTTACACCAATCCAAATTTTTTGTCACAGTATAGTTACTAATTAAAATTAAAAAAAATCTTTAATGTTGATGATCTTAATCCTCAGTTTGCTCGTGCCTTTGAATTTCACTTTTCTACAGCCTTCCAAGCCTGTGTGCCAGGCCTACTTAAAAAATATTTACACCAATCATATTTGTTGTGACAGTATTCTAATAATTAAAAATTAAAATTTTTGGTAATAGTTGCTGTGATTTGAATCGTCAGTTTGCTGGTGCCATTGAATAGCACTTTCCTCCTGCCTTGCAGCCTGCTGTGAGCCAGGCCCACCTAGCCAATTGTTGTCAGCAATCATATTTCTGTTAACAGTATTGCAAAAATTGTCAATCATCACTGTTTAGACTGTCAGTAATCAGTCTCCTAGTGTCCTTGAATTGCATCTCCCTCCTACCTGCCATCCTTTTGTGCCAGGCCATCTTGGCAACTATTTACACCAATCCAAATATTTTGTCACAGTATAGTTACTAATTACAATTAAAAAAATCTTTATTGTTGATGATCTTAACCCTCAGTTTCCTCGTGCCTTTGAATTGCACTTTTCTACAGCCTTCCAAGCCTGTGTGCCAGGCCTACTTAAAAAATATTTACACCAATCATATTTGTTGTGACAGTATTCTAATAATTAAAAATTTAAATTTTTGGTAATAGTTGTTGTGAATCCTCAGTTTGCTGGTGCCATTGAATAGCACTTTCCTCCTGCCTTGCAGCCTGCTGTGAGCCAGGCCCACCTAGCCAATTGTTGTCAGCAATCATATTTCTGTTAACAGTATTTCAAAAATTGTCAATCATCACTGTTTAGACTGTCAGTAATCAGTCTCATAGTGTCCTTGAATTGCATCTCCCTCCTGCCTGCCATCCTTTTGTGCCAGGCCGTCTTGCCAACTATTTACACCAATCCTAATTTTTTGTCACAGTATAGTTACTAATTACAATTAACAAAATCTTTATTGTTGATGATCTTAACCCTCAGTTTGCTCGTGCCTTTGAATTGCACTTTTCTACAGCCTTCCAAGCCTGTGTGCCAGGCCTACTTAAAAAATATTTACACCAATCATATTTGTTGTGACAGTATTCTAATAATTAAAAATTAAAATTTTTGGTAATAGTTGCTGTGATTTGAATCGTCAGTTTGCTGGTGCCATTGAATAACACTTTCCTCCTGCCTTGCAGCCTGCTGTGAGCCAGGCCCTGCTAGCCAATTGTTGTCAGCAATCATATTTCTGTTAACAGTATTGCAAAAATTGTCAATCATTACTGTTTAGACTGTCAGTAATCAGTCTCCTAGTGTCCTTGAATTGCATCTCCCTCCTGCCTGCCATCCTTTTGTGCCAGGCCGTCTTGCCAACTATTTACACCAATCCTAATTTTTTGTCACAGTATAGTTACTAATTACAATTAAAAAAATCTTTATTGTTGATGATCTTAATCCTCAGTATTCTCGTGCCCTAGAATAGCACTTTTCTACAGCCTTCCAAGCCTGTGTGCCAGGCCTACTTAAAAATTATTTACACCAATCATATTTGTTGTTACAGTATTCTAATAATTAAAAAATTAAATTTTTGGTAATAGTTGCTGTGATTTGAAACCTCAGTTTGCTGGTGCCATTGAATAGCACTTTCCTCCTGCCTTGCAGCCTGCTGTGAGCCAGGCCCACCTAGCCAATTGTTGTCAGCAATCATATTTCTTTTAACAGTATTGCAAAAATTGTCAATCATCACTGTTTTGACTGTCATTAATCAGTCTCCTAGTGTCCTTGAATTGCATCTCCCTCCTGCCTGCCATCCTTTTGTGCCAGGCCGTCTTGCCAACTATTTACACCAATCCTAATTGTTGTCACAGTATAGTTACTAATTAAAATTAAAAAAAAATCTTGATTGTTGATCTTAATCCTCATTTTGCTTGTGCCATTGAATTGCACTTTTCTACTGCCTGCCAGACTGTGTGCCAGGCCTACTTAAAAATTATTTACACCAATCATATTTGTTGTTACAGTATTCTAATAATTAAAAAATTAAATTTTTGGTAATAGTTGCTGTGATTTGAATCCTCAGTTTGCTGGTGCCATTGAATAGCACTTTCCTCCTGTCTTGCAGCCTGCTGTGAGCCAGGCCCACCTAGCCAATTGTTGTCAGCAATCATATTTCTGTTAACAGTATTGCAAAAATTGTCAATCATCACTGTTTAGACTGTCAGTAATCAGTCTCCTAGTGTCCTTGAATTGCATCTCCCTCCTGCCTGCCATCCTTTTGTGCCAGGCCGTCTTGCCAACTATTTACACCAATCCAAATATTTTGTCACAGTATAGTTACTAATTACAATTAAAAAAATCTTTATTGTTGATGATCTTAACCCTCAGTTTGCTCGTGCCTTTGAATTGCACTTTTCTACAGCCTTCCAAGCCTGTGTGCCAGGCCTACTTAAAAAATATTTACACCAATCATATTTGTTGTGACAGTATTCTAATAATTAAAAATTTAAATTTTTGGTAATAGTTGTTGTGAATCCTCAGTTTGCTGGTGCCATTGAATAGCACTTTCCTCCTGCCTTGCAGCCTGCTGTGAGCCAGGCCCACCTAGCCAATTGTTGTCAGCAATCATATTTCTGTTAACAGTATTTCAAAAATTGTCAATCATCACTGTTTAGACTGTCAGTAATCAGTCTCATAGTGTCCTTGAATTGCATCTCCCTCCTGCCTGCCATCCTTTTGTGCCAGGCCGTCTTGCCAACTATTTACACCAATCCTAATTTTTTGTCACAGTATAGTTACTAATTACAATTAAAAAAATCTTTATTGTTGATGATCTTAACCCTCAGTTTGCTCGTGCCTTTGAATTGCACTTTTCTACAGCCTTCCAAGCCTGTGTGCCAGGCCTACTTAAAAAATATTTACACCAATCATATTTGTTGTGACAGTATTCTAATAATTAAAAATTAAAATTTTTGGTAATAGTTGCTGTGATTTGAATCGTCAGTTTGCTGGTGCCATTGAATAACCCTTTCCTCCTGCCTTGCAGCCTGCTGTGAGCCAGGCCCACCTAGCCAATTGTTGTCAGCAATCATATTTCTGTTAACAGTATTGCAAAAATTGTCAATCATTACTGTTTAGACTGTCAGTAATCAGTCTCCTAGTGTCCTTGAATTGCATCTCCCTCCTGCCTGCCATCCTTTTGTGCCAGGCCGTCTTGCCAACTATTTACACCAATCCTAATTTTTTGTCACAGTATAGTTACTAATTACAATTAAAAAAATCTTTATTGTTGATGATCTTAATCCTCAGTTTGCTCGTGCCCTAGAATAGCACTTTTCTACAGCCTTCCAAGCCTGTGTGCCAGGCCTACTTAAAAATTATTTACACCAATCATATTTGTTGTTACAGTATTCTAATAATTAAAAAATTAAATTTTTGGTAATAGTTGCTGTGATTTGAAACCTCAGTTTGCTGGTGCCATTGAATAGCACTTTCCTCCTGTCTTGCAGCCTGCTGTGAGCCAGGCCCACCTAGCCAATTGTTGTCAGCAATCATATTTCTGTTAACAGTATTGCAAAAATTACCAATCATCACTGTTTAGACTGTCATTAATCAGTCTCCTAGTGTCCTTGAATTGCATCTCCCTCCTGCCTGCCATCCTTTTGTGCCAGGCCGTCTTGCCAACTATTTACACCAATCCTAATTGTTGTCACAGTATAGTTACTAATTAAAATAAAAAAAAATCTTGATTGTTGATCTTAATCCTAATTTTGCTTGTGCCATTGAATTGCACTTTTCTACTGCCTGCCAGACTGTGTGCCAGGCCTACTTAAAAATTATTTACACCAATCATATTTGTTGTTACAGTATTCTAATAATTAAAAAATTAAATTTTTGGTAATAGTTGCTGTGATTTGAATCCTCAGTTTGCTGGTGCCATTGAATAGCACTTTCCTCCTGTCTTGCAGCCTGCTGTGAGCCAGGCCCACCTAGCCAATTGTTGTCAGCAATCATATTTCTGTTAACAGTATTGCAAAAATTATCAATCATCACTGTTTAGACTGTCAGTAATCAGTCTCCTAGTTTCCTTGAATTGCATCTCCCTCCTGCCTGCCATCCTTTTGTGCCAGGCCGTCTTGCCAACTATTTACACCAATCCAAATTTTTTGTCACAGTATAGTTACTAATTAAAATTAAAAAAAATCTTTATTGTTGATGATCTTAATCCTCAGTTTGCTCATGCCTTTGAATTTCACTTTTCTACAGCCTTCCAAGCCTGTGTGCCAGGCCTAGTTAAAAAATATTTACACCAATCATATTTGTTGTGACAGTATTCTAATAATTAAAAATTTAAATTTTTGGTAATAGTTGCTGTGATTTGAATCATCAGTTTGCTGGTGCCATTGAATAGCACTTTCCTCCTGCCTTGCAGCCTGCTGTGAGCCAGGCCCACCTAGCCAATTGTTGTCAGCAATCATATTTCTGTTAACAGTATTGCAAAAATTGTCAATCATCACTGTTTAGACTGTCAGTAATCAGTCTCCTAGTGTCCTTGAATTGCATCTCCCTCCTGCCTGCCATCCTTTTGTGCCAGACCATCTTGCCAACTATTTACACCAATCCAAATATTTTGTCACAGTATAGTTACTAATTACAATTAAAAAAATCTTTATTGTTGATGATCTTAACCCTCAGTTTGCTCGTGCCTTTGAATTGCACTTTTCTACAGCCTTCCAAGCCTGTGTGCCAGGCCTACTTAAAAAATATTTACACCAATCATATTTGTTGTGACAGTATTCTAATAATTAAAAATTAAAATTTTTGGTAATAGTTGTTGTGAATCCTCAGTTTGCTGGTGCCATTGAATAGCACTTTCCTCCTGCCTTGCAGCCTGCTGTGAGCCAGGCCCACCTAGCCAATTGTTGTCAGCAATCATATTTCTGTTAACAGTATTTCAAAAATTGTCAATCATCACTGTTTAGACTGTCAGTAATCAGTCTCCTAGTGTCCTTGAATTGCATCTCCATCCTGCCTGCCATCCTTTTGTGCCAGGCCGTCTTGCCAACTATTTACACCAATCCTAATTTTTTGTCACAGTATAGTTACTAATTACAATTAAAAAAATCTTTATTGTTGATGATCTTAACCCTCAGTTTGCTCGTGCCTTTGAATTGCACTTTTCTACAGCCTTCCAAGCCTGTGTGCCAGGCCTACTTAAAAAAATATTTACACCAATCATATTTTTTGTGACAGTATTCTAATAATTAAAAATTAAAATTTTTGGTAATAGTTGCTGTGATTTGAATCGTCAGTTTGCTGGTGCCATTGAATAACACTTTCCTCCTGCCTTGCAGCTTGCTGTGAGCCAGGCCCACCTAGCCAATTGTTGTCAGCAATCATATTTCTGTTAACAGTATTGCAAAAATTGTCAATCATTACTGTTTAGACTGTCAGTAATCAGTCTCCTAGTGTCCTTGAATTGCATCTCCCTCCTGCCTGCCATCCTTTTGTGCCAGGCCGTCTTGCCAACTATTTACACCAATCCTAATTTTTTGTCACAGTATAGTTACTAATTACAATTAAAAAAATCTTTATTGTTGATGATCTTAATCCTCAGTTTGCTCGTGCCCTAGAATAGCACTTTTCTACAGCCTTCCAAGCCTGTGTGCCAGGCCTACTTAAAAATTATTTACACCAATCATATTTGTTGTTACAGTATTCTAATAATTAAAAAATTAAATTTTTGGTAATAGTTGCTGTGATTTGAAACCTCAGTTTGCTGGTGCCATTGAATAGCACTTTCCTCCTGCCTTGCAGCCTGCTGTGAGCCAGGCCCACCTAGCCAATTGTTGTCAGCAATCATATTTCTTTTAACAGTATTGCAAAAATTGTCAATCATCACTGTTTTGACTGTCATTAATCAGTCTCCTAGTGTCCTTGAATTGCATCTACCTCCTGCCTGCCATCCTTTTGTGCCAGGCCGTCTTGCCAACTATTTACACCAATCCTAATTGTTGTCACAGTATAGTTACTAATTAAAATAAAAAAAATCTTGATTGTTGATCTTAATCCTCATTTTGCTTGTGCCATTGAATTGTACTTTTCTACTGCCTTCCAGCCTGTGTGCCAGGCCCAACTATCCAATTAGTGCTAGCAATCATATTTCTTTTAACAGTATTGCAAAATGTGTCAATCAACACTGTTTGGACTGTCAATCTGCAGTCTACTAGTGCCCTTGAATTGCATTTTCCTCCTGCCTGCCTGTGTGCCAGTCCCAACTAGCCAATTAGTGCCACCACTCATATTTATTGTAACAGGATTGGAATTTTTGTTAATCATAACTGTTTTGACTGTGATTCTTCAGTCTCCTAGTGCCATTGAATTGCAGTTTCCTTTCTCCTAGCGTGTGTGCCAGACAGGCTCATTTGCCAAATAGTGCCAGATAATCATATTTGTTGCCACAGTACTAGTAATATTTAAAAAAATTAACAATTTGTGATTTTTAACACATCTGTCTTTTTGTTGTTGTCAGTCTCACAGCGTATACTGTGCCCACTTTCACAGTGCCACCACTCAATTGGTGTAATAGTATTGTTAGTGTCCATTTAAAAAAAAATGACAGGCAGAGGCAGGCCACCCCGCAGGTTCCGTGGTCGTGGTCGTGGTGCTGTGATTCCTTTAGACCCTACAAATATGCACATTGTTCAGATGCCGGGTGCCAGGGGGGATGCAAAAACTTCTGAGGAGGACCTAGTTGAATGGCTAACACAGGAAACCCAATCTTCTTCAGCTTCCGCTGCTAGTCCTCCTAACCTTGACGCACCATCTAAGTCCAGCTGTGCTTTGGGCAGGTCTCAAGTGACCAGTGCCACTCCGCCGCCTGTCGCCACCACCAACACTAGCACCACAGCCACTTCACTTGATCTGTCACAGGAGTTATTGACACATCATTTTGAAGAAATGAGTAATGCGCAACCATCATTGACAGAGGATGTAGATAATAGTGATGATCAGTCTCAGTCAGGCAGCATTACCGACATGGAGGTACGGTGTGATGATGATGATGATGTTGTACCCGCTGCTGCTTCTTTTCTTGATTTTTCAGATACAAGTGAAGCGGTTGATGATGATGTGTCGGTGGATGTCACGTGGGTGCCTGCTAGAAGAGAAGAAGAAGAGGGGGAAAGTTGAGATGGGGAGACAGAGAGGAGGAGGAGACGATTTGGAAGCACGGGGAGGTCGTCTCAAGGAGCTAGTGGCACAGTCAGACAGCATGCATCGTCACCAGGGGTCAGCCAGACAGCCCGCCGACGCCCATCAACGCATGCTGTTGCCGCCACCAGAATGCCGTCATCGCAGAGCTCAGCAGTGTGGCATTTTTTGTGTGTGTCTGCCTCTGACAACAGCGATGCCATTTGCAACCTGTGCCAAAAGAAACTGAGTCGTGGGAAGTCCAACAGCCACGTAGGTACAACTGCTTTGCGAAGGCACATGGTCTCCCATCACAAAGGCCGATGGGAAGAATACATGAGTAGAAGCAGCACACAAAGTGAAAGCCGCCCTCCTCCTCCTGCTCCAGCATCTTCAGCCACGTCAACCAGTGCTGTCCTCCTTGCCCCCTCTCAACTATCCTCCACTCAGTCTCTCTTACGTAGCAGTTCCTGGTCATCTGCCCACAGTCAGGTGTCTGTCAAGGACATGTTTGAGCGTAAGAAGCCAATTTCTCAAAGTCACCCCCTTGCCCAGCATCTGACAGCTGGCTTGTCTGAACTCTTAGCCCGCCAGCTTTTACCATACAAGCTGGTGGAGTCTGATGCTTTCAAAAAATTTGTATCTATTGGGACACCGCAGTGGAAGGTACCTGGCAGAAATTTCTTTTCACAAAAGGCAATCCCAAACCTGTACTCTGTTGTGAGAAAGGAAGTTATGGCATGTCTGGCACACAGCGTTGGGGCAAGGGTCCATATGACCACGGATAGCTGGTCTTCAAAGCATGGTCAGGGCAGGTATATCACCTACACTGCGCATTGGGTAAACCTGCTGACTTCTGACAAGCATGGAATTCGTGGCTCTGCAGAAGAGTTGGTGACACTGCCACGACTTGCAGGCAGGCCTGCTGCTACCTCCTCTACTCCTCCTACTCCATCCTCTTCCATAACCTCTTCCTCGGCTGAGTCCTCTTCAACTTCTGCGTCTTGCTCCACATCTATGGCACCCCCCCAGCTCCCCAGGTACTATGCTACATCCCGGGTACGGCAGTGTCACGCCGTCTTGGGGTTGACTTGCCTGAAAGCGGAGAGTCAGACCGCACCAGCACTCCTGACAGCCCTGAACGCACAGGTGGATCAGTGGCTGACTCCGCACCAACTGGAGATTGGCAAGGCTGTTTCTGACAATGGAAGTAATTTGGTGGCGGCATTGAAATTGGGCAAGTTGACACATGTGCCGTGCATGGCACATGTGTGTAATCTGATTGTACAACGATTTGTCCATAAGTACCCAGGCTTACAGGACGTCCTGAAGCAGGCCAGTAAGGTGTGTGGCCATTTCAGGCGTTCCTACACGGCCATGGCACACTTTTCTGATATCCAGCGTTGAAACAACCTGCCAGTGAGGCGCTTGATTTGCGACAGCCCGACACGGTGGAATTCAACACTCCTAATGTTTGACCGCCTGCTCCAACAAGAAAAAGCTGTTAATGAGTATTTGTATGACCGGGGTGCTAGGCCAGCCTCTGGGGAGCTGGGGATATTTTTGCCAAATTACTGGATGCTCATGCGCAATGCCTGTAGGCTCATGCGTCCTTTTGAGGAGGTGACAAACCTTGTCAGTCGCAACGAAGGCACCATCAGCGACATCATACCATTTGTTTTCTTCCTGGAGCGTGCCCTGCGAAGAGTGCTGGATCAGGCAGTAGATGAGCGTGAAGAGGAAGCGGGAGAGTTGTGGTGTCCATCACCCCCGCAAACAGCCGAATCAGCATTGCTTGCTGGACCTGCGGCAACGCAGGAAGAGGATTGTGAGGAAGAGGAGTCAGAGGAGGAATGTGGCTTTGGGGAGGATGAGGAGGAGGAAGACCGAGCACAACAGTCATCCCAGGGTGCTCATTGTTGTCACCTCTCTGGTACCCATGGTGTTTTACATGGCTGGGGGGAAGAAGATACCATCAGTGAGATCAGTGAGGAGGAGGAACGCGACATGATTAGCTCAGCATCCAACCTTGTTCAAATGGGTTCTTTCATGCTGTCGTGCCTGTTGAGGGACCCTCGTATAAAAAAGCTGAAGGAGAACGACCTGTACTGGGTGTCCATGCTCCCCCGGTATAAGCATAAAGTGCCTGAAATGTTACCAAATTCCCGCAAGTCGGAAAGGATGGAGCATTTTCATAATAAATTAAAAACTATGCTTTACACAGCGTATAAGGGTGATGTCACAGCACCACGGGAATGTAACAGGGGAAGAGATGAAATTAATCCTCCTCCTCAAACGACCACGGCACCGGGCACTTTCCTGACGTCTTGTTGATGGAGGACATGTGTACCTTTTTAACTCCCATGCACCATCAGAGCCTTTCGGGATCCAGCCTTAGAGAAAGACTCAACCGACAGGTAGCAGACTACCTAGCTTTAACTGCGGATCTCAACACTATCAGGAGCGATGGACCCCTTGACTACTGGGTGTGCAGGCTGGACTTGTGGCCTGAACTATCCCAATTTGCAATGGAACTTCTGGCCTGCCCCGCTTCAAGTGTCCTGTCCGAAAGGACTTTTAGTGCAGCAGGAGGTTTTGTCACTGAGAAGAGAAGTCGCCTAGGTCAAAAAAGCCTTGACTATCTCACTTTTATAAAAATGAATGAGGGCTGGATCCCGAAGGGACTGACATTGGGCGATACATTTGAATAAAAAACTACTGATGATGATATGATCTGGCTTGGGCTACAACTGGTACACAGGCTGGCCTTTTTTTTTTTGTTATAAAGACGGAGGACTTGCTTGACTTATCCGCCAACAACTAGTGTTCAAGCCACAAGCTTTTAGGGCACTTTATAAATGTTTTACAAACATCGATTTTTCTGGCCGCTGCTACAGCAGTTGCTACAACAATACCCCAATTTTTCAGTCATTTGTACATTCCTAATTTTTCTGACCTCTGCTGCATCTCTGTGGGTACAAAACTCAAATAAAAAAAAATAAGGCACATAACACTAGTGATTAAACTGTTACAAATTGTACAACTTTACACACCACTCATATCCGGTGGACCATTCAATTGAACGCAAAATGCAACAAATTTGAAAGAGTAGGACTTACCAAGCATCTTTATCCGTCTCTTGGTTGCTCTAAATTATCTCCGTGTTCCATCTATGCCATACCTGTACTCTATTGTGCAAAAGGGTGGCATATGTTGTGTTTCATGCTGTTGTGCCTGTTGCGGGTCGTGCCCATGATATAAAAAGGCTGAAGGAGAACGACCTGTAGTAATGGGTGCCCCATCCAGTTTTTAGAAAAATGTTCCTGGTTCCTCTCAATTATCTTTGGGTTTCTAAAATGGAGGCCATACCTGTACTCGCTTGTGCAAAAGGATGGCATATGTGGTGGTGTTTCCTGCAGTTGTTTCTGTTGAGGGTGCTGGACCCTCTTATAAAAAAGCTGAAGGAGAACGACCTGGAGTGGGAGTCCAAGCATGGTTTTTGGGGCTATTTCACTTTTACAAACAATTATCTGTGGGTTTCACAAATCAATGCCGTACCAGTACTCTATTGTTCCAAAGTATGCCATATGTTCTCTTTCCTGCTGGTATTTTGTTTGAGGTTCCTGGACACTCTTATAAAAAGTCCTAAGGTGAAAGAGATGTACTGGCTGTCCACTCATTTTTATTTTCTATTTCTCATTTGACCAAAATTATCTCTGGTTTTGTAAAATCAATGCCGTACCTGTACTCTATTGTTCAAAAGGATGCCATACGTCCTCTTTCCTGCTGGTGTTTTTTTTGAGTGTCCAGGACCCTCTTATAAAAAGGCCTAAGGAGAAAGAGGTATACTGAGTGTCCATCGAATCATTTTTTTATTCAAATTTCCATTTGCAAAAAATTATCTATGGGTTTCTAAAATCAATGCCTTTCCTGTACTCTATTGTTCAAAAGTATGCCATATGTCCTCTTTCCTGCTGGTGTTTTTTTGAGGGTCCAGGACCCTCTTATAAAAATGCCTAAGGAGAAAGAGGTGTACTGGCTGTCCATCGAATATTTTTTTTTATTCAAATTTCCATTTAAAAAAAAAAATCTATGGGTTTCTAAAATCAATGCATTTCCTGTACTCTATTGTTCAAAAGTATGCCATATGTCCTCTTTCCTGCTGGTTTTTTGTTTGAGGGTCCTGGACCCTCTTATAAAAAGGCCTTATGGATAAAAAAATTGTACTGGGTGTCCATCCAATCATTTTTTTGAGTTAAAATTCACGGTTGCAAAAAATTATCCCCGGGTTTCTAAAATCAATACCTTTCCTATAATCTTTTTTTCACAAAGGACGCCATATGTCCTCTTTCCTACTGCTGGTTTTGTTGAGTGTCCTGGAGCCTCTGCTAAAAAGGCCTAAGGATAAAGAAGTGTAATGGGTGTCTATTCAATGTTTTTTTTAGATTTCCCGGTTGTAACAAATTTTTTCTGTCTTTCAAAAATCAATGCCTTTCCTGTAATCTATTTTTCAAAAGGATGCCATATGTCCTATTTCATGCTGTTCTTTCTGTTGAGGCTCCGGGACACTCTTATAAAAAGGACTAAGGATAAAGAAGTGTACTGGGTGTTCAATCAATGTTTTTTTTCTATTTCCCGGTCATATAACTGATCTCTGTGTTTCTAAAATCAATGCCTTTCCTGTAATCTAATTTTCAAAAGTATGCCATATGTCCTCTTTCCTGCTGGTGTTTTTTTTGAGGGTCCAGGACCCTCTTATAAAAAGGCCTAAGGAGAAAGATGTGTACTGGGTGTCCATCGAATAATTTTTTTGATTCAAATTTACATTTGCAAAAAATTATCTATGGGTTTCTAAAATCAATGCCTTTCCTGTACTCTTACTCTATTGTTCAAAAGTATGCCATATGTCCCCTTTCCTGCTGGTGTTTTGTTTGAGGGTCCTGGACCCTCTTATAAAAAGGCCTAGGGAGAAAGAATTGTACTGGGTGTCCATCCAATCATTTTTTTTTATTCAAATTCACGGTTGCAACAAATTATCCACGGGTTTCTAAAATCAATGCCTTTCCTATAATCTTTTTTTCACAAAGGATGCCATATGTCCTCTTTCCTACTGCTGGTTTTGTTGAGTGTCCTGGAGCCTCTGCTAAAAAGGCCGAAGGATAAAGAAGTGTACTGGGTGTCTATTCAATGTTTTTTTAGATTTCCCGTTTGTAACAAATTTTTTCTGTCTTTCTAAAATCAATGCCTTTCCTGTAATCTATTTTTCAAAAGGATGCCATATGTCCTCTTTCATGCTGTTCTTTCTGTTGAGGCTCCGGGACACTCTTCTAAAAAGGCCTAAGGATAAAGAAGTGTACTGGGTGTATAATCTATGTTTTTTTAGATTTCACGGTTGCAACTAATGATCTCTGTGTTTCTAAAATCAATGCCTTTCCTGAAATCTAATTTTCTAAAGGATGCCATATGTCCTCTTTCATGCTGCTGGTTTTGTGGAGGGTCCTGTAGCCTCTGCTAAAAAGGCCTAAGGATAAATAAGTGTACTTGGTGTATAATCGAAGTTTTTTTGCGATTTCACGGTTGCAACTAATGATCTCTGTGTTTCTAAAATCAATGCCTTTCCTGTAATCTAATTTTCTAAAGGATGCCATATGTCCTCTTTCATGCTGCTGGTTTTGTGGAGGGTCCTGGAGCCTCTGCGAAAAAGGCCTAAGGATAAATAAGTGTACTTGGTGTATAATCCAATTTTTTAGAGATTGCACGGTTGCAACTAATGATCTCTGTGTTTCTAAAATCAATGCCTTTCCAGAAATCTATTTTTCTAAAGGATGCCATATGTCCTCTTTACTGCTGCTGGTTTTTTTGAGGGTCCTGGAGCCTCTGCTACTAAGGCCTAAGGATAAATAAGTGTCCTGGTTGTCTAATCCAATTTTTTTTAGATTTCCCGGTTGCAACAAATTATCTCCGGGTTTCTAAAATCAATGCCTTTCCTGTAATCTATTAGTCACAAGGATGCCATATGTCCTCTTTCATGCTGTTGTTTCTGTTGAGGCTACGGGAGACTCTTCTAAAAAGGCCTGAGGATAAAGAAGTGTACTGGGTGTATAATCTATGTTTTTTTAGATTTCACGTTTGCAAAAAATTATCCACGGGTTTCTAAAATCAATACCTTTGCTGTAATCTTTTATTCAAAAGTATGACATATCTCCTCTTTCATGCTGTTGTTTCGGTTGAGGCTCCGGGACCCTCGTATTAAAAAGGCCTGAGCATAAATAAGTGTCACGGCTGTGTAATCAATGTTTTTTTCTAATTTCACGGTTGCAAATAATGATCTGTGGGTTTCTAAAATCAATGCCTTTACTGTAATCTTTTATTCAAAAGGATGACATATCTCCTCTTTCATGCTGTTGTTTCGGTTGAGGCTCCGGGACCCTCGTATTAAAAAGGCTTGAGCATAAATAAGTGTCACGGCTGTGTAATCAATGTTTTTTTCTAATTTCACGGTTGCAAATAATGATCTGTGGGTTTCTAAAATCAATGCCTTTACTGTAATCTTTTATTCAAAAGGATGACATATCTCCTCTTTCATGCTGTTGTTTCGGTTGAGGCTCCGGGACTCTCGTATTAAAAAGGCCTGAGCATAAATAAGTGTCACGGCTGTCTAATGAATGTTTTTTTCTAATTTCACGGTTGCAAATAATGATCTGTGGGTTTCTAAAATCAATGCCTTTACTGTAATCTTTTATTCAAAAGGATGACATATCTCCTCTTTCATGTTGTTGTTTCGGTTGAGGCTCCGGGACCCTAATATTAAAAAAGCCTGAGCATAAATAAGTGTCAAGGCTGTGTAATCAATGTTTTTTTCTAATTTCACGGTTGCAAATAATGATCTGTGGGTTTCTAAAATCAATGACTTTACTGTAATCTTTTATTCAAAAGGATGACATATCTCCTCTTTCATGCTGTTGTTTCGGTTGAGGCTCTGGGACCCTCGTATTAAAAAGGCCTGAGCATAAATAAGTGTCACGGCTGTCTAATGAATGTTTTTTTCTAATTTCACGGTTGCAAATAATGATCTGTGGGTTTCTAAAATCAATGCCTTTACTGTAATCTTTTATTCAAAAGATGACATATCTCCTCTTTCATGCTGTTGTTTCGGTTGAGGCTCCGGGACCCTCGTATTAAAAAGGCCTGAGCATAAATAAGTGTCACGGCTGTCTAATGAATGTTTTTTTCTAATTTCACGGTTGCAAATAATGATCTGTGGGTTTCTAAAATCAATGCCTTTACTGTAATCTTTTATTCAAAAGGAGGACATATCTCCTCTTTCATGCTGTTGTTTCGGTTGAGGCTCCGGGACCCTCGTATTAAAAAGGCCTGAGCATAAATAAGTGTCACGGCTGTGTAATCAATGTTTTTTTCTAATTTCACGGTTGCAAATAATGATCTGTGGGTTTCTAAAATCAATGCCTTTACTGTAATCTTTTATTCAAAAGGATGACATATCTCCTCTTTCATGCTGTTGTTTCGGTTGAGGCTCTGGGACCCTCGTATTAAAAAGGCCTGAGCATAAATAAGTGTCACGGCTGTGTAATCAATGTTTTTTTCTAATTTCACGGTTGCAAATAATGATCTGTGGTTTTCTAAAATCAATGCCTTTACTGTAATCTTTTATTCAAAAGGATGACATATCTCCTCTTTCATGCTGTTGTTTTGGTTGAGGCTCCGGGACCCTTGTATTAAAAAGGCCTGAGCATAAATAAGTGTCACGGCTGTGTAATCAATGTTTTTTTCTAATTTCACAGTTGCAAATAATGATCTGTGGGTTTCTAAAATCAATGCCTTTCCTGTAATCTATAAATCAAAAGGATGACATATCTCCTCTTTCATGCTTTTGTTTCGGTTGAGGCTCCGGGACCCTCGTATTAAAAAGGCCTGAGCATAAATAAGTGTCACGGCTGTCTAATGAATGTTTTTTTCTAATTTCACGGTTGCAAATAATGATCTGTGGGTTTCTAACATCAATGCCTTTACTGTAATCTTTTATTCAAAAGGATGACATATCTCCTCTTTCATGCTGTTGTTTCGGTTGAGGCTCCGGGACCCTCGTATTAAAAAGGCCTGAGCATAAATAAGTGTCATGGCTGTCTAATGAATGTTTTTTTCTAATTTCACGGTTGCAAATAATGATCTGTGGGTTTCTAAAATCAATGCCTTTACTGTAATCTTTTATTCAAAAGGATGACATATCTCCTCTTTCATGCTGTTGTTTCGGTTGAGGCTCCGGGACCCTCGTATTAAAAAGGCCTGAGCATAAATAAGTGTCACGGCTGTGTAATCAATGTTTTTTTCTAATTTCACGGTTGCAAATAATGATCTGTGGGTTTCTAAAATCAATGCCTTTACTGTAATCTTTTATTCAAAAGGATGACATATCTCCTCTTTCATGCTGTTGTTTCGGTTGAGGCTCCGGGACCCTCGTATTAAAAAGGCCTGAGGATAAATAATTGTGTAACGGGTATCTAATGAATTTTTTTTTTTATTTCACGGGTCATATAAATGATCTCTGGGATTCTAAAATTAATGCCTTTCCTGTAATCTATTATTCAAAAGGATGACAGTACTACCAAAATACAGCCAATGAAGGGCCTTAGGAAGACTGAGCCAAGGTTAGATTGTAGTATTTGGTTAGGCTAATCATGATGGCCATGTAGACCACCACCACCGAGAGTCCTGGAAGTAACAGGGATGATGAGATGAAAGAGCTAAGAATAGTAGAACTTGAAACAACAGAGTTAGCCATGGGTGTTAGTGCAAAACCGCTTGGCTTTTTTTGGCTTTGGGTGCGGCTATTCATGCAGGCTATATAGAGCTGAAAACATTCGGTGTCGTATCAGCTATTAAACTAATAAGAACAGTACTACCAAAATACAGCCATTGAAGGGCCTTAGGAAGACTGGGCCAAGGTTGGATTGTAGTATTTTTTTAGGCTTATCATGATGGCCATGTAGACCACCACCACTGAGAGTCCTGGAAGTAACAGGGATGATGAGATGAAAGAGCTAAGAATAGTAGAACTTGAAACAACAGAGTTAGCCATGGGTGTTAGTGCAAAACCGCTTGGCTTTTTTTGGCTTTGGGTGCGGCTATTCATGCAGGCTATATAGAGCTGAAAACATTCGGTGTCGTATCAGCTATTAAACTAATAAGAACAGTACTACCAAAATACAGCCATTGAAGGGCCTTAGGAAGACTGGGCCAAGGTTGGATTGTAGTATTTTTTTAGGCTAATCATGATGGCCATGTAGACCACCACCACCGAGAGTCCTGGAAGTAACAGGGATGATGAGATGAAAGAGCTAAGAATAGTAGAACTTGAAACAACAGAGTTAGCCATGGGTGTTAGTGCAAAACCGCTTGGCTTTTTTTTAGCTTTGGGTGCGGCTATTCATGCAGGCCATATAGAGCTGACAACATTCGGTGTCATATCAGCTATTAAACTAATAAGAACAGTATTATCAAAATACAGCCAATGAAGGGCCTTAGGAAGACTGGGCCAAGGTTGGATTGTAGTATTTGGTTAGGCTAATGATGATGGCCATGTAGACCACCACCACCGAGAGTCCTGGAAGTAACAGGGATGATGAGATGAAAGAGCTAAGAATATTAGAACTTGAAACAACAGAGTTAGCCATGGGTGTTAGTGCAAAACCGCTTGGCTTTTTTTTGGCTTTGGGTGCGGCTATTCATGCAGGCCATATAGAGCTGAAAACATTTGGTGTCGTATCAGCTATTAAACTAATAAGAACAGTACTACCAAAATACAGCCAATGAAGGGCCTTAGGAAGACTGGGCCAAGGTTGGATTGTAGTATTTGGTTAGGCTAATCGTGATGGCTATGTAGACCACCACCACGAGAGTCCTGGAAGTAACAGGGATGATGAAATGAAAGAGCTAAGAATATTAGAACTTGAATCAACAGAGTTAGCCATGGGTGTTAGTGCAAAACCGCGTGGCTTTTTTTTTGGCTTTGGGTGCGACTATTCATGCAGGCCATATAGAGCTGACAACATTCGGTGTCGTATCAGCTATTAAACTAATAAGAACAGTACTACCAAAATACAGCCAATGAAGGGCCTTAGGAAGACTGAGCCAAGGTTGGATTGTAGTATTTGGTTAGGCTAATCATGATGGCCATGTAGACCACCACCACCGAGAGTCCTGGAAGTAACAGGGATGATGAGATGAAAGTGCTAAGAATAGTACTACTTGAAACAACAGAGTTAGCCATGGGTGTTAATCCAAGATCGCTTGGATTTATTTTTGTATTGGGTGCAGCTAATCATGCAGGCCATATAGAGCTGACAACATTTGGTGTTGTATCAGCTATAAAAATAATAAGAACTGTACTATCAAAATACAGACAATGAAGGGCCTATGAAGACTGAGCAAAGGTTGGATTGTAGTATTTTGTTCGGCTAATCATGATGGCCATGTAGACCGCCCGTAACAGGAATGAAAGTGCTAAGAATAGTACTAATTGAAACAACAGAGTTAGCCATGGGTGTTAGTCTAAGACCACTCAGCTTCTTTTTGGGTTTGGGTGCAGCTAATCATGAAGGCCACATAGACCTGCCACCATTTGGTGTTGTAACAGGTATGAAAATGCAAAGAACAGTACTACTTAACACAACCTACTTACCATGGGTCCCAGAGCATATGTTTGGTTGTTATATTTTGTAAGGGTAATCATGCAGGCCATATAGACCTCCACCGATAGGGTGAGTATGAGTAACAGCTATTAAAATGCGAAGGACATTACTAATTAACACAACATAGTTACCATGGGTCGCAGACCAAGAGCAGATGTCTTATTATTATATTTTGTATGGGTAATCATCCAGGCCGTATAGACCTCACCAAATAGGGGGAGTTACAGAGATTAAAGTGCTAAGAATGGTAGTACTTAAAACACAACCTCGTTAAAATAGGTAGCAGACCACATGTCTTATTATTATAATTTTTCAGGGTAATCTGGCAGGCCATATAGAACTCCCCCGATAGTGGGGGGGGAACAGGGATTAAAGTGCTAAGAAAAGTACTAATTGACACAAGCTAGTTGGGTCCAAGAACGCATGTTTGATTATTAGAATTTATTAGGGTAATTATATATCTAACAAATCTATCTATTTCTCTTCTATCGATTCTATCTAACTATCAATCTATGTATATCTATCTATCCTATCTATCACTATCAATCTATCTTCTGTCCGGGATGTTTTGAGACAGCCACTTTGGGAATGTTAGTGGATTTAGACCCATTATGGCTTAAAAGCAGACTCTGTATCAACTATGTAATTTTCCATGGGAGTTTTGCCAGGGATCCCCCTCCAGCATGCAACAGTCCAGGTGTTAGTACCCTTGAAACAACTTTTCCATCACTATTGTGGCCAGAAAGAGTCCTTGTAGGTTTTAAAGTTCGCCTGCCTATTGAATTCAATGGCGGTTCGCGCGGTTCGCGCGTTCGCGAACAATACCGGAAGTTTGAGTCCGCGGTTCGCGAACCAAAAATTTTAGGTTTGCGACATCACTAGTGCACAGTCCTTGCTTTTCAACAAAGGATTACAAGAAAATGAAGACAATTTAATAATAAAAGCAAACTGGAAAGTTGTTTAAGATTGTATCTAAATCAAAATGATTGATAGAAATAACAGAACTGAGAGCGCTGAGCCACCCATAAAGTTAAAAATATTGTAATATAAAAATATATACAAATAAAGCTTGAATACTGTAAATAAAAACAAAATATATGAACAACGCTTGCCTGGTGAGACTTGCTTCACAGTTTTTCCAAAGATATGACAAAGGTTTGGGGACCCTGCGATACTTGGATAAACTCCACCCTGCTTTAAAGTGTATCACTAGCAGTATGAATAAAGTAGTGAGTAAATCCATAAAAGTGTGTGTCCCTTTAAGTCCAGTAAAACACTCCAGCAATAAAAATAAACTCAAAGAGCCGGTACATTGCGGTCACCTGATGCCGTTTGCATACTGCTTTTTAAAGATGACAGCTCACCAATGAAGAACTCCATGTATTTAACCCCTAGGCAGCACATTTTTCACCAAAAGTGATTTGTCAGGATTATTTTCCAATTGGAAATTTAAAATTCAATTACAAAAATTGTAATCTATCTTTTTCCACCAATTAGGAAAAAAACAACATATATAAGGTGAACTTTACACAAATAGTTTATAATCAGCTAGATTACAAGTTGTGCGTTAGGCTTAAAAAGCATTGTTGGCCGGTCTTAACACTGCTTTTTAATGCTCGCTGGTATTATGAGTCTTGCAGGTACAGGTATACCGCTCACTTTTTGGCCAGACTTGGAAATACCGCAAATCCACTTACGTGCGTATCCTCTTTTTTCAATGGGACTTGCATAGCGCTGGTATTACAAGTCTGCCAAAAAGTGAGCGGTAGACCCTCTCCTGTCAAGAATGGTACCGAATTTTAAAGTCAGTAGTTAAAAGAGTTTTACACTACAATGCCGTAGCATAAAACTCTTAACTAAAGTGCTAAAAAGTACACTAACACCCATAAACTACCTATTAACCCCTAAACCGAGGCCCCCCACATCGCAAACAATAAAAAAAAAAAAAAATAACCCCTAGTCTGCCGAACCGGACATTGGCGCCACTATAATAAATATATTAACGAAACTGCCACACTCCCGCATCGCAAACATTAGTTAAATATTATTAACCCCTAATCTGCCGTCCCTAACATAGACACCACCTACCTACATTTATTAACCCCTAATCTGCCACCCACAACGTCGCCGCCACTATACTAAAGTTATTAACCGCTAAACCTAAGTCTAACCCTAACCCTAACACCCCCTAACTTAAATATAATTAAAATAAATATAAATAAAAATTACTATAATTAACTAAATTATTTCTATTCAAAACTAAATACTTACCTATAAAATAAACCCTAAGCTATCTACAATATAACTAATAGTTACTTTGTATCTAGCTTAGAGTTTATTTTTATTTTACAGGCAAGTTTGTATTTATTTTAACTAGAATACTTAAACTAACTTAAATACTTAACTAGAAAACTTAAAATAAATACAAAAGTACCTGTAAAATAAAACCTAACTTAAAGGATTACTTTCTGTTATAATTTTTAAGCTAAACAACTAACATATTAAAGTTAATAAACATTAATTAAAACCTACTGACCTATATTTTCTCCAAAACTAAGTTTCATAACGTTCTAAAAGTTATATCTTTTATTCGCCGATGATGTCACGTTATCCTGCCCACTATTTTCAGCACTACATGTTCAAAATACTTAAACCAATAACTTTGTGTTTAAAGCGCCATTTTGAAACCTAGGTATTGTAAACGGATTGGTACAGAGCAAAGGATACCCACGGAGTGGGTTTGGAAAACAATTAAATTTGCAGACAAGATTTCTGATATACGGTAGAGATATGTTAATGAAATGCTATTGATAAAAAGCGTATTTGGGGTAGTTAGTTAGTAACAGGCATAGAAAATATTTACTTACAGTGGCCCTTTAAGTTACAATTACACCTAACACTACACTACAATTAAATTACTTTCCTAAATTAAATAAAATTAAATACAATTAAATTAAATTATCTAAAGTACAAAAAAAAAACAACACTAAATTACAGAAAATAATAAACAAATTACAAGATTTTAAAACTAATTACACCTAATCTAATCCCCCTAACAAAATAAAAAATCCCCCCCAAAGAAAGCCCTACCCTATACTAAATTACAAATAGCCCTTAAAAGGGCCTTTTGCGAGGCATTGCCCCAAAGTAATCAGCTCTTTTACCTGTAAAGGGGTTAGTGTTAGGTTTTTTAAGGGGGTATTGGGTGGGTTTTAGAGTAGGGTTGGTTGTGTGGGTGGTGGGTTTTAATGTTGGGGGGATTTGTACTTTTTTTTTTACAGGTAAAAGAGCTGATTAATTTGGGGCAATGCCCCACAAAAGGCCCTTTTAAGGGCTATTTGTAATTTAGTGTAGGGTAGAGCTTTTTTATTTGGGGGGGGGGGGGGGGGGGCTTTTTTTTGTTAGGGGGATTAGATTAGGTGTAATTAGTTTAAAAATCTTGTAATTTGTTTATTATTTTCTGTAATTTAGTGGGGGGGTTGTACTTTAGATAATTTAATTTAATTTAATTGTATTTAATTGTATTTTATTTAGGGAAATAATTTAATTGTAGTGTAGTGCTAGGTGTAATTGTAACTTAGATTAGGTTTTTATTTTACAGGTACTTTTATATTTATTTTAGCTAGGTAGTTATTAAATAGTTAATAACTATTTAATAACTATTCTACCTAGTTAAAATAAATACAAACTTACCTGTGAAATAAAAATAAAACCTAAGATAGCTACAATATAATTATAATTATATACATTGTAGCTATCTTAGGGTTTATTTTACAGGTTAGTATTTAGTTTTAAATAGGAATAATTTAATTAATTATAGTAATTTTATTTAGATCTCTTTTAATTATATTTAAGTTAGGGGGTGTTAGGTTTAGGGTTAGACTTAGGTTTAGGGTTAATAACTTATAGTGGTGGCAACGCTGGGGGTGGCAGATTAGGGGTTTATTAATGTAGGTAGGTGGCAGCGATGTTAGGGCCAGCAGATTAGGGGTTAATAATATTTAACTAATGTTTGCAAGGCGGGAGTGCTGCAGTTTAGGGGTTAATATGTTTATTATAGTGGCGGCGACGTTGGGGGCAGCAGATTAGGGGTTAATAAATGTAGGTAGGTGGCGGCGACATTGGGGCGGCAGATTAGGGGTTAATAAATATAATGTAGGTGTCAGCAATGTTGGGGGCAGCAGATTAGGAGTTCATAAATATAATGTAGGTGGCGTCGGTGTCCGGAGCGCCAGATTAGGGGTTAATAATATAATGTAGGTTGCGGCAATGTCAGGGGCAGCAGATTAGGGGTTAATAAGTATAAGATTAGGGGTGTTTAGTCTCGGGGTTCATGTTAGGTTGTTAGGTGTAGACATAAAATGTATTTCCCAATAGGAATCAATGGGGCTGCGTTAAGGAGTTTTACGCTGCTTTTTTGCAGGTGTTAGACTTTTTTTCAGCCGGCTCTCCCCATTGACTCCTATGGGGAAATCATGCACGAGCACGTTACACCAGCTCACCACTAATGTAAGCAGCGCTGGTATTGGAGTGCAGTAAGGAGCAACATTTTGATCAACGCTCACTTCTTGTCTGGGTTGTAAAAACCCGTAATACCAGCGCTGTCTGTAAGCGAGCGGTGAGCATAAACTGCTCGTTAGCACCGCACAACCTCTAATGCAAAACTCGTAATCTAGGTCAATGTAAGATAACTAGACATGAAACCCTATTTTTCAGATAGATTTTACATTTTTAAACAACTTTAAAATTTACTTCAGTTATCAATGTTGCTTTGTTCTCTAGGTATCTTGTATTGAAGAAGCAGCAATGCACTCTTGGGAGCTACATGTACACATGTATAAGCCAATGAAAATAGGCATACAAGTTATTATTATTATTATCAGGTATTTGTAGAACGCCAACAGGTTCCACAGCACTATAAACATGAGTGGTATATAAAAAACGATTACAGGGATCAAATGGGTGAAGGGTCCTGCCGAGAGTTGCACTGTTGTAGTCGGCTCTTATGAAGGTGGACTACAAACAGCTGGGCTCATAGGCTTACATGCTATGGGGTTTAAGGGGATAGCAGTGGAGATAGGAAGGTTAACGTAGATTGTAAGCGTCCATGAATAGTAGAGTCTTCAGGGAGCACATTAAGCTTTTAAAACTAGGGGAGATTCTTGTGGAGCGAGGCAGAGAGTTCCATAAGATGGGAGCCAGTCTTGAGAAATCTTGTAAATGGGAATGTGAGGAGGTAACAAGAGAGGAGGAGAGTAGGAGATCATGAGCGGAGCAGAAGGGACAGGAGGGAGAGTATCTGAAACAAGGTCTGAGATGTATGAGGGAGCAATGCAATTGAGGGCTTTGTGTGTCAGAGTGAGTATTTTGTGTTTAATCCTGGAGGCAAGAGGAAGCCAGTGAAGGGATTGGCAGAGAGCTGCAGCAGATGAAGAGCAACGTGCAAGGAAGATGATAGGCATTCATTATGGATTGTAAAAGAGCTAGGCGGCAGCTAGGGAGACCAGAGAGGATAGAGTTGCAGTAGTCGAGGCGGGAAAGGATGAGAGAGTGGATTAAAATCGTTGTTGTCTTGTGTAAGGATGTCTAATTTTAGCAATGTTTTTAAGGTGGAAGTGGCAGGCTTTAGCTAAGGACTAAATGTGAGGAGTGAAAGAAAGATCTGAGTTAAGTGTGACCCCAAGACATCGGGCATGTGAGGTTCGGATAATGATGGCGTTGTCAACCGTTATAGTGACATGGGGGTGGGGATTTTTGAAGAAGGGGGAAAATAAGAAGCTCAGTTTTGGAGAGATTTAGCTTGAGGTAGTGAGAGGACATCCAAGATGAGATATGAGAGAGACAGTAAGTGACACGGGTGACACGGGTTAGCAAGGAAGAAGATAATTCTGGTGCAGAGAGGTAGATTTGTGTAGATTTGTGTATCATTGGCATACAAATGATAATGAAACCTGTGGGACTTTATTAAGCAACTTAGTGAGGACGTGTAGATTCAGAAGAGAAGGGGACCGAGGACAGAGCCTTGCGGTACCCCAACAGAAAGAGGTAATGGGGCAGGGGATACCCCAGAGAAGGCTACATTAAAGGTATGGTTAGACAGATAGGAATAGAATCAAGAGAGATCTGTGTCACAGATGCAGAAGGATTGGAGGGTATAGGGCAAAAGAGGGTGGTCGACAGTATCAAAGGCTGCAGAGAGATCAAAGAGGATAAGTAGAGAGAAGTGGCCTTTTGATTTTGCTGTATGTAGGTCCCTGGTAATCTTAACAATTGCTGTCTCTGTTGGGTGAAGGGGGCGAAATCCAGATTGCAGTGGGTCAAGGAGGGAGTTTAATGTAAGGAAATTGGATAGATGTGCATATACTAGCTTTTCAAGATGCTTTGAGGCAAGAAATAGTAGGGCAATAGGGCAGTAGTTGGATGGGGAGTTTGGTTCAAGAGAAGGATTTTTGAGGATAGGTGTGACTAATGCATTTTTAAGAGATGTGGGAACTATACCAGTGTTGAGGGAGAGGTTGAAGATGTGTGTGAGTATAGGGGTAAGGGTAGAAGAGAGGGAGGGGAGTAGTTGTGAGGGGATGGGGTCGAGGGGACAGGTAGTGAGGTGAGAGGATAGTATAAGGGCAGAAACTTCATCCTCTGTAACAGGGGCAAAATAGATACATTTATGGCTATGTGGGTTTTGGATGATTGTGAGCTTTTGAGGTGTTGGGAGACTGGTAGTATGTTGACAGCTGCTTTCAGATCTGATGAAGTCGATTTTGTTGTTGAAGTATCTGGCAAAATCTTGGGCTGAGAGAGAAGTTGTGGTGGAAGGTGGGGGTGGGCAGAGAAGAGTATTGAATGGGGAACAGATGTTTTGGGTTTGAAGAAAGAGTGGAGATAAGAGTAGAGAACTAGTGTTGCTTATATAGATTAAGGGCAGAATAGTAAGAGTTCAAGATGAACTTATAGTGAAGAAAGTCAGCAGAACTCTGAGATTTCCTCCAGTGTCTCTCAGCAGTACAGGAACATCTGCGTAGGTACCGTGTCAGAGGAGTGTGCCAGGGCTGAGGATGAGTGTATGTTTTCCAAGCTATAGTAGGTGGGGCCAGGTTATCAAGGACTGATGTAAGGGTGGAGTTATAGTGGAAGATGGATTCATCAGGACAGGAAAAGGAGGGGATGGGAGAGAGAAGAGGTTCGAGAGAGCTAACGAGCTGTTGCTGATCTAATGACTTGATTCTTCTGTGAAGTTTAGTGTTGGGCTAGAAGGAGGGAGAGTTATAGGGAGGGAGGTGATGGTACAAGTGAGGTGGTGGTGGTCAGAAAAAGGAAAAGGTGAGTTTGTGAAGTTTGAGATAGTGCATTGATAACTGAAAATCAGATAAAGGGAGTGACCATCTTTGTGAGTGGGAGAGTCAGTCCATTGTGACAGGCCGAAAGAGGAAGTTAGTTGCAGAAGTTGTTTTGCAGAGGAGGCAGTGGGATTATCAACAGGGAGGTTGAAGTCACCGAGAATGAGGGCAGGGGTATCTGAGGAAAGAAAGTATCATAGCCAGGAAGCAAAGTGATCTAGAAATAGAGTTGCGGAGCCAGGGGGGCGGTATATGACTGCAACACATATAGAGAGGGGAGAGAATAAGCGAATCATGTGTGTTTCGAATGAAGAAAATGTGAGGGGTAGAGAAGGGATGTATTTGTTGAAAGGTGCAACGAGAGGAAAGTAAAATACCAACACCACCTCCTTGTCTATTGTCAGACCTAGGAGTGTGGCTGAAGTGGAGACCCCCATGTGACAGTGCAGCTCAGCCAAAAATCAGCAGCTAGCTTGAAGCTGCTAAGCCTATCTAGATATGCTTTTCAACAAATGATACCAAGAGAAAGAAGCAAATTAGATAACACAAGTAAATTGGAAAGTTGTTTAAAAGTGTATGCTCTATCTCAGCGGTCGCCAGCCAGTGGTCTGTGGACCAGTGGTGGTCCACCAAAAGATGTTTGTGGTCCTTGACACCATTAAGCATGAATTAATCTCCTCTATTTGGTGTCATCCCCATCGCACATTTTAAAGCCAGCAGAGGCCAGTACAGTCTTGACTTGAAATAGTGGAATTAAAGTATATAAAAATGAAAAAAAACAAAAATTCTCTCTTATATTTCATTTATTTTCTTCCCTTTACCTGTCTCTTTGTAGTAGTTTTCCTAATTCCATCACTGTTTGTCTTCCTCCCCTCCATCTTTTTTTTTTTAATTAAATATTTTTAATTGTAATATATTTCCCACGCACAAAGCCATTCCACTAGAATTCCAGTAATTGCCATTCAGCAGATCTGCCATATCCCACCAGTATTATAGTAATTGCCAATAACATCAGGCGTGGTTAGCTCACTTCCATATTGAGAGCTTGCTGATATAAATTTAATTTTTAAATGAGGATAGGGGGATAGACTGGACAAGAAGGGGTTAATTAGCACTCATTCCTATTATTTGGAGTAAGTATGTTGAAGTATTCAACTATTTAGAAGTATATAGTTAAGTTAAAACTTATTATTTATTAAACCACTATTAAAAAGAGTGTGAATAAAAATAACACTCTCACCATTATAAAAAAGCCCCACACTGACACTCCACACTCACACCAATAAATATCACACTGCAATATACCCAGACAGTAGACACAGATTCCACCACCCCCCTGTATTCCTGGCCAGTAACAGGATACGCTGGCTTCAGGTGACAGGGATAGCTTCTATTCTGATATACGGTAGAGATATGTTAATGAAATGCTATTGATAAAAAGCGTATTTGGGGTAGTTAGTTAGTAACAGGCATAGAAAATATTTACTTACAGTGGCTCTTTAAGTTACAATTACACCTAACACTACACTACAATTAAATTACTTTCCTAAATTAAATAAAATTAAATACAATTAAATTAAATTATCTAAAGTACAAAAAAAACAAACACTAAATTACAGAAAATAATAAACAAATTACAAGATTTTAAAACTAATTACACCTAATCTAATCCCCCTAACAAAATAAAAAATCCCCCCCAAAGAAAGCCCTACCCTATACTAAATTACAAATAGCCCTTAAAAGGGCCTTTTGCGAGGCATTGCCCCAAAGTAATCAGCTCTTTTACCTGTAAAGGGGTTAGTGTTAGGTTTTTTAAGGGGGTATTGGGTGGGTTTTAGAGTAGGGTTGGTTGTGTGGGTGGTGGGTTTTAATGTTGGGGGGATTTGTACTTTTTTTTTTACAGGTAAAAGAGCTGATTAATTTGGGGCAATGCCCCACAAAAGGCCCTTTTAAGGGCTATTTGTAATTTAGTGTAGGGTAGAGCTTTTTTTATTTGGGGGGGGGGGGGCTTTTTTTTGTTAGGGGGATTAGATTAGGTGTAATTAGTTTAAAAATCTTGTAATTTGTTTATTATTTTCTGTAATTTAGTGGGGGGGGTTGTACTTTAGATAATTTAATTTAATTTAATTGTATTTAATTGTATTTTATTTAGGGAAATAATTTAATTGTAGTGTAGTGCTAGGTGTAATTGTAACTTAGATTAGGTTTTTATTTTACAGGTACTTTTATATTTATTTTAGCTAGGTAGTTATTAAATAGTTAATAACTATTTAATAACTATTCTACCTAGTTAAAATAAATACAAACTTACCTGTGAAATAAAAATAAAACCTAAGATAGCTACAATGTATATAATTATAATTATATTGTAGCTATCTTAGGGTTTATTTTACAGGTTAGTATTTAGTTTTAAATAGGAATAATTTAATTAATTATAGTAATTTTATTTAGATCTCTTTTAATTATATTTAAGTTAGGGGGTGTTAGGTTTAGGGTTAGACTTAGGTTTAGGGTTAATAACTTATAGTGGTGGCAACGCTGGGGGTGGCAGATTAGGGGTTTATTAATGTAGGTAGGTGGCAGCGATGTTAGGGCCAGCAGATTGGGGTTAATAATATTTAACTAATGTTTGCAAGGCGGGAGTGCTGCAGTTTAGGGGTTAATATGTTTATTATAGTGGCGGCGACGTTGGGGGCAGCAGATTAGGGGTTAATAAATGTAGGTAGGTGGCGGCGACATTGGGGCGGCAGATTAGGGGTTAATAAATATAATGTAGGTGTCAGCAATGTTGGGGGCAGCAGATTAGGAGTTCATAAATATAATGTAGGTGGCGTCGGTGTCCGGAGCGCCAGATTAGGGGTTAATAATATAATGTAGGTTGCGGCAATGTCAGGGGCAGCAGATTAGGGGTTAATAAGTATAAGATTAGGGGTGTTTAGTCTCGGGGTTCATGTTAGGTTGTTAGGTGTAGACATAAAATGTATTTCCCAATAGGAATCAATGGGGCTGCGTTAAGGAGTTTTACGCTGCTTTTTTGCAGGTGTTAGACTTTTTTTCAGCCGGCTCTCCCCATTGACTCCTATGGGGAAATCATGCACGAGCACGTTACACCAGCTCACCACTAATGTAAGCAGCGCTGGTATTGGAGTGCAGTAAGGAGCAACATTTTGATCAACGCTCACTTCTTGTCTGGGTTGTAAAAGCCCGTAATACCAGCGCTGTCTGTAAGCGAGCGGTGAGCATAAACTGCTCGTTAGCACCGCACAACCTCTAATGCAAAACTCGTAATCTAGGTCAATGTAAGATAACTAGACATGAAACCCTATTTTTCAGATAGATTTTACATTTTTAAACAACTTTAAAATTTACTTCAGTTATCAATGTTGCTTTGTTCTCTAGGTATCTTGTATTGAAGAAGCAGCAATGCACTCTTGGGAGCTACATGTACACATGTATAAGCCAATGAAAATAGGCATACAAGTTATTATTATTATTATCAGGTATTTGTAGAACGCCAACAGGTTCCACAGCACTATAAACATGAGTGGTATATAAAAAACGATTACAGGGATCAAATGGGTGAAGGGTCCTGCCGAGAGTTGCACTGTTGTAGTCGGCTCTTATGAAGGTGGACTACAAACAGCTGGGCTCATAGGCTTACATGCTATGGGGTTTAAGGGGATAGCAGTGGAGATAGGAAGGTTAGCGTAGATTGTAAGCGTCCATGAATAGTAGAGTCTTCAGGGAGCACATTAAGCTTTTAAAACTAGGGGAGATTCTTGTGGAGCGAGGCAGAGAGTTCCATAAGATGGGAGCCAGTCTTGAGAAATCTTGTAAATGGGAATGTGAGGAGGTAACAAGAGAGGAGGAGAGTAGGAGATCATGAGCGGAGCAGAAGGGACAGGAGGGAGAGTATCTGAAACAAGGTCTGAGATGTATGAGGGAGCAATGCAATTGAGGGCTTTGTGTGTCAGAGTGAGTATTTTGTGTTTAATCCTGGAGGCAAGAGGAAGCCAGTGAAGGGATTGGCAGAGAGCTGCAGCAGATGAAGAGCAACGTGCAAGGAAGATGATAGGCATTCATTATGGATTGTAAAAGAGCTAGGCGGCAGCTAGGGAGACCAGAGAGGATAGAGTTGCAGTAGTCGAGGCGGGAAAGGATGAGAGAGTGGATTAAAATCGTTGTTGTCTTGTGTAAGGATGTCTAATTTTAGCAATGTTTTTAAGGTGGAAGTGGCAGGCTTTAGCTAAGGACTAAATGTGAGGAGTGAAAGAAAGATCTGAGTTAAGTGTGACCCCAAGACATCGGGCATGTGAGGTTCGGATAATGATGGCGTTGTCAACCGTTATAGTGACATGGGGGTGGGGATTTTTGAAGAAGGGGGAAAATAAGAAGCTCAGTTTTGGAGAGATTTAGCTTGAGGTAGTGAGAGGACATCCAAGATGAGATATGAGAGAGACAGTAAGTGACACGGGTGACACGGGTTAGCAAGGAAGAAGATAATTCTGGTGCAGAGAGGTAGATTTGTGTAGATTTGTGTATCGTTGGCATACAAATGATAATGAAACCTGTGGGACTTTATTAAGCAACTTAGTGAGGACGTGTAGATTCAGAAGAGAAGGGGACCGAGGACAGAACCTTGCGGTACCCCAACAGAAAGAGGTAATGGGGCAGGGGATACCCCAGAGAAGGCTACATTAAAGGTATGGTTAGACAGATAGGAATAGAATCAAGAGAGATCTGTGTCACAGATGCAGAAGGATTGGAGGGTATAGGGCAAAAGAGGGTGGTCGACAGTATCAAAGGCTGCAGAGAGATCAAAGAGGATAAGTAGAGAGAAGTGGCCTTTTGATTTTGCTGTATGTAGGTCCTTGGTAATCTTAACAATTGCTGTCTCTGTTGAGTGAAGGGGGCGAAATCCAGATTGCAGTGGGTCAAGGAGGGAGTTTAATGTAAGGAAATTGGATAGACGTGCATATACTAGCTTTTCAAGATGCTTTGAGGCAAGAAATAGTAGGGCAATAGGGCAGTAGTTGGATGGGGAGTTTGGTTCAAGAGAAGGATTTTTGAGGATAGGTGTGACTAATGCATTTTTAAGAGATGTGGGAACTATACCAGTGTTGAGGGAGAGGTTGAAGATGTGTGTGAGTATAGGGGTAAGGGTAGAAGAGAGGGAGGGGAGTAGTTGTGAGGGGATGGGGTCGAGGGGACAGGTAGTGAGGTGAGAGGATAGTATAAGGGCAGAAACTTCATCCTCTGTAACAGGGGCAAAATAGATACATTTATGGCTATGTGGGTTTTGGATGATTGTGAGCTTTTGAGGTGTTGGGAGACTGGTAGTATGTTGACAGCTGCTTTCAGATCTGATGAAGTCGATTTTGTTGTTGAAGTATCTGGCAAAATCTTGGGCTGAGAGAGAAGTTGTGGTGGAAGGTGGGGGTGGGCAGAGAAGAGTATTGAATGGGGAACAGATGTTTTGGGTTTGAAGAAAGAGTGGAGATAAGAGTAGAGAACTAGTGTTGCTTATATAGATTAAGGGCAGAATAGTAAGAGTTCAAGATGAACTTATAGTGAAGAAAGTCAGCAGAACTCTGAGATTTCCTCCAGTGTCTCTCAGCAGTACAGGAACATCTGCGTAGGTACCGTGTCAGAGGAGTGTGCCAGGGCTGAGGATGAGTGTATGTTTTCCAAGCTATAGTAGGTGGGGCCAGGTTATCAAGGACTGATGTAAGGGTGGAGTTATAGTGGAAGATGGATCAGGACAGGAAAAGGAGGGGATGGGAGAGAGAAGAGGTTCGAGAGAGCTAACGAGCTGTTGCTGATCTAATGACTTGATTCTTCTGTGAAGTTTAGTGTTGGGCTAGAAGGAGGGAGAGTTATAGGGAGGGAGGTGATGGTACAAGTGAGGTGGTGGTGGTCAGAAAAAGGAAAAGGTGAGTTTGTGAAGTTTGAGATAGTGCATTGATAACTGAAAATCAGATAAAGGGAGTGACCATCTTTGTGAGTGGGAGAGTCAGTCCATTGTGACAGGCCGAAAGAGGAAGTTAGTTGCAGAAGTTGTTTTGCAGAGGAGGCAGTGGGATTATCAACAGGGAGGTTGAAGTCACCGAGAATGAGGGCAGGGGTATCTGAGGAAAGAAAGTATCATAGCCAGGAAGCAAAGTGATCTAGAAATAGAGTTGCGGAGCCAGGGGGGCGGTATATGACTGCAACACATATAGAGAGGGGAGAGAATAAGCGAATCATGTGTGTTTCGAATGAAGAAAATGTGAGGGGTAGAGAAGGGATGTATTTGTTGAAAGGTGCAACGAGAGGAAAGTAAAATACCAACACCACCTCCTTGTCTATTGTCAGACCTAGGAGTGTGGCTGAAGTGGAGACCCCCATGTGACAGTGCAGCTCAGCCAAAAATCAGCAGCTAGCTTGAAGCTGCTGAGCCTATCTAGATATGCTTTTCAACAAATGATACCAAGAGAAAGAAGCAAATTAGATAACACAAGTAAATTGGAAAGTTGTTTAAAAGTGTATGCTCTATCTCAGCGGTCGCCAGCCAGTGGTCTGTGGACCAGTGGTGGTCCACCAAAAGATGTTTGTGGTCCTTGACACCATTAAGCAGGAATTAATCTCCTCTATTTGGTGTCATCCCCATCGCACATTTTAAAGCCAGCAGAGGCCAGTACAGTCTTGACTTGAAATAGTGGAATTAAAGTATATAAAAATGAAAAAAAACAAAAATTCTCTCTTATATTTCATTTATTTTCTTCCCTTTACCTGTCTCTTTGTAGTAGTTTTCCTAATTCCATCACTGTTTGTCTTCCTCCCCTCCATCTTTTTTTTTTTAATTAAATATTTTTAATTGTAATATATTTCCCACGCACAAAGCCATTCCACTAGAATTCCAGTAATTGCCATTCAGCAGATCTGCCATATCCCACCAGTATTATAGTAATTGCCAATAACATCAGGCGTGGTTAGCTCACTTCCATATTGAGAGCTTGCTGATATAAATTTAATTTTTAAATGAGGATAGGGGGATAGACTGGACAAGAAGGGGTTAATTAGCACTCATTCCTATTATTTGGAGTAAGTATGTTGAAGTATTCAACTATTTAGAAGTATATAGTTAAGTTAAAACTTATTATTTATTAAACCACTATTAAAAAGAGTGTGAATAAAAATAACACTCTCACCATTACAAAAAAGCCCCACACTGACACTCCACACTCACACCAATAAATATCACACTGCAATATACCCAGATAGTAGACACAGATTCCACCACCCCCCTGTATTCCTGGCCAGTAACAGGATACGCTGGCTTCAGGTGACAGGGATAGCTTCTATTCTGTGTGCACACGTCCCTTGCAGTGGATTGATTATGGCGTGAGTTATAAGATTAGAAAATGATTAAAATTACTTATGCTTGAATAAGCATACTGTTATGGTAGGCACAAACGCGTTTCGGCCGAGTAGCGGCCTTTCTCAATGTGCAATCTGAATTTGACAAGACGAGTGACTCACTCGCAGCACCTTATAAACCTATCCCCTATTTTACCCGCCGAATCATAGCGTGCGTTTGAAGCACGCCCACCTTTCAACGAATCACAAGCAATTCAGAATAGCGTGCTATGGGCTGGAAATCAGTGACCGATTGGTTACTAGTAACTCACTACAGGCCCAATCAGAGATAACCTTTTGTTATCTACGGTCATTAGCAGGATGGCTATAACAAATACTGTGGCTGCGATCATTGTAAATAATCCGATTCTATGTGCACCCAAAGTAATTCCATGAGCTTATAATTTCTTAGGTACAATTGTTGTCATTGCGATAAGCAAGTGTCATATACATAGTGTACCAATAAGTCAGGATTTGGAACAGTAGCTCATTTGTTAAATTTATTATTACTGAATGCACTAACGGTTTATCCATAAGAGGCATATAGTGCTTGATAGGCTATAATAAAATGGATATATTTGGTTTTTGCTATATAAAAGCAGACCAACTTTAACACTATGGTTCAGAGATCATTTAAGAATCCCAAACTTAAAGAATAACAAATCCATTATATCATTATATTTTAGTAAGCAAATTAGTAAAGTAATCCGTTGAGCACATCATATGTCCTCTACGGAAATTCTCTGGGTGCACATTAGAATTCGGTTTGCTTATGATCATCAATTATAGTCAATATCTTTACAAGAAATAAAGATGAAATGTGCAGTAAAAAATCAGAGGAATGCCCAAAAATTATTATTCTCATTCATGCCATTGGGCATGACAGCATTTAAATTTAAAATCCATCTCGCCTCTTTTTTCAAGAGGGCTTGTTCCATATCCCTGCCACGTATTCCTGGGCGTATTGTTTCCAGTCCCCAGAACTTAAAAGTATTAGTTTTTCCTTCATGACAGTGTAGAAAATGCCTGGCGACACTGCTGATTTGTTTGCCCTTTTCTACATCCTTTGCTGCATTCCTAATGTTGCTTAGGTGCTCAGTGATTCTAACCCCCATCTGTCTAGTGGTCATACCTACATAAAAACAGTTGCAGCTGCATGATAGAAAATAAATCACATTTGATGTTTTACAAGTGATGTGATTCTGAATCATCCATTTTCTGTTAAATCTATCCAACATATATTTCTTTTTAACCATATATGTGCAGTTCTTACAATTACCACTTGCTATAGATCCTTTATAGATCGGAGCTTTTTTGGCATTTCTGTCAAAGTGGCTGGAGGTTAGTTGATCGCTAAGATTGTTTGCACGTCTATAGGTGCACAAAGGATTCTGTGGAATGATGGAGTTAAGCTGTTCATCTAATTGTAAGATATGCCAGTGTTTAGATAGTATATTGGATACCTGTTGGCTTTGGTTACAATATGTAGAGATGAATCTTAATGGGTTAGAGTTGGATTGTATCTTTTTGGGTCTTAGAAGTTCCTCCCTATTTTTATGTAATGCTTTCTGATAGGCTCTCTTAAGAGACTTTCTAGAATAACCCCTTAAAAGTAGTCTATCCCTTAATTCATCAGCAGCCTTCTGGAAGGATTCTAGTGATGAAGAATTTCTGCGAATCCTCAAATACTCCCCAGTTGGTAAACTCCTGATGGTGTTAGGGTGATGAAAACTGTTAGCATTGAGGATATTGTTAGTTGCCGTAGGCTTTCTAAAGGTTTCTGTCTCTAGATTACTGTTACTCTTACGAATAATTTAATTTTGTCTGTCCATGATCATAAGTAGTGTTGAATAATTCCTAACTGGGAAGGTAACTTGGAAGTCTTGTGGTCCTTTTAAACATAATTCTTTTTTTTCCACTTTCTGCCTCTCTATTTCCAGCCCAAAAGTTGGCACTCACCCTTCATCTGTCATTTGAAGTATTCTCTCTATGCACAATAAATGTATTATTTGTGTAAATCCGGATGTGTGCTTCTCCCATCTTGTACTCTATGAAATTCTTTTAAAAAGCACCACGGTGGCTGTTGACATTAATGAGTGCTGGGCTCACTTGCAACTTGTATGTATATATATATATATAGTTTCTCACAAAAAGCAGGCAGCCCACTGGTCTTTGCAATAAAAAATAGAATTTATTTCATCAGTTTAAAAAACAAACGTTTCGGCACTGCATTGTGCCTTTGTCAATGTTACACCACAAAAAGAGTACAAGGACAGAGTGCAACTAAGCACCCAGAATCAGATAACAATACATTTAAAACAAACCCCCTTAAATAGAGGAAATAACCGCTTAACCTTTACCGCCATTCCTGTTTGCACGCTCATTCAATCTCCTAATTCAGACGTCACGTAAGAGTTCTGTAAGAGATGGTGTTCAATTTTGAACAAATGTTCATATGACCTTATCCTCTTATAGAGGAGGTCACAAGACTAGAAGCTAGAACTAAATCTGAATTGGACAATTAACACATTGTAATTGCCTCCATCTAAGCCACATACTAAGATACACCCGGAGCGGCTCTTGTCTTAACAGGTTGCTTGTTTACGTTGGTTGCTTATAGCAACCGCTGCGCTTCATGAAACTATGATTTTCTGAACATGCGCAGTTTATCCCTTGGTGATCTCTTGGTATTCGGCTTACACGCCGACGTGATGCTTCTGACGTTGTCAAGACAACGCCGTGCTATGCGTCATCACGCTAGGCACAGCTAACGTGTCAGCATGACGTCTGAATTAGGAGATTGAATGAGCGTGCAAACAGGAATGGCGGTAAAGGTTAAGCGGGTATTTCCTCTATTTAAGGGGGTTTGTTTTAAATGTATTGTTATCTGATTCTGGGTGCTTAGTTGCACTCTGTCCTTGTACTCTTTTTGTGGTGTAACATTGACAAAGGCACAATGCAGTGCCGAAACGTTTGTTTTTTAAACTGATGAAATAAATTCTATTTTTTATTGCAAAGACCAGTGGGCTGCCTGCTTTTTGTGAGAAACTAGTTATGATACTAGCAGTGCACCGTGGCATTACTTATGGTATGATTGTGCAATCCTATCCATGACTTTGTGAATTGGCCTTTTGGCATTTGGGATTAGCACTCCTTAGTGATATTACACAGGAACTGTGGATTTTGAATTGTACAGTTTTGCAGCTACTTGGAATCAACTTTTTCTACATTGTTTTTAATTGCTTATATTTTTTTCTACACTGAACCCCATTCTTGTCTTTTCTACCTGATGGCTGAGGCTGCAGCAAGTATGGACACAGCGTACAATGAGGAGGACTTTAACACAGATCCCCTTGCATTCACCGATGACGATGCAGACAGAATTCTGGTCTCAGATGAAACTTGTGAACTGGGAGGTGAGACACCCATTAATATATACCATAAGTTACTTAATTTGCGCAGAAAGGAGGTTGATTATCACCTACATGCAGTGTTCTTGTCTGGTTATTTTAGGAAGGAATTCATACCCCGGGGTTTCAGGGTTAAAAACATACCAACCCTGGGGCGACAAAATGTGGAGTTCTGTAAGAGATGGTGTTCAATTTTGAATAAATGTTCATATGACCTTATCCTCTTATAGAGGAGGTCACAAGACTAGAAGCTAGAACTAAATCTGAATTGGACAATTAACACATTGTAATTGCCTCCATCTAAGCCACATACTAAGATACACCCGGAGCGGCTCTTGTCTTAACAGGTTGCTTGTTTACGTTGGTTGCTTATAGCAACCGCTGCGCTTCATGAAACTATGATTTTCTGAACATGCGCAGTTTATCCCTTGGTGATCTCTTGGTATTCGGCTTACACGCCAACGTGATGCTTCTGACGTTGTCAAGACAACGCCGTGCTATGCGTCATCACGCTAGGCACGGCTAACGTGTCAGCATGACGTCTGAATTAGGAGATTGAATGAGCGTGCAAACAGGAATGGCGGTAAAGGTTAAGCGGGTATGGGTTTGTTTTAAATGTATTGTTATCTGATTCTGGGTGCTTAGTTGCACTCTGTCCTTGTACTCTTTTTGTGGTGTAACATTGACAAAGGCACAATGCAGTGCCGAAACGTTTGTTTTTTAAACTGATGAAATAAATTCTATTTTTTATTGCAAAGACCAGTGGGCTGCCTGCTTTTTGTGAGAAACTAGTTATGATACTAGCAGTGCACCGTGGCACTACTTATGGTATGATTGTGCAATCCTATCCATGACTTTGTATATATATATATATATATATACATGTGTGTATATATATATATATATATATATATATATATATATATATATATATATATATATATATATATATATATATATATATATATAGACACACACACATACTGTACATACTGTAGCTAGTATAACCATAGCTAAGTTTACATTATGTATATATTTACACATTTTTAAGAATTATTTTTTGGAATTAACTAACTGAATGACAGAACTGAAAGAATACAGTATATATATATATATATATATATATATATATATATATATATATGATAGATAGTTAGAGCCCAGCACCATAAATTTAAATGGTAGCTTTAAACCTGTGTGCCCGTCACTGTGGAGTATCAGCCACACTCCAAAGGATACAGTCCATATATACAAGGTGTGATAGCACCACAGTACAATCTTGCTTCTTAAAGGTGAAAAATTATTTTTATTAAGGTACAACAACCATAAAAAGGCGACGATTCGGACCTACATGGTCCTTATTCATGAATAGTTAAAAAACAATTGAATAGATATTTAAAAAGGATATCTGAGCCAATCAGGGTTCAGTGCTACAAACTAATTGGTTTAACTCATACCTGTCCAGGTATTCCAATTTTCATTACCTTAGAGCCCCCTAGTGGCACCAGAACACATAAAATATTAAAAAATTCATAAAAACAAATATAAATCATAGTCCCTATTCAAACCATAAGGGTGTAAGGTGTTCAACGTTTAATCCACCATACTTCTTTTTGCTTCAGTTTTAATTCCCTATTACCCCCTCTTCTATGTATGGGGATATGGTCTATAATTTGAAAACGAAGTTGGCTAACTGTATGTCCCATAAGTGTGAAATGTGCAGATACTGGCAATGACAAATCTTTTGATTTAATAGAGGCCTTATGTTGACTAAACCTATCCCTGGCAGCCTGGGTGGTCTCGCCAATATAGCAAAGCCCACATGGGCATTTAAGTAGATAAATTACAAAATTAGTCTGACATGTGTACAATCCATTTATAGTGTATTGTTTCCTTTTATCATTCTGTGCCAGGTATTTACCTTTTATTATAGAATTACATTGAGCACAATGGAGACAGGGGTAGCATCCCTTATTTGGTGTGGTTAAATAATTAACACTAGATGATTTAGCAGTACCTACATCAGCACTAACAATATTATCCCTAAGGTTTTTAACCCTTCTATATGAAGGCATAGGGGGTAGTTTGAAAGATTCTACTTCTGGATTATATTTTGACAATAAGTGCCAATATTTCCTTACTATTCTGAAGACATCACTACTCAGATTACTGTATTCCATAGAGAATACCAGTCTATTAGGTCCATTTACTGTATTGTTTTTATGATGTTTTTTGGCTTGATTTTTTTGAGTTTTTTCTAATTCCTCAATACTCCTGGCAACTATCTCTTCTGGGTATCCTCTTTGGATAAATTTATTGCCCATAGATCTCAATCTTTCTGGCAATATCTCCTGATCCTGAACTATTCTCTTTGTGCGTAATAGCTGGCTCCTGGGTATAGATTTGAACACAGTTTCTGGATGAAAACTTTCATATCTTAACAATGTGTTCCTGTCCGTTGGTTTAGTGTAGAGATCAGTGCTCAACTTTGTACCCTGCTTGTACACAGTAGTGTCCAGAAAATTAACCTGTTGGCTAGAATATGTGAGTGTAAACCTAATGCCCGCCATAGAGGCATTGATGTCCTCAACAAACTGTAGTAAGGACTCCAATGAGCCCCCCCATATGCCAAAAATATCGTCTATATATCTTAACCAGAGCTTACAGCTACTGATGAATGGATGACTATTATAGACAAATTTGTTCTCAAAGCCACTCATAAACAAATTGACATATTAGGGGGCTACATTGGAGCCCATAGCTGTCCCCTGTTTTTGCATATAATATGTATCCTGAAAACGGAAGTAGTTACAGTACAATATCAAGTGCAAGTTTATATGGACTGGTACTGGGTAAAGCAAGCAGGGATATATATATATATATATATATATATATATATATATATATATATATATATATATGTATATTTATATATATATATATATATATATATATATGTATATATATCCCCACTTGCTTTACCCAGTACCAGTCCATATACACTGTTACCAATGCACAAGAAGATTCTGGGTAAGACATGCAAATTAGATATCCAACATCTCAGATTTCCTATGCAACAATTTATATTGATTTACTTTTGAGACATGAAGGATTTTAATCTCAGACTTTTTTTTTTTTTTTTAACCCTGAATTGAGTGCTAACAAGAACGAAACAGGCTGTCTAGTGGTGATTTTTTGTATTGCTGCATTCTCTCAAATAGGGAATCACTGTGTGTTATGAAGCAAAAAATCTGAGATGTTGGATATCTAATTTGCATATCTTACCCAGAATCCTCTTGTGCATTGGTAACAGTGTATATGGAGTGTTACTAGGTAAAAGCAAGCAGGGATACTTGCCCAGATGTGCTAATTTCCTTTGCAACAATTTATATTAATTTATTTTTGAGACATGGAGGATTTTACTCAGACTTTTATCTCCACCATAATTTTAATGAATTTATATATATATATATATATATATATATATATACACATATATATATATGTATCTCACAAAAGTGAGTACACCCCTCACATTTTTGTAAATATTTTATTATATCTTTTCATGACAACACTAAAGAAATGACACTTTGCTACAATGTAAAGAAATGAGTGTACAGCCTGTATAACAGTGTAAATTTGCTGTCCCCTCAAAATAACTTAACACACAGCCATTAATGTCTAAATCGTTGGCAACAAAATTGAGTACACCCCTAAGTGGAAATGTACAAATTGGGCCCTATTAGCCATTTCTCCTCCCGGTGTCATGTGACTCGTTAGTGTTACAAGCTCTCAGGTGCGAATGGGGATCAAGTATGTTAAATTTGGTGTTATCGCTCTCTCATACTGGTCACTGGAAGTTCAACATGGCACCTCATAGCAAAGAAGTCTCTGAGGATCTGAAAAAATAATTGTTGCTCTACATAAAGATGGCATAGGCTATAAGAAGATTGCCAAGATCCTGAAACTGAGTTGCAGCATGTTGGGCAAGACCATACAGCAGTTTCACAGGATAGGTTCCACTCAGAACAGGCCTCGCCATGGTCGACCAAAGAAGTTGAGTGCACATGCTCAACGTCATATCCAGAAGTTGTCTTTGGGAAATAGTCTTAGTGCTGCCAGCATTGCTGCAGAGGTTGAAGGGGTGGGGGGTCAGTCTGTCAGTTCTCAAACCATATGCCGCACACTGTATCAAATCGGTCTGCATGGCTGTCGCCCCAGAAGGAAGCCTCTTCTAAAGATGATGCACAAGAAAACCCGCAAACAGTTTGCTAAAGACAAGTAGACTAAGGCCATGGATTACTGGAACCATGTCCTGTGGTACGATGAGACCAAGATAAACATATTTGGTTCAGATGGTGTCAAGCGTGTGTGGCAGCAATCAGGTGAGGAGTACAAAGACAAGTGTGTCTTGCCTACAGTCAAGCATGGTGGTGGGAGTGTCATGGTTTGGGCCTGCATGAGTGCTACCAGCACTGGGGAGCTACAGTTCATTGAGGGAACCATGAATGCCAACATGTACTGTGACATATTGAAGCAGAGCATGAGCCCCCCACTTTGGAGACTGGGCCGCAGGGCAGTATTCCAACATGATAATGACCCCAAACACACCTCCAAGATGACCACTACCTAGCTGAGGGTAAAGATGATGGACTGGCCAAGCATGTCTCCAGACCTAAACCCTATTGAGCATCTGTGGGGCATCCTCAAACGGAAGGTGGGGGAGTACAAGATCTCAAACATCCACCAGCTCTGTGATGTTGTCATGGAGGAGTGGAAGAGGACTCAAGTGGCAACCTGTGAAGCTCTGGTGAACTCCATGCCCAAGAGGGTTAAGGCAGTGCTGGAAAATAATGGTGGCCAAACAAAATATTGAAACTTTGGACCCATTTTGGACATTTCAACTTAGGTGTGTATTCACTTTTGTTGCCAATGGTTTAGACATTAATGACTGTGTGTTGAGTTATTTTGAGGGGACAGCAAATTGACACTGTTATACAGGCTGTACACTCACTACTTAACATTGTAGCAAAGTGTAATTTCTTCAGTGTTGTCTTATGAAAAGATATAATAAAATATTAAAAAAATGTGAAAGGTTTACTCACTTTTGTGAGATACTGTATATATATATATATATATATATATATATGTATCTATCTATATATATATATATACATATATATATATATGTGTATATATATATATATATATGTATATGTGTTTATATATATATATATATATATATGTATATGTGTATATATATATATATGTGTGTGTGTATATATATATATATATATATATATATATATATATATATATATATATATACACACATTCTAGAGGTTTGTACCTTTTTAAAAAAAAAATCATTTGGGATTCAAAATTGTGAGTTTAGTGGTCCCTGGGGTCCAAAAAAGGTTGCTGACCCCTACTCTTTCTGAATCATGAAAGAAAAAAAATTGGGTTTCCAGACCCTTTAATACATTTTAACAAATGAGTTTTAACAGATCATTATGGCCTCAGTGGAGATAGATTTAAATATTTATGAAATATCTATTAATCCAACAATTTTACAATTTAAAAAAAACATGATACTCATTTATTTAAAAAAATATTTGTGATAAAGAAGGTGTTATTCATCAGGATAAACCAAGTCTTAAACTGGTTGATTTGAAAATCAAAAAGTCTCTCTGCAGATATTTCATGCAAGCATATATTGGCATATAAAATGCTTTTAATAATAATCTCTTACAGACTATGCAATGAAAAAACGTTGGACTTCAGCATTATTAATGTACTCAGTCAGCTAGATATAAATCCAAATACCACTTAGCATTAATACTAAATGGTTCTTTTATTTGTAAATAGAATATCCATTTGGCTTCTTTATACAGTATTTTACTGAAACAATCACCACCTCTCTTATTTAAAGGAACATAATCTATAGCTTGAGAACTTAAAAAAAAAAACACAAAAAAAACTTGACATTCATTTATTTACAATTTTTGTATTGTTTACCACAATTAAAATAAGTAACCAGACATACAATATATCTAGATATAAAGTTAATCTTATATTATTTCTTAGTTTGTATGGTTGTGAAAGAATTACCCACTATTGAGAACACGTCCTGCAGGGATTTCTACCTCATTTGAAACAATCTTTCCTTCTAAGACATACAGCTAGATTACAGCTGGCGTACTAACATTAGCACGCACAATATTGAGTTATACAAGTTAATGTGTTCCCTCAAGCACAATCAAATTTAACATGTGTTGGTTTAGTGTAACTGAAAACTTTGAGTAAAAGGTTTGGAATAAAATAAAAGTTGCACAAACACAACATAAATGCATCAAAATAAACTTTCACACTCATATTAAAAGACTACCTGATAAAAAAAGTATTTATAAGGGTTCAAAGGTATATGGTATATGGCCATGTATTTGACTGCCACAGGCTATTATATATATATATATATATATATATATATAGCTCTGGGTTTCAAGCACTCACTGTATTGGTGAATTGCCTGGGTGCTCTCTATGGTAGATAGGTAGAAACTTCAAAGAAAGAAGAGGCCCTCACAGGACTTAATAAACATTGTTTTTTTGGTATTTCATCGACAAAGGTTCAGTCAACGTTTCGGTCCTCACAGTGACCTTTGTCAAGACTGTATCGTAGTCACTATGCGTGTGGTATGTTTTACCGCTGAACATACCACACGCATAGTGACTACGATACAGTCTTGACAAAGGTTCCTGTGAGGACTGAAATGTTGACTGAACCTTTGTTGATGAAATAATAATAAAACCAATGTTTATTAAGTCCTGTGAGTGCCTCTTCTTTCTTTGAAGTTTATATATACTGTATATAAATAGCTGACAGAAAAAATACCACCTTTAAATTCTATGAAGTATTGACCAATGGAAATAAAGGGATCTCTTTAAAAGGAGGAGGATAATGTGGGCTAGTCATTCTTGATAAAGCTCTGAAAGGAGTGAAACGCGTAGAAACACTAGTACCACATACTATACTCTAAGAACTAACCACCACCATACAGAAGAAGAATTAGCAACCCGGGTTGTAATTTGTCTTTTTTATCCCCTGGTGGATAGTACGAAAGAGGTTGCGTGCACAGCACTAGGAACAATCTCCAACTATAACCTGATCATTGAGAGTCGGACCGGACAGCAGTGGAGTAGCAGACAGGAACCCACGGAGGTTCTGGTTGGCTGGATAGAGACGAGCCCCCGAGCCGGAAATTGTGACGTCAGACGCTGAGATCTCGAGGAACACACACGAAGCTTACCTGACAGAGACCGGCTACCGGTAAAGTTGTTACCAAAAATCTGAGATAAGGTACAGACGTTTTAACCTGTAAAACTACTGGTAAAGTTGTTATCAAAAATCTGAGATAAAGTACAGACGTTTTAACCAGCGAATCTAACATAGACCAGCTATCAAGAAAACTGTATACTTAACATCTGAGACTAGATATAGACACTTTATCCGTTAAACGTCAATGTCCTAAGGAGTGAACTCTCTCCAAAAATACAGTATCTACCGCTTTATTGAACTCTGGTATTTGAATACAATATATTTTATATATTTTTTATATATTTTTCATGTTGAAATATTTTTAAATCGTTGTTCTTATATGCAAGTGCACTTACAAAATTTATAGGGAGACGTCCCTTTTTTTATAGTTTGTTTTTTGTCTAATTTTAAGGTGTATTAAATATACATATAATCTATCTAAGTCCCTAGTCATCTTTATGTAATTATTTGTCAGCTTTTAAGGGGTATTTTAAGCTTTTTTAGCGCCCTTACTTCCTCTCTCATTTGTCTAACTTTTCACTATAACAGTTTGAAGGATCTGTTATTTAGTTAAGGTGTCTGATACCCTACACTAAGCGCACTTCAATCACCCACTACCTCACAAGAATCTAAAATCTATATTAGCACCAAGTGTTCAGAGGAAGCCAAGCAATACATATATAGAGGTTGATATGTACAATAAAAAACTGATGGGTTTTTTCCCATGCATAGGATGTAAAGTGTGTAGTTTTAGTAATAAAACTAAACAGGTAACATGAAGCACAACAAACAAAGAGTATGAGATAAGAGATTGCATCAGGTGCATATATAGTAATGTGTTACCACGCCATACGGCCATGTGGTTTGTTGTTTGTTTTGGTTAACAGGGATTTGCTATGCTATGGTTGTTATGTCTACGGTCACATGGGGATGATGTAGGAATCGCTTAGATCATGCTCAGCTGTTTCTGTGCTAATTTTTTTGTGGTCTTTTCAGCGTATCAGGATATGGGGTTGGGGTATATTAAGCACTATTCTGGTGATATGTTGTATGCCTGTGATGTTGGATATTTACATGTGACCAAGGCGTACGTGTAAGGCCGAAACGTTATGTTTTTTGATACATTAAAGGTGAGTATTTTATTCTCTTCGTGCTGGCTCAATTGTTGTTGACACATAAGGATATACACCGGATCCTGGTATTCAGCTATTTCTATTTCTGGATATCTAAGGGCTGTGTAAAGAGTGGTTGTCTATGCTGGTGAGTGCTGATCTCTTTGTACACACACATATATATATATATATATATATATATATATAACAAGTACAACAAACAGTCCACCACTTTTCTCTTAAACCTCTCAGTGGGTATATATTTTCACAGGTTTACCATTCAAGTGCACATTCGCCATGGAGGCCTGCCATCCTCCCATATATTCAAAAAATAGACGGTGGCGACAGCACAATCTTTAAAAGTATTCCTCTTCTTTATTGAAACAACATTAGGATAAAAACATAGCGACGTTTCGAGCCTCTTGGACCCTTACTCATGCTATGGATTAAGAACAAACATCTCCCTCATATACCACCTGTGTGCAGGGTGTGGCTTAATTGATTTGAATAGTTTACCTGAGCATTATTCATGTTGGTTCCCCCAACCGGTCAGGTTCCAAACAAACATTTTTTTCCTTTTTTTAATGTGATGAGACATATCCTTACACCTTATGGGAGATTTGTGTGCACTTATTCTATCTCTGATGTGGTTAATAGTCTCACCCACATAGCCCCGCCGACATGGGCATTTCAAGAAATCTTCCATAAGGTGTAAGGATATGACATTACCTGTCTCATCACATTTTATAACAGCTGGGCATACTGTAAGCCAGTTAAGGTTTCAGGTAATAGACCATATCCCTAAACAAAGGAGAGGAGGCAATAGAGAGTTGCTACTTAAAAATAAAGAAGTATGGTGGATAAAAAACCTGAAAACCTTGTATCCGAATGGATTAAACAAGGATTATGATCTGCATTTGTTTTTATAATTGTTTTTAAATTCCTGTGTGCTGTAGGCTTTGAACTGTAACCTTTGATCTATACTTTCTGTAAATATAATGAATGAGTATAACATGTTAGAGTTAAGTTAATAGGCACGTTAGTGTTTTAGGAGAAAAAAAAAATTAAAAAAGGAAAAAAATGTTTGTTTGGAACCTGACCGGTTGGGGGTACCAACATGAATAATGCTCAGGTAAACTATTCAAATCAATTAAGCCACACCCTGCACACAGGTGGTATATCAGGGAGATGTTTGTTCTTAATCCATAGCATGAGTAAGGGTCCAAGAGGCTCAAAACGTTGCTATGTTTTTATCCTAATGTTGTTTCAATAAAGAAGAGGAATACTTTTAAAGATTGTGCTGTCGCCACCGTCTATTTTTTAATTATATATATATATATATATATATATATATATATATATATATATATATATATATATATATATATGTGTGTGTGTGTGTCTAAATAATAACTTAGTAATAATTTTTAGTAAAGTGTTTTACTGTGTATTTACTGTAAATATTTAACATTCCATTGTTCTTTATATAGGGGAAAATGTTCTTAGTATTTTTAAATATCTATTCCTGTATATATTTGTGCATACCTATACTTATGTATATGTATATATAAGTATATATATGTTCATATAGGTATGTGTATATATATATATATATATATTAAAAATATACAGGTATATATATATATATATATATATATATATATATACAGGGAGTGCAGAATTATTAGGCAAGTTGTATTTTTGAGGATTAATTTTATTATTGAACAACAACCATGTTCTCAATGAACCCGAAAAATTAATTAATATCAAAGCTGAATATTTTTGGAAGTAGTTTTTAGTTTGTTTTTAGTTTTAGCTATTTTAGGGGGATATCTGTGTGTGCAGGTGACTATTACTGTGCATAATTATTAGGCAACTTAACAAAAAATCAAATATATACCCATTTCAATTATTTATTTTTACCAGTGAAACCAGTATAACATCTCAACATTCACAAATATACATTTCTGACATTCAAAGACAAAACAAAAACAAATCAGTGACCAATATAGCCACCTTTCTTTCAAGGACACTAAAAAGTCTGCCATCCATGGATTCTGTCAGTGTTTTGATCTGTTCACCATCAACATTGCGTGCAGCAGCAACCACAGCCTCCCAGACACTGTTCAGAGAGGTGTACTGTTTTCCCTCCTTGTAAATCTCACATTTGATGATGGACCACAGGTTCTCAATGGGGTTCAGATCAGGTGAACAAGGAGGCCATGTCATTAGATTTTCTTCTTTTATACCCTTTCTTGCCAGCCACGCTGTGGAGTACTTGGACGCGTGCGATGGAGCATTGTCCTGCATGAAAATCATGTTTTTCTTGAAGGATGCAGACTTCTTCCTGTACCACTGCTTGAAGAAGGTGTCTTCCAGAAACTGGCAGTAGGACTGGGAATTGAGCTTGACTCCATCCTCAACCCGAAAAGGCCCCACAAGCTCATCTTTGACGATACCAGCCCAAACCAGTACTCCACCTCCACCTTGCTGGCGTCTGAGTCGGACTGGAGCTCTCTGCCCTTTACCAATCCAGCCACGGGCCCATCCATCTGGCCCATCAAGACTCACTCTCATTTCATCAGTCCATAAAACCTTAGAAAAATCAGTCTTGAGATATTTCTTGGTCCAGTCTTGACGTTTCAGCTTGTGTGTCTTGTTCAGTGGTGGTCGTCTTTCAGCCTTTCTTACCTTGGCCATGTCTCTGAGTATTGCACACCTTGTGCTTTTGGGCACTCCAGTGATGTTGCAGCTCTGAAATATGGCCAAACTGGTGGCAAGTGGCATCTTGGCAGCTGCACGCTTGACTTTTCTCAGTTCATGGGCAGTTATTTTGCGCCTTGGTTTTTCCACACGCTTCTTGCGACCCTGTTGACTATTTTGAATGAAACGCTTGATTGTTCGATGATCACGCTTCAGAAGCTTTGCAATTTTAAGAGTGCTGAATCCCTCTGCAAGATATCTCACTATTTTTTACTTTTCTGAGCCTGTCAAGTCCTTCTTTTGACCAATTTTGCCAAAGGAAAGGAAGTTGCCTAATAATTATGCACACCTGATATAGGGTGTTGATATCATTAGACCACACCCCTTCTCATTACAGAGATGCACATCATCTAATATGCTTAATTGGTAGTAGGCTTTCAAGCCTATGCAGCTTGGTGTAAGACAACATGCATAAAGAGGATGATGTGGTCAAAATACTCATTTGCCTAATAATTCTGCACTCCCTGTATATATACATTTTACATTAACATTATCAGATATATATAGAAATATAAATTTAAAAATAAAAATACTTTTTTTTCTATGTGAAGAACATTGGAATATTAAATATGCGTAACGCTCCTTTGGATTTGAGCTGATGTTTTTTAAAAAGTAAATTCTATAAAAGAAGATAATTTTAGTCTAAAACTGACATGCTCTAACTAATTCATAGACGTTTATTTTAGCTTTTTATGTACCTTTTATGGGCTCAAGATTTTATACTGAGCCACAGGAAACATCTAAATTCCCTTTATAGGATCTTCCATTAGTTCTGGAAGCTCTGTTGTTAAAATTAGGTGAACCTCAATTTCAGTAGCTCAAGATAAAGCTGAGATCGATCGATAGGATAATGTTTGGTACATTTATCAACCAGAAAACATAACTGACAAGAAATGTACATATAGTATGCTAATATATATTTGGAAATATGAATAGCATAGCATTGGTGGTGATCTTTAGCAGAAAAATATGTTCTTACAATTGAATTGAAGAGACCAGGAATTTTACAAACGTAAAATGCCCTAATATCATATTGTTTAGTTTTTCATAAGAAGTTCACATTGTTATTAAAATGTAAACAAATTTAAATCAAAGGAGAACATTAGTTTATACACTTCCTGATGTTAGATGCCAAAGTTTTGTTTTCAAAACACTTACAGGATATATACCCCTTAACCTTCCCTTTCCTTCTCCGCTTAGCTAAGACTGAACTATAGAAGAGCATTATTTATTAACAGTATTATGGCAAACATGAAATACTGTGCATGCTTTCTTTAACTGGTGATTTCTGAGGCTGACATTCCATTTTAATACATACTACTATGTGAAAGAAAGTTTATTAAAGGGACAGATTAGTCAAAAATAAACTTTCATAATTCAGATAGGGCATGTTAAACAACTTTCCAATTTACTTTTATCATCACTTTGCTATATTCTCTTGGTATTCTTAGTTGAAAGCTAAACCTAGGTAGGCTCATATGCTAATTTCATAGCCCTTGAAGGCCACCTCTTACATGAATGCATTTTGACATTTTTTAACAACTAGAGGTGGTAAGTTCATGTGTGCCATAACATTGTGCTCACACTCATGGAGTTACCTAGGAGTCAGCACTAATTGGCTAAATTGTAAGTCTGTGAAAAGAACTGAGATAAGGGGGATGCAGAGGCTTAGATACAAGGTAATCACAGAGGTAAAAAGTATAAATATATAACCGTGTTAGTTATGCAAAACTGGGGAATGGGTAATAAAGGGATTATCTTTTTAAACAATAACACTTCTGTGTAGACTGTCCCTTTAATATAACTAACTCCAAAGACTGCATTTTCTTCCATTTTATCTTTTTTTTTCTTTTTGACTGATTTGTTCATTGTTTTACATTTCAATGAAGTGGAAAATATCCAAGATGTTTGTTTTTTTTTTTCTTCTATTTTTGGGACAAGGAGAGAGAAATGAAAAAGTGTCTAATAAACTTGTTTATCTTACCTTTACAAGAGCAAAATATTTTTGTATGAACTTAGAAGGGACATGGACAGATTGCTTTATCTTCCTCTGACAAAAGCTTAAAAACAAAACAAAAAAAAGCATAAACGAAATGTTTTCTTTATTTTTCAGTACAGAAACATTAGGTAATAATAATAATAATAATAATAATAATAATAATATGTAATTGGTTTCATGCAAATGATTAATTTGTGTGTCAAGCATTTTATGTAATCTGCCTAATAATACAGTTAAAGATTAAAAGAAATGTCTCTCTCTTTTATTAAAAGAAAGGTCATATAATATAACAGGATGACATTGGCTTTGGTATGCAGATGTTTTTTTTATTTCTGTTAAATATTTAAGAGATATGTGCAGTTTTATCCCCCCCATGTTGCAACCTAGTTTTCCCTTACTCCCTCTTTTAAGGCCCGTTTTGGCTATACTGTACAGTATTTAAATGAGTTACTAAAGTGGCTGGGTGGAATAAAGAGCACTATTGAGCTTATTAAGTCTAGAGTGTGCATGGCCAGTTCAGGATTTGGAAATCCTGCTATTTCAAAATTAAATTACAGGAATGTAAACTGCAGTTTTTATCCACTAGACAAAATTAAACATTTAATATTATAATAGAAAACTGTTTAATATCCCTCTAATTAAATGTGACCAGAGGTTTTGAGGGGTGTACTGTATTGAGGAATGGATTCTGTGATTCACTTTTTAAGTCTGCAGGATTGAGCAATACTCATATAAAAGAAACATACTTGTACAGAAACGCAATAAAGATAATGTCACTGCAGGGTCTGCTGCTAATGTGGAAATTGCAGTAGGGTGCTAATCATGCAACACTTGTCACTTTAGCAGCAAAGCGGACCTTTAAACGATGTATGTAGATCCTTGCTTCTGTGGTACCAGTTCCAAATAATGCTTCAAAATATGTTTGTTCATCGGCAGCCAAGAGCAAATGGGTTAAAAGGCAAGACCAAGACTGCTTTATTTTTATGCAATTTGAATTAGGTAAATAATCAGTGACTCAGTTATGTTACTAAAATTCTCTTTTATGTAATCAAGCAACAATATCCACTAACATGGCTTGTTGGAGAGTCCTGATTACTGAAGCTCAGATATTCCTTTTTGGGACTTTCAAAATGGATTTCTTCAAGCATTAGACAAATATTCAAATAAGTCTTCAATAATTATAGTATTTATATATTATTGATTTATGACCAGTACTACATTTTAGAAGGTTAGAATAACATGAGCCTATAATAGCGGACAAATCATACCAAATTCAAACTTTTATTGTTAAAGCATTGGCTAATCTTTTGGTCCTTAAATAAACCCTAGGGAGTATAAACAGATACCATCCACCATCAATTTAAAGTTTCCAAGAAAGTGCTTGCAGCAAGGCTGCAATCACACACTGACACCAAGTGGTTTCTCCACATTATGACACACATGTTTTGTTAGCATAAAATAATAGCAAATATTCAGCTAGATTGCAAGTTTTGAGCGCTATAGAGAAATTAACAAACACAACAAAAGTTGCGCTGCTATTACAAGTTTGCAAACATATGCCTTTTAAGTGCGATATGGTTGCGTTGAGCTCCATACCGCACACAATCAGAGTGCTGCTGAGACGTGCTTGTGCACAATTTCCCCATAGACATCAATGGGGAGAGCTGGCAAAAAAAAAAACTAACACCTGCGATTGCGGAAACAAATGTTCCGTAACGCAGCCCCATTGATGTCTATGGGGAAATAAAAAGACAGTTTAAACCTAACACCCTAACATAAACCCTACGTCTAAACACGCCTAATCCACAGTTATTAACCCCTAATCTGCTGCTCCCAATATCGGCGCCACTATACTACATTTATTAACCCCATAAACCGCAAGCCCCACCGCATCGCAACAAGCTAAATTAAACTATATTAACCCCTAAACCTAACCCTAACATAACCCTAACACCCCCTAACTTAAACATTAGGGGCCGCCTGGATGAAGACTTCTTGCCGCATGGATGAGGACTTCGGCGGCTGGATGAAGATAGAAGAGGCCGCTTGGATGAAGACTTCTTGCCACATGGATGAGGACTTCGCCACCTGGATGTATCCTTCAAGCGGGACTTCCACTTGGGTGGGGTTTTTTTTTTCAGTTTAGGGTTTGGGCAGTAAAAGAGCTAAATGCCCTTTTAAGGGCAATGCCCATACAAATGCCATTTTCAGGACAATAGTTAGCTTAAGTTATTTTAGATAGTTTTTTTTATTTGGGGGGGTTGGTTGGGTGGTGGGTTTTACTGTTGGGGGGGGGTGTTTTTATTTTTTTTACAGGTAAAAGAGCTGATATCTTTGGGGCAATGTCCCACAAAAGGCCCTTTTAAGGGCCCTTGGTAGTTTATTGTAGGCTAGGGTTTTTTTTTATTTTGGGTGGGCTTTTTTATTTTGATAGGGCTATTAGATTAGGTGTAATTGTTTTTTATTTTTGATAATTTGTTTGTTATTTTTCATAGTTTAATGTTTGTTTTTTGTAATTTTATACTTTTTGTAATTTTTAGAGCAGTGCTAGGATTTTTTTTATAGGTAGTTTAGTTTTATTTAATTGGTAGTTAGTTTAATTTTAGTTTAATAATTATAATAGTTTAATTGTTAGTTTAAAATTATTTTTTTAAATTTGATAGGTAAGTTTTAATTTAATTTAAGATAGGGAAATTGTAATTTTAATATAAAGTTAGGGGGTTGTTAGATTTAGGGGTTACTAGTTTAAATTAGTTTATTTAATTGTGGGGCTTTGGTTTTAGGAGTTAATAGTTTATTTTAGTATATTTCGTGTTGGGGGTCTTGCGGTTTAGGGGTTAATAGGTTTATTATAGCAGAGATGTGGGCGGACGGCAGATTAGGGGTTAATAATATTTAAATAGTGTTTTTTATGTTGGAGGGTGGCGATTTAGGGGTTAATAACTTTAGTATAGTGGTGAAGATGTTGGGGAGCGGCGGAATAGAGGTTAATACATTTTTTTGTAATGTCGATGTCGGGGACGGCATATTAGGGGTTAATACATTTATTATAGTGTTTTTGATGCGGGAGGGCCTCGGTTTAGGGGTTAATGGGTAGTTTATGGGTGTTTAGTGCACTTTGTAGCAGTTTAGTTGTGAGTTTTATGTTACAGATTTGTAGTGTAAAACTCATAACTACTGACTTTAGATGGCGTTACGGATCTTGTTGTTTTAGGCTGTAATGCTCACTTTTTAGCCTCAATACAAAGCTTGTAATACCGGAACTATGGGAATCCCATGAAAAAACGTCAGTTTTACGTGTGCGGGACTAACTTTGCGCTACAGGCTAAAAGGTGTGCGGTACACCTATACCAACAACACTTGTAATAGTTGCAGTGCTGTTTTAATGTTGAAAATTCATTATTTTCAGCGTTACAAGCCGCAACACAAAACTTTTAATCTAGCTTCTTTCACACCATTTAAGATAATTATAGATATGTTCTTTATATTGGCAAAAAATTACACATGCATTTCTATGATCATAAAAAACTACATGCCTGTTTAGAATGGTGTGAATACAGAAACAATATTATACAATTGCAATTAAATATAATAAAAAAAGAAAACCAATGTCTCTAATACCGTATACAACTGGAATCTGAAAAAGACTGGTGGCATTGTCTCCTTTTAGAATTCTTGCTCTGTTTAGGGTTCTCTCCTATAGGTTCTCCGCTGACTATCCTCGATCAACAGAACCTCAACGAAGAGACAACCAACATAGGGAAAATGAATGAATAAATGGAATGTGCTCATAAGAAGGTGTGTAAAAGTAGCTCAACGCTGGTAAAAACACACAACTGGTTTTGGTGAAGAAAGTGAATAAAATATCATTAACAATGGCTTTTTGCATGCATCGGGTAAGTGTGCAAGTGAAAACTTTCTTTCAACTTGTAATATGTGTGCTTACTGATGCATGCAAAAATTTACTTCTAGCAGTGTTAGTACGCAAGTGTGAGTGATAAATAGCGCTTCCCTTGTAATCTAGTTCTATATAGGGAAAGTTAAAGTTTGCTGACAAAATATGAACGTTGAATGTTTGGCAAACATTTATCATTGTTTAGATCAATCAAACATTGGCAGCATTAATTATTTTAAGAAATGTGATTCAACACAAGCTTCATGGAAAGAAACCTGAAAAAGTATACATTTTAAAATTATAAATTCAGTTTTTGATAATAGAATTCATATTAGGGTCTAATAATCTAAAGGTCACCTCTCAGGAGAAACTGACTAAAAATATCTGTCAGTGATATTAGATTATTCATGGAAGTCTCTAAAGGCAAAGTTCACCTTAACAGATGTATCTCACTAACCTATATTTCTGTATGCATAGGTTAGACACAAACATTAAAATATAGGACCCTATTATCTAAAGCTAGCCCTTCTGGCAATAATAATCTAGGAAGTGTTGTGAGTACTGTGAGGTCCCTCAAAGAATTTAATTTTTTTTTCTTTGAGAGCAGTTAATCTCACTCAAGACTAGATTACGAGTGGAGTGAGATTTATCACTCCCGCTCACGGACTAACTGCGCACAACTTTGGCTTGTTTTGGATTTTAAATGTATTTTTGATGTGTTTTGCGACAACTTTTTTTACTTGCATAACAGTTAACAAGAGCTCTGAAGTTGTGCTATCCCGAAGTGTGTTAAATTAAATTGTGCTTAAGCAATTGCGTTTACTTTCATCCTGTAATACGCACACTCCTCCCGACACACGCAAACAGGTGTAATAAAACTGATATTGCTTGTGCGCAACAGTTAGTATGCCACTCATAATCTAGTTCTTAGAGTATAATGTTTGAATATCTGAACAAAATTTTTTTTAATGTAAGTCTTCAATATCATATACAACCTAAAGACTTCATTTAAAGTGTAGCGTCTCATACCCCTGTAATTAGTAATAAGTAGGTGAATGCTATAAAAACAGTTATCATCTTACTAATGTTTTTACTGTATTGGGGCAGTAACTTAAAAGGAGATGTTATACCCTAAAGATAGTAAAAAAACACAACATTCACATACATACACACATAATACCACCCAAGTGAATTACGCATCTTTAAGCAAGGGGGTCTCATGTCCCTTTAGGTAGCAGGTGGTTGCCATAGAAACGTCAATCACCTGTTCACTATGTGGTTTTTGCATTCCACTGGGATTTTATAGGGGCCCTAGGTCCTCAAAATAAGCATTGCCATAGGGCATGTAATCTAGAGATGTGCATTTATTTTTGGATGAATGTACATTTGTACCGAAAATCAGATATTCCTTTTCGTAATCAAAAAAACAATATCTGAAGGAATGCACCAACCAAATTTAAATAAAACAAAAAAATACTGACGAAATTCATCAGTATTTATTTGTTTCCTTTCAATTGTTTTTTTTTAGGCTTTATACTTACATTAACACACTCTGGGGAGCTGGCTGATCCAACCCTCTTTTTTCCAGGTCCTTGGAGTCAAACCCACTAAGCCTCCTGTTAGCTCGCCAAGGGCTCTGGCAAGAAGAGGATCAAGTTAGCAAGCTCTCTACAGTGTGTTACGGTAATTACATAGCAACAGGTGAACTTTTCACCTGTAGCTTCATAACATTTTCACAAAAACAAATGTAAACGAAAATTGAATAGTGCAGGGACCGAAAATTCAGAGAAACTAATGTCCTTGAATATCCATTATGAAGATTTAGTCTAAAACATAATTTTCTTCCCTGCACATCCCTAATGTAATGCCCTTTTCTCAATAGGAGAGGCCTTTCTTTCAAAGAAGGGGTCACATGCCAGGTGGCTATCAGCTGATTACCTTGGCCACAGACAGAACCACAGATATATGGAACAACATTTGAGACCTCTTATTTGAAAGCAGTAGTCTTTTGTCAATCCAGCTGCCTGGTGATGGTCATAACAATGAAAATTACCTCACAACATTATGTAAATTATGACATTACTGAAAAATAAAGCAGAGAAGAGCGCAGCCGGACTCAAGTGAAGAAAGTTTTTATTCAATTATACAATTAAAAGCACAATAAATATCCTGCGTACCAGATTAAAATAAAGTAGAAGCATTTAAAACATGAACTGTTGGTAAATCAAATTACCACTCCACAGGTCGCTCATTCAGGAAAGCCAAATCTTTGTCAAACGTCCTTAGCTATTCCTTTCGTGTAGCGGTGTGAGCAAGAAATCAGCTGTGAACTGCTGAAGAAAGCCGGTTCCGGTTGCTACCGGAAGTCTGTAATCGTCACTGTCAGTGCAGTGTAGCATCAATAGGAATCCTCGACGGCCATTTCGTTCCCTAGCGTTGGAACTTTCTCAAGAGGTTGCTCAGATAATGCATATTAAAACAGATGTTTTCTTTAAAAAAATAGGACAATAGCGGTACACAAGCATGCAACCACATAAGGTGGCACATATCTCTTTCAATCTACCAAGGGACTTCTATAAACCTTACAGGTTGGCTGGTCCGAGACCTATTCATTACCCATCATTGATGTGATAAAATGTATTCTTATTTGTTATTTTGCACAATTGTGCAATATATGTAGAAAATAAAGTATGAACAAAATATTCATAAAAAAGTATTAGACAAATTTAAACTAACCAAAATTCTTATTTCAAAGTGGTTTGACAACTTATTTTATTTAGGCAAGATATCTTTGTTTCTGCCCTTGCTTAAACTGACTTAGGTCAGTAAAAGCATTTTAAAAAACACTATAGGAAAGTTCTTCCACTAAAAATCATCCCCTGTAATTTTCCACAAATTGCCAACTATTTCTACATTCACCTGGCTCTCCCATTCTTTTAGATTTTTTAATAGTTAAAAGAAACAAGGATTTATCAGGTCAAAACAAAATAAAGCAAGTTGTTGCTGCCAGGTGATTGTTGTTATTAATACGAGGACCACTTGACAGATATAAGAACAAGAAACCTTTCTTTGAATGGGAGGAACCTTCTTTCAAGTTCTTATTATATGGGCCAGATTACCAGTGGTGCGCTAAACATTTGCTTGTGAGCAATAAGGTGTTTCAACTGGTATTATGAGTTGAAAGTAAATTCAAGCAATTGTGATTTATGCTAGAATGATTACCGCAACTTACGAGCTCTGGTTATCTATTTTGCAAAACTAAAATGTTGCACAAAACACATCACAAACATTACATTACAAAGTATAGTTACGCTCATAATAACACTATCGAATATAAATTATATATAAAAAAAATATTGCACACAAAAGTTATAAGGGCTTAAAGATATGAGGTCTCACGTGTTAGAAAAAAAAGTAGGTAAAGGACTTTAACATAGAGATACATACATACACTTGTGTAATTATGTATTTTTATTTTGATATATATATATATATATATATATATATATATATATATACTGTATGTATAAATATATATATATATATATATATATATATATATATAAGAGTAACAAGAACTTGCACTCACTGGTCTTTCCTTAAGAAACACACATTTATTGTAACGTTTCGGAGACAGAGTATATTACGTTTATTTGTGTGTACATATGTATTTATGTATTTATATATGTATATATCTATTTACAGACATGTATACAAATGTGAACACAAAAAATAAATATGTATACACACACATATATATATATATATATATATATATATATATAACAACAATTAAAATACCAGGACAGCTGTTTTGTGGTTATTGCCACTCATCAGCTGGGAGTAGGTTGAATCACTGCTTGGTAAAGTTAATTTCTGGGGGAAATTCAACAACAATTAAAATTATGGGGAGGCGAAAATTGAGTTTAAAATCCTCCACTAAATACAAAATATATAGAAAAAAACTCTCTGACTTCACTGTTTCCAATGCAGCAAAGGAATCTGGGTAAGATATGCAAATGAGGTTCACAATGACTCACCTTTTTACTTTTAGCCTGCTTTTTAAGACAGACTTCCCTTTATGCCATAGCACTGCTGCATTACACAGCTTTTATGCTTAGCTAGGGTTAGTACAGTGATTCAGACCAATCCCAGGACAGCTGTTTTGTGGTTATTGCCACTCATCAGCTGGGAGTAAGTTGAATCACTGCTTGGTAAAGTTAATTTCTGGGGGAAATTCAACAACAATTAAAATTATGGGGAGGCGAAAAGTGAGTTTAGAATCCTCCACTAAATACAAAATATAGAGAAAATAACTCCTTTTGTAAACCATTTACAAATCTAAACAAGTCAGAAGACTTGCTTTAAACCCAGAAACTCTCTGACTACACTGTTTCCAATGCAGCAAAGGAATCTGGGTAAGATATGCAAATGAGGTTCACAATGACTCACCTTTTTACTTTTAGCCTGCTTTTTAAGACAGACTTCCCTTTACGCCATAGCACTGCTGCATTACACAGCTTTTATGCTTAGCTAGGGTAGTACAGTGATTCAGACCAATCCCAGGACAGCTGTTTCATGGTTATTGCCACTCATCAGCTGGGAGTAGGTTGAATCACTGCTTGGTAAAGTTCATTTCTGCGGGAAATTCAACAACAATTAAAATTATGGGGAGGAGAAAAGTGAGTTTAAAATCCTCCACTAAATACAAAATATATAGAAAATAACTCATTGTGTAAACCATTTACAAATCTAAACAAGTCAGAAGACTTGCTTTAAACCCAGAAACTCTCTGACTACACTGTTTCCAATGCAACAAAGGAATCTGGGTAAGATATGCAAATGAGCTTCACAATGACTCACCTTTTTACTTTTAGCCTGCTTTTTAAGACAGACTTCCCTTTACGCCATAGCACTGCTGCATTACACAGCTTTTATGCTTAGCTAGGGTTAGTACAGTGATTCAGACCAATCCCAGGACAGCTGTTTCATGGTTATTGCCACTCATCAGCTGGGAGTAGGTTGAATCACTGCTTGGTAAAGTTCATTTCTGGGGGAAATTCAACAGAACATTGGAACGGGTTAGTACAATTGAGAATATGCAATCAGGTTTGCGTGCATGTTGGGTGTTTTTTCAGCTATTTACACTTGTTGGATTAGCGCACAAGCAAAAATTGTTTACTTCCAACTTGTAATACGAGCGCAACCATATGTGCGCAAAAAATTACTTCTAACGAAGTTAACACTCCAGCGGGAGCGTTAAATACTGCTCCACTTGTATTCTGGCCCTGTATCGGATGATTATTGTTGCAACTCAATAAATATCTCAAAAGGGATCTTTAAGGGGTTCTTTAATCAAATATTCTGTCATCCATATGAAATACTGATATTTAAACATATTAGCATTATTTTTTGCTTAAAATAAATTAAGTAAAAGCTGCTTAAATTTAGATTCAAATACAAGCATCACTTGGGCACTTTTTGATAACGCTAATTGGTTTGTATCTACTTCTAGCTAATGGTTGTATATTAACAGGAAGTACCTATCAACCAATAAAAATTAACAGGAACTACCTATGGGGCAATGAGAATTAGTAGGCATAACTGATACAGCTGTGTTCGCTGCAGTCTAAATCTAAATGAAAAAAAAAAAAAGTGTTATTTCATAGGAAACTATTTTTAAGTACAGTATTCCTCTAAGCATCCCTACAAAACCAAGGTTTCACTCCTAACACGGTATCTAGGCTCAATAAACAAATACCATATTAACCTTTAAGCCTTATAAACCTTTTTCAGCTAACCATTGCTTGGTTAATATGGATAGACCACAAAAGCAATCTTATTAACAAAATAATAATAATAATAATAATAATAATAATAACTGATCTCATTATTATTTTTCTTATATAATTATTAACAACAGATTCAATTAAGTCTCCACACTTTTCAAAATGTAGCATAGGTGTTCTCCGTTACTTTCTTATTATCTTGCACTTGACTTTGGCAGATAAAAAATTCTGAACATTGGATGGTATTTTCAAAGTGTACTTCCAGTTATCACAATCTTAAAATGTATCTGCCATAAATATTCCTGAAGTTTGAAATTGTAACATCCCGATAACAATATAAATCCGTATCTGCCTTATAAAAATATCCTGCTTTTTAAATTTAAAAAAAAACTGCAATGTCCAGAATTAAGGACAAACAAAATGGTAATTTTGTGGGTATAGCAATAACATCACAGGTGGAAGGGCCTGTATGTTATTTAATCCCAGAGATGGTAAAATGTGATTTGTGCAATAAACCTGTTATGCTCCAAAATATAGAAAATGTCTGCATATTGTTTTGAAGTATTTTATATGAAGCATTAAGAATTAAGGGCTTGTGTATTGTTGAGTTATTGATTTCACCATTTTTTATTGTTATAAAACTTATTATTATTCATTTGTAACTTTAACTTGACCCCTTTATGCCTTTGTTCCATGCTGTCCTAACAGCACTGGGCTTTAATGCCATTAGGACGGCATCTAGCATCCTATTATATACAGCGTCCTGCAGCTTCCCCCTTTGACATAGGCACGGATCAGCCTGGGTGGCGTACCTATCAGCATATGCAGTCCTTCATGATCCAATCCTGGCCTTGAAATCACATGATCATGTGATTTTATTTTTACAAATAGTGTTTACATCAGAACTTTGCTCCAATGTGAACACTATTATTGTGTTCCGAAGGGATTAATTGAGCAGATACCTTTTTTTAGACATGTGCGGTTCGTTTCGGATTAATTCGGAAATTCGGTAAATTCGGTAAATTCGGAGATTCGGATCGATTCGGATTTCCGAATTAAAATACTTCCGAATCTACCGAATGAATCCGAAATAGCTGCCGTATCTCCGAATAAATCCGAATTAGCTCGTTAAGATTCGGCATTTCCCCATAGGAAACAATGGGAGTTTCGGCTGAAAAAAAACTAACACCGCAGCCCCATTGTTTCCTATGGGGAAACACTAAGTCTGCACCTAACACCCTAACATGTACCCCGAGTCTCTAAACACCCCTAATCTAACACTTATTAACCCCTAATCTGCTGCCTCCGCTATCGCTGACACCTGCATTATTTTATTAACCCCTAATCTGCCGACCCGATATCGCCGCCGCCTACATTATAACTATTAACCCCTAATCTGCTGTCCCTAACACCGCCGACCCCTACATTATAGTTATTAACCCCTAATCTGCCCCCCCCAACGTCGCCGCAATCTAACTACAAGTATTAACCCCTAATCTGCCGACCGAATATCGCCGCCGCCTACATTATAACTATTAACCCCTAATCTGCTGTCCCTAACACCGCCGACCCCTACATTATAGTTATTAACCCCTAATCTGCCTCCCCCAACGTCGCCGCAATCTAACTACAAGTATTAACCCCTAATCTGCCGACCCGATATCGCCGCCGCCTACATTATAGCTATTAACCCCTAATCTGCTGTCCCTAACACCGCCGACCCCTACATTATAGTTATTAACCCCTAATCTGCCTCCCCCAACGTCGCCGCAATCTAACTACAAGTATTAACCCCTAATCTGCCGACCGCAAATCGCCGCCACTATAATAAATGTATTAACCCCTAAACCGCCGCACTCCCGCCTCGCAAACACTATAATACATTTTATTAACCCCTAATCTGCCCTCTCTAACATCGCCGCCAACTACCTACAATTATTAACCCCTAATCTCCCGCCCCCATCGTCGCCGCTACTATAATAAGGTTATTAACCCCTAAAGCTAAGTCTAACCCTAACACTAACACCCACTAACTTAAATATAATTTAAATAAAACGAAATAAGTTTACTATAGTTAAATAAATTAATCCTATTTAAAACTAAAGACTTACCTGTAAAATAAACCCTAATATAGCTGCAATATAACTAATAGTTACTTTGTAGCTATTTTAGCATTTATATTTATTTTACAGGCAACTTTGTATTTATTTTAACTAGGTACAATAGTTATTAAATAGTTAATAACTATTTAATAACTACCTAGCTAAAATAAATACAAATTTACCTGTAAAATAAATCCTAACCTAAGTTACACTAACACCTAACACTACACTATCATTAAATTAACTAAATAAATGAATCATATTTAAAACAAAATACTTACCTGTAAAATAAACCCTAATATAGCTGCAATATAACTAATAGTTACATTGTAGCTATTTTAGCATTTATATTTATTTTACAGACAACTTTGTATTTATTTTAACTAGGTACAATAGCTATTAAATAGTTATTGACTAATTAATAGCTACCTAGTTAAAATAATTACAAAATTACCTGTAAAATAAATCCTAACCTAAGTTACAATTAAACCTAACACTACACTGTCATTAAATAAATTAACTACAATTATCTACAATTAAATAAACTAAAGTACAAAACCCCCCCACTAAATTACAAAAAAAAACAAACACTAAATTACAAAAAATAAAAAAATATTACAAGAATTTTAAACTAATTACACCTAATCTAAGCCCCCTAATAAAATAACAAAGCCCCCCAAAATAAAAAAAAATGCCCTACCCTATACTAAATTACAAAAGTTAACAGCTCTATTACCTTACCAGCCCTGAACAGGGCCCTTTGCGGGGCATGCCCCAAAGAAAACAGCTCTTTTGCCTGTAAAAAAAAAACACAATCCCCCCCCCACATTACAACCCACCACCCACATACCCCTACTCTAACCCAAACCCCCCTTAAATAAACCTAACACTACCCCCCTGAAGATCTCCCTACCTTGAGTCGTGTTCACCCAGCCGGGCCGAAGTCTTCATCCGATGGGGCAGAAGAGTACATCCAGACCGACAGAAGTCTTCATCCAAGCGGGGCAAGAAGAGGTCTTCCATCCATCATACAAGTACCAAAATACAAACAAACACTAAATTACCAAAAATAATAAAATATTACAATAATTTTAAACTAATTACACCTAATCTAAGCCCCCTACTAGCTATTAATATAGCTTCAATATAACTAATAGTTACATTGTAGCTATTTTAGGATTTATATGTATTTTACAGGCAACTTTGTATTTATTTTAACTAGGTACAATAGTTATTAAATAGTTAATAACTATTTAATAACTACCTAGCTAAAATAAATACAAATTTACCTGTAAAATAAATCATAACCTAAGTTACAATTACACCTAACACTACACTATCATTAAATTAACTAAATAAATGAATCCTATATAAAACTAAAGACTTACCTGTAAAATAAACCCTAATATAGCTGCAATATAACTAATAGTTACATTGTAGCTATTTTAGCATTTATATTTATTGTACAGGCAACTTTGTATTCATTTTAACTAGGTTCAATAGCTATTAAATAGATATTGACTATTTAATAGCTACCTAGTTAAAATAATTACAAAATTACCTGTAAAATAAATCCTAACCTAAGTTACAATTAAACCTAACACTACACTATCATTAAATAAATTAACTACAAGTACCTACAATTAAATGCAATTAAAAAAACTAAACTAAAGTACAAACCCCCCCCCACTAAATTACAAAAAATAAAAAAATATTACAAGAATTTTAAACTAATTACACCTAATCTAAGCCCCCTAATAAAATAACAAAGCCCCCCCAAATAAAAAAAATGCCCTAACCTATACTAAATTACAAAAGTTAACAGCTCTATTACCTTACCAGCCCTGAACAGGGCCCTTTGCGGGGCATGCCCCAAAGAAAACAGCTCTTTTGCCTGTAAAAAAAACCCACAATCCCTCCCCCCACATTACAACCCACCACCCACATACCCCTACTCTAACCCAAACCCCCCTTAAATAAACCTAACACTACCCCCCTGAAGATCTCCCTACCTTGAGTCGTGTTCACCCAGCCGGGCCGAAGTCTTCATCCGATGGGGCAGAAGAGGACATCCAGACCGGCAGAAGTCTTCATCCAAGCGGGGCAAGAAGAGGTCTTCCATCCATCAGAAAAGTACAAAAAAACAAACAAACACTAAATTAGCAAAAATAATAAAATATTACAATAATTTTAAACTAATTACACCTAATCTAAGCCCCATACTAGCTATTAATATAGCTACAATATAACTAATAGTTACATTGTAGCTATTTTAGGATTTATATTTATTTTACAGGCAACTTTGTATTTATTTTAACTAGGTACAATAGCTATTAAATAGTTAATAACTACCTAGCTAAAATAAATACAAATTTACCTGTAAAATAAACCCTAACCTAAGTTACAATTACACCTAACACTACACTGTCATTAAATTAACTAAATAAATTAATCCTATATAAAACTAAATACTTACCTGTAAAATAAACCCTAATATAGCTACAATATAACTAATAGTTACATTGTAGCTATTTTAGCATTTATATTTATTTTACAGGCAACTTTGTATTTATTCTAACTAGGTACAATAGCTATTAAATAGTTATTGACTAATTAATAGCTACCTAGTTAAAATAATTACAAAATTACCTGTAAAATAAATCCTAACCTAAGTTACTATTAAACCTAACACTACACTATCATTAAATAAATTAACTACAAGTACCTACAATTAAATACAATGAAATAAACTAAACTAAAGTAAAAAAAAAACAAACACTAAATTACAAAAAATAAAAAATATTACAAGAATTTTAAACTAATTACACCTAATCTAAGCCCCCTAATAAAATAACAAAGCCCCCCAAAATAAAAAAAATGCCCTACCCTATACTAAATTACAAAAGTAATCAGCTCTATTACCTTACCAGCCCTTAAAAGGGCCTTTTGCGGGGGCATGCCCCAAAGAAAACAGCTCTTTTGCCTGTAAAAAAAACACAATCCCCCCCCCACATTACAACCCACCACCCACATACCCCTACTCTAACCCAAACCCCCCTTAAATAAACCTAACACTACCCCCCTGAAGATCTCTCTACCGTGTCTTCACCCAGCGGGCCGAAGTCTTCATCCGATCGGGCAGAAGAGGACATCCAGACCGGCAGAAGTCTTCATCCAAGCGGGGCAAGAAGAGGTCTTCCATCCATCAGAAGTCTTGATCCAGGTGGCATCTTCTCTGTTCATCCATCCGGAGCGGAGCGGCAGCATCCTGAAGACATCCCACGCAGAGCATCCTCTTCTTTCTTGATCCGACGACTAGGTGACTGTACCTTTAAGTGACGTCATCCAAGATGGCGTCCCTTGAATTCCGATTGGCTGATAGGATTCTATCAGCCAATCGGAATTAAGGTAGGAAAAATCTGATTGGCTGATTTAATCAGCCAATCAGATTCAAGTTCAATCCGATTGGCTGATGGAATCAGCCAATCAGATTGACCTCGCATTCTATTGGCTGTTCCGATCAGCCAATAGAATGCGAGCTCAATCTGATTGGCTGATTGGATCAGCCAATCGGATTGAACTTGAATCTGATTGGCTGATTGAATCAGCCAATCAGATTTTTCCTACCTTAATTCCGATTGGCTGATAGAATCCTATCAGCCAATCGGAATTCAAGGGACGCCATCTTGGATGACGTCACTTAAAGGTACAGTCACCTAGTCGTCGGATCAAGAAAGAAGAGGATGCTCTGCGTGGGATGTCTTCAGGATGCTGCCGCTCCGCTCCGGATGGATGAACAGAGAAGATGCCGCCTGGATCAAGACTTCTGATGGATGGAAGACCTCTTCTTGCCCCGCTTGGATGAAGACTTCTGCCGGTCTGGATGTCCTCTTCTGCCCCATCGGATGAAGACTTCGGCCCGCTGGGTGAAGACACGGTAGAGAGATCTTCAGGGGGGTAGTGTTAGGTTTATTTAAGGGGGGTTTGGGTTAGAGTAGGGGTATGTGGGTGGTGGGTTGTAATGTGGGGGGGGGGTATTGTGTTTTTTTTTACAGGCAAAAGAGCTGTTTTCTTTGGGGCATGCCCCCGCAAAAGGCCCTGTTCAGGGCTGGTAAGGTAATAGAGCTGTTAACTTTTGTAATTTAGTATAGGGTAGGGCATTTTTTTATTTTGGGGGGCTTTGTTATTTTATTAGGGGGCTTAGATTAGGTGTAATTAGTTTAAAATTCTTGTAATATTTTTTTATTTTTTGTAATTTAGTGGGGGGGGGTTGTACTTTAGTTTAGTTTTTTAATTGTATTTAATTGTAGGTACTTGTAGTTAATTTATTTAATGATAGTGTAGTGTTAGGTTTAATTGTAACTTAGGTTAGGATTTATTTTACAGGTAATTTTGTAATTATTTTAACTAGGTAGCTATTAAACAGTAAATATCTATTTAATAGCTATTGTACCTAGTTAAAATAAATACAAAGTTGCCTGTACAATAAATATAAATGCTAAAATAGCTACAATGTAACTATTAGTTATATTGCAGCTATATTAGGGTTTATTTTACAGGTAAGTCTTTAGTTTTATATAGGATTCATTTATTTAGTTAATTTAATGATAGTGTAGTGTTAGGTGTAATTGTAACTTAGGTTATGATTTATTTTACAGGTAAATTTGTATTTATTTTAGCTAGGTAGTTATTAAATAGTTATTAACTATTTAATAGCTATTGTACCTAGTTAAAATAAATACAAAGTTGCCTGTAAAATAAATATAAATCCTAAAATAGCTACAATGTAACTATTAGTTATATTGAAGCTATATTAATAGCTAGTAGGGGGCTTAGATTAGGTGTAATTAGTTTAAAATTATTGTAATATTTTATTATTTTTTGTAATTTAGTGTTTGTTTGTATTTTGGTACTTGTATGATGGATGGAAGACCTCTTCTTGCCCAGCTTGGATGAAGACTTCTGCCGGTCTGGATGTCCTCTTCTGCCCCATCGGATGAAGACTTCGGCCCGGCTGGGTGAACACGACTCAAGGTAGGGAGATCTTCAGGGGGGTAGTGTTAGGTTTATTTAAGGGGGGTTTGGGTTAGAGTAGGGGTATGTGGGTGGTGGGTTGTAATGTGGGGGGGGGGATTGTGTTTTTTTTTTTACAGGCAAAAGAGCTGTTTTCTTTGGGGCATGCCCCGCAAAGGGCCCTGTTCAGGGCTGGTAAGGTAATAGAGCTGTTAACTTTTGTAATTTAGTATAGGGTAGGGCATTTTTTTTATTTTGGGGGGCTTTGTTATTTTATTAGGGGGCTTAGATTAGGTGTAATTAGTTTAAAATTCTTGTAATATTTTTTTATTTTTTGTAATTTAGTGTTTGTTTTTTTTTGTAATTTAGTGGGGGGGTTTTGTACTTTAGTTTATTTAATTGTAGATAATTGTAGGTACTTGTAGTTAATTTATTTAATGACAGTGTAGTGTTAGGTTTAATTGTAACTTAGGTTAGGATTTATTTTACAGGTAATTTTGTAATTATTTTAACTAGGTAGCTATTAATTAGTCAATAACTATTTAATAGCTTTTGTACCTAGTTAAAATAAATACAAAGTTGCCTGTAAAATAAATATAAATGCTAAAATAGCTACAATGTAACTATTAGTTATATTGCAGCTATATTAGGGTTTATTTTACAGGTAAGTATTTTGTTTTAAATATGATTCATTTATTTAGTTAATTTAATGATAGTGTAGTGTTAGGTGTTAGTGTAACTTAGGTTAGGATTTATTTTACAGGTAAATTTGTATTTATTTTAGCTAGGTAGTTATTAAATAGTTAATAACTATTTAATAACTATTGTACCTAGTTAAAATAAATACAAAGTTGCCTGTAAAATAAAAATAAATGCTAAAATAGCTACAATGTAACTATTAGTTATATTGCAGCTATCTTAGGGTTTATTTTACAGGTAAGTCTTTAGTTTTAAATATGATTCATTTATTTAACTATAGTAAACTTATTTCGTTTTATTTAAATTATATTTAAGTTAGGGGGTGTTAGTGTTAGGGTTAGACTTAGCTTTAGGGGTTAATAACCTTATTATAGTAGCGGCGACGATGGGGGCGGGAGATTAGGGGTTAATAATTGTAGGTAGGTAGCGGCGATGTTAGGGAGGGCAGATTAGGGGTTAATAAAATGTATTATAGTGTTTGCGAGGCGGGAGTGCGGCGGTTTAGGGGTTAATACATTTATTATAGTGGCGGCGATTTGCGGTCGGCAGATTAGGGGTTAATACTTGTAGTTAGATTGCGGCGACGTTGGGGGAGGCAGATTAGGGGTTAATAACTATAATGTAGGGGTCGGCGGTGTTAGGGACAGCAGGTTAGGGGTTAATAGCTATAATGTAGGCGGCGGCGATATTCGGTCGGCAGATTAGGGGTTAATACTTGTAGTTAGATTGCGGCGACGTTGGGGGAGGCAGATTAGGGGTTAATAACTATAATGTAGGGGTCGGCGGTGTTAGGGACAGCAGATTAGGGGTTAATAGCTATAATGTAGGCGGCGGCGATATCGGGTCGGCAGATTAGGGGTTAATACTTGTAGTTAGATTGCGGCGACGTTGGGGAGGCAGATTAGGGGTTAATAACTATAATGTAGGGGTCGGCGGTGTTAGGGACAGCAGATTAGGGGTTAATAGCTATAATGTAGGTTGCGGCGATATCCGATCGGCAGATTAGGGGTTAAATAATGTTATTATAGGGTTTGCGATGTGGGGGGGCCTCGGTTTAGTGGTTCATAGGTAGTTTATGGGTGTTAGTGACTTAGTGTACTAAATGGGTGTTAGTGTACTAAAAACATACCGAATTTCGGAACGGAATAGAACCGAATTCAGCCGAATCCGAATAAATCCGAAACGAATTTATTCGGATCCGAATAAATCCGAAACGAATTTATTCAAATTTTGCCGAATCAGATTCGATCCGAAACGAAATTCTAAAAGTCCGAATCGATCCGAACCGAAAACGAACCGAATTTTTTAGCGGTGCACATGTCTACCTTTTTTGTTTTGTTTTATTAGTTTTTATTACATTTTCAGTGTATCAACATAACACGTCATGAATAAAAATTAAGACTAGTACATTGAAAAATAAACAATTCAATCATTGCTCCATTAAACAATATAATGTTAACTGTCAAATAAATGCCCTGTCCACAAGCCAATGATACAAGTTCACATAATAGAAATGCTTGTTAATCTACTGAGTTATAGACTACCTTGATATAGTTGACATTGTCAATTAGTCTAGTTGGCAGACAGATGGAGTCCCAGCAAAAAACAAAAATAACCGCCACCTGCTTTCATCCACGAGTTATACTAGGCAACATTCACAACCATAAAGAGTAAAGTCATCCCATTTAGAAATAATTTGAGAGCAGGTAGCTTTTTTCTCTGTTTGGTGACATCACATCCTAATGTCATTAAAATATGGCGGCGGTAATATTAGTGTGTCTTGCGGTTGCGAAAACCAATGTTCCATTCACAAATTTTTTTTTTTTGTTTCTCTGTAATAATTTAACAAAGTGTTGTCTGGGGTTTATCAAGTCCTGTCATCAGTATTTATTTGTTTTCTTTTTGCTGAAAACTCAATAAGTGAAAAATGGCCATGTAAATTTATAGTTAAAGGGACAGTCTACTTGAAAAATGTTATTGTTTAAAAAGATAGATAATCCCTTTATTACCCATTCACCAGTTTTGCATAACCAGCATTGTTATATTAATAAACATTTTACCTCTGTGATTACCTTGTATATAAGCCTCTGAAGACTGTCCCCTTATTTCAGTTCTTTTGACAGACTTGGATTTTTGCCAATCAGTGCTGACTCATAACTAGCTCCACAGGAATGAACACAATGTTATCTATATGACATACATGAACTGTCTAACTGTGAAAAAGCACTGAGATAAAAGAAGGCCTTCAATGGTTTAGAAATCATGATCCTACCTAGCTTTAGCTTTTAACAAAGAATACCAAGAGAACAAATCAAATTTGATGCTAAAAGTAAATTGGAAAGTTGTTTAAACTTGCATTCCCTATCTGAATCATAAAAGTTAAATTTTGACTTCACTGTCCCTTTAAGTAACGAGAATTTGGATCATGATCAGCCAAACAAGACTGACACATGTGACCAATATTTACCAAACTAATGCCGAGATTACGAGTTTGGCGTTAACAGGGGTGCGGGGCTAATGAGGCTTTTATTTCTAACGCTACCTTAAGCCAACGCTGGTATTACAGGTTTTTTTAAACCTGGCCGCAAAAAGGTGAGAGTAGAGCAAAATTTAGCTCCACATTTCACCTCAATACCAGAGTTGCTTACGGTAGCTTGTGCACGATTTCCACATAGGAAACAATGGGGCTGAGCTGGCTTGAAAAAAACCTAACACCTGCAAAAAATCAGCGTCCAGCTTCTAACGCAGCCCCATTGTTTCCTATGGGGAAACAAAAAATATGTCTGCACCTAACACCCTAACATGAACCTCGAGTCTAAATACCCCTAATCTTACACTTATTAACCCCTAATCTGCCGCCCCCGACATCGTCGCCTCCTGCATTATAGTATTAACCCCTAATCTGCCGCTCTGGACAGCGCCGCCACCTACATTATAGTTATAAACCCCTAATCTGCTGCCCCCAACACCGCCGCCACCTACATTATAGTTATTAACCCCTAATCTGCCCCCCCAATGTCGCCACAACTATATTAAATTTATTAACCCCTAATCTGCCGCCGCCAACGTCGCTGCTACTATAATAAAGTTATTAACCCCTAAACCTAACGGATTTTTCCTACCTTAATTCCGATTGGCTGATAAAATCCTATCAGCCAATCGGAATTCGAGGGATGCCATCTTGAATGACATCATTTAAAGGAACCGTCATTTGTCGTTAGTCGTCGTGCTGGAAGGATGCTCCGCGCCAGATGTCTTCAAGATGGAGTCGCTCCTCGTCAGATGGATGAAGATAGAAGATGCAGCTTGAATGAAGCCTTCTCCCGGTCCGGATGTCCTCTTCTGCCCGGATAGGATGAAGACTTCTGCCGGTCTGGAGGACCTCTTCTGCCCCATCGGATGAAGAATTCTGGCCGGATCGGATGACCACTTGTGCCTGGCTGGGTGAAGATGGCTCAAGGTAGGGTGATCTTCAATGGGGTAGTGTTAGGTTTTTTTAAGGGGATATTGGGTGGGTTTTAGAGTAGGGGCGTGTGGGTGGTGGGTTTTAATGTTGGGGGGTATTGTATTTTTTTTAACAGGTAAAAGAGCTGATTACTTTGGGGCAATGCCCCGCAAAAGGCCCCTTTTAAGGGCTATTTGTAATTTAGTATAGGGTAGGCATTTTATTATCTTGGGGGCTTTTTATTTTATTAGGGGGCTTAGATTAGGTGTAATAGCTTAAACTTCTTGTATTTTTTTTTTCTTTACTGTAATTTAGTGTTTTTTTTCGTAATTAGTTTATTGTATTTAATTGTAATTAATTGTAGGTAGTTTAGGTAATTTATTTAATGATAGTGTTAGTGTTAGGTGTAATTGTAACTTAGGTTAGGTTTTATTTTACAGGTAATTTTGTACTTATTTTAGCTAGGTAGTTATTAAATAGTTAATAACTATTTAATAACTATTCTACCTAGTTAAAATAAATACATAGTTGCCTGTGAAATAAATATAAATCCTAAACTAGCTACAATGTACACTATTAGTTTTATTGTAGCTAGCTTAGGGTTTATTTTACAGGTAAGTATTTAGTTTTAATTAGGAATAATTTATTTAATTTTGTTAAATTTATTTAGTTTTATTTAAATTATATTTAAGTTAGGGGGGTTTGGATTAGACTTAGGTTTATGGGTTAATACCTTTAATATAGTAGCGGCAACATTGGGGGTGGCAGATTAGGGGTCAATAAATGTAAGTAGGTGTCGGCGATGTTAGGGACGGCAGATTAGCTGTTAATAAAATTTAACTAGTGTTTGCGAGGCAGGAGTGCGGCGGTTTAGGGGTTAATACATTTATTAAAGTGGCGACGATGTCCGGTCGGCAGATTAGGGGTTAATAATTGTAGGTAGGTGGCAGCGACGTTGGGGGTGGCAGATTAGGGGTTAATAAATATAATGTAGGTGTCGGCGATGTTAGGGGCAGCAGATTAGGGGTTCATAAGTATAATGTAGGTGGCGGCGATGTCCGGTCGGCGTATTAGGGGTTAAATAATTTTATTATAGTGTTTGCGATGTGGGTGGGGGGCCTCGGTTTAGGGGTTAATAGGTAGTTTATGGGTGTTAGTGTACTTTTTAGCACTTTAGTTAAGAGTTTTATGGTACAGCATTAGCCCATAAAACTCTTAACTACTGACTTTTAAATGCGGTCAAAGTCTTGACAGGAGAGGATCTTCCGCTCACTTCTTCCAAGACTCGTAATACCAGTGTTAGGCAAGTCCCATTAAAAAGATAGGATACACTATCTTTAGTGGCTAGGAATTGGACGAGTAGGGAAATCCCCACATTAGCACAGTGGCATCATAAGATGCATCATGTATTAGAAATAGAAGAATATGCCTACATGAAAAGCAAAAGAGCAGATAAATACATTCAGATGAAGATATTATGGGAGTCATACACTAACAACATAGCACAAATTCAAACCCCGGCCCTCCCAACCCAATAGGATTCTGTGAGTTCCATGGGTCCTACAATGCATGTGATTTATTCCCACCTTTATGTGTAACAATGTGGAGAAGTCGCAACCTGTAAAATTCTGACTCAACGCTATATGATGTTATGCTTATAAATGTAAAATCCAACAGCATTAGGAGATACAGACACTTGGACTTTGCTATGTATATGAACTTTTTGTAATCTTCTTTTTCATTTTCATTTTCTATTCACTGTAATACTCAAGTTGTAAATTGATCTTTTTGTTCAATAAAGCTGTTTTAAAAACTTAAAAAAAAAAAAAAAAAAGATAGGATACACAATTGACGTAAGGGGATTTGCGGTAGCCTCGAGTCGTGGAAGAAAAGTGAGCGGTGAGCCTCTACCTGTCAGACTCGTAATACCAGCGTTAGATAAAATGCAGCGTTGGGACCTCTCAACGCTGCTTTTTAAGGCTAACGCCAAACTCGTAATCTCGCTGTAATAATGCAAAAATTGCTTGTGATAAAAAAAATTAAATTACTTGCATCGAAAAGGCTTATATGTGGCCATTAACATGCTAATAACTATTAAATGATAAATTGTGAGCAACCCCTATGTGTTTCACCCCAACAAATTATTAAAGCTCATAGGTAAAGCTCCCCTCAGAAGCCACAAACATTGCAGCTACTTCCACTTCTGATTGACTTCCCTGCGGTTTCCTGCTTGGGATTGGGAATTGCTTAAAATTAATATAGTTAACTCATTAAAAAAAGTCTTGCAATATATGTCTGCTTACAGAGAATTTACAAAAATGTCTTAAAAAAATAATTTCATCTAATTTATAAGGTAACAGCAGCATTCCTAATATATCAGTATTATACTGAAATATGTTTTCAAATTATATTTATTCTAAGGAAAATTGTGTGACAGGTTTTAACAGCTATTGAAATTACCTAGCAAACAAGGAAAATTTATATATTTTTTTTTTTATATGTCTCATTTTACTTTTCAAGACAAAATGGTTTCTGTAATGCTCATATTGATTACCTGCCTAAAATAAATGTACTAAATCAAGTACCTATCATACAGTTGGTAACTGCATTTTAAAAAGTTACTAAGAAAGAACATACTGAAAACCATAAAAATGTGAAATCTTTTTAAGAAATAGGAAAAGTGTCCAAACGTTATTTGAAAGAATGTAATAATTTTATACTTACCACAATAAAACGTTTTGTGTATATAACATTTCAAATTGTTACAACAAGAAAACATTATTTGTTTTCAGCAGTTAATATTGATATCTGCTTGTAAAACATTTATAAATTTCTATATATTGTTACTGTAAAAAAAAAAAAAAAAACTGAGCTCTAATTAAATTCACATACAAATAAGTTCATTAGGAAATGCATCATAAAAAAACTGCATTGTGTGATGAGTGATGACATCTGTTTTCATGGTAACAGAAATTGAAGCTGCATTCAGTACTGTTCCCCATCAGAATTGCAGTCTGATTTTTGTAAGACAATAAAACTAATCCTCACAGCTTGTACAATTTTGATAAGAGCCATTAACCTCAAATGCTATCACTACTGATTTGTGTGTATGTTCATTATTTTTGGTCTGCCAGCTATCCTACATACCGATACGAAATCCAAAGTTATTATTTGGGGATAGATCTCTCAGAGTGCCATAGAGCTGGACTGTCAAGGCATCATATACAGGTAAGCAGTCTATTAGATCCTGGTAGCTTTTTGTAGATTTTAGATCCAATACATTTGTTTATAAATTTTTACCTACATAGGTTGGTTTACATTGGTAAAAATAAAATGGCTGCCAAAAAAATAAAAAGTCTGGAGTTTACAGTGCCGTAAGATTTTTGCTTTGCACCACAAATTAGGACAACTAGAACATATTTGGCACTAGTTGACTTTAATGGGAGCCCAAAAAAATGTAAATTTGCATATATTTTCCATGGAGTCCATGGGGGGACTTTTGTAGGTAAATCATTTGATACACTTTTCTACAGATTTGTGATCAATTCCATAATGTTTTCACTAGACTTGTGCAGCAGTGAATAATTTGCTTCAGACTAATAATTTGTAATGAATAAATTAGTTTTTAAGAATATTTGTTTGCTGCACTATTCGGTATTCATTTTTTTTTAAAACAAAACAAATACTGGATATTTGGTAACATTTACATTCTTTTTTTGTTAAAACAAGTGTAAATGTTCCCTTGCTGCAGGTGAAAAAGATCTCACCAGCAGTTTTATATTTACCTTTACCGTGCTGGGGAGCCACGCTAATCTCAACACTTATTCACAGAGCCCAGGGCCTGCGTTACAGGACCGACCTTCTCTGGAATCCGCTGTTCTGGAGCCTCCTTTTAGCACAGCCCCTGGACTCTGTGAAGAAGGGTTGGAAATTAGTGCAACTTCCCAGCATGCTATATGTTAGTTTTTTACCTTTAAAGCTAATTTAAAGAAAACAAATATATACTAATGAATTTCAATAGCATATATTAATTTTCTTTAAATTAGTTTGTGCATTTGTTATTCGTTTTGTGAAACTTAAAAGATTATCTGTATTTTCGTTATGAATATGCTATTGAACTAACAAGCAGTGTTTTTAAACCGTGCTTAAAGGAACAGTTTATACAAGTCATCCAATTTTAAACATAAAAGCAGGAATAGTTCATTATGGTAGTGTTGAACATTCTGTGTGAATCATTGTTTGTATTTTTTTTAAATTTTTAAAAGATCGTTTGCAAACCACATTAACTAAGACCCTAAGATTATTTTCTGGAAGTGTGGCCAGTCCGTTGTTACTCCCTTTAGTGCATTGCGCATGCACCACCCCTCACGACGATGTTACCACAAGAGTGAACATGGACTTGGGCTACATAAAGTACTTCGTTTTCTATAGTATGAGAACAGTCATTCTATAAATGATTAAATAAACTGTTTAAAACTGTCTGCCTTACAGAGCGATCTGATCACAGCATAAACACAGTGGCCTTCAGTCATCCACTGGATGACAGCTCTTTGTGCTGGGACCCAGTAGCAGCAAGAAGCAGGGGATCTCTACTACTGAGTAGGGGAGTCAGGGCAAATGCAAGCTGGGAAACCAGGGGGCACTTAGACAACAGATCATGTATTATGGAAAATTGCAAAAAATTGACCTTTTTTTATATTTAAATATTTATTCCTGCATATAATTAATTGTGATTTGTGAATGGTCAGGGGGCGGGTTAACAAAGTGCAGTTGCCCTGCCCCTTTATCTGGGCATTCCAGGGTCTTTGAGGACAGCGTCTGTGAAATAAAGCAAAAAGCAAAAAAATGAACTTTTTAAAAGTAACATTTTTATGTATATTGCACTAATTAAATCTTCCATATAGTGCTGTAGCTCGGCCTAAGTAATCAACATATGTGAGTGGACTGGACCTTTAAAAAATGCAGATACATTGGGGGGGGGTTATCTTCTGGGGGTTTTCTTTTTACAGTTTTTTTTTTATTTTAAGCATTTTTTTCTGTAACTTAACTTTAAAAAGGTCCTTTATGTACCTAGAGAAATAAAAAATATGAATCTTAATTAGACCTAAAATAAAATAATGTATAATTGCATATTAGTGCTGCAGAGTCTGTTGGTGCTCTACAAATACCTGATAATAATAATAATAATAATAATAATATGCAAGTACTTTTTCTGCAATGCTGTCTGGCTCTGTTTCCTCCATTGCTTACACGGTTGCTTCAGCAGGTGACAAAGATTTGCAGCAAGAGTACAAATGTGTTTTTGAACAGCATTCCAATACCAATATGACTGCATGGAGCGTGAGATACTGCGCTGTATACATTTTCCTGCAAAACTTTAATTAATTATTGCAAAAGTTGAGTACCCACCTCATGATTACCACCTCATGATTTGAGGCAGGTTTTGACACAAATCGGCAAATTTGTTTGATTTTGTTAAGGGCCATATTAGGCCAAATAAACTGTATCTGAAAAAGGTGAATAAACAAATGACTCTCATAAAAAGGTAATATGGCTGAGGAATTACTGAGAGAAAAATGGGGTATATCACAATTCTTTAGGAAAGTTTATTAAGGGCCAGATAACAAAAGCGATATTTTGTCAGTAATACTAGCACATGCAAATCACGAGAGCCACTTCCATAGACTCCAATGGAAAACTTGTTCTCATGCCGTAAGACACGACATAGAAAATAGTGCAGCTAAGGGGGTAAGTCACGCAGCAATGGGCAGCAAACATAAATTTTATGTATATGTAATAAATATATATGTACGTGTTAATATGTGAATATACACATAATACATAAATATATATGTACAGTATATAAGTATATATATATATATATATATTATATATATATATATATATATATATATATATATATATATATATATATATAATATATATAATATATATATATATAATACACAGTCCCCATAGACCACAATGTAAAGGCACTTTTCAGTGCTGGTTTTTTTTATCCCTTTTATGCCTTTTTTTTTTTTTTTTTGTAAAACCAAAACACACCAGTTTATTTCAGGGCAAATTGGGGGAATTTAGAAAATTAACCAGATATCTGATTGGTTAATTTTCTGAGCGCTAATTGCTACTGCAAGCTCTCAGTAGCAATAGCCAGCCACTTTTAATGGCTAGTTATTTATTGCATGCCTGTAACGGGTGAATTTGCCTGTTTGTGGGCATGCAATAAATTAGATCTCCACTTGTAATCTAGCCCTAAAAGTTTTATCTGCAAAAATCCCCATAGACTCACATTGGATTTTCTGTTGGAAAACATCTAATATGTTTTTATAATGGATTGTGATTGACCCCTAAATGTCCTAAACACAAAGTGATACTTTATATAATTAGTGGTAAATATGTTATATGTTATTGTGTATGATTGCTACCAACATTTTAGTCATAGTGATAGATAAAACGACAGTAGGCTTCTCTAATTGAAGTTATCACTTTAAAATTTATGAGGGCCCTAGCAATTTGTATATGTTTGAAAAGAAATCAAAATCAGTCTTTTTTCTACACAAGTCACCCAATACCCTCTAGCTGTAAGCTAGTCATTATTGAAGCTCCATTCAACTCAAACATATTCATATATAATGATATTTTTAATGTGACTTAGGGCCAATGATCAAAAATTCTGCATCTTGGAAAGCTATTATAGTGCAGACTTAACAGGGACTGAGCAAACCAAATTCTCAGAAAAGGTCTGTACCTGGAAGGCCCAGAGAGATTAGAAGATGCCGCCCATAGAAAGCAATGAAACTCTCTGGTATTGAGAAGAATCTTACAGGGGAGAGTAAACAGAGGAGCACTTAGAACTGATATAAATTTCTCAGTTTGATGAACTAAAATCAAACTGGCAGTTTTCTCTACAATTGAACTTGCATTTGCTGTTAGTTTAGTACAGTTAAACAAGTGTATAATTTTGTGTAAATTCCACCTGCATGCTGCTGCACAGATAGATCAGTTAGACCTGACGGTGCTTAGAGAATACATGAAAATGTGAGAGATATGACACACCCTTTCGCTCCACTCGTAATCTGGCCCCTAAGTTTTGATCATTGCTATCCTATTCAATTTTAGAATGTTTATAACGTTAGTATGAGGCACTTGAATTTATTTTGCAGTATAATGTTGCTGTCGTCACTGGCTGAGAACCGTTCAATATCTGTGTTGTTACTGGCTATATACATTTGCTTTGAGCTTCAGTATAAATAGGGCTGAGGAGAACTTCAGTAAGATGTGATGTCAATAGTGTCTGGATTTTCCATAAATTGGTTATGAGGACTGAAATAAACACACCACTTGTTTGGGAAGATAATACACAGAATTGGTGGGCATTTTAAACGGACACAAAGTCAAAATTAAGCTTTCATGATTCAGATAAGGTATGCAATTTTAAGAGACTTTCCAATTTACTTCCATTTATCCAATTGTGCACTATCTTTTTATTGCTCTCTTTACGAAGGGCACCAACACCTACTGAGCATGAGTGTATTTGTGTATGAGTATGTGATTGGATGATGGCTGTCACATGATACAAAGTGCTGGCAAATGGAAGAAATTTTTTAAATGTTATTAGGAAAAAAAAATCTAGAGTAAGTGTTACAGCATTATCTTTTTAACATGCACTTTTTATTTTGCAATTCAACTGTATTTAATGGTCCTTAAAGTTCTTAATAACATCCAAATCAATGTATTGATAGAGAACTGGTGTACTAGACAGAATGCTGTTGTAATGTTAATTCTATGGATTGACACTAGGAAGCACATACACTTGTTAGTACATCAATCTTTTTCTCTGTAATTGTTCAATGTTAATTACTTTGATTTAAATTTCAATTGTGCCTTCAATGCCAACATTAAAAAATATCTTAATTTAACATTTAAATTAACATAGCTTTTGTGTTCTTAAAAAATCCAACAGAATGTTCAAGGGAAAGTTACTGAAATCTCAGACATTATTGTGCTTTGCTCCTAAAATATTTAAAAAATATTATAAATATTAATTTCAAAATCCAGCGAAAAGTGCTATTATTATCAGCAGATCTGAAAGATAGAAACAGCACAGTCACTATCTATAGTGTTGGTTCAGGCATCACACGCAAGCCCCGCCCCTTAGCAGTACAGGAGATCCTCCCTGTCTTGTCATGTTCCTCAGTAGAAGCCTCCACTGTTTATGTTCAGAACTAGATAACGCTGTTGGTTATATGCTTTGTTTATTTATTTATTTATTTTTGGTTAAATATATTAGATTTGTATTTAAATAGAATAAGAACAATAATCCTATAATATAAAAGTCCAAGTGTGTTTGTCTGAAGCTGTCATGCGCAGTAGAGACTGCACAAGGACAAACACACCTGGCCTTCAACAGACTGATGTGGCATCTGATCATCCACTACAAGAATAGTAGGCGTGATGGGGCATGACTGGGATGGTCGGGCGTGATGCGGCCGGGGCTGGGCAGGGCGGACGTGACGGGGTGGGGCGCCGTGGCCTTGAGAGCACTCAAAAGAGGTGGGATGAGAGAGAGCAAAAGAGGGGAGATAGAGAGAGCAAAAGAGGGGGGATAGAGAGAGCGCAAAAGGGAGGGGGTAGAGAGAGCAAAAGAAAGGGGAGAGAGAGAGCAAAAGAAAGTGAGGGTCGGGAGAGAGCAAACGAGAGGGAGAGAGACAGCAAAAGAGTGGGGGGAGAAAGGGGAAAGAGAGAGCAAAAGATAGGGGGAGAGAGAGAGCAAAAGAGAGGGGGGAGAGCGCAAAAGAGAGGGGAGAGAGGGAGAGCGCAAAAGAGAGGGGGAAAGAGAAGGGGGAGAGAGAGAGCAAAAGAAAGGAGAGAGAAAGCAAAAGAGGGGGGATGGAGAGAGCAAAAGTGAGGGGAGAGAGAGAGCAAAAATGAGGGAGAGGCAGCAAAAGAGAGGGGGGAGATAATAACATCATCAAAGACATCACTGATATCACACATAGGGCCAGCTTACGAGTGGAGCACAAACATTTGCGTCTGAGCGATAAGGGGTTTATCGTAAGGGATTGCCCTCCTCAAGCTTACCAATAGTAATAAGAGTTGAAAGTAAACACGATCGATTGAGCGCAATCGTGGTCTACACAAGAATAATTACAGTAACTTCAGAGCTCTGGTTAACTGTTTCGCAAAACATTATTAAGTTGCACAAAACACATAAAAATACATTATAAAGCAAACTTACCCTCATAGTAACACTATCTAATAAAAATGAATAAAAAAAATATTGCACACAAAATTTATAAAGGCTCAAACATGAGATCTCACGTGTTAGAAAAAAAGGCAGACGAAGGGCTTTAACATTGAGATACATTCATATGCATGATGGGGCGGGGCTGACCGTGCATGACTGGGATGGCCGGGCGTGATGCGGCTGGGGCTGGGCAGGGCAGACGTGATGGGGTGGGGCGCAGTGGCCATGAGAGCACTCAAAAGAGGTGGGATAGAGAGAGAGCAAAAGAGGGGAGATAGAGAGAGCAAAAGAGGGGGGATAGAGAGAGCGCAAAAGGGAGGGGGTAGAGAGAGCAAAAGAAAGGGGAGAGAGAGAGCAAAAGAGAGTGAGGGTCAGGAGAGAGCAAAAGAGGGAGAGAAATAGCAAAAGAGTGGGGGGAGAAAGGGGAAAGAGAGAGCAAAAGATAGGGGGAGAGAGAGAGCAAAAGAGAGGGGGGAGAGCACAAAAGAGAGGGGAGAGAGGTAGAGCACAAAAGAGAGGGGGAAAGAGAGGGGGGAGAGAGAGAGCAAAAGAAAGGAGAGAGAAAGCAAAAGAGGGGGGATGGAGAGAGCAAAAGTGAGGGGAGAGAGAGAGCAAAAATGAGGGAGAGGCAGCAAAAGAGAGGGGGGAGAAAGGGGAGAGAGAGCAAGAGAGCAAAAGAGAGGGGAGAGAGAGAGCAAAAGAGAGGGGAAGAGAGAGAGCAAAAGAGAGGGGGAGTGTGCAAAAGAGAGGAGAGAGAGAGCACAAAAGAGAGGGGGAAAAGAGAGGGGGGAGAGAGAGAGCAAAAGAGAGGCGGGAGAGAGAGCATAAGAGACGGGGAGAGAGAGAGAAAAAGAGAGGGGGAGAGAAAGAACAAATGAGAGGGGGAGAGAGACAGCAAAAGAGAGGGAGAGAGACAGCAAAAGAGAGGGGGAGAGAGAGCAAAAAGAAAGGGGAGAGAGAGCAAAAGAGGAGGGATAGAGAGAGCAAAAGTGAGGGGAGAGAGACAGCAAAAGAGAGGGGGAGAGAGAGCAAAAGTGGGGGGATAGAGAGTGCAAAATAGAGGGAGAGAGAAAGCAAAAGAGAGGGGGAGAGAGAGCAAAAGAGAGGGGGAGAGAGAGAGCTAAAGAGAGGGAGAAGAGCACAAAATAGAGGGGGAGAGAGAGCCCAAAAGAGAGGGGGAGAGAGAGTGCAAAACAGAGGGAGCAAAAGAGTGGGGAGAGAGAGAGAAAGAGAGAGAGAGAGAGAGAGAGAGGGAGGGGAGAGAGAGAGCAAAAGAGAGGTGAGAGAGAGAGAGCAAAAGAGAGGGGGAGAGAGAGCAAAAAGAGGTGGGAGAAAGAACAAAACAAAGGGGAGAGATAGAGAGAGAGATAGGGAGAGCAAAGATGGGGGATAGAGAGAGCAAAAGAGGAGGGATATAGAGAGCAAAAAAGAGGGATAGAGACAGTAAAAGAGAGGGAGAGAGACAGAAAAAGAGAGGGGAGAGAGAGCAAAATAGAGGGGGAGAGCGCAAAAGAGAGGGGGGAGAGAGAGCGCAAAAGAGAAGGGGAGAGAGAGAGCAAAAGAGAGGGGGAGAGAGAGCAAAAGAGAGGGGGAGAGAGAGCAAAAGAGAGGGGGAGAGACAGAGCAAAAGAGAGGGGGAGAGAGAGCAAAATAGAGGAGGAGAATGAGAGCAAAAGAGATGGGGAGAGAGAGAGAGCAAATAGAGGGGAGAGAGAGCAAAAGAGAGGGGGGAGAGAGAGAGAGCAAAATAGAGAGGGGGAGAGAGAACAAAAGAGAGGGGGGGAGAAAAATAGCAAAAGGGAGGGAGGGAGAGAGCGAGCAAAAGAGAGGGGGGATAGAGAGAGAGAGAGCAAGGGGTGGGACCGCTGTAGTTCAAAAAATGGTCCATGTACACAGGCTTTAGAACTAGTCAAGAATAAAAAAAAAGACAAATCAAAGGTTCCACTTGCAGACAAATAATAAGATATTAAGGCCTAGATTTGGAGTTTGGCGGTAGCCGTGAAAACCAGCGTTAGAGGCTCCTAACGCTGGTTTTAGGCTACCTCCGGTATTTGGAGTCACTCAAAATAGGGTCTAACGCTCACTTTTCAGCCGCGACTTTTCCATACCGCAGATCCCCTTACGTCATTTGCGTATCCTATCTTTTCAATGGATTTTTCTAACTCCGGTATTTAGAGTCGTGTCTGAAGTGAGCGTTAGAATTCTAACGACAAAACTCCAGCCGCAGAAAAAAGTCAGTAGTTAAGAGCTTTCTGGGCTAACGCCGGTTCATAAAGCTCTTAACTACTGTACTCTAAAGTACACTAACACCCATAAACTACCTATGTACCCCTAAACCGAGCCCCCCCCCACATCGCCGAAACTCGATTATTTTTTTTAACCCCTAATCTGCCGACCGCCACCTACGTTATACTTATGTACCCCTAATCTGCTGCCCCTAACACCGTCGACCCCTATATTATATTTATTAACCCCTAATCTGCCCCCCACAACGTCGCCGCCAGCTACCTACACTTATTAACCCCTAATCTGCCGTCCGCACGCCGCCGCCAGCTACATTATCCCTATGTACCCCTAATCTGCTGCCCTAACATCGCCGACCCCTATATTATATTTATTAACCCCTAACCTGCCCCCCACAACGTCGCCGCCACCTACCTACAATAATTAACCCCTAATCTGCCGACCGCAAAGAGCCGCCAGCTACTTATAGCTATGTACCCCTAATCTGCTGCCCCTAACACCGCCGACCCCTATATTATATTTATTAACCCCTAACCTGCCCTCCCAAACATCGCCGACACCTAACTTCAATTATTAACCCCTAATCTGCCGACCGAATCTCGCCGCTATTCTAATAAATGTATTAACCCCTAAAGCTAAGTCTAACCCTAACACTAACACCCCCCTAAGTTAAATATAATTTACATCTAACAAAATTAATTAACTCTTATTAAATAAATTATTCCTATTTAAAGCTAAATACTTACCTGTAAAATAAACCCTAATATAGCTACAACATAAATTATAATTATATTATAGCTATTTTAGGATTAATATTTATTTTACAGGTAACTTTGTATTTATTTTAACCAGGTACAATAGCTATTAATAGTTAAGAACTATTTAATAGCTAAAATAGTTAAAATAATTACAAATTACCTGTAAAATAAGTCCTAACCTAAGTTACAATTAAACCTAACACTACACTATCAATAAATAAATTAAATACAATACCTACAAATAACTACAATGAAATAAACTAACTAAAGTACAAAAAATAAAAAAGAACTAAGTTACAAAAAATAAAAAACTATTTACAAACATAAGAAAAATATTACAACAATTTTAAACTAATTACACCTACTCTAAGCCCCCTAATAAAATAACAAAGCCCCCCAAAATAAAAAAATGCCCTACCCTATTCTAAATTACTAAAGTTCAAAGCTCTTTTACCTTACCAGCCCTGAACAGGGCCCTTTGCGGGGCATGCCCCAAGAAGTTCAGCTCTTTTTCCTGTAAAAAAAAACATACAATACCCCCCCCCCCAACATTAAAACCCACCACCCACATACCCCCTAATCTAACCCAAACCCCCCCTTAAATAAACCTAACACTAAGCCCCTGAAGATCATCCTACCTTGTCTTCACCTCACCAGGTATCACCGATCCGTCCTGGCTCCGATATCTTCATCCAACCCAAGAGGGGGCTAGACATCCATCATCCGATGGCTGAAGAAGTCCAGAAGAGGGTCCAAAGTCTTCATCCTATCCGGGAAGAAGAGTAGATCCTTAAAGGAACCGTCATTCTTCAGTTGGACGTCGCCGGATGAAGATGGGTCCGTGTGTGAGGTCTTCAGGATGGAGCCGGTCCTCATCGGATGAAGATAGAAGATGCCGCTTGGAAGAAGATGGTTGCCGGTCCGGATCTACTCTTCTTCCCGGATAGGATGAAGACTTTGGACCCTCTTCTGGACTTCTTCAGCCATCGGATGATGGATGTCTAGCCCCCTCTTGGGTTGGATGAAGATATCGGAGCCAGGACGGATCGGTGTGATACCCGGTGAGGTGAAGACAAGGTAGGAAGATCTTCAAGGGCTTAGTGTTAGGTTTATTTAAGGGGGGTTTGGGTTAGATTAGGGGTATGTGGGTGGTGGGTTGTAATGTTGGGGGGGGTATTGTATGTTTTTTTTTACAGGCAAAAGAGCTGAATTCTTTGGGGCATGCCCCGCAAAGGGCCCTGTTCAGGGCTGGTAAGGTAAAAGAGCTTTGAACTTTAGTAATTTAGAATAGGGTAGGGCATTTTTTATTTTGGGGGGCTTTGTTATTTTATTAGGGGGCTTAGAGTAGGTGTAATTAGTTTAAAATTGTTGTAAGATTTTCCTTATGTTTGTAAATATTTTTTTATTTTTTGTAACTTAGTTCTTTTTTATTTTTTGTACTTTAGTTAGTTTATTTCATTGTAGTTATTTGTAGATATTGTATTTAATTAATGTATTGATAGTGTAGTGTTAGGTTTAATTGTAGGTAATTGTAGATATTTTATTTAATTAATTTAATGATAGTGTAGTGTTAGGTTTAATTGTAACTTAGGTTAGGATTTATTTTACAGGTAATTTTGTTATTATTTTAACTAGGTAACTATTAAATAGTTCTTAACTATTTAATAGCTATTGTACCTGGTTAAAATAATTACAAAGTTACCTGTAAAATAAATATTAATCCTAAAATAGCTATAATATAATTATAATTTATATTGTAGCTATATTAGGATTTATTTTACAGGTAAGTATTTAGCTTTAAATAGGAATAATTTATTTAATAAGAGATAATTAATTTCGTTAGATTAAAATTATATTTAACTTAGGGGGGTGTTAGTGTTAGGGTTAGACTTAGCTTTAGGGGTTAATACATTTATTAGAATAGCGGTGAGCTCCAGTCGGCAGATTAGGGGTTAATAATTGAAGTTAGGTGTCGGCGATGTTAGGGAGGGCAGATTAGGGGTTAATACTATTTATTATAGGGTTAGTGAGGCGGATTAGGGGTTAATAACTTTATTATAGTAGCGCTCAGGTCCGGTCGGCAGATTAGGGGTTAATAAGTGTAGGCAGGTGGAGGCGACATTGTGGGGGGCAGATTAGGGGTTAATAAATATAATATAGGGGTCGGCGGTGTTAGGGGCAGCAGATTAGGGGTACATAAGGATAATGTAAGTAGCGGTGTTTTACGGAGCGGCAGATTAGGGGTTAAAAATAATATGCAGGGGTCAGCGATAGCGGGGGCGGCAGATTAGGGGTTAATAAGTGTAAGGCTAGGGGTGTTTAGACTCGGGGTACATGTTAGGTTGTTAGGTGCAGACGTAGGAAGTGTTTCCCCATAGCAAACAATGGGGCTGCGTTAGGAGCTGAACGCGGCTTTTTTGCAGGTGTTAGGTTTTTTTTCAGCTCAAACAGCCCCATTGTTTTCTATGGGGGAATCGTGCACGAGCACGTTTTTGAGGCTGGCCGCTTGCGTAAGCAACTCTGGTATCGAGAGTTGAAGCTGCGTTAAATATGCTCTACGCTCCTTTTTTGGAGCCTAACGCAGCCTTTATGTGGACTCTCAATACCAGAGTTATTTTTATGGTGCGGCCAGAAAAAAAGCCGGCGTTAGCTTTTCGGGTCGTTACCGACAAAACTCTAAATCTAGCCGTAAGTTAACAATATTTACATTTATATTACTGGACAGACATCACCAATTTAGCTTCTAATTATTATTTACTTTTTATGTTTCTGGATTCTCTTTTCTCCCCATTATCTGATTTCACTTATTTGAATGAAAACAATTACACATACTAGTCAAGTTTAAGGTCATGAGAAATTTGATTTTTACTTATAAATGATTTCAATTTAATCCAAATTAAAGGGACACTGAACCCAAGTTTTTTTCTTTTGTGATTCAGATAGAGCATGCAATTTTAAACAACTTTCTAATTTACTCTTATTATCAAATTGTATTCATTCTCTTGGTATCTTTATTTGAAAAGCAATAATGTAAGTTTAGATGCCGGCCCATTTTTGGTGAACAACCTGGGTTGTTCTTGCTGATTGGTGGATAAATTCACCTTAGCTTAGTTGCCTTCTTTTTCAAATAAAGATAGCAAGAGAACGAAGAAAATATGATAATAGGAGTAAATTAGAAAGTTGCTTACAATTGCATGCTCTATCTAAATCATAAAAGAAAAATTTTGGGTTCAGTATCCCTTTAAGATCTTATCCATTATATTAACTGAGATAATAACATCATCAAAGACATCACTGATATCACACATAGGGCCAGCTTACGAGTGGAGCACAAACATCAGCGTCTGAGCGATAAGGGGTTTATCGCAAGGGATTGCCCTCCTCAAGCTTACCAATAGTAATAAGAGTTGAAAGTAAACACGATCGATTGAGCGCAATCGCAGTCTACACAAGATTTATTACAGTAACTTCAGAGCTCTGGTTAACTGTTTCGCACAACATTATTAAGTTGCACAAAACGCATAAAAATACATTATAAAGCAAACTTACCCTCATAGTAACACTATCTAATAAAAATGAATAAAAAAAATATTGCGCACAAAATTTATAAAGGCTCAAACATGAGATCTCACGTGTTAGAAAAAAAAGGCAGGCGAAGGGCTTTAACATTGAGATACATTCATATGCATGACTAAAGAAGTATATATATATGAATATATGTGTGTACATATGTATTTATATGTGTATATATGTATTTACAGACATATATATACATAAATACATATGTACACATACATAGACATATAACTTAGTTGATGAAAACATGTAATTTCCTATTTATGCAATATTCATATTTAATAAAGGTTTTTAACTATGTAATTACTGTAAATATTTCACATTCCAATGATCTGCACATAGATGTTCTATGTATTTATAGATAGATATTCCTATAAATATCTGTATACAGTATATCTATAATAAATAATCATGTGTATATACTGTATATATATATATATATATATATATACTGTATATAGGTATAGTTATATATTGTGCCAATTTAGTGCACATGAGATTATGCAATCAGGTTTGCATGAGAATGGGTGTTTTTTTCCACTTTTATTTTCTCCATTGACTTCTATGGGGGAATACGTGAACGCGCACACAATATTCTAACTTCAGCTTTTTGCACTTGTCGGGTTAGCGATAGAGCAAAAACAGTTTACTATCAACTCGTAATATGAGCTCAACCCAGCAAGAGCAAAAAGTTTACTTCTAGCGCAATTAACGCTCAAGCAGAAGCATTAACTTGCACTCTACTTGTAATCTGCCACAAAATGTTTATGACATCATGGGTAACATTACTATTAACATCAACCTATAGACATATGCATTCGTTTTCAGGGGGGAAAAAACAGGACAATGTCATTTTTATTTTAAATACATATATATATATATAGGTATATATATATTTTACATTATCAGATATATATACAGTATATATATATATATATATATATATATACTGTATATATGTGAAGAACATAGATATGCAGTGTCGATTTAGTGCACATTCAGAATTAGTTATCATTAGGTATGCTATGGAAAAATTATATATAAATCATTAAAAAATATTCGGCTAGATTACAAATTGTGCGTTACAGTTTTAACACTGAAAAAAAATGGCCATTTTAGCGTAAAAACAGTAACGCAGCCATTACGAGTCTTGTTGGTATAGCTATATCGCGAGCATTTTAGCCTGTAACACAACCTCAATCCCGCACTCAAAAAAATGACGTTTTTGCATGGGATTTCCATAGCCCCGGGAATTACAAGTTGTGCAGTGAGACTAAAAAAAAAATGGCCATTTTAGCGTAAAAACAGTAACGCAGCCATTACGAGTCTTGTTGGTATAGCTATATCGCGAGCATTTTAGCCTGTAACACAACCTCAATCCCGCACTCAAAAAAAATGACGTTTTTGCATGGGATTTCCATAGCGCCGGGAATTACAAGTTGTGCAGTGAGGCTAAAATGCTTGCGTTACAGCCTATACCGACACAATGATCCATTCCGCTATCTGAAAGCAGTAGTTATAAGTTTTGCGCCACAAAAATATTTCACAAAACTCATAACTAAAGTGTTACAAAGTACACTAACACCCATAAACTACCTATTAACCCCTAAACCGCCACCCTCGTGCATCGCAAACACTATATTAAAGCTATTAACCCCTAATCTGCCACACACCCACATCCCCGCCACTATAATAAAGTTATTAACCCCTATTCTGCTGCTCCCTAACACCGCCGCCACTGTAATAAAGCTATTAACGCCTATTCCGCCACTACCCGACATCACCGCCACTATATTAAAGTTATTAACCCCTATTCTGCCGCTCCCAGACATCGCCGCAACTAATAAAAGTTATTAACCCCTAAACCTCTGACCTCCAACATCTCCGCCACTAAATAAACCTATTAACCCCTAAACCACCAGCCCCCCACATTGCAAAAAACTAAATTAAACTATTAACCCCTAAACCTAACAACCCCCTAACTTTATATTAAAATTACAATATCCCTATCTTAAAATAAATAAAAACTTACCTGTGAAATTAAAATAAAACTAAGTTTAAACTATAAATTAACCTAACATAACAATTATACTAAACTATTATACTAAAATTAAAATAACTACCAATTAAATAAACTAAATGACACATTAAAAAAACCTAACACTACCAAAAAAATTACAAAAAATAAAAAAATACTAAATTACAAAAAATAACAAACACTAAATTACGAAAAAAACTTAACTTATGCTTACCAGATAATTTTCTTTTCTTCTGTCCACAGCTGCATTCATTACTTTTGGGAAAAACAGAACCTGGCCATCAGTAGGAGGCAAAGACACCCCAGCCAAAGGCTTAAATACCTCCCCCACTTCCCTCATCCCCCAGTCATTCTGCCAAGGGAACAAGGAACAGTAGGAGAAATATCAGGGTGAAAAAGGTGCCAGAAGAACGAAAGAATAAAAATGAATTTAAGGCTGCCCATGGAAAAATAACGGGCGAGGAGCTGTGGACTCTCCCATACAGAAGAAAAGAAAATTATTTGGTAAGAATAATTTTTCATTACTTTTGGGAAATCAATACCCAAGCTATAGAGGACACTGAATGCAAATGGATGGGAACAAGAAGGTGGCCCATTCTGAGGGCACCACAACCTACCATAACCCAGACTCCCGACAAAACAAACTACTTCAACAGAAGCAGAAGGAACACAAAAGGAAGAATACAAAGTAAGTGCCCATCAATTAGAACCATAATGATCCCTGTTAGAGACCACTCAAAAATCCTTGACTCAATTGAGCACAAAAGCCTCTGAGGAGACAAAAGTCCCACTGACTAGAAGCACACAAAAATAAACCCTCTCCATGATCAATGGCAAGGGGGACAACAAACAAGCTCCCCACACCACATACTTCCTAAATGAGAAGAAAGGAGAATCAGATAAGAAGGTCTGAAAGGACCTTCAGAAGCAATCCGGGAAAACTCAAGGACAAACAGAGGAGGAAGCCCCTAGCATATCGTGTACAAGAGAATACTCTACCGACGGAGGAGAGTAAAGAAAGGAAAAATTCCAGACGACTTCCTACATGGATCCAAAGAACCAATGTAAAGCCTTAACCAGATCTGAAATCCTAGAAGATCAAAAGGTAGAACATAACTACCTTACCACAGACAGCTATCTAGCACAGATGAACTGAATACCCGCAGGTCAGAAACCCCGGGAGCAACACAGGAACAGAATAGTAATATCCATTCACCCCACAAAACGAAAGCCGGAGGCTTCCATCGGATAGGAAGGCAGACTAAACGTCAAGTCATAATAACTAGCCAACCAAGTAGCTAGAAAACTTGCACCAGGACCTTCCTGGAAATGAACAAGAAAAACAACTGAGAAAGCAGGGCATACCAACTCCCCCCCTACTAGAAAATGGGGTAAGGGAGGATGACACCCTGACCAACAAAGAGAACCAGCTACCCACTGAGGGAAGGTTCCATATCATCTGAACCAACTGTAAGGCCCCCCAACCTAAGGAAGGGTCACTCTGGAATCATGATAAGTGGTCGATGCCCAAGAAGAGCAGTCAGAGTCTCTGACCCCTACTCTATCTAACTGGCCCCTCACGGAAGCGACTGGCAAGGTCCAAAAGGACAAGGGGATTTAAAAATTGCCAGCATCAACAAGCCCCAGAGATCAGAAAATGAATATCTCGCTATGATTACCTAGGAAAGAAGTAGGAAAGAGGCCTCGATACCCAAAGAGACTAGCTCGGGTTCCAGAATACCTATCCTCAGTTCCCTCAGAAACTTGAAGGAAAGGAACCCTCAGGAAAGAGAGACCCTCGACCCACTGAACTCCTAGAGTCAGATGAGAAAAAACTACCTCAGGAGGAGCCAACTGGATAGGCGTAGCAGACCAGATCCTCCCAAATAGAAGGAAATTTAAGAAAACCCAGGAAGACTCCAGTAGAGAAATTCCCTGGAAAACTTCCTTCATTTCTCCGGAACAGAGAAAAGGAACCGCTGCAGTAGGAACAAGATTTCCCCAGGACCGGGAAACAAACCTGCTACTGGACGTCGGACAGATCCAAAGTCTATGAAAATCTGGAAAACAGATTAACCAACATGCCAAGTCAAAGACAAAGGACTAGGTTAAAAACCCGACACCCAGAACTAGGAGCCGGATCATGCCAAGAAACCTTGTGGAACAACCACCAAGTTACCCATTCTGTAAAGGAAATTGCACACAAGTTGATGAAATCTCTGCCATGGCCCCATTGGGTCTTGAACTCTGATCCCCCATGCTGTATCCCAGTGACTGTCCACTCAGCCCCAAAGGGCTTCTAGGATAACACCCACAAAGTCTGAAGACAAAGGTAGGACCCAAAGAGAAAAGAACTCAAAATTTAGAAATTAATCCCCGTTTGAGAGACTATGACAGTCTCTAAAGATCCAATCAGGATCAACCCCCGGAAAACCTACAGCTCAAGGAATTGCTGAATAGACAAGCATTCTAAAACCTCCTCAGGTGGCGGGAAAAAGAGACTGCATAACAATCCCCCAGATCCCCAAGTATATGGGATTCCGAGGAGGATACTGGAAGAAAAACGGTCCCTAAGAACATGGACTCCTCAACCAGATGACAGGAAGACCTTCCCCCAGAAGGCAAGGGGAAGCAAAACATACAGCAATCCTCAGAAAGAAAGGACTGCCTAAAGAGATCAGAACCAAAATAGTACAATTCAATCCACAAAGGAGTACCAATAGAAGGGAAATGAATCATCCTCTACACCAGGTACTGAAGATCTCCATGAAGTCATCTGATCCCCTAAAGGACTGTGTGGGGATTAGAACCTGTGGCTCTGTTGCATTGTGTTGAGCCACATTTAGTTCTCCTCGGAAGGGAGAACTCTAGCTCCTGTCCAAAGGACCTCAGGAACTACAAATATACTGCCATAGCAGGATTCATAATCCCAGCTAACTATGCTAGCTATACAGGGACAAGACACATAGGATCGAGTACAACCAAACATCGGATGCCCCACCAAGACAAAATAAACTAGGACCAGCCTGACATCTAAGATAGTAGGGCCTCCTATAGCTTTTAGAAAACAAGAAAATAACCTGTAAACAAGAAGTAAACAAACCTAGTACCCAAACCGGACTAGCCTGTTGTCAAGGATACGTGTCTGATATAAACTTAAAAAAAACAGACAGAACTAGCACAAAACCAGGACCATCCTGAGGTCTAGGGTATGGCAGAACAGTTCAAGGGTCTCTACACATAAATCCTAGCAGGGCTAGACTAAATAAACAGACAAACGATAGACATATAAGCTTTAAAAAAAACAAATTCTTTGAACTTTCGCCAGAAGTAACATCTATTGCGACCATAAAATCACCAGTATCAAATCCCAGACCAGAAAAAGAATATTCCTAAAAGAAAAAGTCTACAACAGTCTCGAGCTGTGGAAATAAAAGAAATAAAACAAATCCTAACTGGATCAAAAAGAAAGTAGGCTGCACCCACAGGTGAACGCCAAAAAGGAATGGAAACACTAACAGGACCAGCCTGTCAGAGACCCTATTCCTCAAGAGCTCAGAACTGGCATTAGATACACAAACATGAGACGATCAGGAGTAGGATCTCCATCCTTCCACTCGTCTAGCGCTGTTTGCCATCTGATTCAGAAGACTGAGGATTCGCTGACGAGTCAGGACCAGAATCCTACAGTGCTGCCAACACATGCCTCAGCAGTACACGCAGGCGGGCCAGTCGGAATCTAAAGACAAAACTCACCTCCGGCGGGGCACCTGAAGGCCCCAACCCTGAAGGCTGCACCCCTGAAACCTCAGAGGGAACCTCTTCCCCAAAGAAAAGATCTGAAATAATCGATCTCTCACCTGACCCAGGTTAAGAGGACACGGATGAACTCTTCGCTTGCAATCAGGAAGATGTAAGTGCGCCAACGCCAAAGATATGGCCATGCAAAACCATGTTTAACCTCTGGTGGAAATAAACCTCCTTCCGGAGAAGGGGTAACGGTAACTGAGACAACTGCCTGTGTAGGAACAGAATAAGCTAGGGAACGCAATCTCATGGGACACAGAATCCTCAGAGGCGGATGACTCAGCGGTCTCTAACCTCTCCTCATAGGGAGAAGAGAGCATTCTATTATGGCATACGGAACATAATTGATTGGGCTGGATTACCCAGGCCTCCCCACAATCTACACAGGTAATAAAATCTGAATCAGAGAAATCCTTCTCCGAAAAATCATAATCCTCCATAACTTGACTGATTAAATTATGGACAAAAAATAACTGGCACCTTACTCCCCCAATGGCTGGGGCACTCACCACCTCCTATGACCCAGACAAGTAGAGAAACAGACCCTCTCCACCAACACTCAGTCAGGAATACGGAAATGGAGAACAAAAACTTGACCACGCCTGGTCACAAGGTGTAACATGCAGGCCAAAGGAAAAGCACACCAATCCACAAGAACTTTGCAGCTCTAACAACCTTTTACGTTCCATAATAGCCATGAGCCCCAACATCTCTACACATAAGCAGACAGAATAACATAACAAACTTGATTAAAGTCCCACACTGTTCAATAACTCCCCTCAAGAGATATTAACCCTTGATTCCATAAAGATGAAGGAGTCCCACTGAGACACTATCTTCTATCATTACATATATTCCCACAATGAAAAGGAAAATGAAATGATCTTACCGGAATCTTTCAAGTTTGACAGATAGTAGCCTTGCTTCTGACATGGACTTGAGCGAAGAAAGCAGGCAGCAAAACTCGTCAACACTGATTGCTTATGGAGTTGTTAATATGAGTCGGGATAGTTTCACAGAAAGACTCTCCCTGCATCTTCAGACTCTAACTTTCATCCATGCTCTCACTGAGAGGCTGACAGGACTACATAAAACCCCAATCCCATCTTGAAGAGTACTACCCTCCATAAGAGACTACTCTGTAATCTTCTGACACTTCTCTGCCAACCTCCTGTGACGAAAGGCAAAGAATGACTGAGGGATGAGGGAAGTGGGGGAGGTATTTAAGCCTTTGGCTGGGGTGTATTTGCCTTCTCCTGGTGGCCAGGTTCTGTATTTCCCAAAAATGAATGCAGCTGTGGACTCTCCCCATTTTAAGAAGAAAATAACAAATTAAATTATCAAAAATAAAAACAATTACACCTAATCTAATAGCTCTATAAAAAATAAAAAAGCCCCCCAAATAAAACACCCCCTAGCCTACAATAAAATACCAATAGCCCTTAAAAGGGCCTTTTTGTACGGCATTACCCTGAAGAAATTAGCTCTTTTTTTTTTTTTTTTTTTTTTTAAAGATTTTTTATTCATTTTCAAACTTATAGAAGTAACAATGAGGGACACGCAGGTCCCAAACACAAACATCAATAGCATACAGAAATATATGATTACGGATCAGACCAGAGGTCCCAAAGATAAGAAATAATACAATAGTGATAGGATTAGATGGACTCCCCTGGTGGAGAGATGACATCTCACATCAGTCTGAGAACAAATGGGATACCTTGAAAGGAACCTATACAACACATTGCATGTCTTGAAATCAGAACAAAGTCCAGGGGGGGGGGGGAAGGAGGGGGGGGAGCATAGAAGAGGAGAGGGAAGAAAGGGGGGAAGATGGTAGATAGATCAAGGAGAGTCAGGCCGTAGGCTTTAGGACGTGACAGGAGGGCTCCAGGAAGTATCAAACTTGTCTTTCCAGTCGGCCCAAGCAAGTTCGAATAAGTCCAGTTTGTTTAAGTCGAAATATATAGTCTTTTCCATGGTGCATAGGAAGGCCATGGTTTTTTCAATCTCGTTCCATGAAGGGGGTTTTTCTTTCTTCCAGGACCTAGCCAAATTAGTCTTAATAGAGGCTAGTAAGTAGGTACTGAAGATACCTTGGTGCTTAGGTAAGTCCTGTAAGCCCAGGTGGAGCAATGCAGTAGGCGGGCCAGGCGGAATTCTGATTCCGAAATCAGTAAGGGCGCGGAAACCTTGAGACCATAAGAAAGTAATTTTAGGGCATTCCCACCAGATGTGGAGCATGGTGCCTTGCAAACCGCAGTTCCTCCAGCAAAGAGGCGAAACTCCTGGGTACATCCTTGCCAGCCGTGTGGGGACCAGGTACCAGTGAGAAATCACCTTGTAATAGGTTTCGAACATAGTGATACAATGGAGGGTTTTCTTTGTCAAAAGGATGGCCCTTTGCCAGGCGTCCACCGAGATTTGAGAGTGCAGTAAAGCGTCCCAGATCTGCAAATGCGGGGCAGTTTCAGGCGGGACAGAAATCAGCTCTTTTACCTGTAAAAAAAATACAAAGACACTCCAACAGTAAAACTCCATTTTAAAAAGGCCCCCTTGCATTGAAGACCCAGTGTATGGCGGTGACCGTATGAAGTGGAAGCTCCGCGCCGGATGTCTTCAAGGATGGATCCACTCCGTGCCACTGGGATGAAGATAGAAGATGCCGCCGGGATGAAGATAGAAGATGCCGCCTGGATGAAGATACAAGATGCCGTCTGGATGAAGATACAAGATGCCGTCTGGATGAAGACTTCTCACCGCCTGGATGAGGATGGCTGTCCGGACTTCAAAAAACGTGGATTGTAGGAGGTTAGTGTTCGATTTTTTTTTTTTTTACTTTTTTTTTTTATGATTTTTTTTTTTAGATTAGGGTTTGCCCTTTTTTAAAAGAGCTGAATTCCCTTTTCAGGGCAATCAAAAAGAGCTGAATGGCCTTTTAAGGGCATGGCCCATACAAATGCCCTTTTCAGGGCAATGGGTAGCTTAGGTTTTTGTTAGAGTTAGGTTTTTTATTTTGGGGTGTTGGTTGGGTGGTGGGTTTTACTGTTGGGGGGTCTTTGTATTGTTTTACAGGTAAAAGAGCTGATTTCTTTAGGGCAATACCATACAAGAGGCCATTTTAAGGGCTATTGGTAGTTTATTGTAGACTAGGGGGTGTTTTATTTTGGGGGGGCTTTTTTATTTTAATAGGGCTATTAGATTAAGTGTAATTGTTTTTATTTTTGATAATTTCGTTTGTTATTTTTCATAATTAAGTGTTTGTTATTTTTTGTAATTTATTTTTTTTTTTTGTAATTTTAGACTTAAATTTTTTTTAGGGTTAGGTTTTATTTAATGTGTAATTTAATTTATTTAATTGGTATTTATTTTAATTTTAGTAAATTAGTTATGTTAGGTTAATTGTTAGTTTTTTTAATTTCACAGGTAAGTTTTTATTTATTTTAAGATAGGGATATTGTAATTTTAATATAAAGTTAGGGGGTTGTTAGGTTTAGGGGTTAATAGTTTAATTTAGTTTTTTGAGATTTGGATGGATGGTTGTTTAGGGGTTAATAGGTTTATTTATTGGCGGAGATGTTGGAGGTCAGAGGTTTAGGGGTTAATAAATTTTATTAGTGGCAGCGATGTCGGAGAGTGGCGGAATAGGTGTTAATAACTTTATTATAGTGGTTGCGATGTCGGGGAGTTGCGGAATAGGGGTTAGAAGCTTTATTATAGTGGCGGCGATGTCGTTTTGAATCCTCTATAGTGCAAAACTTGTAATCTAGATGATTTTTAATAATTATCAAAAATTATTAAATATGTTCTAAAAAATTCTAAATAATCAATAGAAAAAAATATATATATGTATATATACAGTGTATATATATATATATATATATATATATATATATATATATACAGTATATATATATATATTAATATATATATATATATATATTTTACAGTTCGAGACCTATAATAATTTTTAAAAACTATTATTAATATTCAGGTAGATTACAAAATATGCGCGATAGAGGGTATTTAATGAATGCAACAGAAGTTGCATTATTTCACCCTCCATAACGCTGCCATTACAAGCTTTCAAACAGCCGGCTTGTGCGTGCGATATGGTTGCATTGAGCTCCAAAATACAAGCGCTGTTTTGACGTGTTTGTGCACGCTTTCCCCATAGACATCAATGGAGAGAGCGTGTTAGAAAAAACACTAAAACCTGCGATCGCGGAATGAAAAGCTCCATAATGCAGTCCCATTGATGTCTATGGGGAAAGCAAAGTTACGTTTAAACCTTAACCTTTTCACCTTAACATAAAAACCACGTCTAAACATCCCTAATCTGCCGCCCCCGACATCGCCGACACCTACATAATTTTATTATTCCCCTAATCTGCTGCTGCAAACATTGTCGCCACTATGAAAATTCATTAACCCCTTTTCTGCCGCTCCCCAACACTGCCGCCACTTTAATAAACATATCAACCCCTAAACCGCAAGCCCCCCATAGTGAAATATACTAAAATAAACTGTTAAGCCGTAAATAGAAGGCCCCCACATTGCAATTAACTAATTTAAACTAGTAACCCCTAAACCTAATGCCCCGCTAACTTTATATTAAAATTACAATTTCCCTATCATAAATTAAATTAAAACTTGCCTGTCAAATTAAAAAAACTAAGTTTAAACTAACAATTAAACTAATATCACTTTTAAACTAAAATTAAACTACCAATTAAAGAAAACTAAATTACACATTAAAAAAATCCTAACACTACTATAAAAATTTCAAAGTATCTAATTACAAAAAATAAAAAATACTAAATTACAAAAAACATAACAAACAATAAATTATGAAAAATAACAAATGAAACTATAAAAAATAAAAACGAATTACACCTAAGCTAATAGCCATATAAAAATTTCAAAAACCCACCCAAAATAAAAAAAAACCTAGCCTACAATAAATTACCAATAGCCCTTAAAAGTGCCTTTTGTGGGGTATTGCCCCAAAGAAATCAGCTCTTTTACCTGTAAAAAAACACAAAGACCCCCCAACAGTAAAACCCACCATCCAACCAACTCCCCAAAATAATAAACCTAACTCTAACAAAAACCTAAGCTACCCATTTCCCTGAAAAGGGCATTTGTATGGGCATTGGCCTTAAAATGGCATTCAGCTCTTTTGCTTGCCCTGAAAAGGGCATTCAGCTGTTTTAATAAAAGCCCAAACCCTAAACACCCAAAAATTTTTAAAAAATCCTAATACTAACCCCCGAAGATCCGCTTACCATTCCTGAAGTCTGGATATCCAGGCGGCGAGAGGTCTTCATCCAGGCGGCGTCTTCTATCTTCATCCCGGCGGCGTGGAGCTGGTCCATCCTGAAGGCATCCAGTGCGGAGCATCCTCTTCATATGGTCGCCACCATATACTGAATCTTCAATGCAAGGGAGCCTTTTCAAAATGGCGTACCTTGCATTCTATTGGCTGATTTGAATAGCCAATAGAATTTCAGTAGCTCTCATCCTATTTGTTGATTTGAACAGCCAATATGATTTCACTAGCTCTTATCCTATTGGCTGATTTGATTTTCCAAAATCAAATCAGCCAATAGGAATGCAAGGGACACAATTTTAAAATGGCTCCCTTGCATTGAAGATTCAATATATGGCGACGACCGTATGAAGAAGATGCTCCGCGCCGGATGTCTTCAGGATGGACCTGCTTTTAAACTTTTGGGATGGAGTTTTTTTTAGTTTAGGGTTTGGGTTTTTCTTAAAAGAGCTGAATGCCCTTTTCAGGGCAAGCAAAAGAGCTGAATGCCCTTTTAAGGGCAATGCCCATACAAATGCCCTTTTCAGGGTAATGGGTAGCTTAGGCATTAAAAATTCAGTATATTATGGCGACTGTATGCAGAAGATTATCTGCGCCGGATGTCTTCAGGATGGACCCGCTTTTAAACTTTTGGTGGGCTTTTTTTTTAGTTTAGGGTTTGGGCTTTTCTTAGAGCTGAATGCCCTTTTCAGGGCAAGCAAAAGAGCTGAATGCCCATTTAAGGGCAATGCCCATACAAATGCACTTTTCAGGGTAATGGGTAGCTTAGGTTTTTGTTAGAGTTAGGTTTATTATTTTGGGGGGTTGGTTGGGTGGTGGGTCTTCAGGATGGACCAGCTCCACGGGGGGTCTTTGTGTTTTTTTACAGGTAAAAGAGCTGATTTCTTTGGGGCAATGCCACACAAAAGGCACTTTTAAGGGCTATTGGTAGTTTATTGTAGGCTAGTTTTTTTTTTTATTTTGGGAGTGCTTTTTTATTTTTATAGGGCTATTAGATTAGGTGTAAGTCTTTTTAATTTTTTATAATTTCGCTTGTTATTTTTCGTAATTTAGTGTTTGTTATTTTTTTTAATTTAGTATTCTAATTGTTAGTTTAAACTTAGTTTTTTTAATTTAACAGGTAAGTTTTAATTTATTTTAAGATAGGGAATTTGTAATTTTAATATAAAGTTAGGGGGCGTTAGATTTAAGGGTTACTAGATTAAATTAGTTTATTGCGATGTGGGGGCTATCGGTTTAGGGGTTAATAGTTTAATTTAGTATATTTAGTTGTGGGGGGCTTGCGTTTTAGAGGGAAAATAGGTTTATTAGAGTGGCGGTGTCGGGGAGCGGCAGAATAGGGGTTGATACATTTTATTAGTAGCGGTGATGTCGGGAGCGGCAGATTAGGGGTTAATAACTTTAATATAGTATTTGCAATGCGGGAGGGCCTCGGTTTAGGGGTTAATAGGTAGTTTATGGGTGTTTAGTGTACTTTGTAACAGTTTAGTTATGAGTTTTATGTAACAGTTTTGTTGTGTAAAACTCATAACTACTGCTCTCAGATGGCGGTACGAATCTTGTCATTCTAGGGTGTAACACAAGATTTTTAGCCTCACCACAAAACTCATAATGGCAGCGCTATGGAAGTCCCATGAAAAAGTTGGACTGATGTTGCGCTACACGTTAAAAGGCTTGCGGTACAGCTATACCGACTTGTAATGGCTGCGGGTTTTTTTTTCACGCTGAAATTACCATTATTTCAGCATTAAAAGAGAAACGCAAAACTCGTAATATACCTGATTATTAATAATTTATAGTTCCTTAGCATGACTTAAGATAACTAATTCTGCATGTGAGCTAACCCGACAATGTGATAGACCTAAATCGCGAATCCCGAAGCACAGCACACATATTTTACATTCCTATATTCTTCACATAGAATTTTCTTTTTATTATTAAATATATTTTTCTCTGTCTTTCTCTCTTTCTTATAAATATATATATATTATATATATATATATAATGTTAATGTAAAATATATATCTACTTGTATACAGGTATACCTCACTTTACGGTGTTTCACTTTACAGCGATTCGCTAATACAGCGCTTTGTGGAGCTGAAGTTCAACCTCCAAGGATTTTAAAACAAAGCTGTAATCATCGTGGAATTGCGAGAAAAGTGACTGACACCGTTTTGTTATGCTCAGTTTACTCTGTTAACAGCATTACAGTACATTCTGTGTCTCAGTGCTATAGTCTGGCAAATTTTACTACAGTAATTGTCACTATTTTACAGGTACAGTATTTATTGAATACTTGCTGTGCTAGTGTTAAACTAAAGTAGCGCTATTGCACCCCTAATATATGTTAGTTCAAACATGTTTTTCAAGATTTTAAACACTGAAAAGAAAGCTAAAACTGCCTTGTTTCACTTTAAGGCGTTTCTCACTTTACAGTGGGGCTCCAGTCCCTAACCCGCTGTGCGCGGGGTATACCTGTACCTATAAATCTACAGGAGTAGATATATAACTCACAACTAACATCTATGAGGACTGTGATCCTCTGACTTTCTTTTTGCAATAAGACTGTGAATCACATGACTATATTTTTTTGTTAAAGGCCTAATTTCTCTCTACACAATCTGAAAGTTTACTATAAGTAGGTATGCAAATGTTCGTTTTGTATTTCTATGAAAATGAACAGTATGCGTTTGTAATTTGTGATATTAGCCAACTGCAGTGAGAAAAAATCTACATTAAATTAATATACCATGCAATATCATTTTGATTTTATTAGCGCATAGAAAAGCTACTAAAACATTTTTTTGTGGTTTTAATTTGTTTTTCCATGATAAAACCAGTCAAGTAATCAACCCGTTTAAACATTCAATAGCCAGGATGCATCCACAAATGAATATTTGGAGTCATGAATTTTTACTGTTTGCTGTATTTGACTGTCTGGATATTCACCATTATTTCCAAAGAAAACAAACCCACAAATTGTATATATAATAGCTGCAAACATGCCTGCCATCTGTTACAGAATATGCATTTTGAAAAATGATCCATCTTTTTAATGTAGGTGAACTTCAGTGTGATAGCTATGCAGGGTACTGCAGAGTACAAACCTTTTGTATGTAAAAAAACAAATCATTAAAGTATATGTGCATGCCTGTGATCTATATATATAGAAAAAAATATATAGTATTCTATTTTTACTTGTCATTTTTATAATGCCAAGAAAGTTACAGATCCTCAAAGAATAAGGAAACATGAACTACGAAGCATATATTTTCAGGCACAAAATCTCATAACATTTTGGAATAACTACTATAATTATTTTAATTTATTTTAGAAAAAGGCATAAGCCAGTACAAATTAGCATTTTTTAAATTCTGGGAAGGACACATAACAATAGGTCTTCTACATCAAAAATTATATTGGAAGTCAATTAACAAGAGGTCCAATTTTGTAAAAACCTGGCAATTATAATAGGTAGGATGCTGTTGTTAAATTCCTCTATGAAAAGTTGCCGTCTGTCCAGTATTCCCTATCCAATTCATTGGAAAAAGAACACAGTGCTCTGACCTTGATGACTGGGAACTTGCCGAGTATAGATGATTTTAGGGTTTTGTGGTGGTGTGTTTTATTATTTATATTGGTGGTTGAAATAAATCATTAACAAGTGATTAGTTGGCAAAGCATCAAAATTGATTTGTTCTTTGGGCATAAAATGTATTATTGCAAATATTGTTGTTGTTATTATTAGCAATATTATCTAGTTTGTTTACATCCATTCTCAAAAGCTTATGCTATATATTATGGTAATAATATAATTCTACAATAGGAAAGAAAACCAGACAGATGGAAAGTAAAGGCAAAGTCAACACACCTATGGTACATCCCTATTGGAATAAAGTCCCAAGTATTCTCAGAAGGGTAATGCCGGATTCAAATAAATTGGATAGCAAAAAGAAAGAACATCTCAAAGGCACACTAAGAAAAACAATAATGTATATTTAAAATAAATATAGATAACCAGTGGACAAAGTGTCTGTACAATAGATCTTGACCGTTATTAAATTGCTTAAAGGGATAGTAAAGTCCAAATTAAACTTTCATGATTCAGATAGGGCATGCCATTTTAAACAACTTTTTAATTTACTTTTATCATCAAAGTTACTTTGTTCTCTTGGTATTCTTAGTTGAAAGCTAAACCTAGGTAGGCTCATATGCAAATTTCTAAGCCCTTGAAGGCCGCCTCTTATATGAATGCATTTGACAGATTTTCACAGCTAGAGGGCATTAGTTCATGTGTTTCATATAGATAAAATTGTGCTCATGCACAAGAAGTTATTTAAGAGTCAGCACTAATTGCCTGAAATGCAAATGTGTCAAAAGATCTGAGATAAGGAGGCAGTATGCAAAGGTTTAGATAGAAGGTAATTACAGAGGTAAAAAGTGTGTTGGTTATGCAAAACTGGAGAATGGTAAATAAAGGAATTATCTATATTTTTAAACATCAACATTTTGGTGTTTATTATCCCTTTAAAACACAAATATTGGGACAGTGCTCAGAGATGGCGGTGTAGTCTCTGAGCTCCAGGAGCTAAGAATACAAAACAGGGATTTTAAGCTGTCTGAACAGTAGCCCTGAGACAAACAACCTCAGCTTATGAGCCAGAAATATAACCCTTGCTGCTGGAGGGCTGATAAGCTGCAGAGAACACCTAATACCTCAAAACACAGAGACGGACATGTGAGGCCTAACTGGGTGCTCTCACACGGAGCCACGTCCGGTATTACAGAGACGGAGATGCAGGGATGCCTCTGATAGGACTTAGCCGCTAACCCAGGCCACCGGACATCACAGTAAGAGGTGAGCACCCCCGGAGGGTAGTGGACACTAACCGGTTAGCCTGGGGACTGAAGCGCAAAATAAATGTGACATGAAATCTGGCGGCAAATGGTGGTCTGACGCAGCCACTTTTTTACACAAGCGTCTGCCATAAAACAATAATAAAACAAACCACATGTAAGAAGGGAATATAGATAGTTAGAAAACTGCAAGAGTAACTCACAGCGAACAACAGGCTAGAGGATCTGAGCCGAAACTAGTGAAAACGGCTACGTATGTCATTCCTATTTTGGAGGGCTCTAGTGTCAATTACGGCCCATATATATAATTATTGGGACATAAAATAAAGCAACAACTAAGTGAAGCTCCATTACAGAAAATAACGGAAAGGAAGATTTGAGCCGACATAACTAAGACAGGCCACGTGCACTACTTCTACAACGTAAGGCTCTGGCTTCTACAATATTCCACACATGCAGCTACTGGGATGCAAAACAGAGTGATGCAGCATTAGAGCTACTGCTCACTAAGTATTAGAGGGAATTGCTTTATGGTACCGGAACAATACAACATACCACAGTACCACCTTTCAAAGTTAAACACATAGATACCACTACAAGTGGAAGGCAGTAAGACATCTATCAAAATCTTTAATTATATAAGATGGCGTCTAAAAAACTGACAAAAGCAGACAAAATTTCTAAGTCGCAGAATATCAACCCATATTTCAGACCCACCAAACTTAATACATCTACAAATGACACTATAAGAGATGAAGAGGGTGACTCTGAGCAGGAGACTGATACTGTGGGGGCTGAGGGAGACCAAACACCAGCAACAAGAGCAGATCTACGCCTACTAGTCTCAAAACAGGACATAGCAGCTAACTTTGAACGTCTGTGGGAAAAGATAGATTCTATGCACACTTCTGTTACTGACAGTCTCACTGACATTAAGTCTGACATTACTGAATTAGGAGGCAGAATTGAAACTCTGGAAGAACAAAGAGAGGCTATCTCGGAAGATCTCTCCTCAGTAACTGAGACTGTCAACTCCCAACAACAATCTATCAATGAGCTTCAAGATAAAATAGAAGATCTTGAAAACAGGGGCAGGCAAAATAATATCAGAATGAAAGGCATACCAGAAGCGGTCTTGAACAAAGACCTCCACATATACCTGCAACAACTGTTCAGAGCCATCACTGGTGACAAAGATGATTCTACATATAACATTGAAAGAGCTCACAGAGCTCTCAGAGCAAGACCTAAAGATGATGCCCCACCAAGAGATGTCATTGTGAAGATGGCGATCTTTCAAGAAAAGGAGAAAATTATGTCTGCATCCCGACAAAATCCAACGTTTAAGTTTCAAGGTACAATTGTCCAATTCTTTCAGGACTTGAGCCTCAGAACCTTACAGAGAAGATTCCAGCTACGACCACTCACAGCTATGTTACGGAAGCACCAGGTCCAATACCGCTGGGGGTTTCCCTTCGTTTTACACATTGTCAGAGATGGCAAAACCTTAACTGTAAAAGAGGAAGAAGAAATTCCCAATATCTGTAGGCTGCTGGGCCTGGATCCTCCATCAGTCCCAGCGAACATACCGGCTAAACAATATTAAAGCCTTCAACTTTCACAACAAGATGCTCTACAATCAAAATGGCAGTCTCCTAATAAGAAAAGACTGAAAACAGATGACTTTTGCCGGTAGGCTTTAGGGTACCACTTTAGAACTAGGGGTACATACTGAAGTTTGAGGTTTGCCTCAAGATTGTATACACCGAATTCCATAGCACTAATGTCCAAGACTGGGTAAAGTATAATCTACACTGTTTTACCAACTATATTAGAGTTTACTGTTCACAATTTCTAACTGTAAAATCCACTGTTTAAAATACTAGTTATATATCTAGATACCGCTCCTTCAAGACGAGTTATCATGAGATTTGTTATCTCTCTACCTAAAAGAGACTTGGTTAATGTATTTCTTTTTTCCTACTTATTATGCATATTGTTCTTTTTTCTTATTGTCTTTTTTTTTCTATTAATACTTCATTATGGTTCTGAGTCACATATTATGTTGGGGTGTGTGAGAGTGAGGCCTGGATGGAATAAGGGGAATGCTACAGGACACCAAATAAAGGTAAAACTCTCTCATATGTCGTAAGATGTAACCACATGGCTTGCAAATACTACTAATGCCTAAAATACACTTAGTTTCTCACAATGTGAGAGGATTAAATTCAGACATCAAACGCAGGGTAGCTATGGCTCATTATCTTAGACTGCACGCTAACATTCTCTTCCTGCAGGAGACTCATTTAACACATACAAATATTCCTAAATACTGGTCTCGGGCGTTCCCGCTTCACTACCATGCCACCACAGAAACAAAAAAAAGGTGTGTGTCCATACTCATTCATTCTTCTTTAAACTTTATACATGAATCCACTCTAGCAGATCCAGAGGGTAGATATCTAATTGTAAAGGGACAGCTGGATGATTCCGATATTATCTTTTGTAATATATATGCCCCTAATGACAATCAGCACACATTCTTCAAGGATATCTCCCACTTACTAACAGACTCGTTGCAATATAAAGTAGTGTTAGCTGGGGATTTCAACATTAATATGAAAACTATTACTTCCGATAAGAATTTAAAACTAAACAATAAACAAATCCGGCACAACAGGATTATTAAATCAATTCAAGACACCCTCTCACCTCATACTCTTATTGACACTTGGAAGTTCCTGTACGGGGAGACTAATGACACCACATTTTATTCAGCCGCACACAAGTCATATACGAGAATTGACTACATATTAGTTAGTCAGATTTTTTTTTTTTAAATCAAAGTTTTTTTATTGAGGAATTTAGTCATACAGAGATAACAATAAGACATCACACATGTCTTCTCAAAAACACTACATTCTGAAAAAGATATAACAAATACCAGCATAGAACTTAGAAACAGATATGAAATGTGTATTTTAGATCATGCGAGCCAGCAATAGAACATACATGTCATCTCTAAGTTATACCATTGCTTAAAAGTATGAATACCATATGTGGTAATGATACCTCAGTTTTTTCTTTTTTAAACATATATAATGGTTGCATAGTGGTATCTCATTGTCCCTATTTACTACCTATTAGGATGATACGTGCTATAAAATAACTCAGTATTCTGACGTACATTTTTAGATAAGAGATACATTGCCTTACCCAAAGAATCTCATTTAGTATAATATTTTCATCTGACATAAGTGGGATCAAGATCTTATATGATAGGTACATTATGGTGCCTCTTTATTTAGCTAAGCTGACCACTAGTACGATATTCACTATTTGGCTATTCAGCATAACATTGTATAGACAGAGATGAGAGGTAAATTTTTAATGCAAAAGGAAAACTATAACAAAATGCAACACCTCCCAACATAAACCGGGTCACTTTTGTACCCCGATGCTAAAACCTTAAACTGGGGAGGGTCTTAATTAGTACATATGGTCTCTCTTGGACCCAGAAAGTATTTGTGTAATTCTTAAGATGAACTTATGAAGCTACATGTAAATAATGACAAATAAAAAAAAAAAAAAAAAACAGAATCATTTCTTTTCATAAATGTATAGAGGGACTATCAGATTACACAAATGACATTATTGATAGTCTAATATTTGGAAGATTTAACCTGGACTTACTAAATACCTTTAGTATGTATAAATGGGAACATGTTAGTACCAGTTAGGGCAGAATAAAAGTAAGCAAGGCTAGTGTCCCTATTACAATATAACATACAAGGGGGAGTTAATCCATTGTCTATTTTTCACCAGAGACAAGTAACTGCAGTCTGTCTCTGTAATCTCAGTGATCCATAAAATTGCCCCTGTGTCCTGTTAAGTAGGGTCTGCATGTCGCTGTAATGACAATCCTAGACCTATATATAGTGCTACTCACTACCTGCATCATGTTAACATTAACTATACATGGCACATCTTCATATGGGAGATTAATAGAGAACTATCATGCATACATCAAACCATATAAAAAAAAACCCTATATCAAATGTATGGTGTTCATTAGGCAAGTCTGCAGTAACATGATGCACAATGTGACACCTTCCCTACAACCCTTTCTAATCAGTTTGGCACAAACGTTATGGTTAAGTGATTAAACATCCGTCCTTATAAACAATGCAAATAGAGCATCTACGAAGGCTTAAAATATCTGAAACTTTTAGGGCTAGGTACAAAGTTATGCATAAAAAAATAAACAATAGAAAAAAGTATACAAAAAAGGAGCAACACAGATATGTTTTAAAAGATGAAACTCCATAGATCTGATTGTGCTCTGCCTGCTATCATGTCCGATCCCAATGGTAAACTAGGAGTTCAGACCAGGTTCAAGAGAGCATGACCTCCGCTACCAAATATCCCACACCTACACTCGGGCGACAATTAGAGGGTAAGTAGTACACTTCCTGTGATGGCGGGTATCTGGCTGTGTAGTCCCCGATGTTAGACATGGCGGACCCGTACCGCGGCTGCCCACTCAACAGTGTCACCCAGCTGTCGCTCACCTGTAAGCTGCTGACCCTGATCTTCAGCACGTCTGAGTGCCAGGCAAGCATGAGGCTTACCCCGACCCCAGCGGGGGACCAGCCGCATCCCCCTTCGGGAGTCCTGAGGACAACAATGAGCATTCTGCGTGCTGCTTTTCAAGAAACCTGAACTGAGAAGTTAAGAGTGGACTGTGCGACACTGCAGGTAAGAGCGGTCCAGACCGTGGATCTGCAGATTTCTTAGGCCATGCTGTGTCCTCCATCACCGGAATGTCACTGTGCGTACTAAGAGGTGGGGTTGCCGAATTTAGCTCCTGACAAAGGACTCTCAGATCTATAAATCTGCGGTCGATTAGACGATCCAAGGCTTGTAGTTGAACTTGTAGCAAAGCATTAAAGTCCTCCATATTGTCAACTTTATGTGATATTCTGGCTTGTGAAATAGATCGTAGCAGATTAATACTGCCTTACTCGAGTTGATTTAGGAAACTCGAGGGGGGTGTTTGTACGTGTGCAATGAGATTGCGGCCCTACCTTCCAGGCTCTAGTAGTTTGATCCCCACAGAAACCAACCAATAAGTTGAGATATCATTCAGCTCCCTTTTCTCTCGGAAACAAGCTTAATAGCTTTCAGTACTAAATACCAGGGGTGAGAAGAGATATTTGACAAAAAATTTAGATCTCCTTGGGGAGCTTCATGAATTGCTGCTGATCATGGCCGCCTGCCAGACTCGCCCCCAGTTAGTAAGATTTTTACTCCCACTAGAGTTATCATCAGAAATCCACCCATGCACCCTGGTCTGCATCATTCCCCAATTTCAATCCAAACTGAATGGGGTTCTAGACCCTAAAAACATCTAGAACGGTGTGACCTTTGACAGTCCTTGCTTAGAGACAAACACACCCTAGCTAACACAAACGAGCTGCTGAACGAATTTTGGAGGTTTAATAGCGATTCTACTAAAATCCGATACACACCTGGGCAGCACACAAAGCGTTCCTTAGAGGTACTGCTGATCCAGTTTAAATCTCGTTCTTTAAACCATAAAAACACCTTAATAATCAGCTTCAGAATGATATAATAACGGCTAGAAATACAACATAAACGTACCCAAAGCAAATCTATTCATAAAAGAGCTGAATATGAAAAAAGATAATCTAAATAGCATTCTGAACTCTATGGCAGCCCAGAGCGATACTGAAATTAAAGATGCAATACTATGTGTTCGCTAATAAGCCGGACAAATTTCTTGCACACAAAATACGTGGAACGATGTAGAGCTTCTGCTATCCCAAACATAATTAACTCACAGGGCGTGTCTGTGTCCCACCCCCAAGAGATTGTTGATATTTTTGCAGAATTTTATGGGAAATTATATGATGGTAAAAAAGTTAGTCACACGCCACAAATTGAGTCCGACACTATAGACTTTCTTGCCGGTGCCAACCTAAACAAAATTTCAGAGGACGATAGAAAGTTACTAAACTCACAGGTTTCCCCTCAGGAGGTATCATTAGCTATCAAAGACCTTAAAAAAGGTAAAGCCCCTGGTCCAGATGGATTTTTGGGGGAATATTATAAACTATTTAAATCTATACTGATTCCCCAATTAACTAACTTATGCAATCACATTCTAGAAGGCCATCCAATTCCACCTGAACTTTTAATGGCGAAAATTGTGGTGATTCCCAAACCAGGTAGAAACTCAAAGTACTGTTCAAACTATCGCCCCATCTCACTTATTAATCAGGATCTCAAAATATTTACGAAAATTCTAGCTAATCGTCTCAAAAAAATACTACCCAACCTGGTCCACCCCGATCAGGTGGGTTTCATAAAGGATATGGAAGCCCCAGACAATATCAGACGCATAATAGACCTCCATACACTACCTTATCTGTCACCAAAACGCCTTCTCTGCCTCCTATCATTAGGAAGCGGAGAAGGCATTTGATAGAATAGATTGGAAATACCTACTACAGGTGCTCCCGCACCATGGGATTCAGCGGCCCTTTTGTAACAGCGATTGAAAGGATATACTCGAACCCCACAGCACAAGTCACAGCCACAGGTTAACAAATCCAAAATCTTCCCATCCCCTCAACAGAAATAGGCAGGGATGTCCCCTTTATCACCCACCTCCTGTTTGCCCTATGCATAGAAACTTCTAGCAGCTCAGATTAGGAATTCCCCCAGACATTTCATGGTTTTAGACTTAAATCCACTGAATACAAATTAACATTGTTCGCTGATGACATTTTATTAACAATTACCAAACCTCTGATCTCATTACCCAACCCCTCTACCAACTCCTAGACAATTTCTCATTGATCTCGGGTTACAAAATTAATCTAGAGAAATGCTGAAGCCCTTCCTATCACACTGCCGGCCCCCACACACAAAAACTAATTGAACTAAACTTCACCATGAAATGGGCTAAACGTCTATTAAATATCTAGGTGTTAACTTAACAAACCAATTCAGCAACTATACAAAGCTAATTACACACCACTGTTCAAAGAGATCCATCAAGATCTTCAGAAATGGACACACTACTCCTTTTCCTGGTATGCCGCAAAGCTGCGGTCAAGATGAATATCTTGCCACGCCTGCCTCTACCTCTTCAGAACACTACCAATCAAAATCCCAACCCCAGAGCTAGCTCAAATTCAATCAGAGTTGATTCAGATTTATTAGAGGGAAAAAATCTCCTAGAATTCCAGCCACTTGTTTGACGAAACATAGAACATTGGGGGCGGCTGGTAGGAATTCCCAACCTTATCGGACTATTATAAGGCGCGGCCAAGATTAGCTCAGGCAACCCTTATTAGATAACCCAATATTGATTACTATTTGGCCAAACTCTTCAAGCTGAAATGGGGGGCTGGAATTACCCAGCAGACATTCTATGGGGGAGGGAGACACAGACACTCACCCACACAACAGATCAGACTTCCTACCCTAGACTCGACCTTTATATCCTGGAACAAAGTAGCTAAGACGACCACACTAAGACCCACATATTCTAATAACATACCAATTAGATATCTATTACCGCAAGAATCCTGCCCTGACAATAGACAATAATGGTTTGTAATAAGGGGCTCTACAGAGTGGCTGATTTTTTAAGCGGAACGGCAATTTTAACATTTACCCAGATACAGGAGAAAATTACTCCCTTTAGTACTAAATTGGTTTATGTACATACAAAATAATACTCGGCCCTTAGAAAATTCCAACAATTACTACACAACCAGAACATCCACAATACTAGAGATCATATGTAAAGCACCACACAGACCAAAACACACCATCTCAAAGCTGTACTCTGCTATACAATCGCACAGACAAAGACAAAATCTCAATTAATGTCTAAACTGGGAAAGAGATGTGGGAATAGAGAAAGACCTACAGGAGTGGGTCGCAATATTTTAGTGAAATAGACAAAGGACAATTAAACGCAGACCTAACGGAAAATGACACTTACGACTGCCTAAGATGGTAGCTTGACCCAGTACAGACAGCACATATGTCCCCTGCAGGAACTAGACTATGCTATGCTTTAGAGATGCCAATGAGTTAGGAACTGTTAGGTGTTACACCGAGGGGGGTAAGTGTCAGGTCAGGGCCAAGCCACAGGCCCAGTGTACCACCTGAGGCTATATGCAGATTATCTGTAAGGATCCCTAGATAGAATGACTCAGACCCACGCAGCATTATGATCTAAAGCCAATCCTGTTTATTGAACAGTGCAAGCATTTCTTATAGTGTACAGTAACAGCATATAGGGTTAATAGGATGACACGTTAGGACCACGTCATCTCGTACCTTATTTCATGAACAAATAGAAGCCTACAAAAATTACATGAGAAAAAGAGGAGTATGAAGGAGTGTTTCTTATGACAGTAGCAAAAATATATCTGTGCGCATATTTCAGCCTAAAGCAAGGTCGTTTGGCCATCTTACCTAGATAACAGACTTCCAGGCGCCCTTGCCAGGAACCTTCTACAAAGCCAGTAATACTAATACAATTTTACTAACATCAGCATATTTCTCACTACATAATAACCCAGTATAATAAAGTGTAATCATTACAAAATGGCCACAAGGAATAAGATGGCTGCCGTCAGGTTCATATTACCCCTAACAGGAACCTACTTACACTTATGGTGGGAATGTGACAAAATGAAGCAAATTTGGGACAACCTCTCTTTACTAATAAGTAATACCTTAAATAAAAGATTCAACTTACGCAATCACAGGCACTCTTACACGTCCGACTACCTAATCTTAACAGACCAATTAACACATTTATCAAGATCTTGTGCACGGTTACAAGACTTGCCATAGCTAAATATTGGAAAAACTGGTTCACTAATATGGCAAGAGGTTCTAAATAAAATTAACGCAACATATTCTATGTATGATTCGGCATCTTGGATCTTGGATAATAAGGAAGCAGTAGACAAAGTTTGGTTTTACTGGATTCTACAGGGGAGGCCTCAAATCACTCACAACCCCACATAGGTACTTGATTTTCTGTCCAGCGCTTGTTCTCTACACCCACACCATTCACAATACCATGATGTGTACACTTTTATCTGAACTGTCATAAAGATACCAACATTATTAATAATTGACTCACACAATTGATATCTTATGTATTTCTTTTATTCTTTTATTTGTTTTTCTGTTACTTCATTCTTGAGTTTGATGATGTTTATTTTCACAATGTACAAATGTAAATGTACAACAAATACTGTTCAATAAAAAAATTTCAACATAAAACACAAATATTGAAAAAACATCTAAAAGCACAAAATACAGTATCCCTCAAAAGTGAGTACACCCCTCACATTTTTGTAAATATTTTATTATATCTTTTCATGTGACAACACTGAAGTAATGACACTTTGCTACTATGTAAAGTAGTGAGTTTACAGCTTGTATAACAGTGTAAATTTGCTGTCCCTCAAAATAACTCAACGTACAGCCATTAATGTCTAAACCATTGGCAACAAAAAATAGTACACCCCTAAGTGGAAATGTCCCAAATTGGAACCAAAGTGTCAATATTTTGTGTGGCCACCATTATTTTCCAGCACTGCCTTAAACCCTCTTGGGCAATGGAGTTCATCAGAGCTTCACAGGTTGCCACTGGAGTCCGCTTTCCACTCCTCCATGACAACATCACAGAGCTGGTGGATGTTAGAGACCTTGCGCTCCCCCACCTTCCATATGAGGATGATCCACAGATGCTAAATAGGGTTTAGGTCTGGAGACATGCTTGGCAGTCCATCACCTTAAACCTCAGCTTCTTTAGCAAGGCAGTGGTCATTTTGGAGGTGTGTTTGGGGTTGTTATCATGTTGAATACTGCCCTGCGGCCCAGTCTCCGAAGAGTGGGGATCATGCTCTGCTTCAGTATGTCACAGTACATGTTGGCATTCATGGTTTCCTCAATGAACTGTAGCTCCCCAGTGCTGACAGCACTCATGCAGGTCCAGACCATGACACTCCCACCACCATGCTTGACTGTAGGCAAGACACACTTGTCTTTGTACTCCCTGGTTGCTGCCACACACGCTTGACACCATCTGAACCAAATAAGTTTATATTGGTATCATCGGACCACAGGACATAGTTCCAGTAATCCATGTCCTTAGTCTGCTTGTCTTCAGCAAACTGTTTGCGGGCATTCTTGTGCATCATCTTTAGAAGAGGCTTCCTTCTGGGATGACAGCCGTGCAGACCAATTTGATGCAGTGTGTGGGCATATTATCTGAGCACTGACAGGCTGACCCAAAGGCAACCTCCTGGATATGACGCTGAGCACATGCACTCAACTTCTTTGGTCGACCATGGCGAGGCTTGTTCTGAGTGCAACCTGTCCTGTGAAACCATTGCATGGTCTTGTCCACCGTGCTGCAGCTCAGATGGCCTAGGCCATCTTTATGTAGAACAACAATTCTTTCTTTCATATCCTCAGAGAGTTCTTTGCCATGAGGTGCCATGTTGAACTTCCAGTGACCAGTATGAGAGAGTATGAGAGTGATAACACTAAATTTAACAAAGGGAGGGAAAATGGCTAATTAGGTCCAATTTGGACATTTCTACTTAGGGGTGTACTCACTTTTGTTGCCAACTGTTTAGACATTAATGGCTGTGTGTAAAGTTATTTTTAGGGTACAGCAAATTTACTCACTTTTGTTGGATACTGTAAATAATAAACCCCTCAAATAAAAAATGGAGGTGTGTCAGGGCAGAGGCCATAACAGGTTGCATAAACTAGTAGCTCTGGGCCTCAGTGAAATAATCCACAAATTATCTACAGATGTCATACCCATTTCTATCAGTGAATCCTAGAAATATACGATGGAACCATGGTAGTATCACATGATACATTTGCTCACAAATCCAAAGTACACGGAGCACTAGACCGGGCCATTAGAAGTCGAGGGTGGCAGCCTAACTTGCTGACACCTAACACCCCCCCCCCCCCCCTCTCTGAGATCAGGGTAGAGCAGTAGAAAGCAAACTGCTAAAACTATATTTCAATACAATGGAAGATGCATGTTCATCAATACAAGCCCTCCTCATAGAACTTGCTGATCTCATGTCTGACAGGTTTGACCGAATGAGTAAGCTCCTCCAAACTACAAAACAAAGGCTTGTACAATTATGCTTGCTACCAATTGATGATGATATACCAATTCAGCTGCGATCATTGTGGATACATCACACATCTCAGACACCTCCTGCCACAGGGTGTGCACAATGTACTCCTACTGGGTTCCATTACAGAAAACTTTCTCCCCATACTCCTCATTGCCTACTTAATGAGGGGATGCGCGCCGATCCTCTAAGTGGCACAAAAATCTTTCCACACAGCAGGGAAAAAGAGTTCCAGCTAGAGTCTATAACTGTGATAACTGTCATTTTTGGTGGGAGCAGTACAAATTCAGGTAACCAAGTTGTTTTTTTTTTGTATTTATTATTTTTATTGTTAACAATAGTTTCCAAGCAATGCAAATACAATATCATATGATTTCGATGAAAAGTCTGTATAGTGGATTAATTCCTCTCTTCAGCCTGGATCTGTAGGTTTTATATTCAAAGGTCCGTAAATGTCGGATATTTACCAGGTCAAATATCGTTTGTGATTGACAATATATAGTGTGAATATTTTCTTTGTTAATACATGGAAACAAACAAGAAATAAACAAACTAAAATAAACAACAAGTTTACATTACAGGGCATCCTCTGATTTTTAGCTGGCATTCTTTAGGACAGACTTTCTTCGATGGGGTTGGCTGGTTTCAAACCATGTATTAAAGGGCCATTATACACCCAAAAAAATATAGGCTACTTAAATAAAGCACCAACAGAAGATAAAGTTTGTAATTGACAAGTATTAGCAATTTTTGCTACTAAATCTCCTAAAAATGATTATAAAGATTGTAATCCTCTCAGTGAATGAGAATACGAACGTAATCTCCACTAGCTTGAGAGCAAGGCTTTTTCTACACTCCCTATCTAGTGTCTTTTTACAGCCCAGCCCCCATGCTGGGGCTGTCTGTGTAATAGATAAGGCTGTCACAAATCCCCAGCGTTTCTCACTGACTGTTTACAGTGGCACGGATCTCACTCCCCCCCTCTGTCCTCCCCCGGTAAACTTTCTGTAGAAACAAGAGGAATATTTCACTCACAGCTCTGTGAAACATGATCCTGAGATGTTTTATAGAGCTGTGTGTGAAATATCAGAGTCAAAAGTAGATTGTGTTTTTATTCCCATTCAAACAGCCAATATCTGCATAAGCAATTCACTGGCGATGTCAGCCTTTGATTAGTTTTGAGAATACATTTGTATCTCACAATTTATGGGATGTTTGCTTAATGTATTACATCTCTTACAGAAATGTCACTGATATCTTATGTGTATAGCAGATACATGATGGATTTTACTATTCATTAATGCCAATTAATAACAGACTGTTACCAGCAAAGTTTATTCACCCTAAGTATTAGTGGTAGCCAAATACTGTTGAAGAAGTTTCCCCTAAGCCAGCCGTTTCTGCACCTCAGCAACATCCAGAGCTCCGGCCCCCCTGCTTTTACAGATAATACAATATGAATATTTATGAGGAGTCAGAAGAGTGGGAGTAGCTGCAGGGGGCGGAGCTCTGGATGTTGCTGAGGTGCAGAAACGGCTGGCCTTAGGGGAAACTTTCTTCTACAGCATTTGACTACCACTAATACTTAGGGTGAATAAACTTTGCTGGTAACACAGTCTGTTATTAATTGGCATTAATGAATAGTAAAATCCATCATGTATCTGCTATACACATAAGATATCAGTGGACATTTCTGTAAGAGATGTATACATTATGCAAAAGCAAATTATAACATAAATTGTGAGATACAAATGATTCTCAAAACTAATCAAAGGCTGACATCGCCAGTGAATTGCTTATGCAAATATTGGCTGTTTGAATGGAATAAAAAACACAATCTACTTTTGACTCTGATATTTCACACACAGCTCTATAAAACATCTCAGGATCATGTTTCACAGAGCTGTGAGTGAAATATTCCTCTTGTTTCTACAGAAATTTTACCGGGGAGGACAGAGGGGGGAGTGAGATCCGTGCCACTGTAAACAGTCAGTGAGAAACGCTGGGGATTTGTGACAGCCTTATCTATTCACAAACAGCCCCAGCATGGGGGCTGGCTGTAAAAGACACTAGATAGGGAGTGTAGAAAAGCCTTGCTCTCAAGCTAGTGGAGATTACGTTCGGTATTTCATTCACTGAGAGGATTACAAACTTTATAATCATTTTTTAGGAGATTTAGCAGCAAAATTGCTAATACTTGTCAATTACAGACTTGATCTTCTGTTGGTGCTTTATTTAAGTAGCCTACATTTTTTTGGGTGTATAATGGCCCTTTAAAGTTGGCGTTGAATGATCCGGGTCTGCCCAATTCTCTCTTAGATGTATTATGTGCAAGGATATAAATTACGCGTGTAGTGTAGTTGGACCTAGAAGGGACTGTTCCCAGATAAACCTAGCATTTAGGAAGGAATTCTAGCTTATTGCGGCAGAGGTAGCCATATTGTTCTAGGGAGAATTGTTCTTCTACTTCCTCTATCCACATACCTCTGGTGAGTGTAATAGGTTTTTTCCAATGACGCGCTATCAGTCTTCTTGCGCTATTAAGGCCTATTTGCAGGTTTAATAATTTAGCTGGCACGTAATCTTGGGCAGAATGTTAATCAGGGGCTAGGCTAGGGGTCAGTGTAAATTCAGTTGATATCAGCAGCTTATAATGTAATTCTATTGCTAACAATAGGGGGCGCAGTCTATCGCAACTCCACCACATATGTAGCAGATTACCATGTCACCGCACCCTCGCCAGCAGGAGTTGGGTGTGTTTGGAGTATATATTATGCAATCTTGATGGGGTCAGATACCACCGGAGGAGAATTTTAAAGTTTATCTACATTATCTTTGGGGATGTAGAGGATTTTTTAACTGACCTGAAGATCTTTTCCCACGCACTTTGTTCTATGTTTTCTGTTAGGTCGGTGTTCCATTTTGAGGTGTAAGGTGGAGGGATAGTGTGGAGGGTGTGAATGAGGATCTTACGCGATGACGAGAGTGTTCCCTTTGGAATTATCCCACCGTGGCAGATTTGTTCAAACGGGGTGAGTTGTCTCAGGAGATCCGACTTGTATGGAGATGTGTGAATGTAGTCTCTCTCTAGAAGTTTGCCTGACTCGGTGAAATTACATAGCGGAATTGTGTAAGTCCCATTCCCTGAGTATTTTGTAACCTTTATCAAGTCCACCAACCATTTCTGCGTTTAAAGCTATTGGAAATAAAGGGGATCTTCTAGTAGAGATATGTGGCCTAGTAGCGACTATATGGTCCCAGTTCCTAAAAAAACTGTTTATGTATGTCGAGTTGTTGGCACTGAGGTGGTCTGAGATCACTCTGAACCCATCAAAGGGCATATACCAAGGGTGCTTTAAATATTTGTGAGTCTATTGTTACCCATGCTTTATGCTCTTCCTTTCAATGCCAGTCCAGTACTTTCTGTAAAGTCACTGCTAAGTAGTAATCTTCTATTTTCGGAAGGCCTAGCCCTTCATATAGGGTTGGTCTATGCATTGTGTCTCTGTTGATTCTGGGTCTACACTTACCCCAAACAAACATGTTTATGCTACTTTGAAGTCTTGTCATATACCATTTTGGAAGATGGAGTGGTAAAGCCTGTAGTATGTAAATAACCCTAGGTAGTGTGGTCATTTTTATGGCCTGTATGCGTCCCCACCAGGATAGAGGTCTGTCTGCCCAATTTTTGAGGTCACGTTGCGTGTTATGGAGAAGCAAGTTATAGTTCTTATCAAAAGTATCGTTTGACTGGGGAGATGTGTATCCCAAGTACTTAACTGAGTCTGTTTTCAGTCTGAGCGGGCATATTTTAGATAGGGCTATAAATTTGGGATTAGGGAGTGTGATGTTAAGTATTTCAGACTTCTGTTTATTGATAAGGAAATTAGAAAATTTCCCAAAATTGTCTAGCTCGGCAAGTATCATTGGTATTGTTTCAAGGGGAGAGGTTACCGTAAAAAGTTACGTCGGCGGCGTACATGGCTATTTTATATTTCCTGTTGGCCAAACGAGATCCACCCTTACGTTCTGGTTCCCTCTTATATGAGATGCAAAAACCTCCATCATCAAAATAAATAGGATTGGGACAATGGGCATCCCTGCCGTTGTACCGTTGTGTATTGGGAATGTAGGTGAATGTATTCCATTAACTCTAAATTTTGCACTCGGTGTGTATAAAGACAAAAGATTCTGTTAATTATTTTAGGGCCAAATTTCATGTTTGTTAATGTTTTTGCTAGAAATTGCCAATTAGTCCGGTCAAATGCTTTTTCAGCATCTATGGCTATCAGTACTGACTCTATATTGTGAAATTTGACGTGTTCCATAAGTGTTAGGGCTCTCAGGGTATTGTCCCTAGCTTCTCGTCCGGGAACAAATCCACCGTATCTGTGTGTATAATGTCCCTGATTACTAAATTTAAACGGTTTGCTAAGATTTTCCCTAATATCTTTATATCCGTATTGAGAAGTGATATTGGGCGATAACTAGCTGGGGTCTTCTGCGAGGTTTTTCAGGTTTGAGAATTACCGATATGTGGGCGGAATGTAGGTCGTGTGATAATTGAGAATCCTCGTCTAAGGAGTGAAAAGGTTTAATAGGTGGGGTGCTAAAATATCTTTGAAAGTCTTGTAGTATAAATGGTGTATCCATCGGGTCCCGGGCTCTTTCCTATTGGGAGGTCAGCAATAGCTTTCAATACTTCTGTCAGAGTTATGGGCAGTTCTAAATCTGCAATTTGTGCCTGAGACAATTTATTAAGTTCTGTCGATTCTATGTATTCTGTCATGTCTTGCTCATGTCCTAAGGTGGTATTATTTTTCAAATTGTACAGCTGGTGATAGAAATCGCGGAAATGAGCTGCTATTGCTTTGCTGTCATAAATATATTCCTCCTGCTGAGTCTTTAGCCTATGAATGTAAGTATGTGTTTTCCTATCTCTCAGGATGTTAGCCAATATCCTGCCCGGGCGATTACCCCTCATAGAAGTATTTTTTTCGGAGCTGAAAAGCCTTTCTTTGAGCGTGCCGAGTTAAGCAACACATTCAGTTCTTTTCTAGTTGCTGTCAGTGCAGTCAGAGTGGGGCGGTCTGTTGGAAACTGCTTGTGTTGTGTCTCTAGTGTGTGTAGATTTGCAGTTAGAGAGGACAGTGCGGAATCATATGATCTTTTAAAGTGAAGGTAAAACTTTGGTGAATGAAAAGCCGTTTTTTTTAAAAATACTATTAAAAACTAGGGGCACTTTCATTCCTCAAAGTTTACAAAGCAGATGTTTTGATTAAAACTCTACACTCTCTTCTTTGCACAGCCATAGCAGCTTCCCCCTCCTGAAATCCTCTCTTCACACGTCAGCAATGGACTAATCCTGCTTCCTCCAATCACTGGCATGGCCTCAGGCAATGACCCACCCTGGGGGGAAAGCCGTGATTGGAGGAAGCGGATTCTAGTCATTGATGACATGTGAAGAGAGGATTTCCAGGAGGGGGAAGCTGCTCTGGCTGTGAAGTGCTTTGTAAACTTTGATGAATGAAAGTGCCCCTGTTTTTATTAAACATTTTTAAAAAAACAGGCTTTCATTCATCAAGTTTACCTTCACTTTAAGAAATGCTTTATGCTTAATACATTCTCAACGGAGAACCGACCTTATGTGCTTCCCAAACAGAGAGGGAGTGAGTGCCTGGAATCGCATTGATGTGTGAAATATTCTTGCAGGAAATAGGTTATCTTTCGTGTTGTTAGAGGATTATGCAAAATATATGAGTCTAGTCTCCATATGAATGGATGTACTGGGGAGTCTGGCCAGTTTAGTTTGAAGAGACCATGGCATGGTCTGACCACGTTGTGGGTTATGATATCTGTGTCTATCAACCTCGAAAGGTTGGATTGGTCCAGGTACAATTGATCTATTCTGGAGTACATAGACCAAGGGTGAGAGAAAAAGGTGAAATTACGCTGCGTGGGGTGTTGTATCCTCCATGTGTCGATTAACCAGAGTGCCGTATACAATTATATACAGAATTAGGAGAGCGCGGGATGTTTTAGTATTGGAGGATGTCGTTATCTAAAGTGGGGTCTAAAATAGTGTTTAGGTCGCCTCCCATGATTACTATGCCTTTACGTGTTTCTTGTATCAGAGACTTTAGTTTGTTAAAAACCTATTCCTACGTGTATTAGGAGCGTTATACATTAATCAATGTAATTGGTCTATTATGTGTGAGACCTACTAGAATAAAAATTCTTCCCTCTTTGTCTGAAGTGGTGTTTAATTAGTTTGAAGGGTAAAGAATGGTGAAAAGAATACCTACTCCATTTTTTTTTCTTTTCATGGGAATTGAAAAAACCTATTGGGAAATTTTTGTTGGAGAATTTGGGCTCATTCGCTCTGGGGAAGTGTGTTTCCCTGGACAAATACTATTAAGCTTTTCTGTCTTGTAAACCACTGCAGGGCCACTGACCTTTTTGTAGTTGAGTTGAGACCTTTAGTGTTCTGCGATGTTATTAATATAGGTTTGGAAGCCATAACTTTATCTTAAGGTGGTCTGTATGAGCATGCTTTGTGTAAATGCCTTACCCGAGAGTAGCCTCATGGACTGAAGAGAAACCCCTTCTCTACTATATGCCAAAGTGGATGCCAGAAGAGAGTCTGTATGCCAAAGTTATCTTCTAAGAAGTATACCAACCGGAGGATGAACCCGAACCTGTGCAGGGGCTGTAATAAATCAACAAACTAACATTAAAACAATAACATGAAGAACAGACATATTCAAAACAAATAACAGTTTTTTCCTAACATCGGAAAACTAAGGTCAGATTTGAGGTTAATATCACCTCTCCTGACAAACAAATAAAATAGGAGGGAGATAATAAGCAGTAAAAACACTGCCACTATGTCCCCCAGAGAATCGTATCTGAAGTTTATAATCAAAGAACCTCTCCTACAAGGACAGAGGTTCTCAGCGTAACTAGATGTACAACAGAGTGTCCATGATATACATACATTTTTTTTTTATTTATTTTTTTTTCTCTTTTTTTTAATACTGTATTTTACTATTACATTACATCAGGGCCACTTAGTCATAAATTCTATGAATGCCTCAGTAGTTGACGGTAAAGTCTCATCGTTTAATGATCTCGGTTGAGTATTTCAATAGCCCAGGGAGCTGGCTGAGATTCATGGTGGTTCTGCAGAGAGAATAGAGTGTTTACTGGGGACAGTTGCAATTGTTTTGCGCTTCCTATTCACTGTGGTCCATCTCTGCCGTTGGGGTCTTGGTGACAAAAGATCCGTTGTCTGTTTAAATCTCGACCTCTCTGCTTCCTGAGGAATATCTTTCGGTTACAGGATGTTTAGCTGCGAGCAGAAGAGGTTAAGATCTTCCAAGTCCTGTAAATAACTTCTTTTGTTATCTTTGATGACTCTGACAGGAAAAGGAAACCCCCAGCGATAAGAGATGTTATTTTTTTTGCAGGTGTGTAGTGAGAAATCTAACATCCCTCCGTCTGGATAGGGTCCAGCGGGCTCAGGTCTGCAAAAAACTTGAATGTTGTCGCCGTCTATTTGGATAGGAGCTTTTTTCTTTGCTGCAGCTAGTAGCTTTTCTTTATCTTTAAAATAATGACAACAGAGAATTATGTCCCTCGGCGGTGCTGTGGCAGGAGGCCTAGGTTTTAGTGCTCTGTGCAGCCTGTCTAGGGGTATCTCATTGTCTTCTTTATTGTCGAGAAGGGAGTGAAAAAGAGCCTGGATATATTGTGGTAGTTCAGCAGATAATATGTTTTCGGAGACACCTCTGATCCTCAGATTTTGGCCCCTGCCTCGGTTATCAAGATCTTCTATTTGCGATTGCATCTCCATTATTTCTTTAGTCTGCTGTTGGATCTGCATGTCGTGCAAATTAATTGGCTCAGAGATCTCCGCGGCAATGCTCTTCAGTTGAAGCACCCTATTTCCCAAGTCAGTAATATCTTTTTTAACTTCTGTTAGGCCTTTCTTTTATCATTTGGCTTACTTGATTCATAAAAGATGCAAAGTCCTCTTTAGATGGAAGGGACATCAAATCTGCTCTTGTTAAGGGGAGTGCAGCGTCAGGCTGCATGTTGTCATTTTCCTCTTCATGGGAAACTAGTGTTAGAGTGTGGAGAACTAGGAGATGCAGAAGCATCAGCTTCCAGGGTTTTGAAGTAGGCATTTTAGCTTTGTAGGATTTGTTAGGGTGGATTTACTTGCTTTGTCCCCCTTAGGGAGATGTTTAGAAGTCATCCCTGTCCCCCTGGCAATGGGTTTTCCAGGGAAATGGGTGTCTGCTGAATTTGATCTGTGTGACTACTGTCTCCTTTAAATAGGATAGCACTATCGTAAGTATTTCTGAAGCAAGAAAGGGAAAGAATACACTTGAAAGCACTCACAGGTCACTTATTGAGTGATATTAATATGAAGAAATCAAAGAATGAAATCCAAGATTAGAGGAGACACAAACTTAACTATAATTAAAATTTAATTTTATTGGGGTTTGAAATAAAATAGGAAAAACTTTAAAAACACACTTATGTACCGATTGTAGTCTGTTTGGCTTTTCGTGTCACTGTACAATTATACTTAGAATTCTTCTGAGACACTCCTATGTGCAATTTTGGTTGCCGTTAATTAACTGCTTGTATTCAGTTGACTAAAAGTGTATGTTTACACTAATAATAAGTGTAAGTTCTATGCAGGTATAATTTATAGAGTATCTTTGATTGAAAAATTTCTAGTGGTGAGAAGGTAGTTAGTATGTTCGTAAAAAACTGGAGTTCAATAATATTGTAATAACATTTACATTTGTCTTCAACAATCTCTAAAGGTTATATTCAAGGAGTGATGGCTAGATTATCAACCTATCTCGCTTGAGCAATTATGTTGCAGATACGTTCAGACTAAATAAATTTAATAAAGAACTTTATCTTTCATATGTTCAAATAGCAGATTCTGAGTATGCTATTTATTGCTTGCTCAATTGTTAATACTAGTAATTCACAAGATTGTTTGTGTATTAACGTGTGCTGATGTCACACCCATATGCATATCACAATCTAAATATTTTTCATCTGCTATGTTATGTATCAATAATTCAGCAGAGTGTTTGTGTATTAGAGTGTGCCGGTATTTGCTGCTTTCAATGTATAATAATACTTATATGTATCTCAAATTAAGCAAAACCGTTTGTCGTTAAGTTAGGTATATTACCAGCTTTGACCATCTATTGATTATACAAGGGCAGTTTATAAGTATAGTATTATTTGCTCAGTTGTCTGAGAGGTTAACTATGTCTCAATTTCCACACACATATACATATTTCAGTCGGAATATTTAATAATAATTACAGTGACTCGAATGCACTGTTATGTAGTAGTAATTCACAAGACTGTTTGTGTATTAGCGTGTGCTGATGTCAGCTGCTTTATAAATGTAATAAATTTGTATATATCTCCATTTAGACAGAGCCAGATCTCCATTCAGTTCGGTATACTAACAGCTGTGACCAACTACAGAACTAAAAGGCAGATACTGAGTATAATACTTATTTACCTGCTCAATTATATAAGAGGTTGGCTGTGTCTGTATTTACACACACTCGTGTCTCAAGTTTAAATATTTGACAATGTTGTAATGACCCAACTGCACATGTGTGACCGTAGTTCACAAGACTGTTTATGCATTAGCGTGTGCCGACATTTGCTACTTTTTTTATGATATGCTTATGTATACCTCAGTTTTGAACATAAAGGTAACCCTGTGAGATTCGGTATACTGACTATACTAACAGCTGTAACCGTTACCTGCCTGAAAGAGTAATATGCTCTCAAGCGTTCTCAAGCACTAGGTTAGTTAATAAAACATGATTGCCAGTCAGGACACTTAGCTAGCCAGATAAATGTTAATATTTAAGCATTAATAGCCAATCAATAGACTTTGGATAGATTACAGTGAAAAGGACTACAGTAATTGAATCGGTAGCTTAAGGCTTACTAAAAACACAGGAGCTCCTAGGACTCCTCACCATTGCCCTAACGTCCACTGACATGTTTCGCCACGTAACGTGGCTTTTTCAAAGGTGAACGCGCCGCACTGTAGTCGGCTATTTAAGGCTGCTGATTGTCACACCCCCAATGGGCGTATCATTGCCAACTGACCTATCAATGTAAGGTATAACCATTCGTCATAGATAGGTGGATATTGGTGAATTATCGTCGATAGAATTTAAACTGTTTCTTAACCAACAAAAGGATTGGGCATGATTTTAAGATTGAACTTTCATTTTATTAGAGTTGGGAGTGGAGAATCTGAATTTACTAACTTACGATGTCTGTTGAACTCCGTGTAATTAAATACTTTTATATTTAGATTAGATTTACATAGTTTTCTACTAAATTAATTTTACTGTTGTTATCAACATGTTGCTAACTTGGTGAAATTAAATATGATCTTATAATGTATTTGTATCAATTCTTTTGTCTCCCGTACAATACATGGGATTGTAAGTAAATAAAAGAAAACTCAGATTGAACTGAGTTGCTGCTGTCATACCACTATTGGTAGATTGCATAGAGTTGCAAAGCAATTGTTTTGTTATGGATACAACAGAGTATGGATTCGTTACATTGATGACGTGCTCTTCTTTTGGAAGGCACCAAAAACGAATTAGATACATTCATGGCAAGGTTGAATTCTAACAATATTAACATCAAACTTACATATGAAGCTGATCAGACAAAAATCAACTTTCTTGATCTTCAAATTCATAAAAACTGCAACAGGTACATTAGCAATGGACGTTCACCGCAAAAGTACAGCTACCAACAGCTTACTTCATAGTACAAGCTCACATGCTCCTAATACAATTAAAGCTCTACCAGGAGGTGAATTTCTCGAATGAGACGTAATTGTTCCACTGAGGACAATTACAAACAGAGAGCTAAAGCGGTTACCGAAAGACTCATATCCAGAGGATATAGTCGTAGATCCATTAAAAAAGCAGAATCTAAAGCCAGAAATACATCTAGACAGGGACCTACTAAAAAAGAAAAATAAATCTCAGCAAGACCAAATTAGATTCATTTCTACTTACAATCCAAGGAGCACCCAAATTGTGAATATCCTACAAAACAACTGGCACATACTAACCTCTGACCCAATTTTATCACGAATCATGGGAGATAGAGTCCATACGGGATACAGAAGAACTCATAATCTTAAGGACTTAATCAGTCCCAGTCATCTACAAGGTCCGAAAACCAAGGGAGCAATTTAAACAAGGCTCATTCAAATGTAGGTACCTGTAGTACATGCAGCTTTATGATTAAAAAGAAGAAATTTGTGATCGATTCAACAAAAAGGCATAAGATCAAATCTTACATCAATTGCCATACAGAGGGTGTAATTTATGCCCTGCAATGTAAATGTAATATGTTCTATGTTGGGATGACAACGAGGAAAATCAGAATAAGACTTCAAGAACATCTGAGGAATATTAAAAATGCTGCTAAAGATGCACAGGAGGGTAAAAATGTGACTTCTGTAGCACGCCATTTTCTCAAGCGTCACAATTCAAAACAATCGGATCTCAAATGCTTTGGTATTGAAAAGAAAGAATTGGGCATAAGAGGCGGAAACTTGGAGAATATGTTACTCCAAGCAGAGAGTAAATGGATCTTTCTATTGAATACTGTCCAACCCTATGGACTAAATGAATTCAATAACTTTGTCTCGTTTCTATAAGAACCTCATGTAAACACCTTGTTACAGTAAAGGAAATGCTTTTATCAATATTGAATACTACCAAATTATGTAGATAAAATGTGCTTTTTCAATATCACCTCCTAACAACCAAGGGAAAACTATTGAATTATCATAAAGCTCAAATATCATAATCCCTTTTTTCCCTTTCAAGACAGTAAATTAAATGAAATTCACAAACTCACACACGTTCTGTTTCACCCTTCTAATTTAATTTCACAGTAGTGCTTTCAATGGATTGTTTTAGACAATTCCTTTATTTAAAATTTCACACAAAATATCTTGTGTCACTTTAATTTGTTATTTTATAAATGTTCCAAAAATAATTTTTATGTGCGGTTGACCCTATAAACTAGTAGATCCTGTTTTAGATACCCAAACAGGAAATATTCACTCTAATTTCATATATGTATTTAACATATGCACTATTAATCACGTTAGAATGACTAATTTCACAATGTCACACACTAGTATTAGCCAAGACAGCTTACACAACAATTCACATTTAAATCTAATGATTTAAATCATGTATCACTCACTTATGTATCCCAAATCTGATAGGGGAGCTCAAAATTCTGAAACAAAAAAGTAATTTTAATAATGCACCAAAGCAGAGTAGTCGCATGTATGATAATGGTAACATTTCGAAGTTACATAACATGAGTTAATCACACGCTGAAATGTTACTCTGTTGTATCCATAACAAAACAATTGCTTTGCAACTCTATGCAATCTACCCAATAGTGGTATGACAGCAGCAACTCAGTTCAATCGGAGTTTTCTTTTATTTACTTACAATCCCATGTATTGTACGGAGACAAAAGAATTAATACAAATACATTATAAGATCATATTTAATTTCACCAAGTTAGCAACATGTTGATAACAACAGTAAAATTAATTTAGTAGAAAACTATGTAAATTCTAATCTAAATATAAAAGTATTTAATTACACGGAGTTCAACAGACATCGTAAGTTAGTAAATTCAGATTCTCCACTCCCAACTCTGATAAAATGAAAGTTCAATCTTAAAATCATGCCCAATCCTTTTGTTGGTTAAGAAACAGTTAAATTCTATCGACGATAATTCACCAATATCCACCTCTATGACGAATGGTTATACCTTACATCGATAGGTCAGTTGGCAATGATACGCCCATTGGGGGTGTGACAATCAGCAGCCTTAAATAGCCGACTACAGTGCGGCGCGTTCACCTTTGAAAAAGCCACGTTACGTGGTGAAACATGTCAGGGACGTTAGGGCAATGGTGAGGAGTCCTAGGAGCTCCTGTGTTTTTAGTAAGCCTTAAGCTACCGATTCAATTACTGTAGTCTTTTCACTGTATCTATCCAAAGTCTATTGATGGCTATTAATGCTTAAATATTAACAGGGAATGCCTTCAGAAGCATAGGAGAAAGTTTTTTCTCCTATGCTTCTGAAGGCATTCCCTGCCCATTAACAGATCCTCAGAGAGTTCTTTTCCATGAGATTCCATGTTGAACTTCCAGTGACTTCTAGCGGCAACTAAGCATGATACGAATTAAGAATTATACTATCTACAAAGAGAAGGTTATACTTTCGGGTCTATCTTGACCATTGGTGTATCCTGGGTCCATTCTGAACATTGAAGTATCTGGAGTTTCCTCTGTGTCCAGCTGGCCTTGATTAAGTCTGGTGGGTGACCACATTGATCCCCATCCGGCCTCTATAGCATCAAAGGAGATGCTACAACTATTGTGAATACCATTCCTATCTTTTGCATTGGTTTAACCTGTGCTAAGGCAATACTAGGCCATATAGGCACCTGTGTTTCTTTTTGTCATTCTGATACAGACACTACATCAACACCGGCAGTTGGTCTTCTGGGTGACTGTTATAGATCCCAGACTGTCTCCATAGCACTGATTGAGGTGCTTTCACAAATGTGAGTTCACTCCCTTATATAATAAGTTGTTTGGATCAAAACAATATTGGGCCATGTGGCGCTTCTGTCTTCTCTTGTCTTTGTAGATTGCTGCCTTGGATCCCATCCTGGATCTTCACAGATAGCTGCCTTGACCCTCCTATCAGAGACTTATTACCCCCTCTGAGATTCCTCATTTTATTTTATATGGGGTACTGGTATCTATATATGTATATGTATATCATTGTTTAACTCATTATTTTTACATACTGTATCATATATTATTTTGTACTACTACACTGCATTTTTGATCCTGATATTACCTAATAATAGTCTGATATATCTACAATTCTACAAACTCATCAGAGCTATGATATATATAGGGGAAGGCGCCGCTGCTGGCTGCCCACACTTTCCTCAGGCTCCTGACCTCTTCTGGATTTATCTTAATTTTAACCTTCTTACATTCAAAATTCATCATAATTATTTTCAAGGACCAATACCGACTCCCAAATAACGCACAACTAGACTCATAAAAATTGAACGGATGACATTACTAAAGTGAGATACTCAACGGATGGAAATATACTCCCACCGGACCATCTTACTACCAGAAAGAGATACCTTCAGCTGAACACCACAAACAAGGTACACTTAAACTAAAAAAAAAAAAAAAAGACTCAACCCATGCACAAATTGGGTTTTGGATTTCATCATCCATTTAGCAATGCTCAGATTTCATTTTTAAACACAAGAAAAACTAATTGATGAAGTCTATTTTACTAAAATACATTGGTTTTAAAACCCCTGCATGCTTTCTTATCTGTTATCTACAATGCAGCCTGAAGTGCAAAATCTCACACCTCACTCTGGCCTCAATCCTATAGAGCAGGGCAATGTAACCAGCCCCCACTGCTAACATTCCTACAAATACTAGAAGCTATTTTAACCCCTTCACTGCAGAGGGAATGACCACCTATACACCCTCACATCTGCACTCTTTAAGACCCCAAAAAGCAGTTGCAGCACTCAGTCCCTCACTAGTGGCTACCCTAAAATCACTCAGCATTTTCAAAGGGACCGACAGGGGCTGTCGTGGAGGAAAATCAAAATTTAAAGTTCTATATCCTGACACTATCACAGCTGCCCCACCACCCTGTCCCCCCCGCAAGCCCAATTGAAGTGATCCAATCTAAAAGCCACAAAAAACCGCACTATCAAATCAAGAAAATCTCTTTGTGTGATCCTATTAGAAGACACGTTGTCTGCAAAGTACAGAGCAAAAACTCAGAATCCCAAGACTGTCCTATCAGAGCAATCCTATGCAATGCCAGATCAATAAAGAACAAAACAGCTATTATTTCCGACCTTATTGAAACATGCGAATTAGCATGCATCACAGAATCATGGTTAGATGAAAATGCAGGGCCTATTCAAGAGGCAGCTATTCCAGACAATTACACAGTGTTCCACCGCCCGAGACAAGATCGCAAGGGAGTCGGAGTTATGATCTGTGCAAAATCATCCTTAAATCCCAGACCAATATCAGTCCACAAAACCCAATCTTTTGAATGTGTAGCTGCCAGCCTCTCAATAGAGAGATGATTCAGAATACTGCTAATATACAGACCCCCAGGAGATGGGAAGAGATTTCTTCAGGAACTCCCAGACCTTTTGGCTGGCTTAATCCTTGAACAACCCAGATGGCTTATATTAGGAGACTTCAACACTTGGATTGACAACACCCTATCCCTGCTTGGGCAGGATCTCCTCAGCTTGATGAGTACACTCGGCTTTACACAAATCGTCACCACTCCCACCCACAGAAAAGGTCATACACTTGATCTAGTGTTTCAGTCTGGACTAGAAGTGTCACCAGTAACTGTAAACCCAGTTACTTGGTCAGACCACCACTCCATTCACTTCTCCATTGTATCACAATCAACCAGACACCAGCCTCAGAACCTGGTCAAACACCGCTCATTAAAAGGGGTGACTCCACTGGATGTAGCATCACATATGGATCTAAGTGAACTAATGGGCACCTGCAAAGACCCCAGCTCCTTAGTCCAACTCTACAACAAAACCATGAGAGACACCCTAGAAAGCATTGCACCATCTCGCATACGCACTGTCCAAACCCACAACAATGCACCATGGTTTGATAGCTCCATCAGAGAAATGAAAAGAACAGGACGTAAGCTTGAGAGAAAGTGGCGCAGAACACATGATCCAGAGGATAAAGCCGCTCTTACCAAACATCTAAATAGATATCAATCCAAGATAACTCAGAAAAAATCTTCATTTTTATCACGCAAAATTGCACTCTCCCACAATAGACCCAGGCAACTGTTTCGCACAGTAGAAAGGCTCTGCAAACCAACATGCATGCTTAGCCCCACCAACTTTTCTCAGGATAAATGTGAAGCATTTGCAAACTTCTTCAGAGACAAGATTTCCTCAATCTGAACCGCTATCACAGCAGGCCAACCAGTTACACACCAGAACCACTACAATGGAATGCCAGACTGCTCCAGTTTATGGTCCACTTTTACAAATGTGGATATAAAAGAAGTTAAAAACACCATACAAAAGTTGCACCCTACTACGTGTGACTTAGACCCTGCTCCAACTCAGCTCATATCTGGATGCATTGAAACACTCGCCCCAGTCCTCACAAAAATAGTGCAGTGTTCACTAAAAACAGGAGACTTTCCAGATCCTCTAAAAGAAGCTGTGGTAAAACCACTCCTAAAGAAACCTTTATTAGACCCAGACTGCATGACTAATTATAGACCAGTATCTAACCTCCCATTTCTGGGGAAAATAATTGAAAAAGTAGTGGCAACTCAACTGGAAGCCCATCTATCACGGCTAAACATATTCGATCCTTTCCAGTCAGGCTTCAGATGCTGTCACAGCACTGAAACAGCGCTAGTCTGAGTGCTAAATGATCTCCTCATGGCAAGAGACAAAGATGATTACTCCATTCTAATCCTCCTGGATCTCTCAGCTACATTTGACACCATTGACCATAGGATTCTAATAGAGCGCTTGCAGTACATCTGTGGACTAGGAGGCACAGTCCTTAACTGGTTTAAATCCTTCTTCACTGGTAGATCACAGCGAGTAATATCAGGATCAAGCTCATCAGCACCAACAGAACTGGCCTGCGGAGTTCCACAATGATCTATCCTGTCTCCCATGCTATTCACAATTTACTTACTACCACTGAGGGACATCATTAACCGACATGGCCTAAGGTATCATTGTTACGCTGATGACACACAACTCTACTTCTCCTTTGCTCCAGATACTACAGACCCAGCATGCCGCATAAACAGTTGCTTAACAGACCTCATAGAATGGATGAATGCTAGCTGTCTCAAAGTGAACCCGGACAAAACAGAGTTACTCTTGGTGAGGGGACCCCGGGCATCAAAAATATCCCACGATCACCCAACTGGCCTGGAGCTTGGAGGCTCTGAACTTGTTAGTTCAGCAAAGGTATGAAACCTTGGAGTGCTGATTGACGCTGGACTATCTTTTAAACAGCAGATTTCCTCCGTAATAAAATCTGCCTACTTTCATCTGAAAAACATAGCCAGGATACAACACTTAATTCCACCGGATGATATGCCGACATTAATCCATGCATTTGTATCCTCTAGGCTAGATTACTGCAATGCACTTTACTTGGGCCTCCCAAAAAAAGAACTCCATCGCCTTCAGACAGTACAAAACGCAGCAGCAAGACTATTGACCAATCAAACTCGCTCCTGCCACATACCACCTGTTCTCCACTCCCTGCATTGGCTTCTAATTAAATGGCGAACATATTTTAAAATTGGCCTGCTGACCTTCAAAGCCTTAAACAACCAAGGCCCACAGTACCTGAAAGAGCTCCTGACACCCTACATCCCATCCCGTTCACTTAGGTCAGCCAACACATCCCTCCTCTCAGTGCCAAGAATAAGGACAAACTCAGGCTCCAGAGCATTCTGCCATGCTGCCCCTACTTTCTGGAACTCTTTACCGTGCGCAATCAGAGAGGCACTGTCCTTACAGACTTTTAAAAAAAAGCTAAAGACCCACCTCTTCCATCAGGAATTCAGTCCGCCTATCTGACCTTCAGAAACTCCTAACTTTTATGTCTTATGTTGGTACAGTATATTTGTAAAGTGCTTTGAGTCTCACAGGGAGAAAAGCGCTATATAAATCGCAAATTATTATTATTATTATAATTTGAGGTATAGCCACGTATTTACCATCTAGTACTATTATTCCATCTTTCTCGTTTGAGGTACATACACATCTAACCTGCCACGTATTTACTACTTAGTGTCCTACCCCCTCTTTCTCGTTTGAGGTTTATATACATTTATCCTGTCTCTTTAGACTGGATTGCATTGATTATTAACAGTAGGGCGCCCCCCTCCCTTGTTGTTGTCATCTGGAACATTACCATTACAGATTGACTGTAGCAGTGGGATAGTGAAATTGCAATAAAATGTAAGGCACACTGAAGAATTGCTATGGAAGGAGGCTGCTTCTTTGGCAGGTTTGAGTTACTGTTGGAGTACCACAGCCACTAGGATCATAAAAATAAAACTGGACATGTTAAATCAATGTCAATGCTCATATAGTACAAACATCAGAGCTGGAGTAGGATAGAGTTTTTTTGTCATTTATAAGGTTCCCTGATTGGACTCAACTTACCATTATCCTATAGGGAACTTCATTATATTACTCATACTGAAACTCTGTATGGAAACTACTCATAATGAGAATACTATGAAAGTGTTTGATGCATTGTTTAGATTTGATACCATTCCTACTATTCCTTCCCTAGTATTGCCCATATACTCATGAGGGGGATGAGACCACCTTTATGGGCTATTTAGGGATGCATAAACATTACAGTCCATTTCAGATGTTATCTTTAGAAGTTTATGTATCATATTACTTCAAGTTACTAGTTTTCCCTGTTATGATCTAACTCTCTCTTTCTAGCTAAGTAGTCAGATTCCCAAATAGAGACTGTTTTATGCAGTTCATATCCCCTTGATATACGTATATTAAGCATCCTCATAATAGATTGCCTGTCTGTGATCTTTAGCATAAGCTCCTATGGTGCTTATACAGCACTCATATTTTAATTTTATGGGAATTAAATTTAAAATTAGTCATTTCAATTCTCACTACACTGGTATAGTAAGATATCACTATGTTTTAGAATTCTCACCTAAGAGCCTTTATTAACCTGCTTTTGTAATAGTATGGTCAATACTGAACTATTTGCTCATTTTACTAATCTACAATAAATGGTACTCGGACAAAATGCAGATGGACAGAATGCCGAAGCACATTCGTCTGTCAGACATATGTCCGATATACATTGCTTCCGACTGCATGCCGAACAGCACAATCATGCAATCACGTAATTGTGTAATTGTTAGCAACACAAACACTTAATACATTTTTAACTATATCAAATTAAAAAAATGGAGTTCATAAGGATGTGTAAAGGAGGAAGAAAAATGTTACATGAAGGTTATGCATACATTGTAGACAAAAAAAAAGAAAATGTAACATATTGGAGATGTGAAAAAAAAAAGGATTTTGTGGAGGAAGGCTAAAAACCATTAATGATATAATTGAAAAAGGCACATCAAATCATTCACATCCACCTGATGCAGCAAGAATTTTATCTCGGAAAACAATTGAAAAAATAAAAGAACTTGCTAAAAATTCAGAGGAATTAACATCAAAATTGCACATCTAATTTCCCCTTTGAAGCAGCAGGAGCACTACCTAAAGAAAGAAACTCTTGCCAGAATGGTACGTCGACATCGAACAACACCAAATGGAAACATTTTAAATGATGAATTAAGAAAAACAACCAGAGGAGAAGATTTCATCATGTACGAAAGTGAAAATTTAATCATTCTGTCTACTAAAAAAAATGTAGATCTTCTTTCAAAAAAACAACACTGACTCTGTGTCGGAACATTTGACTCAGCTCCTTTAGGTTTTCAGTTGTATACAATACATGTTTTAATAGAAGATAACCATACCATACCATTAGTATACTGCATATCAAAAAATAAAAATCAGGAAACTTATAATTTAATTTTTAGTATTATAAAAGAAAAAAATCCAGATATTAATCCTATATCAATTACTGTAGATTTTGAAAGAGCAGCAATAAATTGCTTGACAATTTTTTTTACAAAATACAATAATTTACGGATGCTTTTTCCATTTTTCCCAATGCCTGTGGAGAAAAATACAATCTTTGGGCTTAAAATTATGGTATAGTAATGAAAAAAATGCTCTGATCATAAAATGCTTAGAAGCATTAGCATTTGTGCCAGTGGAAGATGTAGTTGAAATATTTAATGACTGTAAAATCAATAGAAAAACAAAACAGTAACATTTTATCTGAATTTTTAAATTATTTTGAAAAAACCTGGATTGGCGAACTACAACATGGTACAAGAAGAAAACCTACTTTCGATATTACAATGTGGAACACTTTTGAAAGAACAAAACTAGGGTTACCTAGAACAAACAACTCTTTAGAAGGATGGCACAGAGCATTTGACCAATGAATGTCTGTAACCCACCTAAGCATTTACAGTCTAGTTTCAAAAACAAGAAAGGAACAAGCAGAATGGGAGTTAACAATTGAAAAAAATTATTCTGGAGTTGAACTGAGAAAACCAAAAAAAATATATGAAATCATAAACAACAGGATAAAGAACATTTTAGAAAAATACAACGAATACTCGAGATTAGACTTTTTAAAGTCAATAGCACATAATATATAAGATTTTTAAAATAAATCAAGAGACATTCGACCTGAGGGCACATACGATCCAAAGTTTTCAGTTACAATCAGTGACTCGGGCGCCGCAACTGCCTCTGTGAACCTATCCATGGGTCCCTACCCTCACAATGTACTTTTAACACATAAGATAATTATAAGTTAATATATTATAATATGTATATGTAAGTTAATATATAATATATATGTATGTATATATATATATATATATATATATATATATATATATATATATATATATATATATATACAGTATAGCAAAGAAGTTTATATATATTTATGTTATAAATAAGTTAATTTAATTGTCTTTTTTCAGTCTACTATTAAAAATGTTTTAGCTAAAACCATGATTTTTAAGCCTCATTCCCACCCAGCAGCCGGATAAATGTCTTTCGGGATATTATCCGTCGGACAAATGTCCGTTGGACAAGCGTCGATCGGATAACAGTCAATAAATAGTTAGTTTAGCTCTCATGACGTTAATAAGGGATAGAAAGATTAATTGCTAACAGGTAACTCAGAGGTCTTATGGAACATTAAGGATCCCTTGATTTTACTATAATACTAGTAAGGGCCTACTTATTATAATAACATTGGAAACTTTAACTTTTACATTTAATGTCACCATGGCCTATAAACTTTAGATCTTGGGGCTATTTACATGAATAGCTAGCTACAGTTCTTTATATCACAAATATCTCTTTGGCTCCAATATTTGGCTAGTATCTTTAAATGTGCTATTTCACCTCGCAGGGGGGCTTACCAACTTCTCACATTTCATTTGTTTAGGCCCAAATGTAACCACACTTCATAAGAATTTTTTCTCCTTTTCCATATGCTTTATATTGTTCTAAGGTCCAAGAGTGACCATTTCAGTTGCTAGAATTATTTCTCCATTTTACTTTTAATGCTATTTAGGGTCCAATAGTGGCCCTCAACAGTTTGGGAGGAATCTATATTTTTAAAAATGAGGTTTCATTTTCATATGTTCTAGCATATAATTATATTACTTACATATCCACAGATATAGAGGCTGTTTCACTTTATCTATAATGCCTGTAGATTATTATTCTAGTATTGAATGTACATAGACTCTCTGTATGTTGAGTTGTAATGCATGTCAGCGCAATATATAAACTTAAGAAGTAGTTCCATTTATACAACAACTTGCTCTTACACTTACATGGCTGTAATTCATTGCAGATAACCTGTATACTTTTTATCCCTCTGTAAGAACATGTGTTATATGCTGTATATTATAACAACCTCAATAAAAGATTATGATATAAAAAAGTGATATAGTATGTGTGCACTAGCAACTACCAGAGAGACTGTGTGCTTCTTAAATATGCATACAACCATACACACATTATTTGAGGTTATAAAGAGTTATTATAAAATAAATAACAAACAATAATCAAAACTTCATAATTAACAATAGACAAATCACACACTATGCTTGCCTGGTAATCCTTAGTAATTTAAGATATCAAATGTAAACCTCTCCTGACCACCAGTAGGTAGCCACTTAGGCCATTTCCAAAAGTCAAGCACCCCAGCAAGCTGCAACAATATTTCTACACTCAGCCTTAATTCCAGGGGAAGAAGAACAGTATCTACTTCACACATGTCTAGTCCAGATAAAAGAGGCCTCCACTTCTACCTTCAGCCCTGTAAAACGTCCCTCCAGGGTCAGCCCATTTTCCCCCAAGTCTGCCTGGGGTCAAATACCCCATCCTTCTACACATCCCACAATGGGTGCTTGAATTATTGCTGATAGTACTCCATTACTAGATAAAACACAAGTTTGTATGTGTTTTTCTTGGATTGCAAAACCTGCTACTATTTTAATCTCAGTACTATTAGAACTCTTAGCCTTGTATTAGTTATTTGCTTCCAGAGGGTAAAAAACTACACAAGATTCAGGCAGATTGTACTATACACACTAGTGTGCCCTTGCAAGTGAGCTCTAAGACAACTTCCTTATCTGCCTTATGGAAGAGCTAGACTTGAGCCCTGAGTGTCCACAATATATAGGCATCAATAGTCCGTTCCTCCCGGTGGGGAAAAAAAATAACGGGAAACACACTACTCCACGCCAGGAGCAGTCATCCAAAACCGGTTTTTAGATCAGTAGCAAAGGGTCAATTCACCCGATTGAAGCGTAACTGTAGCAATTCTGAGCAATTTGAGTTTCACGCTGATCAATTGGCAGAACGCTTAAAATAAAGAGGTTATCAATCATCAGTCATTCGAAAAGCAAGGGAAGAAGTTACTTCCTGCAATAGAAGAAAGTTGCTAGAGAAAACAGAACCAAAAAGAGACAAGGGAGGAAAGACATATTTTGTAACAGACTACAGTACCCAATATAACAAAATTTGTCAAATAATAAGGAAACATTATAAATTGCTAGCTGCGGACAACGCACTAGCAGATGTGGTGGAAAAGGGTTGTAAATGCTCATTTAGGAAGGGAGTCACAATGGGTAATCTATTAGCTCCGACACAATTAAAAAATATATGGAGGGAGCAAAATAGCTCCTGGCTCCGGTTCAAAGGAGTTTATAGGTGCAGTAACCAATCTTGCAAAGCATGTGAACATCTCCAAATAGGAGAGGGATTCAGATGTAGTGCCACCAATGCACTTTTTAATCACAAACAGTGCATGAATTGCAGAAACAGTTTTGTGATTTACCTAGCAGGTTGTGTCATGTGTAACCTACAATATGTGGGCATGACTATAAGAGAGACAAGGGAGCGGATTAGGGAACATTTGTTGGACATCAAAGCGGGCTCTCTGACCACCCCACTCGTCCAGCATTTCAAATTGTTCCATAACAAGGATAGTAAACACTTTAAATGGACAATAATAGAAACAGTGGAAGCTGGGCGAAGGGGTGGGGACAGAAAATCCGTACTTGCAAAAAAAGAAGTCTTCTGGATCTTTATGTTAAAGACAAGATACCCCACAGGACTTAATTCAGCTTATGATCTCATTAATCATTGGATCTAAAACAGTTCAATTATATATAATGTGACATTTGAAAACTTAGACAAAACAAGGTTATATGTCCAAATAATTCCCACTTTTCTCAAATTACACAGCAGGATTAACTGCTTATAGGTCCCTAAAGACAAAATCCTTTGGTTTAGGACAGCATAATAATGGTATCAATAATGAGAAGTATACAATTAGATTTTATTTTCAATATGAAAGGTGATATGAGTACATTATTGACATTAAGAATATGCAGTGGTTGCAACAAGAAGGAATCCTAAAAAGAACATAAATAATAATAAACATAAAAATAAAATAAAAATAATAAAAGGAACAAACATAGGATAATGAAATAGGTGATGTAGGAACCTTTAGGGTCAGCAGAAGGGACAAGTACTTTAGTTAAGTATATACACCAGGACCCACTTAGGAGGAGTAAATTAGACACCATAAAGAGTACACTTTAGTTAAGTAAGTAAATATATACATAGATCAATTTAAGTATATCACACACTGAGCACTGATACACTCACTTACTACAGGTAGCGTTGATAGGTCTCTAACAGAATATATACAGAGACACCAAGTACACCAGTTAAGAAAGAGTTAAATTGGTCACAGCCTTTCAACCAATAGTTTGTTTTTAACCCCTTTTTAAGCCCAAGGTAAGGAGGGAGTAATTAAACTATGACTACGGCATAACTGCTGAAACGCGTAAGCTTGTACACCATGGAAGGGCTGTTACTTTTGTGACCTGTTTTACCGGATGAAAATAAAAGTTGTAATCAATTTACAATTGCGACTCCAGCATCTTTTTTCTCAGTTTGTCCACAATATATCCCAGCACTATTACTATAATTGTGCCTCACATTGTGCCAATCTCTTTGTACGCCATTTAAAAATAGTCTGCCTTATCTTTTCAATCCTTATGCTATTGTATTGCAATTGGGGCCATTGTTTGCCAAATCTTTATCAAATATCGTTGTTTTATTTTATTCTTTCGAATATTCTCAGCATATTTTATGTCATATTTTTTTTTTTTTTTTTTTTTAAAAGGAATATATCAGATACATGTAAGTAATGCATTCATTTTAATGCATTACATAAGCCCATGAAATACACCTGGTCTGTTTTTGCAAAATCTGTTAGACACCTTTTTTTTATAAAAGGCTGGAGACAATGTAGCCAATCAGAGGCTGTGTCTTTCAATTCATCAAAGTGAATGGTAGCATGCTGCTTATATATACAAGGGATATACAGAAACTGAAGTAATGAGCACCTATTCACTTATTCAAGCCATACACCCTTTGATTAGCTGAATTGTCCCCATCACTTTTACAGAAAATTGTGTAGTAATCAGGGGCAACCCAGACCTAACAGATATATTGATATGAATTTTTAAATAAAGCAACCAGCTTTTCATTATGCTAAGTAAAAACTAATGTACAGTGTCCCTTTAAAGATTTTATCTCCCTTCCTTTAAATATCTCCCATCAAGCCTATAGAGACTAATAATGAATGTATGTACATAGCTGCCTTGATACTTGATATGTTTTGCTGATAGACTATATTTTAGCATTTAAAATATCTCATTGGGTACAAAGATTTCCTCAAACTTCACTTTTTATTTATGGGGCCTGATGAAAACAATGCTGTCTGAGTGAAAAATTATTGTCATGAAGCTTTCACTGCATAAGTTATGAAGGACCTTGATAGCTACAGCTACATCAATTAAACACTTTTGTTAAGAAACAAATGCAAAAATGTATTTTGTGAGACATTCTTTATTCCCTTATTGATGTCTCCAATTTGGTAAACCAAGGGCATGGACAATAATAGATTTTTTTCTACTTTTTAGAGCAGTATTTTGTTTGATACATGACTATATTCATTCCAGGAATATAGGTTTTGTGCTTTACTTTTAAGAGGCATTACACTCAACATGAAATCCCTTTTAAATGTTTGTTTAAACATAGTAAGAAAACTGTATGAACTCTATATTACTTATTTATTTTCCCAATTCCTACTTTTCCTTTAATTTAACTTTGAAAATGTTGCTTTTCCATATCCCTAAGGGCCCGAAGATCAAATGATTAATGCACCTGATGAGAAATGTTCTATTCCATTCTACAATAGTTCTTCTCAAGTACATTAACCCAACATGAAACATTAATATTTCACATTCCAATGTTCTTCACATAGAAGAACTTATTCTTAAACACATGCACACACACACACACACACACACACACACATATATATATATATATATATATATATATTTATATATATGTAAAAAAAAAAATTTGTAATATATATATATATATATATATATATATATAAACAGAAAGAAGAGAATACTGTGCTATCCTGATGTTATATATGCAAACATAAACAAAATAATACAATAATATAAATTGCAGGTAAACAAAATTGCATAAAAAATATATTGCAACTAAAAATATTAAAGTGAAAAACAATTAGTTTCAAGTCCGTGGAATAATTAAATTCAGAAGATAGGCAGCTGAACTAAATAGTTGCGTCAAGACTCCAACTAGGTCTTCACTAGATGAATATAGAAAAAAAGTATTTTGTTCTGCGCCAGTTTTCTATGGGCATATAATAATAATTGCAGGGATAGAGGCTCCCCTATATCTAAACACTTACTTAAAAAACCTCAATCGATATGAGGTAAGTAATCACCCTTTAGAAGAAAATCCTTATAGGCATCTGCAGCTCCTGTTGGCTTGATCCGTTCGAGTAGCAACCTGAAGCTGTATTCACAAAGTGCTGTATATTGAGGCAGTATAAACGATCCTCACTGGAACAGTTGATGGCTCATCATATGTGAAGGGAGACAAAAGACAAAGGTCCCAAAATAGTGAAGTATGTCTTTATTAATAACCCCACATAACAGGACCCCCAAAGTCACCCACTCACACTTAAAAACCTCAATCGATATGAGGTAAGTAAAAGCTCATAAACAACAGTAGTGACAATAGGATCATACAACTGGCCACAATAAGACCCAAATGTATCCGCACAGCGTCCCTGACGCGTTTCAAAGTCTCCTTCTTCCTCAGAGGGATAGAAGTACATCAACTGTTCCAGTGAGGATCATTTATACTGCCTCAATATACAGCACTTTGTGAATACAGCTTCAGGTTGCTACTCGAACGGATCAAGCCAACAGGAACTGCAGATGCCTATAAGGATTTTCTTCTAAAGGGTGATTACTTACCTCATATCGATTGAGGTTTTTTAAGTAAGTGTTTAGATATAGGGGAGCCTCTATCCCTGCAATTATTATTATATGTCCATAGAAAACTGGCGCAGAACAAAATACTTTTTTTCTATATATATATATATCTATTTTTCCTGTGGTCCACTAGTCCTGGATGACTTAAAAATTGCAGTGGACGACATAGAAATTTTACTTTTTCCTATCTTTAACATTGAATGGACTAGTAACTTTTTTCACTCTAGGCTAGTAGCTTTTAACCCCTGACTAGCAAACCACAGAGAAATTTTTCCACCTCAGTACACTGTACTGTATATCCGAAAAAGAAAAATATCCAGTGAGCGACAGTTGTGTGGACAACAATGCCTTGTTGATGTCAGAGGTCAGAGTAGAATGGGCAGACTTTTACGAGATGATAGAAAGGCAACATTAACTCAAATAACCACTCATTACAACCAAGGTATAGAGAATATCATCTCTAAATGCACAACACATTGAGCCTTGAAGCTGATGGGCTACAGCAGCAGAATACCGTACCGGGTGCAATTCCTGTCAGCTAAGAACAGGAAACTGAGGCTACAAATTGCATAGGCTCACCAAAATTGGACAATAAAAGATTGGAAAAATGCTGCCTGGTCTGATGAGTCTCAATTTCAGCTGTGACATTCAGATGGTAGGGTCAGAATTTTGCATAAACAACATGAAAACATGGATCCATCCTGCTTTGTATCAACGGTTCAGGCTGATGGTGGTGGGGTAATGGTGTGGGGGATATTTTCTTGGCACACTTTGGGCCCCTTAGTACCAATTGAGCATTGTTTAAAAGACAAAGCCTACCAAAGTATTGTTGCTGTGCCACAAAGAATTAAGGCAGTTCTGAAGGCAAAAGTGGGTCCAAACTGGTACTAGTAAGATGTACCTAATAAAGTGGCCGGTGAGTGTATATACTATATATATATATATATATATATATATATATATCACCTATGTGAAGAATATTTATAGTAAAAACACAGTATAACACTTAAATATATATAAATATTTCATAAATATGCTTTTTACATGTTTTCAGCTACTTGACAGCAAAGGGTACATGTCTATATATGTATACATAAGTATTTATGTGTTTATATGTGTATATAAGTGTGTAAATACATATATACACATATAAATACATATATATATATATATATATATATATATACTCTACATATTTAGATGTGTATATGTATATATCTCTATAATAACTTTACAACCTTCATTTTTTTACATCTCAGACATCATATCTTTGACCCCATATATGTTCTTTTTTAAATTCTTTATTTATTCAAAGGACTAGTCCCTAGGGTGTCATTTTCCAATCATATGTTTTGTTTTAGGGGCCTGGTTCTGAGTTGTGGGCGCTGCCTTCAAAGTTAAGCTGCCATTCCCCTCTCAATTGGGCGTTTAAGATGAAGTCTGTGGTTCTGATGGGGTATAATATCTGCGTCTGCTGAACTTTGTCTAGGGTGAGCAAATAAATCTCCCATTTGCTTATAAAGCGTTTTGTTCATCTCTGAATTTTCCGTATAGTGTCTGCTTGTTCATAGAGCAATTGTTGGTGAATTTCTCTTTTTAACTCAGGGTTGGGGCGTCTTCACTTAGCCAATTTTTAAAGACAGTTTTCCTCGCTTGTAGGATAACGTTATGCATAAATAATGTATTTGTTTTATTAAAGTTTTGACAGTTAAGAAATAAGATTGTTTATGGTGTAAATTAAAGGGACACTGAACCCAAATTTTTTCTTTCGTGATTCAGATAGAGCATGCAATTTTAGGCAACTTTCTAATGTACTCCTATTATCAATTTTTCTACATTCACTTGCTTTCTTTATTTGAAAAAATAATGCATCTAAGCTTCTTTTTTGGTTCAGAACTCTGGAGAGCACTTTATTATTGGTGGATGAATTTATCCACCAATAAGCAAGAACAAACCAGGTTGTTCAGCAAAAATGGGCCAGCATCTAAACTTACATTCTTGCATTTCAAATAAAGATAGCAAGAGAACAAAGAAAAATTAATAATAGGAGTAAATTAGAAAGTTGCTTAAAATTTCACGCTCTATCTGAATCACGAAAGAAAAAATTTGGGTTCAGTGTCCCTTTAATTTACACCATAAACAATCTTATTTCTTAACTGTCAAAACTTTAATAAAACAAATACATTATTTACGCATAACGTTATCCTACAAGCGAGGAAAACTGTCTTTAAAAATTGGCTAAGTGAAGACGCCCCAACCCTGACTCAGTTAAAAAGAGAAATTCACCAACAATGTATAGTAAGTCTGCTTTAGGTTTCGAACATTTTGGACAATTCCCGGTTGACTCTGCTTCCCAATTCTTGTATAATTTGAGTGTTATATATGCTGTTAGGATGAGTCTGGTGTGGGCCTCCCTAAGATCCATGGAAAGTGTGGCTCGTTGTACATTTTGAATATTTTGTTTGATCTGAGTTATCGAGATTTCCGTATCTAGTATACCTAAACATCTCTCGCTAATGTGTCTTTGGGTACATTCATTATCAAGGTTTATCAGTGCTTTATAGACTGTGGTTATGGGCTTGATTCCCTGTGTATATAGATTGCAGAGCTGATAGATAATACTTTCTAGGGAAATCTTCCATTTTTTAAAAGGCTGTCACATGTTTAACCTGCTGGTATGCGAAATTATGTGCTCGCAGTAAAGCGTATTTTGTCTGTAACTGTGAAAAGGTGCATATCGTCTCCCCATTTCCCTATAGTATCTTTGATACTGTGTCTATTTCTAATCTTTTTCATGTCACAAATGTTTGTGTGGTCATCCCTGGGACGAAGTTAGGGTTCCCCTGTAAGGGAATGTATTTGGTTATTTTGTGATTTATACGCACTTTATCTCCTCCATGCATAAAGGGGTATTTGCATTAAGGGGTATTGTTTTAGAAGTTTGTCTACTTTTGTTGCTTTTAAGTGTGGTAACATAGCTAGTGACCATGGTTCTGCTATTTGTCTAGGGCAGGGATGTTGACGTGCCCCCCCCGTTAGCCAGTCTAACACATATTTTGCTTGAGCTGCCCAGCTATAAAGTTCAATCACCTAGATTACAAGTTTTGCGTTGTGGCTTGTAAAGCTGAAAATATGACATTTTCAGCGTTAAAACAGCACCGCAGCTATTACAAGACTTGTCGGTGTAGCTGTACTGCACACCTTTTAGCCTCTACCGCAACGTCAATATCGCACACATAAAAATGAAGGTTTTTCATGGGATTCCCATAGCGCCAGTATTACGAGTTTTGCGATACAGCTAAAAAGTGAGCTTTACAGCCTAAAAAGACAAGATCCGTACCGCCATCTAAAAGCAGTAGTTATGAGTTTTACGCTACAAATCTGTAACATAAAACTCATAACTAAACTGCTACAAAGTACACTAAATACCCATAAACTACCTATTAACAACTAAACCGAGGCCCTCCCGCTTCGCAAACACTATAATACATGTTTAACCCCTAATCTGCCGCTCCCAACATCGCCGCCACTAAAAAAAATGTATTAACCCCTATTCCGCCGCTCCCTGACATTGTCACCACTATAATAAACTTATTAACTCCTAAACCGCCGCTCTCCCGCATCGCAAACACTATTTAAATATTATTAACCCCTAATCTGCCGTCCCCCCACACCGCCGCTATAATAAACCTATTAACCTCTAAATTGCAAGCCCCCCCACAACGAAATATACTAAAATAAACTATTAACCCCTAAACCGAAAGCCCCCATAACTAAATAAAATAATTTAAACTAGTAACCCCTAAACCTAATGACCCCCTAATTTTATATTAAGATTAAAATTTCCCTGTCAAATTAAAAAAAATAATTTTAAACTAACAATTAAACTATTATAATTATTAAACTAAAATTAAACTAACTACCAATTAAATAAAACCAAACTACCAATAAAAAAATCCTAACACTACTCTAAAAATTACAAACAGTATCTAATTTCAAAAATAAAAACTAACTAAATTACAAAAAACCCCACTAAATTACGAAAAATAACAAATTATCAAAAATAAAAAAGAATTACACCTAATCTAATAGCTCTATTAAAATAAAAAAGCCCACCCAAAATAAAAAAAACCCTAGCCTAGGGCCTTTTGTGGGGCATTGCCCCAAAGATATCAGCTCTTTTACCTGTAAAATAAATACAAACAACCCCCCACAGTAAAACCCACCACCCAACCAACCCCCCCAAATAAAAAAGCTATCTAAAATAACTTAAGTTAACCATTTCCCTGAAAAGGGCATTTGTATGGGCATTTAGCTCTTTTACATTGCCCAAACCCTAATCTAAAAAAAAACCCCACCCAAAAAACCCTTAAAAAACCTAACACTAACCCCCGACGATCCACTTACAGTTGGTGAAGTCCCGCTTGAAGGATCTTCATCCAATCTTCAATGCAAGGGACGCGATTCAAGATGGCGTCCCTTGCATTCCTATTGGCTGAAAACTTTGAATTAGCCAATAGAATGAGAGCTGCTTAAATCCTATTGGCTGATTTGAACAGCCAATAGGATTTTAGAAGCCCTAATTCCTATTGGCTGATTCAAAATTTTCAGCCAATAGAAATGCAAGGGACGCCTTCTTGAATCGCGTCCCTTGCATTGAAGATTCAGTGTATGGCGGAGACTGCATGAATAGGATGCTCTGCGCCGGATGTCTTCAGGATGGACCCACTCCACGCCTCCGGGATCAAGATAGAAGATGCCGCCTGGATGAAGATTGAAGAGGCCGCATGGATGAAGACTTCTCTCCGCTTGGATCAGGACTTCAATGCCGGGATAAAGATTGAAGAGGCTGCCTGGATGAAGACTTTGCAGGGATGAAGATCGTTCAAGAGGGACTTCAAAAGCTGTAAGTGGATCGTCAGGGGGTTAGTGTTAGGCTTTTTTAAGGGTTTATTGGGTGGGTTTTATTTTTTAGGTTAGGGTCTGGGCAGTAAAAAAGCTAAATGCCCTTTTAAGGGCAATGCCCATACAAATGCCCTTTTCAGTGAAATGGGTATCTTATGCTTTTTAGATATTTTTTTTTTTTTACTTTGTGGGTTTGTGGGGGGGGGTGGAGGTTTGTAATGTTAGTGGGTCTTTGTAATGTTATTTAAAAAAAAAAAAAGAGTTGATATCTTTAGGGCAATGCCCTACAAAATGCCCTTTTAAGGGCCATTGGTATTTTATTCTAGATTAGGTTTTTTTATTTTGGGGTGTTTTTATTTTTCATAATTTGTTTGTTATTTTGTGTAATGTATATTGTTAAGGGGGGTTTGTATTTTTTCTTTTGTAAAAGATCTGTTTATCTCAGGGCAACGCCCTAAAAAAGGCCCTTTTAAGGGCCCTTGGTAGTTTATTCTAGAGTAGGGTTTTTTTATTTTGGAGTAAAAGCTTGTAGAATCTTACTGCTCGAACACAGACGCTTCCTCAAACCGTCCAACCAGAAGTGAACTTGGATGCCGCGAGGCCGCTTGGGATTGCCCCAGGAGTGCCGTAGTCGGTGTGTGCCGAATCCAGCAACAAAACGATACAGGAGAAAAATAATTTGACAGGCACTGCAGTCCAGGTAAATTTGCAAATAAAAAGTCTCTTTTATTCAAAGATACAAGGTAAATACCAATCCAAGAAGTGGGAGACCTAAGTAAAGGTGACTCTTAACAGGTAAGGGTAACACACAGGTGACTGCCTTTAGTCAAATAGAGGTCAACTATTTGGACCTCACTTTATTCAGTGAGGGCAATAGAGCATGCACCAAAACATACCGTAAACCTAGCGCAGGTAACACAATTCTGCATGCTACCTCTCAGCACCCTAGACATCTTATTAAGGCTGTCCCTAGAGGACAGTTTATAAGATTAAAAAGGAATACACAGTCTTTAGAAACGTATGAAACACAGTCTCTAGAACTTAAAAACAGATTGATCGCTAGAGGGTATAATTCAGCAGCTCTTGAAAAATGTAGAGTTGAGATTAAAACCTATGATACTAGCAGACGGCAACCATGTAATAATTCCTTCGGTGATGCTGTTGTTTTTACTACTGAATTTAGTAGCCAATATGAAAAGATAGCTAAAATTCTTAAAAAACATCTCCATGTTCTTCAAGGGGATACCATCTTAGCTCCTCTAATTCAAGATTGCCGATTTGTTGCAAAAAAGCCAAAAACTTTAGCCCGTAGCCTCTCTCCTAGTCAGGTAGTTAGAAAAAACTCGAGAGGCACACAATGGCTGAATAGACATGGAAGCTTTAAATGTCTCAGCAGAAATTGTGGTATGTGTTCCTCAGTTAAAGTGGGTAACCAATTTGAAAGCAGCAATACGCACATAAGGTATACTACCAACTTTTATGCAAATTGTAGTACAACCTTTGTTGTGTACCTTTTAACATGTAATCTTTGCCATTGCCAATATGTCGGTCAGACCTCTAGAGAGGTCAGACGAAGGTTTGGTGAACACCTCAGGGACACTAAGAACTATGTCAAGGAATCAGCCATTGCAAATCATTTCAATGGAGAACATTTTACAAACATAGCCAATTTATCTATCAGTATTATTGACATAGCTCTTGTGCCTCCTAGAGGTGGCAACAGATATACAATTTTACAAAGGAAAGAGATCTATTGGATCCTGCAGCTTCAAACTAGAAGCCCAATGGGTATCAATAGGGAATGTGACATTGATTTTTTTATCGATGACACATAATATAGCTGATACTTGAGTACCCATTTTGGTGTTGCATTTCTCATTCATTATTATTATTATTATTATTTTCTTTCTTTGTTATAATGTCTAGGGCATTAATTATCATTTGTTTATATAGATAATCACAAGAGTAGGGATTTTGATTATATGAACAATATTTACACCATTGTTAATTTCTTAGATCACTCCTTATATAACAGCCATTTAGGCTTATATTTATTTGTGTTTATTATTTGTTCTTCTTCTTTTTTTAGTCTACTGGCAGCTTATTAATACATAAGTTAGATTTTGTAAATTGTTTCCTAGATCACATATATATTCATTTAAGGAACAAATTTGGATAAATTAATAGACCAGAGTTCTTAAATATATATTCATTTAGTATGTATATTTTCCCTTCCTTAGCTTCTTTTTTATACATATATGTTTTTGCTTGCTATAGTATTAACATACACACATCCTAGCTATGTTTTTTAGTTTAGGCTTTATTGGGTTAACTCCCATTCTTAATTGATTGTTCTAATGTGTATTTATAGCATCTCTGTATTGTCTGTATTGTGTCTATGAGTAAGCGCCAGTAGGGGGCGCGAAACGCGTCAGACAGTCACCTGTGTGTTACCCTTACCTGTTAAGAGTCACCTTTACTTAGGTCTCCCACTTCTTGGATTGGTATTTACCTTGTATCTTTGAATAAAAGAGACTTTTTATTTGCAAATTTAAAAAAAAAAAAAAAAAAGACAGTCACCTGTGTGTTACCCTTACCTGTTAAGAGTCACCTTTACTTAGGTCTCCCACTTCTTGGATTGGTATTTACCTTGTATCTTTGAATAAAAGAGACTTTTTATTTGCAAATTTACCTGGACTGCAGTGCCTGTCAAATTCTTTTTCTCCTGTATCGTTTTTTTATTTTGGGGTGCGTTTATTTTTTTTATTTTTTTGAAAAATAGTTTTTATTGATTTTACAAAGGAAGAAACAATAAACAACAAAAACGTCAAGTCATACAACAAGTATATAAGCATTGCGGAATATCATGAGTAATTACAGTCATACATCAATCTTTATGCTGGAATCCCTTATTGTCATATTACCATCCATTTTACTATTTAATAGAATGGGGCTGTCATTATACAATGTCATCTTCTACTCACTTCACAGTATGTAAACCCTTATGTTAGTCTGGACCAAAGGCATGCTTCCAATCTAACTGTATTCTACAGGACTAATGGCTTTGGGTATCTGTTCTTTCCGGTTGACTACCAGATTGCTTTTGTTTAATTGTATCCCAGTAAAATTTAATGTTTAAGAACATCTCTAATCTTTGAGTTCTGAAAAAGCCATATTCCTCTAATGCTAGTGTCTCTTCAAAGTGATAAAGCCATTCTTGTAATGTGGGAGCTGTTGGATTTTTCCAATTTTGGGCTATCACGGTTTTAGCTGAATTAAGAATAAATTGTAAAAGGTGTTGGCGAATTCGGCACAATTTCGGGATTGGTAAATTTAGGAGTACTGTTGTTGGTTTAAGCTTAAATGTAGGGGTAAGTAAATATTTTAGGAAGGATTCGATTTGGTCCCAAAAGGGATGAATAATTGGGCAACTCCACCATATATGTGACATGGATCCCTTGAGACCACACCCTCTCCAACATCTGTCTGACACAGTTGGGTATATGCTTTTTAAGCGTCATGGAGTGAGGTACCATCTTGACATTATTTTGTAATTTAGTTCTATGATTTTGGCTGATGTAGAGGCAGTTTTGGTGGAGTGAAAAATGCGTTTCCATGTGGCATTATCTAATTCAATATCTAATTCCTTGTGCCATTTGTGTGTAAATGACGGCTGTTCATGGTCTCTACCTGTTGTTATTATGCGTTTAGCTATAGATAGCGTGTGTCTTAATGTTCCTTGAGCTAGACATTGTGTTTCAAATGGGGTTAGTGGCCTCACCCAATCCCGTCTGTGTTCAGATGTCTCTACCAGATATATTAATTGCTGGTATTTAAGCCATTGAGAAAAGGCCCCATTTAGATAATCTGTCAGATCATTCCTTTGTTTAACTTTTGAATTAGCTATCAGGTTATATATCGGAGTGGTGTAGCCTATTTCCAGCCTGGTAGGAACTGCTTTTGTGTATTCTAGCCCCCCCATAAACTCAGCGTTTGGTGAAATTGGGGATAGTGGTGAGCGTGGAGTGGAGATGTACACTGTGTGATTAGCTTATCCCATATAGAGAAGGTATTCTCATATTGTGGGTAGCACATAGAATCCGGTCTGTGTGTCTTAGGAATCCAGCAAAGGACTCCAACATTTGGTGCTCTCAGGATATGTGAGTCTATTGTCACCCAGGCTTTAGTCTGTGCATTCCTATGCCAGTCAAGTATTCTTTGGAGACATATTGCTTTGTAGTACATGTCTAGGCATGGGAGACCCAGGCCTCCCCCTCTTGTGTTCTGTATAATGTATTTCTGTTTATTCTGGGTTTTAGTGGTCCCCATATGAATTTATTCAATATGCTCTGCCATCTAGTAAGAAAGGGTGCAGGAATTCTTATAGGGATGGCTTCCATTACGTATAGTATTCTTGGCAGGGTTGTCATCTTTAGTGTTTGAATCCTGCCCAACCAAGAGAGAGGTTTCTTCTGCCAAGTAGTTAGGTCTGCTTGGGTGGAGCTGAACAGTTTGGAGTAGTTTAATTTAAATAGCAATCTGTTGTTTGGTGTGATGTGAATCCCAAGATATTTTAGCGCAGTGGTTTGTAATTTATAAGGGCTAGAACTCATCAGAGTGTTTAGGTCTGATCTAGGGAGGTTGATATTTAATAGTTCGGATTTTGAGTAATTTATTGAGAAGTAGGAGAGATTTCCAAATGCCTCAAATTCTTTTGTGACTGCTCTCAGGGAGGTGTGTGGTGAGGTGAGGGACCGGAGGACATCGTCTGCATAAAGTGAGACTTTGTATTCGTTTTCTCCCAAGGAGATTCCCTTGATATCTTTATTTTGTCTTATACGAGCCGCTAGGGTTTCTATACTGAGGACAAACAACAATGGGGATAGAGGGCAGCCCTGTCTTGTACCATTGCTTATTTGGAACCCCTCTGACAATTGCCCATTAATTCTAACTTTAGCCGTTGGGGTGATGTATAGTGCTTGAATTCTGTTAAGGAAGGTGTCCCCAAAACCAAATTTTTTAAGTGTGGCGAAAAGGAATTCCCAGTTCAGTCTATCGAAAGCCTTTTCGGCATATGTGGATAGTAAGATTGTGTTTATTTATTTAGTTTGGTGTAATCCATCAATTGTAATGCTCTAATAGTATTATCTCTAGCTTCCCGTCCCTCCACAAACCCCGTCTGATCTGTATGTATCAAGGAGGGGAGAATTGGGCCTAATCGATTCGCTAATATTTTTGCTAGAATTTTTAAATCTGAATTTAATAAGGAAATGGGTCTGTAGTCCGAAGGGGTGTCTAAAGCTTTACCTGGATTGGGGATGACCGATATATGTGCTTCTTTCATAGGGGTAGGGAGTTGGTTTTTGTCATCTAATGCGTGGTATAGGGACAATAGGGGGGCTGTTAGCTCTTCCTTAAAGGTTTTGTAATATTTGTTAGTTAGGCCATCAGGGCCTGGGCTCTTGCCTGTAGGCAAGTCTTTGATGGCTGTAGATATTTCCAGCATTGTGATAGGGGCATCGAGAGCAGTCTATTGTTGTGGAGTAATTGTGGGCAGGTTTATTGACTCCAAGTATGAATTTATATTTGTGAGTGAAGGGGGTTCTTTCTCTTTTGATAAATTATATATGTGGTCATAATATTTTCTGAAGGACTCTGCTATTTCTGAGTTTTCGTGTTTCACAGTTCCCTTGCTGTCTTTAATGTTGTATTTGTGATTCATAGCTATTCTTTTTTAAAGCCTTAGCTAGTAATGAGCCTACTTTATTGCCTCCATGAAAGTATATTTTTTTGAGGTAAAGTGCTTTGTTATGTGCTTCTTTTTGTAGGTGTTTGTTTAATGCTGCTCTAGCCTTAGTGAGATTCCCTAGGGTATCTGTGTTCTCCGGACTTAGTTTGTGTAAGTTTTCTACATCCCTGAGGATTTGTATCAATTTCTGGTACTCTGCTTTTCTACTCCTATTCTTTCTTGATTTGTGTTGTATACAGCAGCCCCTGATAACCGCCTTATGGGCTTCCCACAGCGTTCCTATCTTGTCTACTGAGTTAGTGTTAAGCTGAAAGTATTCTTTTATTTTTGCTTTTATGTCAGATGTCACTGCTGGGTCGTGGAAAAGTGATTCATCAACCCTCCAAGCCGCCGATCTTGAAGGCCTGCTGTGCCAATCAAGTTCCATTATGACAGTTGCATGGTCTGTCCACGCAGCTGGGCTTATCTCGGTATGTGAGGCAAGGTGCATGTGGTTATGATCGATAAGAAGATAGTCTATTCTAGAGAAAGACTTTTGTGCATGCGAGTAGTGAGTGTAGTCTTTTGTTTGTGGGTGGTGTATCCTCCATATATCTACTATATTGTTATTGCGGAAGCGATCTATTATTGATGGGCCTTTAAATGTTGAGTGTATTGTTCTTTTCCTAGTCAAGGAGCTGTCGATTCTTGGATCAGACGTGACGTTAAGGTCACCTCCAATAACTATTACTCCCTTTCCAAGTTCTAAAATCTTTTCATTAGCTTGTCTAAGGAATCTGCCTTGTTGTGAGTTTGGTGCATATAGACACACCAGGGTCACTGGCGTGTTAAATAATAGCCCCGTCAAGATGATAGTCCTACCTTCCATATCGTCATATCTGTGTTGTAGGTGGAAGTGTATGTTCTTGTGTAGGATAATTCCAACCCCTGCTATTTTCTTATTTGGGTGGGAGTTAAAGAAGCTAGTGGGGTATTCACGGGAAGTGAATTTAGGGGTATTCGACCTCTCATTTTACAGTTTTGCGTTAAGCATTTAATTTGACTTATTGCCATTCTATTGTGGGTAAGTGATAGCGTATATAGCCTCCGTTAGTATTTACCTGATGGAGAGTGTGGCTCTTTAAAGCGTGTGACATGTGTCCTAGTAAGTTTCTGTACCAGTCCGTCTGCTCACACAGGGGACAGTGTAGACTGTTTTGGGAAAAGGGTTTTCCATTTCCCTTTAGAGGGGAGATGGACCTCCTACCTGTTGGGCTGGTTTGAGTCAGTTTGCGCTTGTGGGGTTCAATATCTGCAATTACTAGAAGTATGACAGCAATCATAACAATAACAACAAAAAACAAATACAACTCAAGAAACTTCAAACAATCAATAACATTTCCATACATTGTGCTAGTCTATCCGACTATCCAAATGTTTGGGGGTAAATTTAAATATAAGTACTAAGGTACTTGGTAAATGTAACTTGGGGGGTTTTACTTAATATATCAGCTAGAGCTTGTTAATTTGCCCTTTAGTATTATATATCTGCTTTGATCAAACATGGGTAACTTTTCACCAAATTTTCTTATTTATGTTATAAGATGAGTGTAAACCTAGGTTCACACTCCCAGATTTTTGTTACTAAAATCTCATTTTTCAGCCAAACTTTGTGACAGGATACAACTGAAAGCGTATTTAAAGAGAAAAAGGATATCAGTATGCAATCTTTGTGCTGCTTTCAAGTCATCTTGAGTCCTTTTAATTTTCTGCTGCTGGGTGAGGGAGGGTTGGTGTGTTTCTCAGTCTTTTGCGGTTAACTGTTTGCCATTGAGGGCGTTGGGGCTGTGGAACTTCCAATTAAGTTGTCTTTGCTGGGATGGATTTCTCCTGCAAGCGAGGCATTGTAGGAAGGGATATGTTTAATGTTCTGCAGAATTCTTCTAGGTCTTCGGCGCTCTTATATTGTACAATCGAATTGTCTATGTTAACTTTAATGCTGAATGGGTATCCCCATCTGTAAGGGATTTTGTGTTCTCGTAGATGTTCTGTTAGAAATCTTGCCTCTCGACGGTTGGATAGAGTCATTGGGCTTAAATCGGCATAAATTTGAATGTGCCTTCCTTCAAAGAGAATAGGGTTGACTTTCCTAGCCGCTTGGGCTATTGTTTCTTTGTCTTGGTATTTATGAAATTTTAGGATTATGTCCATCGGCGGGTCGGTATCTTTTGGTCTGGGTCTCAGAGCTCTATGTGCTCTGTCCAGCTGATAGGGCGGTGCAGAAGGGTTGTTTGTCAGGTTTTGAAACAATTTCTGTAGGTAGAGCGGGATTACATCCCCTGTTACTGTCTCAGGCACTCCACGGATACGTAGGTTCTGCTGCCTGCCCCTATTATCTAAATCTTCCAGTTGGCTCTTAAGTTGTTGTATTTGTATGTCCTGTAGTGATAGGCATCTGGTGTGTCCATCTACTGTGTTAGTGACGTCATTAGTTTGTTCTTCCATATATTCAATCCTTTCATTAAGCTCATTAATGTCTTTTTTGACTTCTGCTAAACCATCTTTCATGATTTTTCCTACTTGCAATAATAAAGTGTTAAAATCCTCCTTAGATGCAAGTGAGGTAAGGTCTGCCCTAGTGAGTGGTGCTTCTACTTCTGTTTCAAGGATTGCAGCTTGTGGGGGAAGAGAGTTTTCCTCTTGGTCAGAATCCAACTCTTGCTCTTGGGAAGTACTGAGAGCTTTAAAGTAAGTGTTCATCTTAGTTGCTGTGGCTGACATGCTTTTGTTTGCTTTTTCCCCTTTATTCTGCTTTCTTGCTGCCATGATGCAGTTTAGATCTTTTTCCTTACCTCCCTGATCCTTTAAGACTGTAAATGGCGTATTTAGGTTAATGAAGGTGTTATTAGCAGAGTGCGTTTTGCTACTAAACCTTCCCACGTGGGTCACTTTCTGTTAAGGTGTACGTTTGATTTAGGTAGCGATAGAATTCTCCCTCTCAATAAAAAAGAGATAAAGAAGAAACAGTGAGTACAAGTCACTGTGCTTCTATAGGAGGCGCTAGTAAGCAAAATAAATATGGATATAAAAATATATATATATATAAGGTTAATGTGATTCCCTATATATGCAATTGATATAAAAGCAATGAACAAATACCAATGAGTATATATAACCTTTAAAAGGTAATAGGTTAGCCAGAGAAAGTCCAATGTGTGTCTTCCACGTCCCAAGACTTGATAGGCTGCTCTCTGTCGTCACCCCAAAAGATGATGTACTTCTATAGTGGTAAGATAAAAACAAAAACAGAGGCGCCACATGTGTAGGTCAATAAAGACAAGAAAAACCAATCAGCAGCAGATTAAGGGTACTCACAAAAGGAGCGGCACTCTGATGTGCCAGCAGGGACAGGCTGGTGTTTCTACAGCAAACCAGCTGGCTGTGTAACAGGTCCACAACGGATACAGTCAGCGCTGGAGTTCTCTGCTTGTGTGTCCTCTAGCCCGTATTCCCAGTATGATTTTTCTCTCAGCTGGCGCTCTTGGTCCCTGAGAGCGCCAGCTGAGAGAAAAATCCACCTAGTGTATTGAGAGCTCGCCGCTCACTGCTATTGGCTGATCTACTTGAGGTGCAGGTGACGTGAGGGATGCGGCCAGTTCTCATCTTGACATAAATGCTTTGCAGGAGAAAAGCACCAGCTAGAGATCAGCATCAGACCCGACTTGCTGTCAGGGACCAAGAGCGCCAGCTGAGAGAAAAATCATACTGGGAATACCGGCTAGAGGACACACAAGCAGAGAACTCCAGCGCTGACTGTATCCATTGTGGACCTGTTACACAAACCAGCTGGTTTGCTGTAGAAACACCAGCCTGTCCCTGCTGGCACATCAGAGTGCCGCTCCTTTTGTGAGTAGCCTTAATCTGCTGCTGATTGTTTTTTCTTGTCTTTATTGACCTACACATGTGGCGCCTCTGTTTTTGTTTTTATCTTCCCTCTCAATAAAGTTGCTGTGGGCAGTATGGTGATGGCCGTATTATCGTCACCTTGATTTTAATTATTAATTACCCCTCTGTATTATGTGCGCAACTCGTGCTCTTTTACCTTGATCTGTCACGGCCTGTGGTCTTTTTGCCTGCTAGTCCGGGTCGTGGGGTTGTCTTCTATCTGTATTATAGATATCTGTTACCTCCGATGTGAGTATAAAGAGCGCTTTCACTTGTGGAGGGTAGATCGTAGTTATAGGCCCAGACCAGGACTTAGGCGGCTTTAAGTTTTAGTGATCCTGCGTATCTCGGAACGGTCCGTTTTTGCTGTAAAGCCACCAACAGATGTGCTGAAGATAAGAGGGCTTGTGTTTAGCTGTTTTCCTGAAGTTTTACATGTGTATGCTCATTCCCCGTAGGTTTTAACACGGAGCTCAACCTAAATGCGACTGTTCATGGCGGCAGTCGACTCCGCCCCCCACGTTTATTTTTTTAAGGGTATTAGAATAGGATTAATCTTAATTTTTTTGGATAATTTCTTTTTTTTTTGTATTGGTAGCTTTTTTATTTTTTTGTAATGGTTTTAGTGTAAGGCAGGTTAGGTTTTATTTCACAGGTAAGTTTGTATTTATTTTAACTAGGTAGTTAGTAAATAGTTAATAACTATTTACTAACTAGTCTACCTAGTTAAAATAAATACAAACTTAATTGTGAAATAAAAAAAAACCTAAGCTAGCTGCAATATATCTATTAGTTATAGTGTAGCTAGCTTAGGTTTTATTTCACAGGTAAGTATTTAGTTTGAACTAGGTATTATTTAGTTAATAATTGTAAATTTAATTTAGATCTAATTTAATTATGTTAAAGTTAGGTTAGGTTTAGGGTTAGGGTTAGGTTTAGGGGTTAATATAGTTTAATTTAGCTTGTTGCGATGTGGGGGGCTGGAGGTTTAGGGGTTAATAGGTTTATTTATTTAATAATTGTAAATTTAATTTAGCTATATTTTTATTATTTTAAAGTTAGGGGGTGTTAGGGTTAGGTTTAGGGTTACGTTAGGGTTAGGATTATGTTAGGGTTAGGTTTAGGGGTTAATATAGTTTAATTTAGCTTGTTGCAATGTGGGGGACTGGTGGTTTAGGGGTTAATAAATGTAGTATAGTGGCGGCGATATCAGGAGTGGCAGATTAAGGTTAATAACTTTAGGCAGACGTCAGCAATGTCAGGGGTTGCAGATTAGGGGTGTTTAGACGTAGGGTTTATGTTAGGGTGTTAGGTTTAAACTGTATGTTTATTTCCCCATAGACATCAATGGGGCTGCATTACGGAACTTTAGTTTCTGCGATCGCAGGTGTTTATTTTTTTTGCCGGCTCTCCTCCTTGATGTCTATGGGGAAATCGTGCACAAGCACATCTCAGCAGCGCTCTGATTGTGTGCGGTATGGAGCTCAACACAACCATATCGCACGCAAAAGGTGTATGTTTGAAAACTTGTAATAGCAGCGCTATAGGAAATTAAATAACGTAACTTTTGTTGCGTTCCTTAATTTCTCTATAGCGCTCAAAACTTGTAATCTAGCTGAATGTTTGGTATCGCCATACCTCCCGAGTCAATTGAGCTCATCATCCTATTTGATTTAATTCTATGTTTTTCTGTTGGCCCATATGAAGGAAAATATTAGTGAATTCCAATATTTCAAGTCTGTTTTATATATTACCTGCGGTAACATTTGCAGGATGTATAGTAATTTTGGGAAGAGGATAATTTTTAGTAGCCCTATGGGTCGTTAAGTTGAATGCCTCTTTTTTTAATGGTGTGTAGTTGGCATTATAACAGTCAGTGGGATCTATAGATAGCTTGATTCCCAAATATTTAAAGGTTTATCCTATTAGTTTGAAGTCGTATTGCAGATCAGGTATGTTGGTAGTGTGAGTCAACCAAATTAATTCTGTTTTGTCTGTATTGACTTTGTATCCCGATATGTATCCAAGTTCTGTAAGGATTTCCATGATTTTAGGTACATTTGTTCTTGGGTTTTATATGTATAGGACCATATCATCTGCAAAAAGAGATAAATGTAGTGTTTTGTCTCCAATTGTGAGTCACTAGTCTAATTTTCTAGTTTCTAGTCAAATTTTTGCTGCTAGAGGTTCTAACGCCAGATCAAAGAGTAGGGGGGACAGTAGGCAGCCCTGTCTTGTATGCCTTTCTAGGGTGAAGGGTTGGGATGGGGTTCCATTAACTACGATTGCAGCCTGTGGTGTAAAGTATAACATTTTAAGGGCTTGTAGGAAATCTCCTATAATCTCAAATTGCTTGAGAGTGAAAAATAAATGAGTCCAGAGTACCTTATCAAAGGCTTTTTCTGCATCTACAAGAAGAGCACAGGATTCTTTAGTCTTTGTTACATTCCCAAGTTTTCTTTGATTCCTGTAGTGTGTTAAAAGAAATTGTAGTTTATGAATATTGGTTACTGCCGATCTGTCATTTACGAAGCCAGTTTGATCTTTGTGAATTAGATCTGGGAGGTTAAGAGCTAATCTGAGGATTTTAGTGAAAAGCTTGTAGTCCGAGTTCATTAAAGAAATTGGATGATAATATGCTGGGTCAAGGTAGTCTCTTTCTGCTTTAGGTATTAGACAGATGTTTGCTTCTGTGAATCTCTGGAATATATTAATCTTACCTTTCAATATGCCATTAAAAACTTTTGAGAGTGTATCGGCTATCTCATGTTGAAGTATTTTATATAATTCCCCCTGGAATCTGTCAGGTCCTGGGGCTTTCTCTAACGGGAGGTTGCCTATAGCTTTTTAATTATCTCTTAGGTATCTATTGGGGCATTTAGTGTTCGCCATTGATCGTCTGACAGGGTAGGTAGTGTAAGATTTTCCCAGAATGTATCTATTTTTGCAGAGTCTACCCCTTGGGTTTTGTATAGTCCTGAGAAATAGTGTCTAAATACCTGTTGAATGTTAGTGGTGTCTGTATAAAGTATGTTATTGTCTTTAATGGCAGCTATTGTGTTTGAGCCTTTAGCCAGCTTTGTTAGTCTGGCCAGCAGTCTACCTGTTTTATGTCCATGACGGTAGAATCTAGCGTGTGTCATTGTCAGATCCCTAGCTGCATTCTGTGTCAGATATGTGTCTCTTTGTGTATTGATTACCTTGCATTTGTGTCTGTTTGTTTTCATAGAGTGATGTAGATATTTGTTTCTTGCATTTAATATTTGTTTTAACAGCAGTTCTTCCCTGAGTTTTTTCCTCTTTTTTTATGTTTATTACATATGAAGTTGTGACTCCTCTGAGTACTGCATTGCACACCTCCCAAAAGAGAATCGGGTTATCTGTATGCTGCTGGTTCAGTGAGCTGTAGGCTAGCCACTCTCCCACTAAGTGTTTTCTAAGGTTGGCATCTTGAACTAGGTATTTGGGAAAAGACCAGGTGTTTTGTTGAGTCTTTACGTGCCCGAGTTTAATTTTTAGTGTAATTAGAGCATGATCTGAGATAATATGCCATTAAAAACTTTTGAGAGTGTATCGGCTATCTCATGTTGAAGTATTTTATATAATTCCCCCTGGAGTCTGTCAGGTCTGGGGGCTTTCTCTAACAGGAGGTTGCCTATAACTTTTTAATTATCTCTTAGGGATCTATTGGGGCATTTAGTGTTCGCCATTGATCGTCTGACAGGGTAGGTAGTGTAAGATTTTCCCAGAATGTATCTAGTTTTGCAGAGTCTACCCCTTGGGTTTTGTATAGTCCTGAGAAATAGTGTCTAAATACCTGTTAAATGTTAGTGGTGTCTGTATAAAGTATGTTATTGTCTTTAATGGCAGCTATTGTGTTTGAGCCTTTAGCCAGCTTTGTTAGTCTGGCCAGCAGCAGTGACGTGCATTCATTAGAGGCAGGTGAGGCAGTGCCTCCCCTGGCCAATGTGGGAATTACATCTATTTTTTAATTAAAAAAAAATGTTTTTTTTTCTTAATTTTTTTTTCACATATGAAAAGGTGACCCCCCCTACCCCCCCCACCCCTCCACCAAATTATGCTTCTTATTGCAATTTTATTGTTTCCGTAATATTAACTTTACTACATTCATATTGCGCAAGAAGGTAAGAGGCCAGCTGTCCTTCCATTGCGCAATATGAATGTAATAGTCTGTATGGGCTGCTTTAGAGACTGCCACCCAGTGGGGAATAATAACTAATGCAGCAGTCTCTAATGCAGCCCATAACTGCTCCCACTGGAGGCTACCCTCGGGAGCCCTGAGCCCTGCCTGCCCGGCCGCTCAGCAAATCAGGCATCAGTATGTCTGAGTCTCTAGGCTGAGTTGCCGGGCGGGAAATAGTTGCGCAGCCGCATTGGTGGTCAGGTGTTGATGTGCAGTCAGTGTCACGTGCGACTGGCGTCAGAGCAGAGATTGAAGACGACGGACCGGACGTGCTGCTGCAGTTCTCCCAGTCTCAGCGTGACCTAGGCCAGCCCAGTTGTTGTTTGGAGGAGTGAGTCGGTGACGGTCAGGAGGAGTGGAGCAGGAGTGTTCTGTTGGAGTCAGTCGTGTGGAGCAGGAGTCAGTCGTGACAGACAGTCAGGTGTCAGCCGGAGTTGGACGTCGTCAGGACTGGAGGACTAGGAGCCCAGCCGGAGCGTAGCTACTAGCCAGGTAGGTGAGCTGAGGGCTGAGCTCAATGCAGCAGTGAAATTGCTCTAGTGGCTGGCTGGTCAGGAGGACTCAGGAGGTGTGAGGGTGACAGTTCAGACGACCGTCGGTCAGTGCCAGTGAGTGGTGGGTCGGGTGGCTAATAACAGGAGTGTACTACTCCTGTTATTAGCCACCCGACCCACCACTCACTGGCACTGACCGACGGTCGTCTGACCTGTCACCCTCACCACCTCCTGCTAGATGGGTATTTAGCAGAGCGGCATGGGATGGGTATTTAGCACAGAGGGATGGGTATTTAGTATAGCGGCATGGGCAGGGGCATTTAGCAGAGCAAGATTGGTATTTAGCAATGCACTAGCAGAGCGACATGAGTTACTTTGTAGGATGGGCGGGCAGCAGGTGTTTGGTTCACACACTTCACAGTCACTAGTACAAAATGTAAGCCCTCCTATGCCGGCTTCCCTCCCTGACACTGCTAGGCTAGCAAAGTATTCAGCGGCGCGCTCCTCTAACACACTGAACTGGGCTGTAAGCAGAGTAGCAGACAGAGGCACTTCACTCAGTACGCACTCCTCTAACACACTGAACTGGGCTGTAAGCAGAGTAGCAGACAGAGGCACTTCACTCAGTACGCATTGCAAAGAGAGTAGACACAAAATGGAACGGATGGGATCATGTAACAACTACTGACTGGTGTCTGTCAAATGATCATTTTTTATAACTAAACTTAACTGACATAATAACTTCACAATACTTTTTTTATATAATAAAAAATAACACAGCTTATACTGCAATGCAAACTTTTATTTCTGAGACCTGTTGAGCTGCACACGAGTTACACTGTAAATCTGTAACTGCAGCTCAACAGGTCTCAGAAATAAAAGTTTGCATTATAAAAAAAAGTATTGTGAAGTATAAGCCCATTAAGGGAGGGGCTGCTGCGCTGCTGCAACTATGCGATATCACACTAAATCATTTCTATGTCAGTGTGTTAAGTGCTGGAAAAGCTGTGATCAAAAGCACTGAGAAAGACATGCTTTAGATTGAGATATCGCATACCACAGTTCCTGACTTCCTGCAGCAGCATTCACAGTCTGACACAGAAGCTCTGTTAGTGTGTCACCATTTTCTACAGGAGCTGTAAAGGGGGAGCTGGGGCCAGTGATAGATGCAGAGCTGTTTCTCTGAACTGAACGGAGGTGTGGGGGAGGGGACTGAACTCTTTCCTTGTTTACTCTACCCATGCTGCATTCCTCATTCCAGGACCAGGCTGTGAACAGCAGTGCTGAGTCTGACATATTAGCTGTAAAATATTTAATACAAGATTACTGACTTGGTAATGAGGAATGCAGCATGTGGAATGCAGCAGTCAAGGAAAGAGTTCAGGACTTCAGTCAGGGCTGGATGGATAATTACTCTACCAGTAAGTGTGACCAGTTACTCTCTGCTGCTAGCTAGCAGCACATTAAATAAGAGAGAGAAAAAGAGAGAGTGAGAGAAAAAGAAACTGAGAGAGAGAGTGAGATAAAGAGAGAGTGAGATAAAGAGAGAGTGAGATAAAGAGAGAGTGAGATAAAGAGAGAGTGAGAGAAAGTGAGTGAGAGAGAGAGATAGAGAAAGTAAGAGAAAGTTAGAGAGTGAGAGAAAGAGAGAGGGTGAGAGAGAGAGTGAGAGAGAGTGAGAGTAAGAGAGAGTGAGAGTAAGAGAGAGTGAGAGTAAGAGAGAGAGTGAGAGTAAGAGAGAGTGAGAGTAAGATAGAGAGTGAGAGAAAGAGAGAGAAAGTGAGAGAGACAGTGAGAGAAAGAGAGAGAGAGTGAGAGAAAGAGAGAGAGTGAGAGAAAGAGAGAGAGTGAGAGAAAGAGAGAGAGTGAGAGAGAGTGAGAGAAAGAGAGAGAGTGAGAGAAAGAGAGAGAGTGAGAGAAAGAGAGAGAGTGAGAGTAAGAGAGAGTGAGAGTAAGAGAGAGTGAGAGTAAGAGAGAGTGAGAGAAAGAGAGAGTGAGAGAGAGAGAGTGAGAGTAAGAGAGAGTGAGAGTAAGAGAGAGTGAGAGTAAGAGAGAGAGACAGAAAAAGAGAGAGAGACAGAGAAAGGGTGAGAGAGATTGAAATAGAGTGAGAGAGAGAGAAAGAGAGAGTGAGAGAAAGAGAGAGTGAGAGGAAGAACAAGAGATTGAGGCGAAGAAAGAGAGTGAAAGAGAGTAAGAGAAAGAGAGTGAGAGGAAGAAAGTGAGAGATAGAGAGTGGGAGAAAGAGGAGAGAGAGAAAGAGAGAGAGAGTGAGAAAGAGATAGAGAGATTAAAAGAGAGAAAGAGAGAGAGAGTGAAAGAAAGAGTGAAAGAGTGAGAGAAAAAGTGAGAGAAAGAGAGAGTGAGAGTAAGAGAGAGTGAGAGTAAGAGAGAGAGTGAGAGTAAGAGAGAGTGAGAGTAAGAGAGAGAGTGAGAGAAAGAGAGAGAGAGTGAGAGAGACAGTGAGAGAAAGAGAGACAGTGAGAGAAAGAGAGAGAGTGAGAGAAAGAGAGAGAGTGAGAGAAAGAGAGAGAGTGAGAGAAAGAGAGAGAGTGAGAGTAAGAGAGAGTGAGAGTAAGAGAGAGTGAGAGTAAGAGAGAGTGAGAGTAAGAGAGAGAGACAGAAAAAGAGAGAGAGACAGAGAGAGGGTGAGAGAGATTGAAATAGAGAGTGAGAGAGAGAGAAAGAGAGAGTGAGAGAAAGAGAGAGTGGGAGGAAGAACAAGAGATTGAGGTGAAGAAAGAGAGTGAAAGAGAGTAAGAGAAAGAGAGTGAGAGGAAGAAAGTGAGAGATAGAGAGTGGGAGAAAGAGGAGAGAGAGAAAGAGAGAGAGAGAGTGAGAAAGAGATAGAGAGATTAAAAGAGAGAAAGAGAGAGAGAGTGAAAGAAAGAGTGAAAGAGTGAGAGAAAAAGTGAGAGAAAGAGAGAGTGAGAGTAAGAGAGAGTGAGAGTAAGAGAGAGAGTGAGAGTAAGAGATAGTGAGAGTAAGAGAGAGAGTGAGAGAAAGAGAGAGAGAGTGAGAGAGACAGTGAGAGAAAGAGAGACAGTGAGAGTAAGAGAGAGTGAGATAAAGAGAGAGTGAGAGAAAGAGAGTGAGAAAGAGAGAGTGAGAGTAAGAGAGAGTGAGAGTAAGAGAGAGTGAGAGTAAGAGAGAGAGACAGAAAAAGAGAGAGAGACAGAGAAAGGGTGAGAGAGATTGAAATAGAGAGTGAGAGAGAGAGAAAGAGAGAGTGAGAGAAAGAGAGAGTGAGAGGAAGAACAAGAGATTGAGGCGAAGAAAGAGAGTGAAAGAGAGTAAGAGAAAGAGAGTGAGAGGAAGAAAGTGAGAGATAGAGAGTGGGAGAAAGAGGAGAGAGAGAAAGAGAGAGAGAGAGTGAGAAAGAGATAGAGATATTAAAAGAGAGAAAGAGAGAGAGAGTGAAAGAAAGAGTGAAAGAGTGAGAGAAAAAGTGAGAGAAAGAGAGAGTGAGAGTAAGAGAGAGTGAGAGTAAGAGAGAGAGTGAGAGTAAGAGAGAGTGAGAGTAAGAGAGAGAGTGAGAGAAAGAGAGAGAGAGTGAGAGAGACAGTGAGAGAAAGAGAGACAGTGAGAGAAAGAGAGAGAGTGAGAGAAAGAGAGAGAGTGAGAGAAAGAGAGAGAGTGAGAGAAAGAGAGAGAGTGAGAGAAAGAGAGAGAGTGAGAGTAAGAGAGAGTGAGAGTAAGAGAGAGTGAGAGTAAGAGAGAGTGAGAGTAAGAGAGAGAGACAGAAAAAGAGAGAGAGACAGAGAGAGGGTGAGAGAGATTGAAATAGAGAGTGAGAGAGAGAGAAAGAGAGAGTGAGAGAAAGAGAGAGTGGGAGGAAGAACAAGAGATTGAGGTGAAGAAAGAGAGTGAAAGAGAGTAAGAGAAAGAGAGTGAGAGGAAGAAAGTGAGAGATAGAGAGTGGGAGAAAGAGGAGAGAGAGAAAGAGAGAGAGAGAGTGAGAAAGAGATAGAGAGATTAAAAGAGAGAAAGAGAGAGAGAGTGAAAGAAAGAGTGAAAGAGTGAGAGAAAAAGTGAGAGAAAGAGAGAGTGAGAGTAAGAGAGAGAGTGAGAGAAAGAGAGAGAGTGAGAGAAAGAGAGAGAGTGAGAGTAAGAGAGAGAGTGAGAGTAAGAGAGAGTGAGAGTAAGAGAGAGTGAGAGTAAGAGAGAGTGAGAGTAAGAGAGAGTGAGAGTAAGACAGAGTGAGAGAAAGAGAAAGAGAGTGAGAATGAGAGAGTGAGAGAGACAGTGAGAGAAAGAGAGAGAGTGAGAGTAAGAGAGAGTGAGAGTAAGAGAGAGAGACAGAAAAAGAGAGAGAGACAGAGAGAGGGTGAGAGAGATTGAAATAGAGAGTGAGAGAGAGAGAAAGAGAGAGTGAGAGAAAGAGAGAGTGAGAGGAAGAACAAGAGATTGAGGCGAAGAAAGAGAGTGAAAGAGAGTAAGAGAAAGAGAGTGAGAGGAAGAAAGTGAGAGATAGAGAGTGGGAGAAAGAGGAGAGAGAGAAAGAGAGAGAGAGTGAGAAAGAGATAGAGAGATTAAAAGAGAGAAAGAGAGAGAGAGTGAAAGAAAGAGTGAAAGAGTGAGAGAAAGAGAGAGTGAGAGTAAGAGAGAGTGAGAGTAAGAGAGAGAGTGAGAGTAAGAGAGAGAGTGAGAGAAAGAGAGAGAGAGTGAGAGAGACAGTGAGAGAAAGAGAGACAGTGAGAGAAAGAGAGAGTGAGAGAAAGAGAGAGAGTGAAAGAAAGAGAGAGAGTGAGAGAAAGAGAGAGTGAGAGTAAGAGAGAGTGAGAGTAAGAGAGAGTGAGAGAAAGAGAGAGTGAGAGAAAGAGAGAGTGAGAGAAAGAGAGAGTGAGAGAAAGAGTGAGAGAGAGTGAGAGAAAGAGAGAGAGTGAGAGAAAGAGAGAGAAAGTGAGAGAGACAGTGAGAGAAAGAGAGAGAGTGAGAGTAAGTGAGAGTGAGAGTAAGAGAGAGTGAGAGTAAGAGAGAGAGAGACAGAAAAAGAGAGAGAGACAGAGAGAGGGTGAGAGAGATTGAAATAGAGAGTGAGAGAGAGAGAAAGAGAGAGTGAGAGAAAGAGATTGAGAGGAAGAACAAGAGATTGAGGTGAAGAAAGAGAGTGAAAGAGAGTAAGAGAAAGAGAGTGAGAGGAAGAAAGAGAGAGTGAGAGATAGAGAGTGGGAGAAAGAGGAGAGAGAGAAAGAGAGAGTGTGAGAAAGAGATAGAGAGATTAAAAGAGAGAAAGAAAGAGAGAGTGAAAGAAAGAGTGAAAGAGTGAGAGCAAAAGTGAGAGAAAGAGATAGAGAGAGAAAAAAAGAGAGAGATAAAGGAGGGAGAGATAAAGAAAGAGAGAAACGATATGAAGAGAGTGAGAGAAATAAAGACAGTGAGAGGAAGACAGAGAGAGTGAGATAAAGAGAGTGGGAGAAAGAGTGGGAGAAAGAAAGAGAGTGGGAGAAAGAAAGAGAGTGGGAGAAAGAAAGAGAGTGGGAGAAAGAAAGATAGTGGGAGAAAGAAAGAGAGTGGGAGAAAGAGGAGAGAGAAAGAGAGAGAGTGAGAGAAAGAGATAGAGAGAGAGTGAAAGAAAGAGTGAGAGAAAGAGATAGAGATAAAAAAGAGAGAGAGATAAAGGAGAGAGAGAGGGAGAGATAAATAAAGGGAGAGATAAAGAAAGAGAGAGAGAGAAACGATATAAAGAGAGTGAGAGAAATAAAGAGAGTGAGAGAGAGTGAGAGGAAGAGAGAGTGAGATAAAGAGTGGGGAAAGAGGAGAGAGAGAGAGAGTGAAAGAGATAGAGAGATAAAAAGAGAGAGAGAGAAAGAGTGAAAGAGAGAGAGAGAAAGAGATAAAAAAAGAGAGAGAGAGAGAGAGAGTGAAAGAAAGAGTGAGATAAAGATAAAAAAGAGAGAGAGATAAAGGAGAGAGGGAGAGATCAAGAAAGAAAGATAAAAAGAGAGTGAGAGAAATAAAGAGAGTGAGAGAAATAGAGAGAGAAAGAGAGAGAATTAATATCTCTCTCTCTATCTCTCTCTCTCTCTCTCTTTATATATATATATATATATATATATATATATACACACACACTATTTGTGTGTTTCTTTGGCGTATCATAGCCATTGCCTCACCAGTCTTTGGCCTCACCGCACGTCACTGGCCAGCAGTCTACCTGTTTTATGTCCATGACGGTAGAATCTAGCGTGTGTCATTGTCAGATCCCTAGCTGCATTCTGTGTCAGATATGTGTCTCTTTGTGTTTTGATTACCTTGCATTTGTATCTGTTTGTTTTCATAGAGTGATGTAGATATTTGTTTCTTGCATTTAATATTTGTTTTAACAGCAGTTCTTCCCTGAGTTTTTTCCTCTTTTTTATGTTTATTACATATGAAGTTGTGACTCCTCTGAGTACTGCCTTGACCACCTCCCAAAAGAGAATGGGGTTATCTGTATGCTGCTGGTTCAGTGAACTGTAGGCTAGCCATTCTCCCGCTAAATGTTTTCTAAGGTTGACATCTTGAACTAGGTATTTGGGAAAAGACCAGGTGTTTTGTTGAGTCTTTACGTGCCCGAGTTTAATTTTTAGTGTAATTAGAGCATGATCTGAGATAACTGGGTTGTCTGTCTTTGTATCTAAAACTGTGGGATTTAGGGATTTTGAGATCAATAAGAGATCTATGTGTGAAAGTGTGTCTTTTGCTGGGGTAATGCATGTGTAGTTTCTTGACTCTGTGTTCCTGTCTCTCCAGATATCTGAAAGTGAGAGGGCATTTTTTACATTTGGTCAGTATCATGGTGTCAGAGTAAAGATCCTAAAAGGAAGGATTAAGTCTGACTTTAATATTATGAACCACAACTGCAGATAAAAATAGAATAGCTTGTGATAAAATGGTGTTTGAAAGTTTCCCTAACATACAGAGAAAAAGTTGGTACAGAAATATCGGAGGTTAAATACAGACTCTGTATTGAAAGGCGGACAAACAATTAATATAAGGTTGGGTTAGATACACATGAATCTCAAGCAAAGAAGTTACTGAAACGTATGCTTACATTTAGCCAACCTATTCTCATGAGAGACGTTATATAAGGCAAGTATATTGTAAACAAATGAGAAAGAATAAATATTCTGATATGCACAGGATATGCTGCAAGCACTGAAATACCAATGTATAGGACTAAGAGACAAGGAGAGAATGGCATGAGCAGCAGAGAACAGTATAACTTAGGTTCTAGTAACAGGAGATAAACTGAACATGTGAAGGCAGCGTAGATTACTGAACTAACAAAGCTAAACGATAAGACCAGGTTTGAGCAGCGCATAATAAGTATCAACTTATCTTATGTATCTTACTTCAATAAGATGATGCAGAAGTTGGATGTAGGTGATACATGTAGCAAGTTGTAAGATTGTAGCGAGATCACTAGCTTGACACACAGAGGGAGCAGCATTGGCATGTGACATCACCGTAGATGAGAAGGAAGCAGCGTGTAGCGATGAAGGAGCGGAATAGCTCAGAAAGGAAGTTGTGATCATCAAATGATCCAGGTAGGTGAAAGGCTGGTTGAATCCTAAAAAGGTTTAATTACCAAGCAAGGTAATTTGGTTGAAGAGAGCTTATATATGCAGGTAAGGGGCGTGACAGAAGTAACAGCTCAGTGAAGGAAAATAAGCCAATCCAATATAGAATGAAATAGAACGCAGAATAGTTGTAGGTAAAATCAAAGAGGATATAATAGGACTCCCCCCCTCTAAGATCAACTCCGGGGATCAGATAAAGGTCTGTCCGGATGTCTGTGATGAAACTGAGCAAGAAGTCTGGGAGCCGAGATGTTGGAGGGCGGTTCCCATGAGTCGTCCTCATCTGGATATCCTTTCAAGTGAATCAGGTACTGGAGTTGACCACGGAGCCTGCGAGAATAAATAATTGTCTGAACTTCGTATTCATGAGAGGAATCCTGGAAGTTGGGGACCACTGGACTGTTAATATCTAGATCTCGTAATGGTCTGTAGGGCTTCAACAGGGAGACGTGGAAGGTGGAATGTGTCTTCATACTCTGTGGGAGAGAAAGAGTAACTGCATTCCGGTTAACAATTCTCTCAATAGGAAATGGTCCAATGTAAGCAAAGGAGAATTTCTTGGTTGGACAATGTAATTTCAGGTTTCGGGTGGACAACCAGATATAATCGCCTAGGCCAACAAGGCACGGGCCTAGGGCGACAGTTTGAGGGGGGCGGCACAGTTGCGTACTTTCTATAGTTGCTTTTTATCATTTACATTTTGTTTTCTTAAACAAAACTTTATAGAACTTTATTTCTTTTGTTATATTTGCCTATTGCTTTCCTTATTATGATACTTTTTGGTACCTACTTGTATTCAGCCGTAAACGCAAGGTTACACCCGGAAGAGAACAGAGGGCAGTGGAGGCAGCAGCTGTAGTGTAAAGCTGAGCTGAAGCGACCCTGATATCCATTTAACTGGACAGTACCATACTGCTTGCAGCCTTGCAGTCACAAAGCAGCTTAATCCTAGAGCAGAGAAGATGGCTAATATGTTCACTAGCAGTGACCATAAAAGCCATATTGTCTGCTTTGGGAATAAGCTGTCCGGAGCACCAGAGCCCACTGATCCTCAGAGTGAGATCACTGTAATGAAGACCTAGTGTGATCGGCAACACTGAAATTTCTATGGCTCAGGTGGTCACAGTCTGGTTAGCGAGTGCAGCTGACTGTGAATGCTGCAGCAGAGAGGTAATAAAATGGTCATCATAAATCCTCTGACTTGGTTCTGGGCACTGTGTGGTGTGCTGCTGCATGAAGCGTGTGCGTGGAGCAGGAGCCAGAGTTTACTGTGCATTCAACAGTGAGTATTTTTCTTAAAAATATTCTTGTGGGGGCCATAACAGATAGCAGCTTGCAATTCATTCAGTAGTTAGCAAGATTTATGCAAGGGAAACCGTGTACATTCATAGTGTGTATTTTGCCCTTCTTATTTTCCCCCCTCCACCTTAGAGCTGCATGTTATCTCTGCAGGGGAATCTGCTTGTTAAAACTAGCAGACACAGAGGGGTAGCCTGTGTTTCATCTCTCACAATATGTCAGGGACAGGGAGTCACCAGAAAATAAATCACACAGGAAAAGTATTGCTGGGGAGAAGGGGGCTTAGAGTTCCTATTTAAGAACATATATTAACCCCTTTTTCTTCTGACTCTAATAATATCGCAGATGTTTGCCTTATAATGATCCCTTTTAAACTTTTAGCTCCAATAATGCTTCCAAGTTCCAATTCAAAGCATGTGGTTGTCTGTAGATGTATATCTATTTTTTTTAAGTTAGGTTTAGAGATGTGTATGGAAGGGTTGAATTTCTATTCAAAATATCACCTTAAATAACAATAATCTTGATACAGTAATAGTCCAGTCCAGACTCCCTGGATGATTTTATATATATATTATGGCCACAAAAGGTCTAAAACTTGGTGGCAGCAGAATTTTTAGTGCCTAGGGCAGCACAAAACCAAAATACGCCATTACCCAGAGAGTAATTTGGGGATGTAGTTCTATGTTTGTCATAATACTTTTTATGCAAAGCTTTTGCTTGTATGATATTCCCTTTTACAAGGGAAAAAGTATCATAGATGGTATTTATAAGCTCATTTACTAAAGGACAGTCACTTAAATGGGTAGTGTCCCAGTGGAAGGTTGGATGATATCCATAGTTGACATAGAAGGGTGAGGTTTTTGTAGAAGCGTGTACTGAATTATTGAAAGCGAACTCCGCATATGGTAGGAGGAAGGACCAATCATCCTGTTTTGCAGATGTAAAATATCTAATGTACTGCTCCAACCACTGATTAGTCTTCTCAGTCTGACCATTACTTTGGGGGTAAAATGATGTACTGAGTTTACGAGAGATTTCCAGGGTTCGACAGAGTTGTTGCCAGAATCTACTGGTAAATTGTGTGCCTCTATCAGACGTGATGGAATTCAGAATGCTGTGTAGTTTAAAGACGTTGGTTATTAAGAGATGAACAGTCTCTGATGCAGTTGGCAGTTTGTGGTACGGGATAAAATGTGTCATTTTACTGAAAAGATCCACTATTACTAAAATAGTGTTATTCTTATTGGAAGTTGGAAGTTCCACTATATAATCGAGTGCAATGTCTTGCCAAGGCTGGTCAGGAGTAGGAAGAGGTATGAGTTGACCATAATGTGCTCTTTTATTCCTTTTAGAAATGGTACAGGTCTTACAGGTAAGTACATAGTCTGCAATGTCTTTGTTGACCTGTGGCCACCAAAAAAAAACCTTTTCATTAAATCTTGAGTCTTTGTAACTCCTGGATGTCCTGCGAGTGCGGAATCGTCGATTGTTCGAAGGACCATATTCCTAGAGTTTGAGGGACATAGACTTGAGTCTCATGATAGTAAAGACCATCTTCATATAATATTAGGTCAGTTGTAGGGATATTCAGATCAGATGCCTGTTTAGTTTTGAAGAGTTCTTTTTGTTCTATGGTTAAGCATAAGAAACGTTCGGAAGGAATTAATGATGTTTGTTTTTGAGTGGAACAGATGTTATCAAACTGTCTGGACAAGGCATCGGCTTTCCCGTTTTTGTTAGCAGGGAGAAAGGTAATGAGATAATTAAACCTATTGAGGAACAAATTCCATCGCACTTGGCGAGATGTTAATGTGCGATTTGTTTTCAGATAATGTAAATTCCTGTGGTCTGTGTAGATTAAAATTGGAAAAATGGTGCCTTCAAATAAGAGTCTCCAATGTTCAAGGGAGCTTTTTCTGGCCAAAAGTTATTTTTCCCCGATTGGATAATTTTCTTCAGTGGAGGAAAGTACATGGGAGTAGAAAGCTACAGGATGAGGTGGTTCTGTAAGACTGTCCCTTTGTGACAGAATATCAGCAATAGCAGAATTTGAGGCGTCTACCTCTAATATGTACTGCAAAGAGGGGTTAGGGAACCAGATATTAGGGGCAGTTGTGAAGGCGTTTTTCAACTGATCAAATACAGATTGTAATTAAGAATTCCAATAGAATTTTGTAGTGGACCTGGTGAGGTTAGTCAATGGTTTTGTCTTTTGTGCAAAGTTCTTAATAAATTTTCTATAAAAATTGGCACAGCCCATAAATCTTTGGACTTGTTTCTTTTTTATAGCTGATACTTTTTTGTCTTGCATGTTAATACCATTTGGAGTAATGGTATAACCCACAAATGTTATTTCCTTGGAATGGAATATACATTTTTCCAGTTTAGCATATAGTGGGCCTATCTATCAAGCTCCGAAAGGAGCTTGATGGCCCATGTTTCTGGTGAGTCTTCAGACTCACCAGAAACAGCAGTTATGAAGCAGCGGTCACAAAGACCGCAGCTCCATAACCTGTCCGCCTGCTCTGAGCAGGCGAACAGACATCGCCAGAAATCAACCCAATTGAGTACGATCGGGTTGATTGACACCCCCCCTGCTGGCGGCCCATTGGCCACGAGTCTGCAGTGGGCGGCGTTGCACCAGCAGCTCTTGTGAGCTGCTGGTGCAATGCTGAATACCTCGCATTCAGCGAGGTCTTGCGGACCTGATCCGCACTGTCAGATCAGGTCCGCAAGACCTTTATTAAATAGGATACTGATTTTTGATTGATCGTTTATTTAATTCTTGGTAATCCACTATAGGTCTAAGGCTCTGATTTTTGTTACGAACAAAGAAAATCCCTGCTCCAGCTGTAGAGGTTGAAGGGCGAATAAACCCTTTTCTTAGATTGTCCTGAATATAGGTCTTCAAAAACTCTAACTCTGGTTCAGAAAGAGGAAATACGTGTCCATATGGAATATCAACTCCTGGGAGGAGATAAATAGGACAATCGTATTTCTTATGGGGTGGTAGATTTTCTGATTCTTTCTTATTGAAGACATCAGAAAAGTGAATATATTCCTGGGGAATAGATGGTGTGGATGTATGCAGAAGATGAGCATGTGCAAAACAGGTATTTTTACAATAATCTGAAGAGAAATCTATTTTTGATTTAGACCAAATTTTGTTGGATCATGTAAAGTGAACCAAGTAATATCCAGAATTATGGGGAATAAGGGAGATGGAATAACATCAAAGGTAAGAAGCTCAGTGTGGAATTGATCAGTAGTTACCTATAAGGGTATTGTATGGTAGAGTATTGGACCAGATGATATCTCCTTGCCATCAACAAAATGCAAGAGAATGGGGGATATCTTTTTAATCAGTGGAATTGTATTCGCAACCATGAACTCAAAATCTATATAATTAAAGCTGGCTCCTGTGTCAAGAATCACTTGTGTTCTGATTCATTGACCCTCCCACTGCAAGAGAACAGGTAAGGAACAGTGAGTAAGAATTTTACCCTGAGTAGACAAACAGAATGAATGAGAGCTTGGCTCAGCCTTCCGTTGGCATAGCAGGGGACAGTCTTTAACAGTGTGGTCTTGATTACCGCAATACATACAAAGGTTATTTGATCTTCTTCTTAACTTCTCTTGCTGTGTTAATGGAGCTCTGATGAAACCTAATTCCATTGGTTCAGTGGAATGTTTGAAACTTTGTTTAGTGTAAGAAGCTGGTGTAGTTGAGATCGATATTTTTTTTGTAGGAAAATCAATGTGCTGTCTATCTAGGGTAATACTAAGGTTTATTAATTCTTTGAGTGAATCGGGCAACTCTAAACTTGCTAATTTATCCTTTAAGGGGTCCGACAATCCCAAATGGAACTGGTTTCATAAGGATAAATCGTTCCATAGGGTGTCCTTAGACCATTTCTTGAAATTCAGTGATGTGATCCTCTACTGTTTTTTTTATGTTGTCTTAAGGACCTCATGGCAGTTTCAGCTGTAAGCTGCTTATAAGGGTCATCATACAGCTGTGCCATGGCCTTAAAGGAATGTAAAATGGGATCATTACTCTCAAAGTATGTGTTGGCGCAAGTGCGTGGCTCTCCCCTGAGATAGGAAATTGTAGTGAGTACTTTAATGTGATCATTAGGATAGGTTTTTGGTTTCAAGGCAAGAAATAATAAACATGCATTTTTAAACTCCCTAAATTCTTTCGTATCTCCAAAGAATTTCTCAGGAGGACTGGGCTGGGGTTCAGGAGGAGAGTTTGAACATGTAAGAGAATGTATCATCATTAATGTATGTCTTATGTGATATATTCTCTTGCTGAAGAGAGATGAGACCCTGAGTGAGTGTTTCAACCCTTTCAGTTAGGGCTTGTACATGATTTATGAGATCTGCTGGGTCAATCATTAGAGACTTGGTAATACTGTCAGAGTAAAGATCCTAAAAGGAAGGATTAAGTCTGGCTTTAATATTATGAACCACAACTGCAGATAGAAATAGAATAGCTTGTGATGAAAGGGTGTTTGAAAGTCTCCCTAACATACAGAGGAAAAGTTGGTACGGAAATATCGAAGGTTAAATACAGACTCTGTATTGAAAGGCTGACAAACAATTAATATAAAGTTGGGTTAGATACACACACATGAATCTCAAGCAAACAAATTACTGAAAAGTGTGCTTACATTTAGCCAACCTATTCTCATGAGAGATGATATATAAGGCAAGTATATTGTAAACAAATGAGAAAGAATAAATATTCAGATATGCACAGGATATGCTGCAAGCACTGAAATACCAATGTATAGGACTAAGAAACAAGGAGAGAATGGCATGAGCAGCAGAGAACAGTATAACTTAGGTTCTAGTAATAGGAGATAAACTGAACATGTGAAGGCAGCGTAGATTACTGAACCAACAAAGCTAAACAATAAGACCAGGTTTGAGCAGCGCACAATAAGTATCAACTTATCTTATGTATCTTACTTCAATAAGACGATGCAAAAGTTGGATGTAGGTGATACGTGCAGCAAATTGTAAGATTGTAGCGAGAGCTCTAGCTTGACACACAGCAGGAGCAGCGTTGGCGTGTGACGTCACCGCAGATGAGAAGGAAGCAGCGTGTAGCAATGAAGGAGCAGAATAGCTTAGAAAGGAAGTTGCAATCCTCAAATGATCCAGGTAGGTGATAGGCTGGTTGAATTCTAAGAAGGTTGAATTACCAAGCAAGGTAATTTGGTTGAAGAGAGCTTATATACACAGGTAAGGGGCGTGACAGCAGTAACAGCTCAGTGAAGGAAAATAAGCCAATCCAATATAGAATGAAATAGAATGCAGAATATTTGTAGGTAAAATTGAAGAGGATATGACACATGGAATCTCTTTTGGCATTGGTTTGTTTGCTGAGTGTTAGCCAGTGTTAAATTAGGATTTTTATATCTATCGGCTGGGGTTTGTGGTGCTATGTTGTATTCTCCATCCAAGATTATCGGGATATCTGTCATGCATAAAATGCGGATCCGAAGGGAACTCCAAAAGTCTCCTTTATGTGTGTATGGTCCCGTACACTCCCCCCAGAACCAATGGGCTACTGTCTAGTGTGATTTTAAGAAGAATGTACCTTCCCTGAGGGTCAAGAATAGCCTGAGTCACCTTATAATTCAGGTTTTTCCTAAAGAAAAAAGCGACTCCTCTAGCCCTCTTGCTCTCATACTGAGTGTAGATTACCTCCCCCACCCAGCCTTGTTTTCATTTTTGGTGTTCACTAGGTTTCAAGGGAGTTTCTTCTAGTATTGCTATGTCTGCCTTCTTGGAGTCTAAATATTTCAGGATGGTTTTCTTTTAATGGGTGATGTAATTCCCCCCACATTCCAGGATATGATACGTGTCCCCATGTTTGAAATGGGGTAAGTGCAACCTTTACTAGATGTTATCTAGAGATAGTATGATTTTGAGGACGTTCCTAGCTGTATGGTCTGGATGAGTTGTGTAGTATTAGGTGGATACCTACGATTTGACACCCTGTGGAGTTTCCTTGGAGGAAATTGTTAGGCTAAGCAGTTAGTAGTCGGTTCCTTTAAATGACAAGTAAGATAGGATATCAATATCAAACAACAAACAAAAATAGTGCAAGTGTATAACAGAAACAATAAGGGCAAATCAACTGTAGCAACAATGCTAAACAACCCACCGCTCCCTCCCCCCTTTTCAAAAAGGATATAGGGCTTCCACCATAATTGCTTATAGTGGACCTTAAAAAGGAAAGTCTTCAGTCCTTGTATATAAAGTTCACTTATGGTAAGTTAAGGTTCACATAAGGTCATCTTCAGCTTCAATTATGTCCACCTCTCTCTGATTGTTATTTCGTAGATTCTGCATTCTCATGAAGGCTTCGAGTTGGTTGGTTGAATCGAAGAACTTTGGGCCTTGTGCTGTCTGCAACTTTAGTTGTGCCGGGTATAATAGGGAAACAGATTCCCCTCTTTCCAAGAGTTCTTTGCAATAGGGGGAGAATTCTCTGTGTTTCTTTGCTACTTCAGCCGAGTAATCTTGGAATAGATGGATCTTTCTGCCCTCATAGGTCAGCTCTGGTGCTTGCCTGTATGCTTTCAGGAGCAAGGTTTTGTCCTTGAAATTTAAGTATTTTATCATAATTTTTCTGGGCAGTTTTCTATGATCTGCTTTCTGCTGCAGAGGTCCGATTCTTTGGGTTCTTTTGACGACACAAGGTATACTGGAGTCTGGAATATGTAGTAAACTTGGCAGTGTCCTCTCAGCGAAGTCTATTAGTGTTGAGCCAGGAATTGACTCAGGAAGGTCCACCACACGGATGTTATTTTGCCTATTTTCCAGGTCTTCTAGTTTCTCTTGGAGTGCTTTATTTTGTCTTTGCAGTTGTGTGATGTTGGCTGTGACTTCTCTTTGTTATGACTCTGTGTCCGCCACCTTTTGCTCTATGATTGATAGTCTCATAGAAAACACTTTGAAGTCTGATGTTAAGGCATCCAGACCTGTCTGCAACTGTTCCATTTTTGGTAGAAAAAGTGTTGACAGCTAAGAGACTATTGGATGGGTATCTTGCATGGAGGGGTCTGTCGCTTCTGTGGTTGTTAAGGGTGACATGTGGACCTCTGCTTGATGTTTAAGTTTTGCTGCCATTGTTTGCTGGCCATGTTGTCTGTGTTTTTGTTGTACAGCATGTAGTACTTTTGCATACAGAGGTTGTGCACTAAAGCGCTGGTTCTAGTAATGGAGTAGGTGATTAGTGTCCTACAAGCTCAATGGTAGTGCAAGTATAATGATTTTGGACTGAAGACGTAGATGTGGGGGGGGTTCTAGGGGTGACCGTGAGTGCTTCACACCAGCATGTTGTTCTTAATGCTTATTAGAGAAAAGAGACTTTCTTGTTCAGGGTGGGATAGTAATCCTTTTATTCTTTCCCAGTGCTGTACAGCTAGTGATGCTTTAGCTGATAAAGTTGTGGGCAATATGTATGTATTTGATACAGTGTATTCCTTTAAACCCTTTAAACCCTTAGATACAAGGTTCTGTTGTTTGGATATGGCTTTCAATGGTGTCCTGCGGCCTCCCTCTCTTCTTACCCGATTATTTTGCGCAGCTCTAAGTTAAGAAGTGTGTTAGGTAGCTTACTTCTGCCTTACTTAGTGATCCCTGCTATTATATTGCTTGAATGTTAGGCCATCATGGCCATGCTGAAAACTTGGGCCTGTATATGCATCGATTGGGTAGTTCAATTAAGAGGGCCATGTGGGTATTGTAGGGCCTACCAGTGTCTCACACTGTGCTCATTGGGGGGGCTTGCTTGGCTCTTTCAGAGCATTGAGTACTTTTTTTTTAGCTTGTTTTCCACCCCACTCCCCAAGGCACCTTAGTTCTAACCTCCTGTGCTTGTTCAGAGGCCTGGTGCTTCTGTTTCGTTGCGGCCAAGATTGCTGGCCGTGCCACTTCTCGCTTGTGCTGTGGATTCTCGGTGAGGGAGCTGGTGTAATGACTCCTTGTGTCACTTTCTACAGATGAAGAGTGGATGTCTCTCATTAAAGGCTGCATATCATGGGCTGTGGAAATCAGGGTTTTATTCCTTTGGGTTTTATTCCTTTTTTCTAGCCTGAATAGACGGAGCTCGGTTCTCCTGCTGCCGTCTCAGGTTCCCGCCTACCGGAAGTCCCCCATATATCTTCTTCTTATACAATTTTATTTCCAAACGTTTTTATTAGAATGAGATATAATGAGTGTAACTATATTTTGAAATATGTTTCTGATGTGTTTTGTGCAACTTTTTATTCAAACATAACAGTAACCAGTGCTATCCTGATGCTTGTTAAATTCAATAGCGCTCGAGCGAATGTGTCTACTTTGAACTTGTAATGCTGTACTGTACATGATGATTATGTGCATAAACTAAATTTCCAACTCTGAAAGTAATAAGCTGCCTCTATGATGGCAAATTGTACATTATCACTGTACAGAATGCGCTTAACTTGCCAGGATCCTGTTCCTTACAGTGAGAACTTATAGTTTAGCTTGATTGTAGTTTGTCAATAGTTTTAGTGGTGGAAAGTTACTTTTTAAAGCTTACTATTATAAACAGGAGAAGTTGTGGCCACTTTCTTCTGCAAGATATCCTCCATTGGTATTCATCATTTTAGGTCAAAATTTCACAAATTGAACCAAACTTTTTTCACAGCAAACAAGGGTTAAAAAAGTATATATTAAAGGAATCGTAAACTCATAATTAAAATGTTTGTGATTCAGACAGAGCATGAAATTTTAAACTTTCCAATTTACTTCTGTTAGCTAATTTGCTTCATTCTCTTGGTATCCTGTGTTGAAAAGAATGCCTATGTAGACTTAAGAACAACAATGCACTACTTGGAGCTAGCTGCTGGTTGCTGCACATATATGCCTCTTGTCATAGGTACACCAGATGTGTTCAGCAGGCTTCGAGTAGTGCATCGGTGCTCCTTGAGTAAAGTTTACCAAGAGACTGAAGAAAATTTGGTAATAGAAGTAAATAAAAAAATTGTTTAAAATTATATACTCTATCTGAGTCATGAAAGAAAAATATTATGTTTCATGTCCCTTTAGGCAATTGTACATTCAATTGCATATAAGTAACACCCTACAAACATTAGCGTGTGCTGGTATTACACAGTAAAGCACAAATATAAATTTCATGAAAGCAATATTTAGCGTTCCACTTGTAATCTGTGGCCAGATTACAAGTGGCGTGCTAATGATAGCGTGGCTTGCAGTAAGCAATGTTGCTAGACAGCGCTAACATTAGTGTGCAACTTGATGTTACAAGTCCATGGAAAATCCAATTTACCAGAGAAGGGTTAGTGCGGCCGACATTGATCTAGCGCATCTTATACAAGTTGAAAATTATAGTTTGTGCTCTAGTGAGGGTGTGTGTACTTTTGAACCCTTCCCAGTCAAATATCTTGAAAAATACAATATAATGTTTAATACATTTTAATGTATTTATACAGAAATATTTTAGATTACTATCACCTAGATTACGAGTTTTGCGTTAGAGGCTATGCGGTGCTAACAAGCAGTTTCCCCATTGATTCCTATGGGGAAACACATTTTATGTTTACACCTAACACCCTAACATGAACCCCGAGTCTAAACACCCCTAATCTTACACTTATTAACCCCTAATCTGCCGCCCCCTACATCGCCGCCACCTCCATTATATTTATTAACCCCTAATCTGCCGCTCCGGACACCGCCGCCACCTACATTATACTTATGAACCCCTAATCTGCTACCCACAACATCGCCTACACCTACATTATATTTATTAACCCCTAATCTGCCGCCCCCAATGTCGCTGCAACCTACCTACACTTATTAACCACTAATCTGCCACCCCAACGTCGCCGCCACTACACTAAATGTATTAACCCCTAAACCTAAGTCTAACCCTAACCCTAACAACCCCTAACTTAAATATAATCACAATAAATCTAAAGAAAACGTACTATTAATAACTAAAATGCGTTAGGACTCTTGACAGGGTTTACGTAAGTCGTTTTGTGGTAAGGCCAAAGAAGTGTGCGGTGCTCCTAAACCTTCAAGACTCGTAATACCAGCGGGGATAAAAAAGAAGAGTTAGGACCTCTTAACGCACAACTCGTAATCTAGCCGTATGTTTTTCACTTACATTTTTTTTCTTTTTCTTTTTAATTATATCTGTATATTCAATATACAGTCTATCTATCTATCTATCTATCTATCTATCTATCTATCTATCTATCACAGATTCATGGTCACAATATCTGAGGTCCTGAAGTTAGTGCATTCAATTTTTGTTTTCTTTTCTGCGTGCATTCACTTTTTATTTTCAACTTATACCTGTATCAAATACAAACATATTGCCACAATACCAGCGCTAATGGGCCGCGCCTATATTTTTATGCACCACTATAGTAATCCAGCACATAACATAACATTTCAACATTTAAACATTTTAGCCATTGAATAATGCTTATCAGGATTTTATGTTTATCTAGCACATAATTAAAAATTAGCTAATCAAATAGAGTGCAAAAGAAGGCAAAATGTGTAATGCAAGCATTGTTTTCGCATCTACAACTCACAATGTGAAGTGGGTATGAGCTTGAGTCTAAAACACATATAGGGCGGATTACAAGTGAGGTACAAACGTTTTTGCGCAAACAATATAGAGCTCGCTTCCATTGAGCTGTAATTCCGTTTGTGTGCACTTGCAAACTGATAAATATGCTGTCGGAAGCAATATCGTTTATCGACTGCTTCCAACGGCCCGTTATAACCCAATTTCTGCAACCAGACTCCGGCTGCCAAAAATATTATCGTGCCCCATACAAAGTATTGGAAGCCGCTAATATTTAAATAATACCAAGTTTCCAATGCCCACACAAACCGTAAGGTGCTCTTTGAGACCTTTTTCCCATTGAAATCTAACCTGACACGTCAAAAACCCTCTATCTGCCATCCCCCCCACATCACAACTTATAATAAATGCCCCACAATGCAAACTATCTATTTGAACTATTAACTCCTAATCTGCAATGCCCCACAATACAAACTATCTATTTAAACTATTACAACAAAGAAACCAATGGCACTACTTAAAGGGACAGTCTACCATAGAAATGTTATTGTTTTAAAAGATAGATAACCCCTTTATTACCCATTCCCCAGTTTTGCACAACCAACACAGTTATATTAATATACTTTTTACCTCTGTGATTACCTTGTATCTAAGAACCTTCTTCCAGCCCCCTGATCACATGACTGTGACTGTTTATTATCTATTGTCTTAAATTTAGCATTGTTTTGTGCTAGATCTTAAATAACTTTCTGTGCCTGAACACAGTGTTATCTATATGGCCCACTTGTACTTTCTGTCTCTTTGTGTTGAAAAGAGATTTAAAAAGCCTGTGATAAGAGGCAGCCCTCAAAGGCTTAGAAATTAGCATATGAGCCTACCTATGTTTAGTTTAAACTAAGAATACCAAGAGAAAAAAGCAAATTTGATGATAAAAGTAAATTGGAAAGTTGAATAACATTAAAAGTCCTATCTGAATAATGAAAGTTTAATTGATACTAGACTGTCCCTTTAAAGGATTGCAAAAAGTTTAAATTTTTGCATATAATTATCACAAACCATTCGACACAACTTAACTATCAAAACTTACCCACTTTGACCTTAAAACGAGTGTTATAATCATAATAAAACGATATATTTTATTTGGCAAAAAAACGTCATAGAAGCCAATCCGGGGTTTTGCACATGCGCAGATTGCCGCTTAGATTCTAAGAAGATTGTCGCTTAGAGGATGGTGACGTATAGGACGACGTGTTAGATAGATTGCGCAGTACGGACAAAATCGGCCATCTTGATAACTCAGATTATCGTGAATGATTCGTTATTCAAACTACAGCTTATAACGGTGGGTTTGGAATTCAATTAATTTTAGCAGCATAATATTCAGAGAACGGTAATATTATGACATGTAAAGTCAATTACAAATATCATAATCAAAGATGGACAGAACGATTTAAGACAAGTTTTTTCAAACGTTTAGTGTCCCTTTAATGATTGACACTAAACCTTAATTGTAACCCTTTATATGAACAGGAGAGATAAATGTTCTCACTGATGTCGGGTTAGGGTGCTGGTGTATTGGGGCAATACATATTAATAGAAACAGTATAAAGAAACTTACTCTTAGAAAGAATACACAGCTTAGCACTCATGGTTTATAACTTGCATTTCAAGTTAGGTTGGAACAGCATGTGATGGGAAACTTGTGATGCTAAATTAAAACATAACTTTTAATAAGTAAAATGTAAAATTAGGAGATAAATTAAAAGCACACTTAAGTAACCTTCAGTAGTCAAAGTCTTAATATAGATCTTGTGTTAGATCTGAAACTTAGGTTGGAGTTATGTATAACTATTTGTTGATAATATTTCAAGTCGAGCCTCAATCTGCTGTATAGGTCTCGTAAAATTAATTAAATAGTGGTTCAAATGTACCTGTCATAGTATAGGTTATTTCTAAGTATATGGTGTGCTGTGTAGTCAATACTTATTATCAATTTAAGGAGTAACCTTTTAATGTCCAGAGGAGCAGCAGAGGTATATTTTTAGATACACTAATTCCAGCTGGCTAAAGTTTATCTCTGCTGTTGAGTCAGGATCTTATATAGCATATACGTTTAATACAATATTATTCAGTAACGATTTACACATACAACATCAGTGTGTGACACAATAGCTGCAATCTGGTTGTATTGTGTATATACCGTTTTTATAAAGGTACACTTATGTTAAAGGGACATTAAACCCAATTTTTTTTTCTTTCATGATTCAGACAGAGAATACCATTTTAAACAACTTTCTAATTTACTTCCATTATCTAATTTGCTTCATTCTCTTGATATTCTTTCCTGAAAAGCATATCTAGATAGGCTCAGTACCTTCTGATTGGTGGCTGCACATAGATGCCTCAAGTGATTGGCTCACCAATGTGCATTGCTATTTCTTTAACACATGATATCTAAACATTGCAGCAAATTAGATAATAGAAATAATTTGGAATGTTGTTTAAAATTGTATTCTCTATCTGAATCATGAAAGAAAATGTTGGGGTTTAGTGGCCCTTTAACGTTTTTATAAAAATCCTTAATAAATCTTGTTATACATATATTCATGTTCATAAAAGAAACTCACTTATGGGATAGCTTAGGTGTAGTTTAATTAAGGTTTAGTAGTTCTAATAATTATTATATATATATATATTAAATAGGTTCAGTCACAAATATGTATTCAATGCGAGTTAGGCCTTATTTGCGGCTTGTAACCATTATTCAGTATTGCTGTATTCTATACCACAGTGTAGCTTGATACTGAGTAATCATTAGTTAGAACCACCAGAGATCAACAGATAGCGGCAAAATTATCTTGCTTCAAACTATATCCTTTCATAAGAAAACATTAATCATAGTGGCAGTGCATAATGGACATTAAAAGGTTACTCCTTAAATTGATAATAAGAGGGATATTTATCAAGCCATCAACCGCAAATATGCTGGTATTCCGCAGCGTAATTGTGGCGAGCTTGATTCGACCCATTTATCAAAGCCTACAGACCGGCAAAAGTTGAAATTTGTGACGTAACATACGATCCGCTGGTCTCTATCCGACACAGATCGATGCTTACGTCATTACAGATGTTCCAAATACAAATTCGGCACTATCTGACAACTTTTGCTTTTCTGACAACTAACAGGTACGCTCGCCACTATTCCGGCCCAGCATACCTGGTTTTCAATCCGCCACCCTGGAGGCCGCAGATGCCATAGGAATCAATGGGAGTCTGAAAGCAGCGAAAGCTTATGTTTGATGCTGCCAGATATCCCATTGATTTCTATGGTAGAAAACCAGTAAAGTTTACACCTAACACCCTATCATAACCCCCAAGTCTAAACACCACTAATCTGCCACCCCCATCATCGCCGCCACCTACATAATGTTATTAACCCCTATCCCGCTGCTCCCCAACCCCTCCACAACTAAATAAATATATTAACCCCTATATTGTCGCTCACGGACCCCGCCGCAGCTGTAATAAAATTATTAACCCCTAAACCCCTGGCCTCTCACATCACTACCACTAACTAAACCGCTTAACCCCTAAACCACCAGCCCCCCACTTCGCCATAAACTAAATTAAGCTATTAACCCCTAAACCTAACAACCCACTAACTTTACATTATAATTACCTCATCCCTATCTTATAATAAATTAAAACTTACCTTTAGAATTAAAATAAACTATATTAAACTATTAATTAACCTACCCTAACTATTATACTAAAATTACATTAAACTATATTAAACTATTAATTAATCTACCCTATTATACTAAAATTACATTAAACTATATTAAACTATTAATTAACCTACCCTAACTATTATACTAAAACTACATTAAACTAACAATTAAATTAACTATATTACATATTTAAAAACCTAACCCTACTCAAATTATTTAAATCTACAATTAAAAATGAGTAAGTTACAAAAAAATAACAACTAAGTTACAAAAAAGAAAAAAACACTGAATTACAAAAAATAAAAAACACAGTATCAAAAATAAAAAAAGAATTACACCTAATCTAATAGCCCTATCAAAATAAAAAAGCCCCCCCAAAATAAAAAAAACCCCTAGCCTACAATAAACTACCAATGGCCCTTAAAAGGGCATTTTGCGGGCAATTGCCTCAAATAAATCAGCTCTTTTACCTGTAAAAAAGAATACAAATACCCCCCCAACAGTAAAACCCACCACCCACACAACCAAACCCCCCAAATAAAAACCTATCTAAAAAACCTAAGCTTCCCATTGCCCTGAAAAGGGCATTTGTATGAGCATTGCCCTTAAAAGGGCATTTAGCTATTTTACTGCTCAAAGTCCCTAACCTAAAATTAAAACCCACCCAATAAACCCTTAAAAAAAACCTAACACTAACAATTAACGATCCACTTACAGTTTTCGAAGACCGGACATCCATCCTCATCCAAGCAGCAGAAGTCCTCAGCGAAGCCGGCAGAAGTCTTCATCCAAGCGGGCAGAAGTCTTCATCCAGACGGCATCTTCTATCTTCATCCATCCAGCGTGGAGCTGCTCCATCTTTAAGACATCCGGCGCGGAGCATCCTCTTCTTATGACGTCTCTTGAAGAATGAAGTTTTACCTTTAAATGTAGTCATCCAAGATGGCGTCCCTTACATTCAGATTGGCTAATATAATTCTATCAGCCAATAGGAATTAAGGGGGAAAAATCCTATTGGCTGTTGCAATCAGCCAATAGGATTGAGCTTTCATCCTATTGTCTGATCCAATCAGCCAATAGAATGCAAGTTTAATGTAATTTTAGTATAATAGTTAGGGTAGGTTAATTAATAGTTTAATATAGTTTATTTTAATTCTACAGTAAGTTTAAATTTATTATAAGATAGGGATGAGGTAATTATAATGTAAAGTTAGCGGGTTGTTAGGGGTTAATAGCTTAATTTAGTTTATGGTGATGTGGGGGGCTGGCAATTTAGGGGTTAATAGGATTAGTAAGTGGTAGTGATGTGGGAGGCCATGGGTTTAGGGGTTAATACATTTATTTAGTGGCGGTGGGGTCCGGGAGCGGTGGGATAGGGTTAATAGCTTTATTAAAGTTGCGGTGGGGTCCGAGAGTGGTGGGATAGGGGTTAATATTTTATTTAGTTGTGGCAGGGTCCGGGAGAGGTGGGATAGGGGTTAAACATTTTAGTATAGTGGCAGTGTTTAGTGACAGGGTATAAATAAAGTTTAATAAAAATCCGAATAGCAGCGAGATTGATGACTGTTAGTCAACAACAGTCCGCTGCTCATCACCCCATATTTGGTGTGCGGCTTTTTGACAGCTTTTTTTATAAATAAGGAGAGCGTATTCAGGTCCGTGGCTGAGATGTTAGGCAATGTTAGGCGAGCGTATTGGTGCCGTTGAATGCAGCATAGTTGACGGCTTGATAATTCGGCCTCTAAGTATTGACTACACAGCACTCCATATACTTAGAAATAACCTATACTATGACAGGTATGTTTGAACCACTATTTAATTAATTTTACAAAACCTACAGGGAGTGCAGAATTATTAGGCAAATGAGTATTTTGACCACATCATCCTCTTTATGCATGTTGTCTTACTCCAAGCTGTATAGGCTCGAAAGCCTACTACCAATTAAGCATATTAGGTGATGTGCATCTCTGTAATGAGAAGGGGTGTGGTCTAATGACATCAACACCCTATATCAGGTGTGCATAATTATTAGGCAACTTCCTTTCCTTTGGCAAAATGGGTCAAAAGAAGGACTTGACAGGCTCAGAAAAGTAAAAAATAGTGAGATATCTTGCAGAGGGATGCAACACTCTTAAAATTGCAAAGCGTTTCATTCAAAATAGTCAACAGGGTCGCAAGAAGCGTGTGGAAAAACCAAGGCGCAAAATAACTGCCCATGAACTGAGAAAAGTCAAGCATGCAGCTGCCAAGATGCCACTTGCCACCAGTTTGGCCATATTTCAGAGCTGCAACATCACTGGAGTGCCCAAAAGCACAAGGTGTGCAATACTCAGAGACATGGCCAAGGTAAGAAAGGCTGAAAGACGACCACCACTGAACAAGACACACAAGCTGAAACGTCAAGACTGGGCCAAGAAATATCTCAAGACTGATTTTTCTAAGGTTTTATGGACTGATGAAATGAGAGTGAGTCTTGATGGGCCAGATGGATGGGCCCGTGGCTGGATTGGTAAAGGGCAGAGAGCTCCAGTCCGACTCAGACGCCAGCAAGGTGGAGGTGGAGTACTGGTTTGGGCTGGTATCGTCAAAGATGAGCTTGTGGGGCCTTTTCGGGTTGAGGATGGAGTCAAGCTCAACTCCCAGTCCTACTGCCAGTTTCTGGAAGACACCTTCTTCAAGCAGTGATACAGGAAGAAGTCTGCATCCTTCAAGAAAAACATGATTTTCATGCAGGACAATGCTCCATCACACACGTCCAAGTACTCCACAGCGTGGCTGGCAAGAAAGGGTATAAAAGAAGAAAATCTAATGACATGGCCTCCTTGTTCACCTGATCTGAACCCCATTGAGAACCTGTGGTCCATCATCAAATGTGAGATTTACAAGGAGGGAAAACAGTACACCTCTCTGAACAGTGTCTGGGAGGCTGTGGTTGCTGCTGCACGCAATGTTGATGGTGAACAGATCAAAACACTGACAGAATCCATGGATGGCAGGCTTTTGAGTGTCCTTGCAAAGAAAGGTGGCTATATTGGTCACTGATTTATTTTTGTTTTGTTTTTGAATGTCAGAAATGTATATTTGTGAATGTTGAGATGTTATATTGGTTTCACTGGTAAAAATAAATAATTGAAATGGGTATATATTTGTTTTTTGTTAAGTTGCCTAATAATTATGCACAGTAATAGTCACCTGCACACACAGATATCCCCCTAAAATAGCTATAACTAAAAACAAACTAAAAACTACTTCCAAAACTATTCAGCTTTGATATTAATGAGTTTTTGGGTTCATTGAGAACATGGTTGTTGTTCAATAATAAAATTAATCCTCAAAAATACAACTTGCCTAATAATTCTGCACTCCCTGTATACAACAGATTGAGGCTCAACTTGAAATATTATGAACAAATATAACTCCAACCTAAGTTTCAGATCTAACACAAGATTATATATTAAGACTTTGACTACTTAAGGTTACTTAAGTTTGCTTTTAATTTATCTCCTAAATTTACATTTTACTTATTAAAAGTTATGTTTTAGTTTTGTATCACAAGTTTCCCATCACATGCTGTTCCAACTTGATATGCAAGTTATAAACATTGAGTGCTAAGCTGTGTATTATTTCTAAGAGTAAGTTTATTTTTTTCCGTTGTGAGGCGGCGGACTGGGAATTCCAGGAGACCAGCCAGCCTAGGAGGGTTTTCCTGGTCATACACCAGCTCTTCACAAAACAAGCAAACAAAAGCTTCCAGAGATTGTGATTGCTCTGAGGAGCCCAAAACCACTGAGAAACAACAGGGGTGATGTTGTAGGGGGGTGGGTGGGGGGTAGCCTTAGCTGTCTGGTATCTGTGACATCTCCCCCCCTCCAGTTCAACAAACCCGGCTAGACCCTTAACGGGTTGGCCTGGGGCTGTCTGACAGTGGCCCTCTACTTCTCGGTTGCTGGGAGAGGTTATCCCATCTCTCCTGAGCTTGGGGCATCCTGGGGGGTTCCTGCTGGCATTTATACCCTGTGCCCTGGGCAAAGGGATAGTCACATGATGCAATGTCCCAAAAAAGTTTGCTAAGGCTGGCTCCCAAACAATTGCTGTCCTACAAGTTACAGTGTCCTTAAGTTCCTTGGCCACACTGCCTCTCTCTGTAACACTCTGTTTAGTACCGGCTGACCCATCCACAAACAAAGCCATTGCTGGTTTCCCGGCTGTATCCCCACCCCAGACTGTAGGTTGAGGTTGCTCTTTGGTGGGGCAGGCAAGACTTGGGTGCCCAAACTGGTGGCAACAAATGCAGGGGCGGGTATCCAACAAAGCTATTGCCAGTTTCCTGGCTGCAGGTGGAAGTTGCTCCTTGGTGGGGCAGGCAAAACTCGGGTGCCCAAACTTGTGGCATCAACTGCATGAGTGGGTACCCCCCTGTGAGAAATACTCTGGGATGAGAAAAGGGTAGAGACCCTGCCAAGCTACTGAGGGGAGAGACCGTCTGTCTCTTCTCCCGAGAAGAAGATCTGCCGCTGGGGAGGGAGGTCTGCAACCTCCGCTCCATGGGAAACTACTCTGCTGCTGGGGAGGGAGACCGACTGTCTCCTCCCTCGGGAAGGGCTTCTGCTGCTGGGGAGAGTTATCAACATCTGTCTCTCCCTGCAAGAGGTTCTGTGTAATGGGAGGGAGGATGACTACCTCCAATCCCAGGGGATGGCTCTGCTGCTGGGGAGAGAGACTGACTGTCTCCTCTCCCTGTACCTGGCTCTGCCACTGGGGAGAGAGACTGACTGTCTCCTCTCCTGGGAAGGGGTTCTGTGTAAGGGGAGGCAGGAGGCTTACCTCCTCTCCCTGGTTTCCTGGAGCTGTTACAGGTGCTGGGCAGAGGCCGGCGGCTCTCTGCCCTGTTGCCAGCACTTCTGCTGGGGTGGCTCCCTTGTCCAAGTCTATAAGCTCGGGGGCCAGGCTGCTGATCTGTATCTAGCAGCTCATCATCGCTTATGCTCTGTTGCCACTCATCTGAGGCCAACCTCCATGATTCCCAGAGTGCTGCACCACAGCTCCATGCAGACTCCATGGCATGCTGCTGAACTCGGTCTAGCAGGCTGTTGTATGCCTTTTCCAGTTCCCATTCTTGGAAAATTAGCGATACCATATCGGATACCAGCCAGGGTACCCCCAAGAGATCCAACAGCTGCTCTCAGGAGAGGCCAATGTTCGTTACTCTCAGTTTCACCCAGCTCCCAAATTCTGGGTCCTCTGTCAACTTTTCCAATAGTAATCCAGGGCCGCTGAAGCCAAAGCCCTCTGTGGGGGATCAATCCTCCAGCCATGGCCGTGCTTGCATAGCGAGCCATCAGAGGGCCCGGTAGCCGTCCTCCACTCACATCTCTGCATGGACCAGTCCATCTAGTTCCGATAGCCATTCTTCTATGGGCTGCTCTCCCAGGAAAGGCACTCGCATGTCCCACCGGACCCAGTACCTCTCATCATCTGTGGGGAAGACCTTTCCATCACAATCCTTTTCTTGTTGAAGCTTCTCCCTCCATAGTTGCTGGCAGACAATGCTCCTCCAGCTCAGCTGGTCCAGTTCAGAACCAAGACCGTCCAGCTGGGTCAGTGCCTCCTGTACTCTCCTTAGGAACTTGGCTTCCATAGTTACCAGCTACTGTGGCCCTTCAACCAATGTGATGGATACCCCGGCTACCCCGACTGGGTAGTGCTGCCAAATGGGTCCTGCATACTCCCTGCCAACTGCAGCTATGTAGCTGGCAAGTGACCACAGCCTGTAGCCACCCCAGATGTCTGACAGCACCAATACTCAGGGTCCCACCCTGTGGCAGACTCCGGCTACTCAGACTAGGTAGCTCTGCCAGAGTGTCCTTCCTCTGCCTGGAATAGGCTGCCATGTAGCCCAGGAAAGTGATTTTAGCAGGAGCCCACCCAAATAACTAGACAGACTAGCATTCAGGTGAAACAAGAACTGATTTTATTGAAAACACACACTCCTTTTATACACACAGCTCATCTTGATAAGACCCTGGACAATCCCACTATTTTCCCACCATTCCCGCCCCTCCAGACAGCCCGGCACCTCCATAGGAGCCACAGTCCCACATAATCCCAGTACCTAGGGTGGCAGTTTCGGGGTGATCCCGGTGGAGTGGTGGCACTTCCAGAGTGTCATTTTAAAGCTCTCATTCCCCAGATGCCACAGTCAAAAAATTGATTTGTTACTGGGGACCGGAGTAACAGTCCGTTGAAGTTATGGGGGGTAGGGGTGTCCAAAACCCCCGGTTCCAAAAGGAGCTCCCCTCCGATAATTCCCCCAGCTCTTGTCCCCCCTAGGGGCTACCAATCCCCAAAAGAATGGAGCTCTGGGGCAAAGGGCTGCTCAAGTGACCAGGGGTAAAGTTAGCAGGTGTCCTGCTGTCCTGTGGCCGACCAGGGGTTCCAGGAGCCCGGCCAGTCTAGGAGGGTTTACCTGGTCATACACCAGCTCTTTATAAAACAAGCAAACAAAAGCTTCCAGAGATTGTGGTTGCTCTGAGGAGCCCAAAACCACTGAGAAACAACAGGGGGGAGGTTGTAGGGGGGTGGGGGTAGCCTTAGCTGTCTGGTATCCGTGACACCCCTAATCCGCCATTAACCCACATCGCAATTAACCTAATAAACCTATGAACCCCTAAACCGCCAAACCCCACAATACAAATAACTAATCACTAAGCCCCCAAACCTAACACCCCATAAATTAACTGCGTTACATAAATTAAAATAATCCTAAATTACGATTGAAATAAAAAAATCTAACATTACTTTAAAATTAAAAAAAAAATTAAAAAATGAAGCTAAAATGACAGAAAATAAAAAAGTATCATTACATAAAATAATAAACAAAATTATCAAAAATTAAAAATGAATCCTAATCCCAATGAAAATAAAAAAGCCCCCACCAAAATAAAAACACCCCCTAAATCTAATACTAAGTTCCCCCTAACAGTAAAACCCCCCATGCACCAAACCCCGAAAATAAAAAAAATAACACTTAAAAATCCTAAACTACCCATTGCCCCTAAAGGGGCATTTGTATGGGCATTGCCCTTAAAAGGGCATTCAGCTCTTTTACTGCCCTTAAAGGTGTATTCAGCTCTTTTACAGCGCCCAAATCTCTAATCTTATAAAAAAAAAAAAAAAAGCCTAACTCTGTTCAAATTAGCCAAAAGGATTTCAGTAGCTCTCATCCTATTGGCTGATTTGAATTTTAAGAATCAAATCAGCCAATAGGAATGCAAAGGACGCCATTTTGAATTCACTATTCAGTGTACGGCGCGATCTTACGAAGAGGATCCTCCACGCTCCATGGTTAAGCGGTCGCCAGTCTTCAGTTCCGCCGCCGAACTTCAGGAACCGTGAGTGCCTATCTGGGGTTTTTGAGTTAGGCTTTTTTTTATTTTTTTATTTTTTAGATTAGGGATTGGGGCGCAGTAAAAGAGCTGAATGCCCTTTTAAGGGCAGTAAAAGAGCTGAATGTCCTTTTAATGGCAATGCCCATACAAATGTCCCTTTAGTGGCAACGGGTAGTTTAGGAATTTTTAGTGTTTTTTTTTTATTTTGGGTTTTTATTTTAACTGTTAGGGGGAACTTAGTTTTTTTTAAAGAGCTGTTTAACTTAGGGCAATGCCCTACAAAGGCCCTTTTAAGGGCTATTGGTAGTTTAGTATTTGATTAGGGGGTGTTTTTATTTTGGGTGGGTGCTTTTATTTTCATAGGGGTTAGGTTTACTTTTTTTATTTTTGATAATGTTATTTATTATTTTATGTAATGTTAGACTTTTTTATTTTCTGTAATTTTAGCTTAATTTAATTTTTTATTTTTTTTAAGTAATGTTAGGTTTTTTATTTTAATTCTAATTTAGGATAAATTTAATTTATGTAATGGGATTAAGTTAGGGGGTGTTAGGTTAGGGGGGTTTGGTGATTAGTTATTTGCATTGTGGGGTTTGGCGGTTTAGGGGTTAATAGATTTATTAGGTTAATTGTGATGTGGGTTATTGGCAGTTTAGTGGTTAATAGTTTAAATAGCTAGATTGCATTGTGGGGGATGGCAGTTTAGGGGTTAATAACATTGAAAGATACTTTGTGGCATGGGGGTTTGGCGGATTAGGGGTTAATAGTTTAAATAACTAGATTGCATTGTGGGGGGATGGCAGTTTAGGGGTTAATAACATTGATAGATACTTTGTGGTTTAGGGGTTGGCGGATTAGGGGTTAATATATTAGTTATTGCGGTGGGGGGGTTGTGGTTGAGAGGTAGATATTGCGCATGTTTGATTTTATTCTAACAACGAGCAACGGTTAAAATATACGGCGCCGCACTTGTATACGGCACCATATATGCGATCAAGTGTAGTGTAAGGTTGGGTTCCCATAGTAACCTATCAATGTTTTAGAAATCCAGCGTCGGGTGGAAGCGTTAACACAATGCTAACACACCTACACGAAAAGAGCAACCGTTCGCAAAGCGGAAACCTTTTCAATGTAAACCTGGTACTAAAATAGAGCCGTATATTACTTTTAGCTGTCGGCCGCTTCAGTAGCTTACGGCTCCATTTTTACCGGCTCAATGGAAGCGAGCTCATAGTGTTTTAGCAAACATTTTTAATTGCGCTGATATTATATTAGTTTTCCAAAACTAAAATGTGTCACAAAACACATCAAAAATACATTACAAAATACAGTTACACTCATAATAACACTGTCTAATAAAAATAATTACAAAAAATATTGCACAAAAAAAGATGTAATGGCTCAAAGATATGAGATCTCAGGAAAAAAAGCAGGACTTTAAAATAGAGATAAACTGTGAGCAGAGAGCAGAGACAGGCGCAGCCCAATTCAAGTGTAGTATTATTTTATTCAGTGTAAGAGCACACGTGCAAATGGCTACTTACAAAATGGACAAATAAAAACTGCATATAAAGGTATCTTTACATCCAGACTGTATTGTAGAATGGCTTGCAGTTGTAAAACAATCTCTACGCGTTTCGTCTGAGTACGCTCAGACTTTCTCAAGAGAAAAATTAAAAGTGATACAAACAAGTTCCTACCGGCTTTATAAAAGGAACCAATGATTGCATAATTGATTTGTCAGCCAATCATTATTTAGAAGAATAGGATTGGTCAATAGGCTGTCAAGTTGCTTGGTTACTAGCATAGTTGCTGGTCTAAGAAACATATGTGATTAATTTGATACAATTGCTTCATATGTAAACTTAAAATTGCAAAAATAGTAATAAACATGAATTATGCTGGGTATACAAATCTTACAAGACTCAGAATAGTATTAAAAACATTGTACCTAAAAAAGTTTTAAAACACATATTTTATAAGAAAATACGCTATCACAGTGGATCCACTTCCTGCTCAACAGAGCAACCGGCTTTTTTTCTGCTCACAGACCCACTCCAGGAACGTAAGCGCCCCTCAGCTTTTCTGTGTTGTTATGTATTTAAAATAGAGATACATTACATTTAACTGTGTATTTACTGTAAATATTTAACATTCCAATGTTATGCACATTTCAAAATATGTTCTAAGTATTTTTCAATAAATTTTCATATATATATATATACAAAACACGGAAGGGAACTGCACTCTCATACCGGACCGGGTACACATCCCATGACCCTGCAACATACTCAGTCCTGGGTGCCACTGGCACTAACAGGAAGCTGTGCTGTCCCCAGAGCTACAAGCAGTTAACCCCAGACAGATCTGGGTGCAAGAACCATAGGGAAAATTACAAAACAAATTAATACAACACACAGAGAAAACCCAGCACTCACTTACAAGCTCTCAGCTAAGATTTAAAAGCAAAAATGGAAAGGTTAGTCACCACATCTGGCCAAATGGGACAAGCTCAGGTACCACGTCAAGGTCCTTTCCAATACCTGAGACCCTAAAACAGCCACACAATGCAAGCTTTCAAATCCAAACAAACTGAAAACAAGGGAAGGGTGCACATGAATATGTAACCACCCTAGACATATACAAAACACGGAAGGGAACAGCACTCTCATACCGGACCGGGTACACATCCCATGACCCTGCAACATGCTCAGTCCTGGGTGCCACTGGCACTCACAGGAAGCTGTGCTGTCCCCAGAGCCACAAGCAGTTAACCCCAGACAGGTCTGGGTGCAAGAACCATAGGGAAAATTACAAAACAAATTAATACAACACACAGAGAAAACCCAGCACTCACTTACAAGCTCTCAGCTAAGATTTAAAAGCAAAAATGGAAAGGTTAGTCACCGCATCTGGCCAAATGGGACAAGCTCAGGTACCACGTCAAGGTCCTTTCCAATACCTGAGACCCTAAAACAGCCACACAATGCAAGCTTTCAAATCCAAACAAACTGAAAACAAGGGAAGGGTGCACAGGAATATGTAACCACCCTAGACATATACAAAACACGGAAGGGAACTGCACTCTCATACCGGACCGGGTACACATCCCATGACCATGCAACATACTCAGTCCTGGGTGCCACTGGTACTCACAGGAAGCTGTGCTGTCCCCAGAGCCACAAGCAGTTAACCCCAGACAGGTCTGGGTGCAAGAACCATAGGGAAAATTACAAAACAAATTAATACAACACACAGAGAAAACCCAGCACTCACTTAAAAGCTCTCAGCTAAGATTTAAAAGCAAAAATGGAAAGGTTAGTCACCGCATCTGGCCAAATGGGACAAGCTAAGGTACCACGTCAAGGTCCTTTCCAATACCTGAGACCCTAAAACAGCCACACAATGCAAGCTTTCAAATCCAAACAAACTGAAAACAAGGGAAGGGTGCACATGAATATGTAACCACCCTAGACATATACAAAACACGGAAGGGAACAGCACTCTCATACCGGACCGGGTACACATCCCATGACCCTGCAACATGCTCAGTCCTGGGTGCCACTGGCACTCACAGGAAGCTGTGCTGTCCCCAGAGCCACAAGCAGTTAACCCCAGACAGGTCTGGGTGCAAGAACCATAGGGAAAATTACAAAACAAATTAATACAACACACAGAGAAAACCCAGCACTCACTTACAAGCTCTCAGCTAAGATTTAAAAGCAAAAATGGAAAGGTTAGTCACCGCATCTGGCCAAATGGGACAAGCTCAGGTACCACGTCAAGGTCCTTTCCAATACCTGAGACCCTAAAACAGCCACACAATGCAAGCTTTCAAATCCAAACAAACTGAAAACAAGGGAAGGGTGCACAGGAATATGTAACCACCCTAGACATATACAAAACACGGAAGGGAACTGCACTCTCATACCGGACCGGGTACACATCCCATGACCCTGCAACATACTCAGTCCTGGGTGCCACTGGTACTCACAGGAAGCTGTGCTGTCCCCAGAGCCACAAGCAGTTAACCCCAGACAGGTCTGGGTGCAAGAACCATAGGGAAAATTACAAAACAAATTAATACAACACACAGAGAAAACCCAGCACTCACTTAAAAGCTCTCAGCTAAGATTTAAAAGCAAAAATTGAAAGGTTAGTCACCGCATCTGGCCAAATGGGACAAGCTAAGGTACCACGTCAAGGTCCTTTCCAATACCTGAGACCCTAAAACAGCCACACAATGCAAGCTGTGCACCCTTCCCTTGTTTTCAGTTTCTTTGGATTTGAAAGCTTGCATTGTGTGGCTGTTTTAGGGTCTCAGGTATTGGAAAGGACCTTGACGTGGTACCTGAGCTTGTCCCATTTGGACAGATGCGGTGACTAACCTTTCCATTTTTGCTTTTAAATCTTAGCTGAGAGCTTGTAAGTGAGTGCTGGGTTTTCTCTGTGTGTTGTATTAATTTGTTTTGTAATTTTCCCTATGGTTCTTGCACCCAGACCTGTCTGGGGTTAACTGCTTGTGGCTCTGGGGACAGCAAAGCTTCCTGTGAGTGCCAGTGGCACCCAGGGCTGAGCATGTTGCAGGGTCATGGGATGTGTACCCGGTCCGGTATGAGAGTGCAGTTCCCTTCCGTGTTTTGTATTTGTCTAGGGTGATTACATATTCCTGTGCACCCTTCCCTTGTTTTCAGTTTGTTTGGATTTGAAAGCTTGCATTGTGTGGCTGTTTTAGGGTCTCAGGTATTGGAAAGGACCTTGACGTGGTACCTGAGCTTGTCTCATTTGGCCAGATGCGGTGACTAACCTTTCCATTTTTGCTTTTAAATCTTAGCTGAGAGCTTGTAAGTGAGTGCTGGGTTTTCTATGTGTGTTGTATTAATTTGTTTTGTAATTTTCCCTATGGTTCTTGCACCCAGACCTGTCTGGGGTTAACTGCTTGTGGCTCTGGGGAGAGCACAGCTTCCTGTGAGTGCCAGTGGCACCCAGGGCTGAGCATGTTGCAGGGTCATGGGATGTGTACCCAGTCCAGTATGAGAGTGCAGTTCCCTTCCGTGTTTTATATATATATATATATATATTATCCAATTAGCACGTGTTCCAGCACTCCAGCTTCAACTAATAATGAAGCACCTGGGTGCACCTCAATGGATTGTAGATAAGGGCTAGGAAAGGGAGGGCACTCTCAGGTTTTATATACATCAGAGTTAGTTTATTGTTTCTAACAACAACATTAGAAAGTCATAAGGATAGGTCGACGTTTCGGCTTACATAGAAGCCTTCATCAAGACAGATGAACAACTCACAACGGCGACTAGCAGCCGCACACAACACCACCGGCAAAACAGTTTTGCCGGTGGTGTTGTGTGCGGCTGCTAGTCGCCGTTGTGAGTTGTTCATCTGTCTTGATGAAGGCTTCTATGTAAGCCGAAACGTCGACCTATCCTTATGACTTTCTAACATTGTTGTTATAAACAATAAACTAACTTTGATGTATATAAATCCTGAGAGTGCCCTCCTTTTCCTAGCCCTTATATATATATATATATATATATATATATATATATACACAGTATAGCAATATCCAATATGAATCCAGCACTCTGTTTTAAACACCAACCACTAGGGTGCACTTAAAGCCAGTCACATAACGATTTAAAAGAAAAGGCACTCTCCGTTTTATCAAATTATAAGATTTTGCTTCAGTTAATGTTTTCGGGGTTGCCCCCGTCCTCAGACTTACAAAATGACCTAACAAACTTTTAAGAGTTACCTGCACCAATTGACATCCCGACTGAGTAATGTCCCCTTCGCGCAACTGCGCATGCACGGGAGTCCCTACGGCAGCCCTGGCAGATCAAAATACAAAAAACAAAGTTAAAAAGGCACTGCATACTGACAGTATAAGCGCTGTCGGAAAAATTACATATGCGGTCTGTGAGGATAAAATAAAACTAAATGCAACCTAGACTACTACATACTATTATACATCACTGTTGCAAACAACTTAATAACTCATGGTTACAAAATGAACGGCCATCTATACTCATATTAATGTATTTGATTATGCGCTTCACAGTTGATCACTCTATGTGGCTAACTGACAATGACAGCCTATACACACACTACCAGGGTGATAAATGACTGCTATACAATGCATATCGCATATAGAAATTGGTCAGTTTAGAGCTCTATGTTGCAAACTGACTTCTGCATTACTACTTAAGGGCGTATACATTCACAACTCCCTAAGCACCACTAAACGCTAACCACATTAATTAGCACTGTAGGTCCTACACTGCATTAAGTATGTACAAGTGCACAAACACTGCATCAATGACTATATAGGGAGATTAAGATCCAATCTGTTGGATGTATTATAATTCACCTGGTAATGACCATATCTAAATTTCCAAGATTATATTACAGACTGTAGTGTTATTTTGAACCATAGTGGTATCTAACTATCCACCATAAAGCAGTGAGTATATTTACAAAAACACTGCATATCTATGTGAACATTAAGTCCCGTGGCACCAGTGTATCTAGCCTATATATCCACTGGCTTTCTCTCTGTAGCAATAGTCTGCCCCTGTTACCTCCCCTCATTAGAGAGGGGACATGATCCATAATGATAAACCTTAGGTCAGTCACGGCATGGTGTCCCTGCACAAAGTGCCTGGCAACAGGCTGGTCAGACTTGCCACTATTTATGGCTGCTCTAATGGTTGACCTATGGTTTTCCATCCTTGTTCATGCATCATCCTGGGTCTTACCCACGTAAAATTTCCCACACGGGCAGTGGAGCATGTATACAATTTGCTCTGGGTCATCCCACTGCAAGTTGTGCATCCACTACACCGGAAGTACCCATTTTTTGTGGTGTTTAACCATGTCCTAGTTATATAACTTGGTTGATTTTCCGGACGCATCAATAAATCTCGTAAGGAGGACCCTCTCCTATACCCAACCATAGGCAAGTCCATATTCCCACAAGGTAAAGCTATGTCAGTGGAAATAATTTTCCAATGATCACGTAAAGCTCTTGGTAAGTCCACTTTCTCAGGGGTGAAGGTGAGTTGTGAAGACCAATCTTTCATTGTTGGTATAAGTTGACTCATTTTTCTTCAGTGCTTGGTCCTGGGTCATTCCTCTTTATTCAGGTTATTCCTTGTTGTGATTTGTCTAGTGGTTATGTCTTCAAATTCATCCGTTATCATAGGGCAGTAAGTATTTATACTAGTGTTTGTAGTTTTCAGTTTGAAGTTACTTTTCTTTTTAAACATCTACCTGTTGCTTTAGTTTCTCTAGTCAATTATCCGCGCCATCACCATTTAGTTTATTCATATTGATAAACTGAATGGTGATGGCGAGGATAATTGGCTGGAGAAACTAAAGAAACAGGTAGATGAATATGAAAGAGACCTGATTTCATTTAAATAAAGAAAGTGGGAAGCAGTCACTACTGACTACTGAGAAAAAATGATATACAGGTTGCTATTGGGTCCAGAGGAAAAGAGGTATATGTCAAGGAATAGGAGGCCCAGAGTTTATAAACCAAGATCCCTCAATACAATTGCAGGCTCTGATAACAGCTCTGATTCAGAACTGCCTGGAGCAGAGGTAATGAGCACCACTACAGGCCCCCAACCTATGACCACTCGGTCAAAAAATGCCATGAGGTGAGGCCACACCCCAGAAGAAGTGGCCAGAAGCACAAGAGGATATCCATGGGGAAAACCACCCAGGCAGTGGCACAGGCATTGGAACCAAGTATCATAATAAACCTGAGCACACATCAGCTAACACCAATGGAACAAAGTGTTCTGGAGAGGGGTTTAACCTTTGTTCCAACTTCAGGACCTGACAAATTTGAACTTCATGTGGATCTGTATAAATTCAGCAGAAAGTTACGGCTCAAGGAGCATTTTGGAACTAAAATCAGCGCAATTGAAAAATGTATAAAGAAAAGTAACTTCGACCCGAAAACTACAAACGCTAGTATAAATACTTACTGCCGTATGAGAAGGGATAAATTTGAAGACATAACTACTAGCCAAACCACAACAAGGAATAACCTGAATAAAGAGGAATGGTCTGCGTTGAAGAGCCTAAGAAGCAACTCCAAACTGGTTATAAGAGAGGCTGACAAGGTAGAAGCACTTGTCCTCCAGGACTATGATAACTAAAGGGATGAGATCCTATTACAATTAAGTGACCCTACAGTATACCATAGACTGCCAAAGGATCCAACAAAGGATTTTAAGAAAACAATTGATGACTATCTGGGGATATTGTTGGACAATGAAATCCTAAATAAAACAAAATGTGATTACATGATGGTTGAGTATCCAATTACTATAATCATTTACATCTTGGCTAAGGTGCATAAGGATCCCCTAAGACTACCTGGTTAACCTCTAGTGTCTGCAAGGGATTTGATCCTGCAGACATTAGCCACTTTCTTAGACGATATACTACAGCCGTTGGTCCGGCAGATGGACTCCTTTCTATTGGACTCCATTGAATTGGTAAAACTGATACAATCAATGGATGACCTCACAGGTGATGAGCTGTTGGTAACGTTGGACATTACCAGCTTATATACTGTGATACCCCATACAGAGGGGATGGCGGCCATACATGAATGCTTGCTCTTATACCCATATGTGGGCCCACCACTGGATGTTATTCTTCAACTGTTGGAATATTGCTTGAAATATAACTATTTAAAGTTTGAGAATAATTTTTACCTCCAGGTATTCGGCACAGCGATGGGGTCCAATGTGTCCCCATCCTATGCCAACTAATATATGGCACAATTTGAGACCCAATGCACCAATCTACTCCAAGACCAACAAATAGGATTGTTTTGCATGTACATTGATGATCTGTTTTTGATCTGGAAGGGAGAAATGAAGGATATGGACCAATGGTTTGAGGAATTGAACAAAGCCAACAAGAATTTAAAATTAAAGATTACATCCAACATACAGATAGTAGACTTCCTGGATTTACATATATACAAGTCAGGTGGAAGACTACAGACCAACTTGTTCCAAAAAGAGACAGACAGGAATTCCATTTTGGAGGGTACAAGCTGCCATTCTCCATATCTTAAAAAGACCTTACCAAAATCACAATTTAAAAGAGTGGCTAGAAATAACAGTAATGAAGCCACAAAGAGGATACAAGTAGACGAGATGAGGAACAAGTTTGTGGAACTTGGATATAACAACAAACAAATGGGAGAATCTTACATGGAAGCACTGGTTATGACCCAGGACCAAACGCTGAAGAAAAAAAGAGTCAACTGATAACAACAAAAAAGATTGGTCTTCACAACGACCTTCACCCCTGAGAAAGTGGACTTAACAAGAGCTTTATGTGATCATTGGAAAATAATTTCCACTGACATAGCTTTACCTTATGGGAATTTGGACTTGCCTATGGTTGGGTATAGGAGGGCGTCCTCCTTACGAGATTTATTGATGCGTCTGGACAATCAACCTATTTATATAACTAGGAAATGGTTAAACACCACAAAAAATGGGTGCTTCCTGTGTAGTGGATGCACCACTTGAAGTGGGATGACCCATAGCAAATTTTTTACACACCCTTGGTCAAATAGAAGGTTTGAAATTAGGCACAGGGTAACATGTACAACTAAGTATGTGGTATACATGCTCCACTGCCCGTATGGGAAATTTTACGTGGGTAAGACCCAGGATGACGCATGAACAAGGATGGCCAACCATAGGTCAGCCATTAGAGCAGCCTTCAATAGTGGCAAGTCTGACCAGCCTGTTGCCAGGCACTTTATGCAAGGATGCCATGCCGTGAATGACCTAAGGTTTATCATTATTGATCATGTCCCCTCTCTAATGACAGACTATTGCTACAGAGAGAGAGCCAGTGGATATATAGGCTAGATACACTGGTGCCTGGGACTTAATGTTCACCTAGATATGCAGTGTTTTTGTAAATATACTCACTGCTTTATGGTGGATAGTTAGATACCGCTATGGTTCAAAATAACACTACAGTCTGTAATATAATCTTGGAAATTTAGATATGGTCCTTACCAGGTGAATTATAGTACATCCAAAACATTGGATCTTAATCTCCCTATATAGTCGTTGGTGCAGTGTTTGTGCACTTGTACATACTTAATGCAGTGTAGGTTAGTGTTTAGGGGTGCTTAGGGAGTTGTGAATGTATACGCCCTATAGTAGTAATGCAGAAGTCAGTTTGCAACATAGAGCTCTAAACTGACCAATTTCTATATGCGATATGCATTGTATAGCAGTCATTTACCAGCCCGGTAGTGTGTGTATAGGCTGTCATTGTCAGTTAGCCACATAGAGTGATCAGCTGTGGAGTGCATAATCCAATACATTAATGTTAGTATAGATGGCCGTTCCTTTTGTAACCATGAGTATTTAAGTTGTTTGCAACAGTGATGTATAATAGTATGTAGTAGTCTAGGTTGCAATTAGTTTTTATTTTATCCTTAGAGACCGCATATGCAATTTTTCTGATTGCGCTTATACTGTCAGTATGCAGTGCCTTTTTAACTTTGTTTTTTGTATTTTGATCTGCCAGGGCTGCTGTACGAACTTCCGCGCATGCGCAGTTGCGCGGAGGGGACATTACTCACTCGGGATGGCAATTGGTGCAGGTAACACTTAAAAGTTTGTTTGTTAGGGAATTATGTAAGTCTGAGGATGGGGGAAACCCTGAAAACGTTAACTGAAGTAAAATCTTATCATTTGATAAAACGGAGAGTGCCTTTTCTTTGAAATTGTTATATATACAGTATATATATATATATATATATATATATATATATATATATGTTTATATCTATTCCTATATATAAGCATCTCTCTCTCTCTCTCTCTCTCTCTCTCTCTCTCTCTATATATATATATATATATATATATATATATATATATATATATATATATATATATATATAGTTATAAATATATATTTGTTTAAAAACCCATCAGATATATACGTAGAAATATTTAATTATGAATAAATAGAACCTATTCCATTATGTTAAGAAAAATGGAATATGAAATATTCATATTTTCATGCTGGTTTAGCACAATTGCAAAAATGGGATCATGTTTGCGTGAAGGAGTGGGTGTTAGTTTGTTTTCCACTTTTTTTCTCTTTTGACTTCTATGGGGGAATATGTGAACGTGCACACGATATTGGATGTTCAGCTTTTTGCGCTTGTCGGGTTACCGTTTGCGCAAAATATATATCTTTTTTTAATAATACAAGCGCAACTCAACTAGCCCAAAAAGCTTAACTCTAGCGAAGTTTTCAAGATCACGAAAATGCATTTTACTGCACCAATTGTAACCTAACTCATGGTGTACTGACTGGATACAGTCTACACCAGAATTTTTATTGTTTTAAAAGATAAATAATCCCTTTATTACCCATTCCCTAGTTTTGCATAACCAATGCAGTTCTAAAAATACACTTTTTACCTCTGTGATCACCCTGTATCTAAGCCTCTGCAAACTGCCCCCTTATTTCAGCTGGTTCACTGGACCTCCCCATGCTTGAGCACAGTGTTATCTATTTAACACACCTATAGTTGTGAAAAACTGTCAAAATGCCCTGAGAGAAAAGGCGGCCTTCAAGGGCTTAGAAATTAGCATATGAACCTCCAAGGTTTAGCTTTAAACTAAAATGACATTCTCTATCTGAATCATGAAAGAATATTTTGGACTAGACTGTCCCTTTAAAGGGCAATGTAATCTGTGACAAGTTCTTCCTATTGACAAAATATATATCAATCATAAATAAAATACTCTAATGTGCCGTTAACCTTTTCTTGATTCAATCTATTCTATTGACTATCAAGAATATATTATCCATGTATATATATATATATATATATATATATATTATTTATTTTTAAAAAAGTTAAAGTTATAGGAAGCTCACATTTTCTTTTGTGTGTTTACAAGTAAAAGAAGTAATAAATGTGTACCAGTAATTTTTTTGTAAGCACTTTATCTGTCTAGCATGTACTATTAAATTCTGCACAAAACATCTGTTCAGTAATTATCTATTTAAATGCACAATGGAGGAAAAAAGAATACTCCCATAGTCACCACATAAAGAAGACAATAAAGGTGTGGAAACAAAAAATCTGTTTGCCCTTCATGACTTTACTGTGGCATAATTACTGAAGCCATCCTATTCTAGACAAGGAGGCCGAATTATCAAATGTCTTTCGGACCTGATCCGACAGTGCGGATCAGGTCAGACAGACATCGCTGAATGCGGAGAGCAATATGCTCTCCGTATTCAGCATTGCACCAGCAGCTCACAAGAGCTGCTGGTGCAACGCTGCCCCCTGCAGATTCGTGGCCAATGGGCCGCCAGCAGGGAGGTGTCAATCAACCCGATCTTACTCGATCGGGTTGAATTGTGGCAATTCCTCATAAGAGCAGACGGACAGGGTTATGGAGAAGCGGTCTTTAGACCGCTGCTTCATAACTGATGTTTCTGGCGAGTCTGAAGAATCGCCAGAAACACGGGCCCTCAAGCTCCGTTTGGAGCTTGATAAATGGGCCTCATAGTGTTGACAAACTTAAAGGGACAGTATACACCAATTTTCATATAACTGCATGTAATAGACACTACTATAAAGAATAATATGCACAGATACTGTTATAAAAATCCAGTATAAAACCATTTAAAAACTTACTTAGAAGCTCCCAGTTTAGCTCTGTTGAAAAGGATAGCTGGAACACCCACTGAAAGTGGTTGTATAGCAAAAACAGCAGACACTCCCCCTTCCTCTGCATATGAAAAGACTCTTTACACAAACAGTAACAAGCTCAAGGAGGTATACATCAGTATACTTTTAAAACTTTGGGGCTTTCTTAGGAGCCTGAAAATCAGCGCAATGTTATTTTTTATAAATAAGCAAAACTATTAATTTAAAAAAAAAAACAGTATAGGCTATATGCATGGATCATCTACAAAACATTTATGCAAAGAAAAATCTAGCATATAATGTTCCCTTAAATGAAATTTTAAAGCCAGTGAGAATATTGAGGGGATCACATTTTGTAGAATTATCTTATTCTTATGTAGAATGATCCATGTCAGGATTAGTTAAAGGGACAGTTGTTTTAAAGTGACTATTGTTTATGGCCACTTTTAAATGGCTGCCAAGCTCAGCCCACTGATGACATCATGATCTGGGCTGTGTCTAGCACTCTGCTGATTAGCATTGACTGTCTGTTAAATCCAACTAGTAAACCTTTTGTGATTGGATGCCATATGCAGCCCAGATCATGATGTCATCAGTGGTCTGAGCTTGGCAGCCATTTCAATGTGGCCAGAAATAATATTCATTTTAAAATGACTTTTTTTTACCATTCCTGCTGCATGATATAGAAAAGGTGAGGTAGGCTATTTGCAGCTTAATCTAAGGTAAGACTTTAAGATGACCAAGGTGTAGACTGTCCCTTTAAGCTTTGCCCTAGACCATTACAATAAAGAAGGGTTCACATGAAAAAATAGAAAACTTAGGGCTAGATTACAAGTGGAGCACTAATTTATTGTGTGCCCGTAAACAAGCAATTTGCCCGTTTACAGGTGAACAATACATAACCAACCATTATAAGTGGTTAATGTTACCATGAGCTTGTGGTAGCAATTATCACTCCAAAAAATTAAACACATCTGATCTCTGGTTCATTTTAAAAATGTACCCCACTTGCCCCCAAAAATAAAATGTAGTGTTTTTTTTTTTTTTTAAATGCAGCATTTTTTTTAAATAATAACTGCACAAAGCAGTTTTAAAGGTGTAAAGTGAGCAGGTGTGGGGTGTTGGAAAACAAATGGCACTGAAAAGTGTCTTTACATTATGGTCTAGGGGGACTGTGTTATTCCTATATATATATATATACAGTATGTATATGCTAATATAAATATATATTTATGTGTTAATATGTGTATATACACATATAAATACATAAAATATACTGTATATATATATATATATATATATATACAGTATGTATATGCTTATATAAATATATATTTATGTGTTAATATGTGTATATACACATATAAATACATAAAATATACTGTATATATATATATATATATATATATATATATATATATATATACAGTATGTATATGCTTATATAAATATATATTTAAGTGTTAATATGTGTATATACACATATAAATACATAAAATATACTGTATATATATATATATATATATATATATATATATATATATATATATATATATATATATATATAAAACAAAGACAAATGCACTCTCAGGACTTCCACAAAACTTTTTTTAATGGAACGTTTTCGGGGTTCACAACCCCTTCATCAGCATCAACTTGCAAACAAACATATCACAATTTATAGTGTTTCTAAATAACATCTCACCAATCCAGTGTTACTCCAAAAAGTGCGCAAAAATTATCGAGTGTGGAACGCATCTTGCGTTCCACAGTGTGAGTGCCGACCGGAAGTGATATAATCTGACTTCCGGTTTCGCGGCATTATAGTGTAAAATTTACAAAACATATTATATATACTGCCGTCAAATAATAACTGATACATACGAAGTATCTAATGTGTGTCAAATAAACATGTGTCTAAATGCCTCCTGAGTTAATCAGCATTTGTTTTTTTAATCGCCGTTATCATTACCCTGATCGGCAATTACAAGTGTCACCGTATGTGTACATCACCATAGTAACAGTTGTTATGGTTATACTAAACAATCCTACGTTGTGTCTTGATACTGTGTGAATACCCATACTCTGATAATCATATATACGTGATAGTGAATGATAGGTTTTTTTTGTCTCCTTCATACATACAAACTACCATTCATGTGCATAAATAAAATATGCAACTATTTACAGTTATTTACAAACAGATGTGGTTGTACTTTTTTGCACCCAGGCTGATATCTCCCGGTGGGCTGAACTGGAAATTGTTTGCATATATATATATATATATATATATATATATATATATATATATATATATATATATATACAGTATGTATATGCTTATATAAATATATATTTAAGTGTTAATATGTGTATATATACATATAAATACATAAAATATACTGTATATATATATATATATATATATATACAGTATGTATATGCTTATATAAATATATATTTAAGTGTTAATATGTGTATATACACATATAAATACATAAAATATACTGTATATATATATATATATATATATATATATATATATATATATATATATATACAGTATGTATATGCTTATATAAATATATATTTAAGTGTTAATATGTGTATATACACATATAAATACATAAAATATACTGTATATATATATATATATATATATATATATATATACAGGGAGTGCAGAATTATTAGGCAAGTTGTATTTTTGAGGATTAATTTTATTATTGAACAACAACCATGTTCTCAATGAACCCAAAAAACTCATTAATATCAAAGCTGAATAGTTTTGGAAGTAGTTTTTAGTTTGTTTTAAGTTATAGCTATTTTAGGGGGATATCTGTGTGTGCAGGTGACTATTACTGTGCATAATTATTAGGCAACTTAACAAAAAACAAATATATACCCATTTCAATTATTTATTTTTACCAGTGAAACCAATATAACATCTCAACATTCACAAATATACATTTCTGACATTCAAAAACAAAACAAAAACAAATCAGTGACCAATATAGCCACCTTTCTTTGCAAGGACACTCAAAAGCCTGCCATCCATGGATTCTGTCAGTGTTTTGATCTGTTCACCATCAACATTGCGCGCAGCAGCAACCACAGCCTCCCAGACACTGTTCAGAGAGGTGTACTGTTTTCCCTCCTTGTAAATTTCACATTTGATGATGGACCACAGGTTCTCAATGGGGTTCAGATCAGGTGAACAAAGAGGCCATGTCATTAGATTTTCTTCTTTTATACCCTTTCTTGCCAGCCACGCTGTGGAGTACTTGGACGCGTGTGATGGAGCATTGTCCTGCATGAAAATCATGTTTTTCTTGAAGGATGCAGACTTCTTCCTGTACCACTGCTTGAAGAAGGTGTCTTCCAGAAACTGGCAGTAGGACTGGGAGTTGAGCTTGACTCCATCCTCAACCCGAAAAGGCCCCACAAGCTCATCTTTGATGATACCAGCCCAAACCAGTACTCCACCTCCACCTTGCTGGCGTCTGAGTCGGACTGGAGCTCTCTGCCCTTTACCAATCCAGCCACGGGCCCATCCATCTGGCCCATCAAGACTCACTCTCATTTCATCAGTCCATAAAACCTTAGAAAAATCAGTCTTGAGATATTTCTTGGCCCAGTCTTGACGTTTCAGCTTGTGTGTCTTGTTCAGTGGTGGTCGTCTTTCAGCCTTTCTTACCTTGGCCGTGTCTCTGAGTATTACACACCTTGTGCTTTTGGGCACTCCAGTGATGTTGCAGCTCTGAAATATGGCCAAACTGGTGGCAAGTGGCATCTTGGCAGCTGCACGCTTGACTTTTCTCAGTTCATGGGCAGTTATTTTGCGCCTTGGTTTTTCCACACGCTTCTTGCGACCCTGTTGACTATTTTGAATGAAACGCTTGATTGTTCGATGATCACGCTTCAGAAGCTTTGCAATTTTAAGAGTGCTGCATCCCTCTGCAAGATATCTCACTATTTTTTACTTTTCTGAGCCTGTCAAGTCCTTCTTTTAACCCATTTTGCCAAAGGAAAGGAAGTTGCCTAATAATTATGCACACCTGATATAGGGTGTTGATGTCATTAGACCACACCCCTTCTCATTACAGAGATTCACATCACCTAATATGCTTAATTGGTAGTAGGCTTTCAAGCCTATACAGCTTGGAGTAAGACACCATGCATAAAGAGGATGATGTGGTCAAAATACTCATTTGCCTAATAATTATGCACTCACTGTATATATATATATATATATACAGTATGTATATGCTTATATAAATATTTATTTAAGTGTTAATATGTGTATATACACATATAAATACATAAAATATACTGTATATATATATATATATATATATATATATACAGTATGTATATGCTTATATAAATATATATTTAAGTGTTAATATGTGTATATACACATATAAATACATAAAATATACTGTATATATATATATATATATATATATATATATATATATATATATATATATATATATATATATATATATATATACAGTATGTATATGCTTATATAAATATATATTTAAGTGTTAATATGTGTATATACACATATAAATACATAAAATATACTGTATATATATATATATATATATATATATATATATATATATACAGTATGTATATGCTTATATAAATATATATTTAAGTGTTAATATGTGTATATACACATATAAATACATAAAATATACTGTATATATATATATATATATATATATATATATATACAGTATGTATATGCTTATATAAATATATATTTACGTGTTACTATGTGTATATACACATATAAATACATAAAATATACTGTATATATATATAATAATAATATAAATATATTTAAAATGTTCTGCCCATCGCTGCACGACTTTGCTGCACTAGGTTCTCTGCCATGTCTCACTGCATGAGAACGAGGCTCCCATTGGAGCCTATGGAAAAGCGCTCTCGTGAGCACAAAGCTTCCCTGCAATGCAAATGCAAAGTCATGTTCACATTGTGCTGAACCTGTTATACCAGCACACATTTGCCTGTGCCAGTATCACGCTCGCAAAAGCACAATTTTGTGCTCCACTTGTAATCTGTCCCATAGTGCTCTAGTGTAGGATATAGTTATTTTTAATATTGCTGGAGAGGATAGTATAGGGAATCTCTTTGCACTCCATATGCTACTGTATCACCTCCAAAAGGGTCAGAAGCCATGAATTTGCAGAAAATTGCCTTTTTCACATGCTGTATTCAGAGAGGGTAAAATAAACAATGTATGCATGAATAGGTAGCAGATGATGATGTCCACCCAGAATCCATTGAACCCTTGAAATTTAGCTTTGTGCTTAACCTATTGCACCTTGAAATTTATGGTCTATATCCATCACAGGAAATCATTGTTTAATTATGAATTTTATGGAAAATAGTTTGTTAGATAGATAGATAGATATAGATAGATAGATAGATAGATAGATAGATAGATAGATAGATAGATAGATAGATAGATAGATAGATAGATAGGCAGAAAATAGATAGATAGATAGATGATAGATAGATGATAGATAGATAGATAGATAGATAGATAGATAGATAGATAGATAGATAGATAGATGATAGATAGATAGATAGATAGATAGATAGATAGATAGATAGATAGATAGATAGATAGATAGAATATAGATAGATAGATAGATAGATTGATTGATAGATAGATAGATAGATAGATAGATAGATAGATGATATATAGATGATAGATAGATAGATAGATAGATAGATAGATAGATAGATAGATAGATAGATGATATATAGATGATAGATAGATAGATAGATAGATAGATAGATAGATAGATAGATAGATAGATAGATTGATAGATGATATATAGATGATAGACAGACAGACATATAGATAGATAGATAGATAGATAGATAGATAGATAGATAAATAGATAGATTGATAGATGATATATAGATGATAGATAGATAGATAGATAGATAGATAGATAGATAGATAGATGATATATAGATGATAGATAGATAGATAGATAGATAGATAGATAGATAGATAGATAGATTGATAGATGATATATAGATGATAGATAGACAGACAGACAGACAGATAGATAGATAGATAGATAGATAGATAGATAAATAGATAGATTGATAGATGATATATAGATGATAGATAGATAGATAGATAGATAGATAGATAGATAGATAGATAGATGATAGATAGATCTTTAGAGCTGAAAAGCAGTAGACTATGTGCTTCTTACACTCTCTGTAACCTTACCTAAATATAGCCCTGTGCCACTGGAATTTATTAGGAAACATATTATTTGTGTGTTGTATAGCCATACATTTATTTGTGGCCCTTAATGCTTCTAAAATATTGATTGGGGATGTGGTGATCAGATGGTGCAGTTACATATAATTAAACTTTCTAGCATGCAATCCATCACCTAAATATCAAAAATATTTTTTAAGATTCAGTTTCCCCTTATCTAGAGAGTGGAGAATTGGTAAAGTACTACTGCATCAGTACCTGGGCTTAAACTAGGCAGTAGTCCCCCTCTAAGTTCTGTGTTATAGGATATTTGGGTCAATGGGGAATGTGTAGATGAGATGTACTGTATGAGTTGGTGTTAAAATATTATCACAGTGTTGTAAGACGTCAATCTACCATAGAGGGCTCAGTTTTGAGTATGATTCCAAAACAACCCTGGCCCTGTTGCTACAATTTCAGTGTAATTCTACACTATTTTGGAGTAAAGTGTCTATAATAATCCAAGATATTAGGTAGTCCCAAACCTTGTAAAAATGTAACCAGTTGATAAGACTATTGGCAAAAGTGGAATATTTCACAATGTATTTTATTTTTTTACCAATCTTTTATTTTAGCTAATTTAAGAGATTTGCTTATAAGGACTTGGCTCTAAATAACTGTTTATTTTACAAATACTGCCAGTATTAAAAAAAAAAAAAAAAAAAAAGAATACATTGAAAGGAAATAAAACCTTAACATGTATTTAATCATTCTGCTAGAGTGTACATTTATAAGCAACTTTCTCAGTTATTTCTTATCCTATTTTCTTTGTTTTCTAGGTATCCTTTGTTGAAAAGTAGCAGGATAAGCTCATATGCGTGCACATGTCTGCAGGACTAAATGGCAGCAGTCTTGCAAGAATGTTGTCCGCTAGCAAGTGCACTATATGGCAGCAGTTTTTTCTGCCTTGTAGTGCTCTAGTAATATGCACACTACCTTTCTAGATATCTCTTAGAGAAAGAATAACATAAAGACCAATCAAATTTGATAATAGAAGTAAATTGGAACTTTAAATGGTATGCTCTATCATGAAAGAGAAAAATTAAATTTAAATTTTGAACATTGTTCACTTTTTATTTAAAAGTTATTATACCCTATATTTCTATCCTTTTACATCTGTGCTACTTAATTGGAATTAAATGTGCTGTAAAACATTATAATCAAATACTATATGATATACTGTTATACAAGTGTACAAAAAAATGACTTTCAATTGATTAAAGGGACACTGTACCCAAATGTTATCTTTCATGATTCAGATAGAGCAGGCAATTTTAAGTAACTTTCTAATTTACTCCTATTATCAATTTTTCTTCATTTTCTTGGTATCTTTATTTGAAATGCAAGAATGTAAGTTAAGATGCCGGCCCATTTTTGGTGAACAACCTGGGTTGTTCTTGCTGATTGGTGGATAAATTCATCCACCAATAAAAAAGTGCTGTCCAGAGTACTTAACCGAAAAAAAACTTAGATGCCTTCTTTTTCAAACACAGATAGCAAAAGAACGAAAAAAAATTGATAATAGGAGTAAATTAGAAAGTTGCGTAAAATTTCATGCTGTATCTGAATCACGAAAGAAAAGATTTGGGTTCAGTGTCCCTTTAACAAACAGACAATTTTTTATTTTTCTTATTTAAATATTTCCTTGTTTTGTTTCTGGAAACAACAAAAAACATTAAAATAATATAGTGTATGGAAAACATTGCTTGCCATAATTTTCCGCTAATGATGTAAATTGAAATGTTGTTCTTTAAAAGTCTAAACAATGTCTGTTTATTTACAGATAAAAAATACTGTGAATTGCCATAAATTGGTTATTTCATTACTGTTCTTTATTATCAGTAACAAATGTAGTTCAGTTCCCGACTTCCTAGCTTTGCAAAACCAAAGATTAAATTGACACATGGTCATAAATCCTCCATTAACATATTTAATAGCAACAATGCAAAGTTAATCTAATTTGCTTGCAAATAACTTTGATTTTGCTGAGGTTTACAGAAAGGGTAACAATAAAAATAAAGCAGCTAAATGAAAATAAAAACCATATAACAAAATGCTTTTTTTTTTTCATATAGTCATTAACCAGAAAAAAGCAGCATATCTAAAGGTTAACAAAAAAAAGTATAAACTGTTTTTCTGGTAAATGTGATCGGTAAAGAACATATCATTAATATTTAGTTATTATAAACAATATCCTGCTAAAACAGGATACAAACCTTAAAAGCATTTCAGCAAGTTTAAAGGGACAATCTACACCAGAATTTTTATTGTTTTAAAAGATAGATAATCCCATTATTACCCATTTCACAGTTTTGCATAACCAACACAGTTATAATAATATACTTTTAATCTCTGTGATTATCTTGTATCTAAGCTTCTGCAAACTGCCCCTTTTTTCAGTTCTTTTGACAGACTTGCAGTCTAGCCAATCAGTGCCTGCTCCCAGATTACTTCACGTGCACGAGCACAGTGTTATCTATATGAAATATGTGAACTAACACCCTCTAGTGGTGAAAAACTGTTAAGTTAACTGCAATCTGAAAGAGGTGGGCTTCAAGGTCTAAGAAATTAGCATATGAACCTCCTAGGTTAAGCTTTCAACTAAGAATACCAAGAGAAGAAAGCAAAATTGGTGATAAAACTAAATTGGAAAATTGTTTAAAATTACATGCTCTATCTGAATCATGAAAGTTTATTTTGGCCTAGACTGTCCCTTTAATATCAGAGGGCGAGATTACATAAGTGGCGTAAAACCCCTATTTCCACCATCACCCCCATATTGGAACTAATAATAAATGTATTAACCTCTAAACCGACAACCCCCACAACACAATATGCCTAATTAAACTATTAACCACTAATCCGCCATTCAGCCACATCACAATCTACCTTATAAAAGTATTAACCCCTAAACAGCCAAACCACCACATCGCAATAAACCTAATTAATATATTAACCCCTAAACCATCAAACCCCACATCGCAATAAACCAAATTAATCTATTAACCCCTTGTCCACCAAACCCCCACATCTCAATAAACCTAATTAATCTATTAACCCCTAAACCGTCAAACCCCCACATCGCAATAAACCTAATTTAATTACTAAGCCCCCTAACTTAACACCCCCTAAATTAACCCCAAATTACATAAAATAATAAAACACTAAATTACAATTAAAATAAAAAATCCTAACAGTACTTAAAAAAAACTAAGATTAAATTAAATTTATCTAAAATTACAAAAAATAAAAAAGTAAAACATTACAGAAAATAATAAACCAAATTTAAAAAATAAAAAAAATTAAACCTAATCTCTATGAAAATAAAAAAAAAACCCTCAAATAAAAACACCCCCTAAAAACACCCTGGTACTAAACTACCAATAGCCCTTAAAAGGGCTTTTTGTAGGACATTGCCCTAAATTAAACAGCTTATTTTGCATTAATAAAAAAATTCAAAGTCCCCCGTTACAGTAAACCCACCAAACCCTCCAAAATAAAAAAAACTTACACTAAAAAATCTAAGCTACCCATTTGTATGGGTGTTTCCCTCAAAGGGAATTCAGCTCTTTACTGCCCTTAAAAGGGCATTCAGCTCTTTTACAAGCCCATTTAAAACCCTATTCTTAAAAAAATAAAAAAAAATCCTAACTCTAACCCCCAAATAGGTACTCACCGTTCCTGAAGTCCGGCGGAGAAAGTCTTCTTCCAAGCGGCAATATATTTTTCCATCGCGGCTGTGTCTTCTATCTTCATCCTCTATCTTCTTCATCCTCCACCAAACTTTACAGTAGCCATCATGCATTTCAGTAGCTTTCTCCTGGCCTCTGCTACATCCAGATTCTTCCATCAGATTGCCAGATAGTGAAGCATATTCATAACTCCAGAAAACACATTTCCACTACTGATACTGATGTTGCTTCCAGAGGCAGTTTCCAACAGATGATGAACAAATTTTACTAACTTTAGCCCTTTGCAAACCCACTCTGTGAGTTTGTGCGATCTACTACTTTATGGCTAGCTGTATTTGTGCCTAGATGCTTCCACTTCACAATAATAGCACTTATAGTTGACCGTGGCTGATCTAGGAGGGCATGCATTTCAGTGAATAACTTGTGGCAAAGGTGGAATCCTATGACAATGTCACTTTTAAAGTCATTGAGCTCGTTAGTACGACCCATTGCACTGCCAATGTTTGTCTCTTGAGTTTTTATGACTAAGTGCTGGAATTTATGCACCATTTAGCAATGGCTGAAGCACCTGAAATCAAACTAGTGGTGTGTCAACATATCGTATGTCCACATTATAACACATGTGGGCTAAAATATTGTATTATATTTAAACACACACACACACATACTGTATATATATATATATATATATATATATATATATATATATATATATATATATATATACAAAGTCATTTTTATCAATTCAGGTATTTTTGTGTATTTTCTTCACAACTGTATTTCTGTTTATTCAAAAAATCTCCGTCTGAATTAATTTGGCTTTCCAAGTGATATCAGTGTTATTTCTGGTACATCTATATTTCCTATACTTAGATTAAGTAAACATACTTGGAACAAACATTTTTTTCCCCAGCTCTACAGTAAAGCAAAAAATAATCAGCCAAGTGGGAAAGTATAAATTTATCCACAAATGTATTAATTTGTTTTGTCTGCTTTATGTGTGTGATTGCAGATTGTTACAATCCCCTAACAAGCTTAATTCATAGTATGTGTGCAATTCCCATTCCCTATCATTTTGTGTCAAAATAGAAATATAATTTATAAAATTCAAACATATTATTTCAATCACACACAACAGACTTAATAGTTTAAAAGTGTGATCCATTTGCAATTTTAATAATTTAATAAACTCAGTAATAAACCTAGGAAATAATAGTCAGCTAGATTATGAGTTTTGCGTTATGACTCAAAAAGCATTGTTATTGTCCATAATGATGCTTTTTCCATACTGCTGCTATTACAAGTCTTGTCAGAATAGCTGTACCGCACACTTTTTTTGCTGTCACGCAACGTCAGTACCGCACTTTAAGAAAAGTCCTTTTTTAATGGGACTCCCATAGCGCCGGTATTACAAGTTTTGCTGTGAGGCCAAAAAGTGAGCGGTACAGCCTAAAATGACAAGATCTGTACCGCCATTTAAAGTCAGTAGTTATGAGTTTTACACTACAAAGCTGTAGCATAAAACTCATAACTAAACTGTAACTAAACTGTTAAAAAGTACACTAACACCCATAAACTACCTATTAACCCCTAAACCGAGGTCCTCCCGCATTGCAAACACTATAATAAAATTATTAACCCCTAATCTGCCGCTCCGGACATCGCCACCACTAAAAAAATGTATTAACCCCTATTCTGCCGCTTCCTGACATCGTCGTTACTATAATAAACCTATTAACCCCTAAACCGCCACCCTCCCGCATCACAAACACTATTTAAATATTATTAACCCCTAATCTGTCATCCATCCACATCGCCGCTATAATAAACCTATTAACCCCTAACCCTAACGTAACCCTAACCCTAACATCACCTAACTTAAATATAATTAAAATAAATCTAAATTAAACTTACTATTATTACCTAAATAATTCCTATTTAAATCTAAATACCTGTAAAATAAACCCTAAGCTAGCTACAATATAACTAATAGTTACATTGTAGCTATCTAATGTTTTATTTTTATTTCACAGCTAAGTTTGTATTTATTATTAACTATTTACTAGCTACCTAGTTAAAATAAATACAAATTACCTGTAAAATAAAACCTAACCTGAGTTACACTAACACCTAACATTACAATAAAATTAAATAAATTAAATTAATAAAATGCAATTATCTAAATTACAAAAAAAATAGACACTAAATTACACAAAATAAAAAAGAAATTATCAAAAATAAAAATGAATTACTCCTAATCCAATAGCCCTATCAAAATAAAAAGCCCCCCCTGAAAAAAACCTAGCCTACACTAAACTGCCAATGGCCCTTAAAAGGGCCTTTTGCGGGGCATTGCCCCAAAGAAATCAGCTCTTTTACCTGTAAAAAAAAATACAAACAACCCCCCAACAGTAAAACCCACCACCAACACAACCAAAACCACAAATAAAAAACTATCTAAATAAACCTAAGCTAACCATTGCCCTGAAAAGGGCTTTTGGTTGGGAATTGGCATTAAAAGGGCATTTAGCTCTTTTACATTGCCCAAACCCTAATCTAAAAATAAAACCCACCCAAAAAACCCTTACTAACACTAAACCCCGATGATCCACTTACAGTTTTGGAAGACCGAACATCCATCCTCATCCAGCCGGCAAAGTCCTCATCCAAGCAGGCAGAAGTCCTCATCCAAGTGGCCAGAAGTCTTCATCCAGATGGCATCTTCTATCTTTATCCATCCGGCACGGAGCATCCTCTTCATACGGACTCAGCCGTACACTGAAGGTTCCCTTTAAGGGACGTCATCCAAGATGGCGTCCCTTGAATTCCTATTGGCTGATAGAATTCTATTAGCCAATAGGAATTAAAGGTGAAAAAATCCTATTGGCTGATCCAATCGGCAAATAGGATTGAGCTTTAATCCTATTGGCTGATCCAATCAGCCAATAGGATTGAGCTTGCATTTTTTTGGGGGGGGGTTTGGTTGTGTGGGTGGTGGGTTTTACTGTTGGGGGTTGTTTGTATTTTTTTTTACAGGTAAAAGAGCTGATTTCTTTTAAGGGCCATTTGCTGTTTAGTGTAGGCTAGTTTTTTTTTTATTTTGTGGGGGCTTTTTTATTTTGTTAGGGCTTTTAGATTAGGAGTAATTCGTTTTTATTTTTGATAATTTATTTTTTTATTTTGTGTGATTTAGTGTTTATTATTTTTTTGTCATTTAGATAATTGTATGTTATTAATTTAATGTATTTAATTTTATTGAAATGTTAGGTGTTAGTGTAACTCAGGTAAGGTTTTATTTTACAGGTAAATTTGTATTTATTTTAACGAGGTAATTAGTAAATAGTTGATAATTATTTACTAACTAGTCTACCTAGTTAAAATAAATACAAACTTACCTGTGAAATAAAAATAACATCTAAGCTAACTACAATGTAACTATTAGTTATATTGTAGCTAGATTAGGGTTTATTTTACAGGTAAGTAAGTATTTATTTTTAAATAGGAATTATTTAGTTATTAATAGTAAGTTTTATTTAGAATTATTTAAATTATGTTACAGTTAGGGGGTGTTAGGGTTAGGCTTATGTTAGGGTTAGGGTTAGATTTAGGGTTATGGTTACGTTAGGGGTTAATATATTTATTTAGTGTTAGTGGTGTGGGAGGCCAGAGGTTTAGGGGTTAATAACTTTAGTATATTGGCGGCGGCGACATTGGGGGAGGCAGATTAGGGGTTAATAAGTGTAGGTAGGTGGCAGCGATGTTGGGGGGGCAGCAGATTAGGGCTTAATAAATTTATGTAGGTGGTGGCGACATTGGGGGCGGCAGATTAGGGGTTGATAAGTATAATGTAGGTGGCAGTGATGTTAGGGGAGGCAGATTAGGGGTGTTTAGACTTGGGTTTATGTTAGGAATATAGGTTTAAACATACATATTTTTCCCCATAGACATAAATAGGGCTGCATTACGGAGCTTTTCATTCCGCGATAACAGGTGTTAGGCTTTTTTTCAACCGGCTCTCCCCATTGATGTCTATGGGGAAATTGTGCATGAGCACGTCAAAACACTACTTGAATTTGGGTGAAGCATGGAGCTCAACACAACCATATCGCCCGCACAAGCCGTTTTTTTGCAAACCTGTAATAGCAGTGCTATGAAAGGTGAGCAGTGAAAATAACGTACAAGTAATTAGCGAGCCAGCCATAACGCAAAACTTGTAATCTGGCTGAGAGTTTGCTAAAGAGACATAAAACACCTCTTTTTGTTTTGAATAAAAATTATCCTTTTTCCCATACAAGAGACATGGGGCCGATTTATGAAAGTGCGAACTAACATGATCCGCTGTAGCGATCATGTCTGCCGCTCATCGATAAATGCCGACAGCATACCCTGTCAGCATTTATCATTGCACAAGAATTTCACTTGGCCGCTAGCAGGGGATGTCAATCAACCTGATCGCATGTGATCGTGCGAATTGCTGTCCGCTGCCTCAGAGCAGACGGACGAGTTAAGAAGCAGTGGTATTAAGACCGCTGCTTCTTAACTCCTGTTTCCGGCGAGCCTAAAGGCTCACTTGAAAACAGGTGTATACGGCCCTATTCGGACCATGATAAATCGGCCCCTATGTGTGCAATTTCCATTCCCTATCATTTTGTTTTAAAATAGAAGTATAATTTATAACATTCAAACACATAATTTCAATCACGCACAATCAGTCTGAACAGACTTCATAGTTTAAAAGTGTGATCCATTTGCAATTTTAATAATTTAATAGTTATTAATAGTTAACAGTTATTTCTGGTACATCTATATTTCCTATACTTAGATTAAGTAAACATACTTGGAACAAACATTTTTTTTCCCCAGCTCTACAGCGAAGCAAAAAATAATCAGCCAAATGGGAAAGTAGAAGTTTATCCACAAATGTATTCATTTGTTTTGTTTTCTACTTTATGTGTGTGATTGCAGATTGTTACAATCCCCTAACAAGCTTAATTGATATTATGTGTGCAATTCCTATTCCCTATCATTTTGTGTCAAAATTGAAATATTATTTATAACATTCAAACACATAATTTCAATCACGCACAATCAGTCTGAACAGACTTCATAGTTTAAAATTGTGATCCATTTGCAATTTTAATAATTTAGTAAACTCAGTAATACGCCTAGGAAATAATAGTGTTTGCTAAAGAGACATAAAACACCTCTTTTTTGTTTTAAATAAAAATTATCCTTTGTCCCATTTTCCCTAGAGAAGCCAACAAGCAAAATCTGTAAGATAGGTTTTCAAAATGCTGCAAAAGGCCTAAACCAGCAGTTTGATCAGGTTACAGAATTATGTTTTTGGCCTCTAATGGGATAGTGGGACAAACCCAGCTTTACACAAAAGAAAAGTTGCTAATGTTCTTTTGACTCGTGAACTGAGCATGTTTAAGTTTGATGCTTAAGATTGATGAGTCAACTTCCTAAATAAAATAAATAAATTAAATGGTAAAAGGTCTTGAGAAACATTTTAATACGAAAATGTTGTTGTATGTATTTTTTCTTCTTGACATTGATTCACCAACATTTATATTTTGTAAAGCATATATTTTATTATAACAGCTAACCCATTTATCCAATATATGTTTAGTTATGTTATATTCTCTCCCTTTCACATTTATTTTTCCTATGATATGAATTTTTAGATAAACCAAACGTTTTCCAAATTTGTTACCATGGGGCCTATTTAACAACAGCCGAATGGCCCCTAATCGCCTGTCTCCGTGCAAGACTTCAGGCTTGCCGGAAACAGGATTTAAAGGGATGCTAAAACCCCAAAAATTTCTCTCATGATTCAAGTAGAGAATACAATTTTAAACAACATTCCAATTTACTTGTATTGTTTCATTTGCTTCATTCCTTAGATATTGTTTGCTGAAGAAATAGCAATTCACATGTGTGAGCCAATCACACGAGGCATCTATGTGCAGCAACCAATCAGCAGCCACTGAGCCTATCTAGATATGCTTTTCAGCAAAGTATATCAAGATAATTAAGCAAATTAGATAATAGAAGTAAATTAGAAAGTTGTTTAAAATTGTACTCTCTTTCTAAATCTTGAAAGAAAAAATTTGGGTTTCATGTCCCTTTAAGAAGCAGTGGTCTTAAGACCGCTGCCTCTTAACTCATACGCCTCCTCTGAGGCTGCGGACATTAATTCACCCAATCGTGTTTGGCCGCGATTAGCCGCCAATCTGCAGGGGGCGGCATTGCACAACTAGTTCACCAGAACTGCTTGTGCAATGTTAAATGCTGACAGCGTATGCTGTCGGCATTCAGAGATGTCTGTCGGACATGATCCGCTGAGCGGATCATGTCAGACAGACATTTTATAAATTGGCACCCATGTCTTTAAAATAATGCTTGTGTCTTTCTTCTAATCCTTACATGCTGTTTAATAAAAGCTTCTTTTTTATGTTCTAGATACGTTTCCCAATTTTCTCCATTTTTATTTTCATAGTATATATTGTAACTATTTAATAACAATTGATTTTCTGTAGCAAATCTCAGGCTAGATAGCAAGTGGCGCTAACTGTTGAGCACAAGCAATAAGAGTTATATTGTGGCTCTTTGCGTTTTGGAAGTAGCATGCATATTGCAAGTTGAAAGTAAACTCCTTTACTTGAGCACAATTCAATTTAACCCGAGCTGGGTTAGTGGGACTTTAGAGCTCGCCTCTGGTTAACTGTGACGCTCGACTTAAAAAGATGCACAAAACACACACATACAGTATATATATTGTTCCTGAGTGACACTTTGCCAGGGAACAAGCTATTGAGCTTTCTTCGTTCCTGATATATATTGACACACAATCAAATGTTTTTAATTTCCAGAATATAGGTGTTTCTGCTATATCTCCTTTCCCTGAATTGAATGATCGGAGATAGATAATTTTGTCAACCTAATACAGAGAATCTGTAATTCTTTACGATGTGTTTAAATATATTGTATAAATGAATTATTATGCATATAACATTTTTTTAACTATTCAAATTTATATGCAATAGAGTCTCCTATAGAAATAAGTACCATCAAGCTAGTTCATTTACAAAAGTTTTCAGGGCCCTTCATCTCCAGGGTTGTTATTTTTATCTATGACACACACTGCCCTGTGTCCTTTAACCCCTGTTCATAAAATAATGAGCACCCAATGATATTAACCATCTTAAATAGTTTTTATTTTTTATTCTTGACTGTTGTTTGCCAATTGATTTCTTTATCTAGCCAGTATTGGGACATGTGAAATTTTCCATGATATGGGTCATATTGAGTGTTCCCTTAAATGTCAATATTTACCCATACTTATATCCAACACATACAGCCCCATCTCTTGGTCTATTTATATATAACCTTACTACAAATACTAACTGTATAGTTATATATGTGTATAATCATGTTAATATATTCCTTGACTTTGTTCTGTCATGTTTCCTCCTGCTGCATACCAACAGTATATATGGGATCCTTTGTTCTTACTATTAGGTGCATCTTGGTGTTACATTTCCCTTTTTAACAGCTAATACAACTAATTCTATACAATAAGGGTTAATTTGTATACACCTTTCTAAACTCAATTTCCATTGGCCTAACACACCTATAAAAGGATCCCCAGCAGCAGGAAACATTATATCTGATGAAGCGCATGTGCTCATGCGCGAAACGCGTAAGATAGGAGCTTACCTGTTGGTTTTCATGGAAGCCTGCTCCTAATAAAACTTTTTTGCATTCACCTACAAGACTCAGCGCTCCTTTTTCCTCATTCTATATATATACTTTGAGGGGTTTGTATCTTTTAAACATATACATTTTAATATAAGTTTGTATATATTGTATTGTATTTCTTTTTAAAGAATAGTGTAAAGTAATTTTTTATGGTATATTTTGCATGTTTTGTATATAACAAAAGAATGGACTTTAAGGGCACTTTCAGTTTCCTCAACTTATTTGAGTGAAAGTTCAACAAATTTAACTGAATTAAATTCTAAGCCGTTTTCTTTCAAATCAGCAGGCAGATATAAATCAAATATTGGTGTCTACTACTTATCTCCCAGGGGCATTTAAATAAATATAACTAGGCTCATATAAGACCCTCGGGGCTATTTTAATAAATGTAACCAGGGATACATAAGGAAACACATAAGTTCTTCAGGGACAATTTAAAGAGACATTTTATTGTGAACTTTTATCTGTTTTTATTGTGTTCCCAACCGTCTGCAAACTAACAATACTCTATTTAACCCCTAAACTGCCAATAGCCCACCACAATAAACGCCCTAACCTATTAACCACTAAACTGCCAGTAGCCCATAACAATAAACTTTCTAAACTATTAACCCCTAAACCACTAATAGCCCAACCATAATATACTTCCTAAGCTATTAACCCCTTCACTGCCAATAGCCCACCACAATATGCTTCCTTACCTATTAACCCCTAAACCACCAATAGCCCACCACAATAACCTTCCTAACCTATTGACCCCTAAACCGCCAATAGCCCATCGCAATATACTTCCTAAAATATTAATTCCTAAACACCACAATCTGCCACCGCAAGAAACTCCCTAACTTATTAACCCCTAAACCACCACAACCCCACAAACACAAACTACCCTAAACAATAAAGGGGCATAAATGTCAAAATTAAACATTTATTATTCAAAGTAGCTCTATCTCAGAAAGATAATCTAAGTTTTTTTTAGCACCATATGGCAGCAGTGCTTTTTTTAGTAATGTTATAAAAGGAATGTTTAGAGGAAGCTTTAGAATTGAGCAGCTTCAGCCACACTGATGTAAAACTCTAGGTTAAAAAAGGCTGTATAGCTAAAATCCCTTATTATTAAAGAAGCTATTTCGAACACAAACTGAGAGTACATTTGACAGGACATATCCAAAAAGTTTCTGCAGAAGTAATAAGTAAAGGCAGGGCTGTGGTTGTTATCTGCGGTAGCCTCCCTCTACAGGTTGCTTGTATAACATTGGTACAAATACTGTTGTAATATAAAGTCATATATCAAGACACATGCATATCCCAAAGCTTACCTCAGCATGTTCTTATGCAAAGAGGCAATTTCAATTAAGGAGATAAAGAGAAAGATATATTTGATTACAGAAGTAAATTGGAAAGTTTTTTTTGTGTGTAAATTATATCTGAATCATAAAAATTTTAAATTAACTTACCTTTCTCTTTATTAATGTTGAAGTTAGTGTCAGTCCTAGCCCAGTTTCCAATGTGATAAAATTACTTTTGTACAATCTGAACTTACTGAGCACAGCATTTTAAAAGTAAAACATTATAAACAACTTGCATTATCCTATAAACTATGTAGTTTATTTAGCCGAAAACAATTGACCCCTAAAAGTTTTACTGCAAAAATCACAAGGATAACTGTTATCTCTCTTATGGGCGTAGGATATTTTTTTGTCCATAATGCTTTTTACCTAAAAAGAAGGTGGCAATGATGATTATCTTTATCTAGCCTGTAAAATGTCTAGAGCTTTATTTGTAAGCCTGCATCCTCAGGTTAAGAAGCAGCCATAGTAAAAGGTGATTGGCTTAAAGTATGCAGTACTGATCCACCCAGGGTAACAGATAAGCCCAGTTTATCAACCTATTGGGCAAGAGCAGAGAGAGGGCTACACAAGTGGGAGGGGATTCTGCCTTGAAACATTATAAACCATATGGCCTAAAGTGTGTGGACACCTAAATCTGTTGAACATCTCCTTTCAAAACCATATGCATTAATATATGGTGTTACCCCCAACTCTTCTGGGAAGACTTTCCACAAGATTTTGGAGTGTGTCTGTTGGAATTTGTGAGGTCAAGAACTGATTTTGGACAAAAAGGTTTGGCTTGCAATTACTGTTCTGATTTATCCCAATGGTGTTAAATAGGGTTAATGTCAGGGTTCTGTGCAGGCCATTTGACTTCCTACTCACCAAACTCATCATACTATGTCTTCATGTAGCACAGGGGCACTGTCATGCTAGAAAGGGCCTTTTTTTTTTCAAACTGTTTCCACACTGCCCAATCCTTGAAAAATAGCCGCCGACCATTATTCCTCCTCCACCAAACTTTACAGTAGGCATCATGCATTCCAGTAAGTAACTTTCTCCTGGCATCTGCTACATCCAGATTCTTCCATCAGATTGCCAGATAGTGAAGGGGATTCATAACTCCAGAAAACACATTTCCACTGCTGATGCTGATGTTGCACTTTTAAAGTCATTGAGCTCGTTAGTACGACCCATTGCACTGCCAATGTTTGTTTCTTGAGTTTTTATGACTAAGTGCTGGAATTTATGCACCTTTTCACAATGTCTGAGTCTGAAACACCTGAAATCAATAACTAGTGGTGTGTTAACATATTTTTGGCCATAGTTTATGTCCACAGTATAACAAATGTAGGCTAAAATCCTGTATTCTATTTAAACACACACACACAGAGACACACATATATACTGTGTATATATATATATATATATATATATATATATATATATATATATATATATATATATATATATATATATATATATATATATATATAGAGAGAGAGAGAGAGAGAGAGAGAGAGAGAGAGAGTATATATATATATATATATATATATATATATATATATGCAAAGTCTTTATTATCAATTCAGGTATTTTTGTGTATTTTCTTCACAACTGTATGTCTGTTTATTCAAAAAAACATCTGAATTAATTTGGCTTTCCAAGTCATATCAGTGTTATTTCTGGTACATCTATATTTCCTATACTTAGATTAAGTAAACATACTTGGAACAAACATTTTTTTTCCCCAGCTCTACAGCGAAGCAAAAAATAATCAGCCAAATGGGAAAGTAGAAGTTTATCCACAAATGTATTAATTTGTTTTGTTTTCTACTTTATGTGTGTGATTGCAGATTGTTACAATCCCCTAACAAGCTTAATTGATATTATGTGTGCAATTCCTATTCCCTATAATTTTGTGTCAAAATAGAAATATTATTTATAACATTCAAACACATAATTTCAATCACGCACAATCAGTCTGAACAGGCTTCATAGTTTAAAATTGTTATCCATTTGCAATTTTAATAATTTAATAAACTCAGTAATAAACCTAGGAAATCAGTATCCCTTTAATGTTCTTTTGATTTGTGACCTAGGGATGCTTAAAGGGACAGTTAACACCAGACTTTTTGTTGTTCAAAAAGAAAGACAATCCCTTTATTACCCATTCCCCAGTTTTGCATAACCAACACTGTTATAGAAATACACTTTTTACCTCTGTGATTACCTTGTATCTATGCTTTTGCAAACTGCCCCCTTATTTCAGTTATTTTGACAGACTTGCATTTTAGCCAATCAGTGCTCACTACAGGGTAATTTCACGTGCATGAGCTCAATGTTATCTATATGAAACACATGAACTAATGCCCTCTAGTGGTCAAAATGCATTCAGATTAGGGACAGTCTTCAAGTTCTATTAAATTAGCATATGACCCTCCTTGGTTTAGCTTTCAACTAAGAATGCCAAGAGAACAAAGCAAAATTGGTGATAAAAGTAAATTGAAAAGTTGTTTAAAATTACATTCCCTATTAAAATCATGAACGTTTTTTGGGACATGATTGTCCCTTTAAGATTGATAGTTCCCTCCCTCCAAAAAAGATGAGTCAACTTCCTAAATGAAATAAATTAATGAAATGGTAAAAGGTCTTGAGAAACATTTTAATATGAAAAAATTGTGAAGTATATATTTAAATATTATAGCTAACCAATTTATCCAATATATATTTAGTTATGTTATATTCTCTCCCTTCCACATTTATTTTTCCAGATTTGTTACCATGTCTTTAAAATCATGCTTATATCTTTTTTGTTCTAATCCTTACATGCTGTGTAATAAAAGCTTCTTTTTTTATGTTCTAGATACTTTTCCCAATTTTCTCTATTTTTATTTTTCTAGTATCTATTGTAACTATTTGATAACAATTTGTTTTCTGTAGCAGATCTCACGCTATATAATGAGTGGTGCTAACTGTTGCGCACAAGCAATCACCTAAGTTTCAAGTTTTGCGGTATGGTGCAGTAACGCTATACCGCTGAAAAATTGACCTATGTGCATGGAATATGCAGGTCTCCCATATTACAAGTTGCGGCGGTACAGCTATACCGCAAGCGGTTTAGCCTTTACGCAACTCTCCATTCCGCACTTAAAAAATTGCTTTTGAGTTAGAGCTTTTCATAGTGCCTGTATTACAGGTTGTGCGGTCCGACTACAATGCATTATAGTCTATACCTCCGTGATCCATTCCTCTATCTGAGACTAGTAGTTATTGATTTTGGGAAATACAAAACTCATAACTAAAATGTTACAAAGTACACTAATACCCATAAACTGCCTATTAACTCCTAAATCGCCATCCCCAGCATCACAAATACTATATTAAACCTACTAACCCCTAAACCGCCACACTCACATCGCTACTACTAAAATAAAGTTATTAACCCCTAAACTGCTGGCCCCCCCACATTGCAACTACTAACCTAAACCTTTTAACCCCTAAACCACTGGCCCCCCACATCGCTTATCACTAAATTTAACAATTAAGCCCTAAACCTAACACCCCGACATTAAATTTAATTTACAATATAACTATCTTAAAATAAATAAAAATTTACCAGTGAAATATAAAAAACTAAGATTAAACTATGATTAAACCTAACATATTTATTTTAAGAAAATAAAATAAACGAAAAATAAAAAAAAAACTAAATTACAAATTTAAAAAAACCTAAAACTACGAAAAAATTAAAAAAATCTAACATTACCAACAAAAAAAATGCTAAAATGACGAAAAATAATAAAACACTAAGATTACAAAAAATAATAAACAAAATTATCCAAAATAATAAAATTAAACCTAATCTAATAGCCCTATAAAAACAAAAAAGCCACCCCAAAATAAAAACACTCTCTAACCCAACAATAAACTACCAATATCCCTTAAAAAGGCCTTTTGTAGGGCATTGTCCTAAGTTAAACAGCTCTTTTACATTAAAAAATTACAAAGTTCCCCCTAACAGTAAAACCCCCCACGCAACCAACCCCTTGAATTAAAAAACCTGTCTAAAAAATTCCTAAGCTACCCATTGCCCCTAAAGGGGCATTTGTATGGGCATTGCCCTTAAAAGGGCATTCAGCTCTTTTGCTGCCCATTAAAATAAAAAAGCCCTAATCTAAAAAAAAACACACCCAAAAAATTACAAATAAAAAGTTTAACACATAAATAGGTACTCACCGTTCCTGAAGTCCGGCGGAGAATGTCTTCTTCCAGGCGGTGAAGGTCTTCTTCCATGCGGCGACATCTTCATCCAGCACGGAGACCTCTTCTATCTTCATCTAGGGTGAAGGTGGCGTGGAGCAGAAGTGCTTGCGGAACAGGACAGACAGCCGCGGAGCCATCCAGCGTGGAGGATACTCTTCGTACGATCATCGCCGCACACTGAAGATTGGGGTACCGTTGCATTCCTATTGGGTGAAAAATTAAAATCAGCCTATAGGATGAGAGCTGCTTAAATCATATTGGCTGTTCAAATGTTAGTTTTTTTTGTTATTTTTCGTAATTTTAGTGTATTTTTTTTGTAATGTTAGGTTTTTTAATTTTTTTGTAGTGTTTGGATTTTTTCATTTTGCAACTTAGGTATTTATTTTTCATTAATTTTGTTTTTTTAATATAATAATGTTAGGTTGTAAATTTAATTTAAAGTATAGGAGATAGGTTTAGGGGTTAATAGTTTAATTTAGTGTGTTGAGATGTGGGGGCGGTGGTTTAGGGGTTAATAACTTTGTTATAGTAGTTGCGATGTGGAGGCGGCGGTTTAGGGGTTAATAGGTTTATTTAGTGTTGGCGATGTCGGGGCGATGGTTTAGGGGTTAATAACTTTATTTAGTGTTGGCGATGTCGGGTGTGGCAGATTAGGGTTATTTAGACTTGGGGTTTATGTTAGGGTGTTAAGTTTTAATGTAACTTTCTATTCCCTATAGACATCAATGAGGATTGCGTTACGGTGATCGCCGGTGTTTAGTTTTTTTCTAACATTTTCTCTCCATTGATGTCTATGGGGGTAAACGAGCATAAGCATGTCAAGTCAGGCCTTGGCTTTTGTGCGGTATGGAGCTTAAAGCACCATATGGCACAGCAAAAGAAGGTTTTTCAGTAACTTGTAATGGCAGCGTTATGGAGAGTGCAATAACGCTATTTTTTTGCATTATTTACACACAGCAGTTTAGCGCATAACTTGTAATCTTGCAGACTAAGAGGTATATTGTTGCTTTTTGCGTGTCGTAAATAGCATGCGTATTACGAGTTGAAAGTAAACACGTTCACTTGAGCATAATTTAATTTAACCCACGCTGGGTTAGTGGGATTTCAGAGCTCTGGTTAACTGTTACGCTTGACTAAAAAAGATGCACAAAACACACACACACACACATATATATATATATATATATATTGTTCCTAGGTGAAAATTTGCCAGCTTTCTTTGTTCCTGGTATATATATATATATATATATATATATATATATGAGAGGAAGAAAGGGGGGTCACCAGCGCTAAAACTACAATAGGAGTGTTAACTAGTATGTTATAGATTGTATATAGAAAATGTGTCAATGGTTGAAGATGTGATGGTTTTTTTTATCTAAAATGTCTGCACTCACTTGGTTGGTAGGGAGTGCAACAAAACTTATATATATATAAATAAATATAAGAACTGAGCGTGCGGCCTAAAATGTGAGTCAGTGTACCCGTGTCACTGAATAAAATGTGAGTCGAAAGAGAAATTTCTCAATAGTAAATAGGCGCACTGCTTATACAATTATGAATATTATAATAATAATATGCTGTATGGTGTATACATAAAAAAAAGTTCAAAACCAATGAGGTGGTACAGGTTAGTTCTTTCCCAGCAAAATTCTGGTATAGGGTAAGTGATAGCGCTTACCAGAGCCAACCTCAATCCTATGAGGTAAGTGATCAGCAATGGGGTATAGATGGTCCCTTGGAAACTGTATGCTCCCTTGACAATCTCTTGGTATCTGTTTATCCTTGAAAATGGAGATCCTGGACTCTCTTATGAAGGCAGGAATGATCCTTTGGTTCTCTCTATGGTATTTGTTGAAGGAACTTGTTGGTGAAATGGCAATCTTGGACTCCCTATAGATTTCTTCTTTTTTCAGAAGCTTGGATGTCCAATATTCTCATAGATGTATAGAAATAAAGAGAGAAAACAAAAACATAGAGTAGTACTGCAAAGTGATATAAGCAGAGACTGAATGTTTATCCTGGTATAAAGTAAGTATATTGTGCTTACCACAGCAAACCTCAATCCTATGAGGTAAGTGATCAGCAAGGGGTTAAAGATGTTTTTTTGGATGTTGAGAGTAATACCTAGTCTTTTTTCCTGTCAGTGGGAATGGCAATCCTGGACTCTCTCTATCCACAATAGTAAAGTGCAGGGATACAATGCTATTTTCAATACAGTACTACACTTAGTAGTGAAAACCTTAAGCGTTTCGAAGTAATCTCTAATTACTTCGAAACGCGTAAGGTTTTCACTACTAAGTGGGCTGACAGGTCCTGCTAGAATCGGCATCTACATTCATTCATTCTACATTCCTCCTGCCAACTACCGGTACTGTATTGAAAATAGCATTGTATCCCTGCACTTTACTATTGTGGATTACACATTGATGCTCACCACGGCATAAACAAAATAACATTGCCGGTTGCCTCTTTTGAAATTTACAGACCATATTAGTGCTGCTAACTCCAGTGCCACTTTTATAACACCATGTTATTGCAGCTCAGCAACCAGATTCTGCACTTCTAAACTTATTCAATTTCAGCACATCCCTGAACATAGAGTGATTTTCAGGGTATTTCTATGCCATTTTAACCTCATACAAATTTTGAAGGTTTTTAATGTAAGCACATTTTTTATTATCTGTCTGTAATAAACAGCTCTTCATTTTTACGGTATCACACTATGTCTTTGTCTCTGCTTCTTGTATTTTATCACTAATCTCTTGTGAGGACACGTGACATCCCACTATCAAAAGAAAGAACAAATACTCAGAGAGCCCAGGATTTCATTGTTACAAAGGTCACCCAAGACATTCTTTAACCTCTTAAGGACATATGACGGAATTTTTCCGTCATAAAACAATTGAGCAAACTGAAAGCTGTGTCCTTAAAGGGTTAAGATACCAACAAAGAGGGAGCCTAAGGACCATCCCTGCTGGAGTAAGAGAGTCCAGGATTGCCATTCCCACTGACAGGAAAAAAGACTAGGTATTACTCTCAACATCCAAAAAACCATCTTTAACCCCTTGCTGATCACTTACCTCATAGGATTGAGGTTTGCTCTGGTAAGCACAATATACTTACTTTATACCAGGATAAACATTCAGTCTCTGCTTATATCACTTTGCAGTACTACTCTATGTTTTTGTTTTCTCTCTTTATTTCTATACATCTATGAGAATATTGGACATCCAAGCTTCTGAAAGAAGAAGAAATCTATAGAGAGTCCAAGATTGCCATTTCACCAACAAGTTCCTCCAAAAAACTGCAGTACTTCAACAAATACCATAGAGAGAACCAAAGGATCATTCCTGCCTTCATAAGAGAGTCCAGGATCTCTATTTTCAAGGATAAACAGATACCAAGAGATTGTCAAGGGAGCATACAGTTTCCAAGGGACCATCTATACCCCATTGCTGATCACTTACCTCATAGGATTGAGGTTGGCTCTGGTAAGCGCTATCACTTACCCTATACCAGAATTTTGCTGGGAAAGAACTAACCTGTACCACCTCATTGGTTTTGAACTTTTTTTTATGTATGCACCATACAGCATATTATTATTATAATATTCATAATTGTATAAGCAGTGCGCCTATTCACTATTGAGAAATTTCTCTTTCGACTCATATATATATATATATAATTGAGCTTTCTTTGTTCCTGGTATATATATATATATATATATATATATATATATATAATTACTAGAAATACTTTGGGGGTTTTGTATTTTTAAAAGATACTTTTCAATATAAGTTTATGGGGTCAATTTTTCAGGCTCTGAGGCGGCGGACAGAAATCAACCCGATTGAATACGATCGTGTTCATTATCACCCCCTGCTAGCAGCTGATTGACCGCAAATCTGCAGGAGGCGGTATTGCATCAGCAGTTCACAAGAAGAAACATATGCTGTCGACATTTATCGATGTGCACCGGACATGATACGCTACATTGTATCATGTCTGCTCGCACTAAAATAAATTGACCCCAATATATCCAAAACTTTGAGGTATTGTATTTCTTTTTAAAGAATAGTGTAAAGCAATTTATTATACCCTGCATGTTTTGTACATAACAAAAGGATGGACTTTAAGTGCACTTTCAGTTTCCTCAACTTATTTTAATTAACTTCTAAGCCATTTCCTTTAAAATCAGGGATACATAAGGACACACATAAGGCCTTCAGGGGCCATTTAAAGAGACATTTTATTGTGAACTTTTATCTGCTTTTATTGTGTACTCAACGGTCTGCAAACTAACCCTACTCTACTTAACACCTAAACCACCAATAGCCCACCACAATAAACGTCCTAACCAATTAACCACTAAACTGCCAATATCCCACCACAATAAACTTCACAAACTATTAACCCCTAAACCACCAATAGCCCACCACAATATACTTCCTAAGCTATTAACCCCTTACCTGCCAATATCTCACCAGAATATACTTCCTAACCTATTAATCCCTAAACCACCAATAACCCACCACAATAACCTTCCCAGCCAATCGACCCCTAAACCGCCAATCACAATATACTTCCTAAAATATTAACCACTAAACTGCCACAATCTGCCAACACAAGAAACCCCCTAACCTATTAGCCCCTAAACCATCACAACCCCCAAACACAAACTAACCTAACACCCCCAAAGTAACACAAAATAACAAACAATAAAATTACACAAAATAAAAAAAATTGCAAGAAAACAAAGGTCTACCAAAAATAAAAATAAACAATTATGCCTGTTCTAAAGCTAGGTCCCTTTAAAAAAAGTAGAGATGTGCGGTTTGATTCGTTCCGAATCGAAATTCAGACGAATTTGTTAAATTCGGAGATTCGGATCGATTTGAATTTCCGAATTACGGTAGTACCGAATCTATTGAATAAATCCGAATTAGTTCGGATTTATTCGTTACATTTGGATGGTCATGGATTACACTAGTATTGTACAGTATATTAGGTTATATCACTCTGCTATGGGTTACACCTAATATACAGTACATAATACTAGTCTAATACACAGCACATCCCACCTAACACATACAGAAATTCCGAATTTCCGAATCCAGACGAATTTATTCGAATCCGAATTAATCCGAAACAAATTCGAAAACAAATTCATTTGAATTTTTCCAAATTCGAATAGATCCAAACCGAAATTCGAAAACATCCGAATCGATCCGAACCGAAACAAATTTTTCCGCCGTGCACAAGTCTAAAAAAAAGCCTATCACAAAATAAATAAACTATATTAACTCTAAAACCTACTCTAACAACTGCCCTTAGATTGGCATTTCTTAGGGCATTGCCCTAAAGTGATTACAACTCTTCAACTTTTAAAATAAAAAACCCAATTCTAAAGTCAAAGTAACCACTTCAAAAAAGTTCTTCAAACCCCTCTATCTCAGCTCCCTTAGCAACTACAAACCTCCAAGACCCCTCATTGGAAAAATATTTTCCTGCTCAAATGGTGGAGCAGTACCAAGCATCATAGGCATCTATATAGCAACAAACAACTACTACTTGTCCATCTTCATTAGTAGAAGTGAGGTTAAAGGTGTTAAATAAAAGTAAATATGAGCTTATTTGAATGATAGGGATATTTAATTGAGTATCCACAATCTGTAGGTAGAGTTACTTGTTCAGTGTGATTGGCAGGCCCTGCAATCTTGCAATCGGTTACACCAGAACAGGGGGTGGGACTGCACAAGAGTGCTATCTCAAATTCTTAAAGGGACAGTATACATATCTAATTTTCATATAACTGCATGTAATAGACACTACTATAAAGAATAATATGCACAGATGCTGATCTAAAAATCCAGTATAAAACCTTTAAAAAACTTACTTTGAAGCTCCCAGTTTAACACTGATGATGAGAATTGGCTGGGACACTCACTGAAAGGGACTGGTAAAACAATAAGAGCAGAAACTCCCCCTCCCCCCTACCTGCATATGAAAAGACAGATAGCATAAACAGGAGCCAGCAGAAGTCTGTATACATCAGTATACATCTAACACTGTGGGGTCTGACAACCATCACAATGTTATTAACAAATAAGCAAAACTATACTTTGTTACAAAAACACTTCCAGATGGGCTGTATAAATGGATCATCTACAAAACATTTATGGAAATAAAAATCTAGTGTACAATGTCCCTTTAATCACTCTGTGAGCGCATGATGAGCCCTTTTCGTTGATCCCTCACTCTACAGGCCAGGGATCGTTAGTGGCCTAGTAGGCGTTACTTTTGTAATCTTGTAAGAGTTTTGGAAAACAGCACATTTAGGACACTGGAGCACAGAAACATAGACCTGCCAAGTCCTCTCCAATAGCAAATTTCAATATAGATTCCAGTCACCATTTTGTTTAAAGAATTTGTTTAATTATCTTTCCAATGAGGGGTCTTAGAGGTCTGTAGTTGCTAAGGGAGCTGAGATCAAGGAGTTTGAAGAACTGCCCCCCATACAGCTCCCTTGCAGCTATTCTAATCTTCCCGTCCCTTTGTGACGTCACCATGAAGGCTGGGACTAGCCGATTTCAACATAGATTCCAGCCACCAATTTGTTTAAAAGGACCTTTATTGTCTCTTGGGGTCCATAGGAAAAACTACAATGTTTAATTCCTGCAATAGGACCTTAGTCGTGTATACTTGATTACATACAGATTGGTGTATTTTATACCCTCATCTATTGCACAAGTAATTCAAAATCTGTACAATAGTGACATAATGTGGTCAAGAATTGGTACTACAATCTATCCATCTCATTCATGTCATATTAGTACAGAATTTGCATAAAAGTTATATTATACAAAACAAAATTAAAACATATAAAAACCTATATGTACAACTAAAAGAGGAAAACAATGCACAACATATCTGGTATATCTGGCTTATTTAAATAAATAGGGTAAACAAAATCACTATCTGTTCTCAAAATATTTTCTACTCCGAATATGCCGCTAGTATGTTTGATGGAAGTATATAGGCTAGATACATCAAGAGAGAAAATAATACATTTCTCCCCAATGTAGCCCAATTGAGGTTCCAAATTATTGAGCAGATGGTTAAACCCAGGAGGGGAGGTGACAGAGAATATCTACTTAAACTTAGGGAAATGTTCTAGATACAGAAGATAGAGTCCTTAAAGGGACACTGTACCCAAAAATTTTCTTTTGTGATTCAGATAGAGTATGAAATTTTAAGCAACTTTCTAATTTACTCCTATTATCAAATTTTCTTCATTCTCTTGGTATCTTTATTTGAAATGCAAGAATGTAAGTTTAGATGCCGGCCCATTTTTGGTGAACAACCTGGGTTGTCCTTGCTGATTGGTGGATAAATTCATCCACCAATAAAAAAGTGTTGTCCAGAGTTCTAACCCAAGACAAATGCTTAGATGCCTTCTTTTTCAAATAAAGATAGCAAGAGAACGAAGAAAAATTGATAATAGGAGTAAGTTAGAAAGTCGCTTAATATTGCATGCTCTATCTGAATCACGAATGAAAAAAATTGGGTTCAGCGTCCCTTTAACCCCTAAAGGCCTAAACAGGAATTTATTTTGGACCCTATTTCTTTAAATAAGTCAGGTACACCAGATATGTTGTTCATTGTTTTCCTTTAAAGTCAATCCTGGATCAGTATGTGCATGTTCAGTTTAGGATTGGCAGTGCACTACATTAATTTATTTATATTTTATTTTACATGATTAAGATATATTACTTTGCTTTTAATAAACAAGCTTTAAAAACACTTTAAATCTCTCTACATTTTACTGAACTATAACAGTTTGGGGGCCCTGTCCATGCTGCATGCTCACTAATCTATTAATGTATGAAACTCTTAAAACCTCCCACTTCAAAAAAAGTCTAGCCAACCCCCAAACGCCATTTCAGCCTGCTCTCAGTCTGATCTCTTACTCAGGATCTCCCTTACTGTGCACTTGCAACAAAATAACTAAACCCATGGAAAGAGCAAACTCTGAACTCCAGCTTAGCTCTATGCTTGGAGTTTGTTAAAAACACCCAGAATACAAAGGCTGGGCTGAAAATCTATCATGTAACTAATCCATACATTGAACCCAATTAAAACTGTATCACTGGAATGCATAAACACAGGATGTATTGTCCTGTAGGGATGTGGTTTGTACTACATGCAAATATTATACATTGCATGCATTATTATGTGTATTATTTAAAAGGACAGCCTATTTGTTTTTTGTTTTTATTGTTTAACATGATAAATAATGCCTTTAATACCCATTCCCCAGCTTTCCACAACCACCATTGTTCAATTAAACTAAATGTAAATTTTCATGAATGAGTGCCCGGTTTTTAAAAATACTATTAAAAACAGGGGCACTTTTATTCATGAAAGTTTACATTGCAGTGGTTTTGTTAAAATACTTACCTTTTTCTTCTTCCAAGCCGGACCAGTGATCCCCTGCCCGCAGATCCTCTGTACTTGGAGAATCTGGCTTCCTCCAATCATGGCTTTCCACCCAGAGCAAACATTTCCTGAGGCCATGCCGTGATTGGAGGAAGCCGGTTTCGTCATTGTTGTGCTAAGTACAGCATCAGAAGCATGCAGGGGATCGCTGGTCTGGCTTGGAAGAAGAAAAAGGTAAGAAATTTAACAAAACCTCTGTAATGTAAACTTCCATGAATGAACGTTCCCCTGTTTTTAATAGTATTTTTAAAAATCGGGCACTCATTCATGAAAATATACATTCACTTTAATATCTATACTATGATTGCATTTGTAACACGTCCGTCTGTGTCACCAGTTGCGCACGCATCCTTAAAGGAATGTTGGCTGCGTGAGGCAGCCACCCTGCCATTTTTGGAATCCACCTGGATGGACAGTTCTATCAAGATAATGTAAAAAAAAAAAAATCTAATATATTTTTAAAAAAAATCAAATATCCACTGACCTTGCTGGTCTCGTTTTTTTAAATTTCTCCATACCATGATGTGAAATGATCAGTGACATGAACAGGTTTAGTAAAACAAAGTTGGAAACAACATAGTAACTGTGTATTAGTTCTTCTTCTGGCTGACTGACTGATAGATGTAACAAAAATCTAAAACATTATGTTTGTCACAACACAGTGTCTGCCATGCACAACATGATCAATGGATGTTCTAATCGCTTTGCTTGCAATTTGGATGGGCATTTGCTTTATGGACAACATTAAGGACTTGCTTCAGATAATGTGATAGATTAATCCACATGATACAGGCCATTTACTCTTCCAGTCAGTTTATTTCACAATTTGTACACATCTAACAAAATCATGGATAGTTCCTGATTTAGACATAATGAAGAACAAAACCGTCAAAGATCGAAGCTAACAGTTACTGGAGTGAATTTTAATTTAACAGAATATGCTCTTCTGTCCTCTGTGACTATTTGTAACTTTTGGCAAATGACAAATAACCCCTCTCTTACATAATAATAATATTTGTGGGGGTATTGAAAAAATATATATCATATATAGAAATATAGTTTCAAATTTAATTGTAATTTATTTTATAATAAGATAGGGTATTTTCCAAAGCATTAGAATTTCTCTGTAAAGTACATTGCATGTTTACGTGTTTCCAATTCAAACCCATTTCAGTCTGTTTGAAAAATCGATAATAAAACATAACACAAGGTTTTCAAATGTAATTGATGCTTATTAACCAGTGGTGTTCCTATAGAAAGTGCAGGGCAAATAGCTCGGAGCGTAGCTAAGGGTTAAGGCCTGGAGGAGTGAGTGCTGCTGTGTGTGTGTATTAGATACAATGTTGCATTGTATTGGGAGGGGTTTACTAACCTTTTAAGAAGGATGTACAGGGATTCTACTTCCTCTTTGTTCCTGTGGACTCCCAGAAGATCTTTCAGATTAGCAGTTTGCAGCATTTTCCAATGGAAGGCGAATCTGGAGAATGGGAAGAAATGGAGTTAGAGGACGTGGATTGGGTCGCACCATCCCCATCTGGAACTGTCACGGTGGGTCTGGGCCATGGGTCTGGGCTGTGTCTGCCCGTTTCTCCCTTGGGGGGGGTAGCCCAGTGTTGTTCTCTTCTCCTGCATGGGAGAATTTAGAGGGGGATGGTGGCCACGGTCCGGCTTATCAGCCGGTCGGGTCGGAGTGTAGGCCCCCAGGGGAGGTAGGTCCTGAGGGGCGAGTAGGAGTGCTAGGCGGTTCAGTTTTAGGGCCTAGAGGGTCCCAGGGGAGCTCCGGTTTCAGCTCCGGGGGTCCCGGTACTATACCCGGGGGTTCCGGTGTCGGCCTTTGGCAGGGGCCTGTAGTAGCAGGGCCCAGCGAGGCTTTAGGGGGTGCGTGCACCTCTGGGGAGAGTGTCGTTGCCGCGGGTAGTGGGAGCACTGTGGCCTTACCTGCGGCAGTGGTCCTCTCCGGGGAATCGGTGGCGGCGGCGGTGGCTCTCCTGCAGTCCTTGGCGTCGGTCCTCGCGGGTGCGTCGTCGGGTCCGGCGGTACTTCAGGCCCAGGCTTCGGCCTACGGTGCTGTGCAGGCCTCCGGTTTGTCGTCCCTCTTGGCATCTAAAATGGCCGCCACGTCGACTTCCGGCGGCGTCACGCGTCCTTACGTTACTTCCGGTGACGTCATTTCCGCTCGCGGCAATCGCAATTCGGACAGCGAGCACAGCGGATCGTTCCCCCCGGGCTCCGAAGGTAAGAAGGGAGCACCTCGGGGGGGGGACACCCGCTCTTGGGGGCAAGCCCGATGGGGCCCAGGAGGCTGGGGGGGCGCATGGCGGGCCAAAGCGAGGGGCAGAAGTGAGGAGTCATGGGGCAACTGTGAATGTATCAGCGGGGCAGCAGTGCCCCTCGGAGGGCACTCCGGGGGTGTCGCAGCAGGGTGTGCGCACAAGAGCCGCAGCTGGACCCAGTAATAAGGGAGGGGATGCCGAAAGGGCACCCTCCTTGCACTCGCGGCCTACGATAGGAGGGGGCAAAGCTAAGGCGGCCCCCACACGCGCCGCCCAAAGTAAAGGAAAGGCCCCCGCGGCCAAGACCGCAAATAAGGGGGCCATCCTGGCACACAGCTCAAGGGGCGATACCGCAGTAGCGGAGCCCCAGGCTCAAGGCCTGCAGGGTATAATGACGCCCAGCAGGACCTCACCAGCATGATCAGAGCAAATAACCACAAGGGGGGCTGTAAAAAGGGGGCATGCTAGTATTAGCGTTGGCCCTGGGGAAGGTTTAGAGAGCCCCGGGAGGGGGCAGACAAGACAGGCTAGGGGATCGAAGTCTCAGGGTCAGAATAGGACTGTGAGATTTCAGGAGGATTCGACTAGCGGGTTGGCCACCAGTACGGATGATGATGTGAGTGCGGCACGCGGTGTGAGTGATAGTGACCGGGAAGGTTATCTAGAATTTGAGGAAAGGGGGATAGGGAAGAGATGGCTGGCCCTTCCCGAGGTACTCCCCTCTTGGCTTCTATTTTGCAGGTACCCAGGACATCCTCATACAGCAGGGACATGGCGACTCAGAGTTCAGGAGCTCTCGTGCCTAGAGGAGTCAGCAGTGCTTCTGGACAAGGCCAAGCCACATCGGGCGCTACCTCTGGTGAGATGCAACTTGGTTTACCTAGGGGGCGGTGTAATTCTTCCAGCTCTAGTGGGTCAGGTTCGGGATCTGAGATAGATGGGTCCCTGGGTTTGCACACGAAAGGGCATAGGAGGATGTATAGAATGTTGAGGAAGATGAGTAGGGGCAATCACGGGGATGGCAATGCCAGTAGTGGGGCGCAGTCATCTCAACTCTTAGGGGTTGCCGGGGGGTCACCACAGGCGGTGAACAGAAAGGCAGCAGTATACGGGGATACTTATTCGTGCCGGGTACACAGTTTGCATGCACACCTTAAATCTAAGACTGTGAAACGTATCCAGGACGGTAAGTATGTAAATATGTTTGAGCTGTCTGCAGAGGCTTTTAAGCTTAAGAAAATGGCGGAGGATGGTACGGGCCCTAAGAAATTTAGGCGGCCTGATACCCTTGAGGAGTGGCATCGGTGTTTCCGGGTCTACGCCACTTGCTACTTGGAGAGGTTTCCCGATCAGGGGACTGCCCTCTTTAAGTACGTGGACACCATCAACGCAATACACAGAGAGTTTGCCGATGGTGCGTGGAGAGAGTATGATATGTTGTATCGGAAAAAGAAAGTGGGCAACCCACTGCTTGATTTTAGTACGATGGATTTGCACCTCTGGGCGCATCTTGATGCGGGAAGGAGGGCGCAAGGGGGCGCCATAGTGGCATCGCCCGGGGGTAGGCAAACTTTGCACTTTCGACGGCGACAAGGGGGTGTATGCTGGCGGTATCAGGACAAAGTGTGCGAGCGGGGCACATCGTGCACGTTCAAGCACGTCTGCAAGTTCTGCAGCGGTCAACACCCCGGAGCTGATTGCTCCAAAAAGCGAGATACCCAAACTGATCGGTTTGGGGGCAAAGGAGGCTCTGGGACTAAGGGCGGATTCACCACTTAGGGTCCAGGTCATTGGTAAGTGGCTGCGTAGGTACCCAGATAGGGCGGCTGCTCAGCTTTTGGATTGCGGATTGCGTGAGGGCTTTGTGATCCTGGTAGTTGGCCAGGTGTTGGGTGCCCAAGACAGGAAGAACCTGAAATCGGCTTCCCAATACCCTGAGGCAGTCAGGGAGAAGCTGGGCAAAGAAGTGGCCTTGGGTAGGGTTGCAGGCCCTTTCAGGGAATTGCCACTACCGGATTTAGTTGTCTCCCCGCTAGGGGTGGTCCCCAAGAAGGAGACAGGTAAGTTCAGGCTCATACAACACCTCTCTTATCCGAAAGGGCGGTCGGTGAACGACGCTATTCCGGAAGAATTTAGCTCGGTCCGTTACCAGTCGTTTGACGACGCACTGGCTCTGGTCAGAGAACGGGGCTCGGGAGCATTGATGGCGAAATTAGACATAGAATCCACATTTAGGCTTCTCCCGATTCACCCAGGGGGTTATTATGTCGACCGTTGTCTGCCCATGGGCTGTTCGATATCCTGCGCGTACTTCGAAGCATTCAGTACTTTCCTGCACTGGGCGGTGGTCTCGGTGGCTGGGAGTGATAGAGTTGCGCACTACTTGGATGACTTTCTCCTGGTAGAGGCGGCCAACTCGCAAGAATGTGCCTCTTTAATGAAAGTCATGAGGTTCATGATGGCCAGGATAAGACGGAGGGGCCGTGCACGTGCTTGACGTTCCTAGGCATCGAGATTGATTCGGTGGCAGGTGAATCTAGGTTGCCTAAAGAGAAGGTCACCAAGATGTTGGCGGCTGTACGGGCCATGGTTGCAACACAGACATGTTCGCTGCGGGAGCTGCAATCGCTCCTTGGCCTCCTTAACTTTGCGGGGAGAGTTATCCCGTGGGGTAGGGTGTTTAGCAAGTGGCTAGAGCGGTGTTTGGGCGGAGGTAGGGCTCCGGCATCAAGCATTCGCATATCGAGGGACCTCGTGGCGGATTTGCAGGTCTGGGAGAGGTTTCTCCAGGACTTTAACGGCATCTGCGTGTGGCGAGGGGATCCGATCTCTAACCAAGCGCTACATCTGTTCACGGACGCTGCAGGAGCATCCGGGTATGGGGCTTACTTTGAAGGAGCTTGGAGTGCGGAGCCCTGGCCGACCGATTGGGCGACCAGAGGGCTTACACGCAATCTTTGCTTTCTGGAATTGTTTCCTATACTAGTTGCAGTGGAATTGTGGGGTCACCTGTTTAGTAACAGGGCTGTGATTTTCTGGACGGATAATCTCAGCGTGGTGTTTGCGGTTAACAGGCTGTCTGCTTCATCGCCTGTGGTCGTGCATTATTTGCGACACCTGGTGTTGAGATGTTTGCAACTGAACATTGATTTTAGGGCCCGGCATGTGTCCAGGGGTGCAGAATATAGTGGCAGATGCACTGTCTCGCTTCCAGTGGGGGGCATTTAGGGCTGCGGAGCCTGCCGCGGCTCCTAACGGTCTTTCTTGCCCTCTCTTTTTGTGGCAGATGGCGAGGTACTACAGCAGCTGATCCCGTTGTTGCGGGCTTCTTTGGCACCCAGCACATGGTCGGCATATGTAAGGTACTGGAGTGAATGGGTAGGTTTTTGTGACCTTCGTGAGTTCCCTTCCTGTGAAGGTGAACAGGGGTTTCTGTTGCGTTGGCTGGTGGAGCTGAGAGGTAAGCGAGCAAAAAAGGGGGCGGTGGTCGAGAGGCTATCGGCAGTGGCGTTTTTCTGCAGGCTAAACGCCTTCAAAGACGAGTCGCACTCCTTTCTTGTTAAACAGCTTTTGAGGGGGTGGGGCGATCTGGAAGTTCCACGACGGGACACAAGGGAGCCCATTACGGCAGAACGGCTGGTAAAATTACTGGACGTACTGCCAGACGTATGTTCCTCACCTTTCGAGGCTTCCCTCTTCGGGGCGGCCTTTGGCTTGGCTTTTCATGACGCATTAAGGGTGGGTGAGTTGGTACCGCGAGCCAGAACAGCGGCCACAGGGGGGGTCATGCACAGCCATGTTAGGCTGGTGGATGACTCTGTGCTATTGTTCATTCCCAGGTCCAAAACGGACCAGGAGGGCCGGGGAGCTTGGCTTTCCCTGCCGGGGCAGCAGGGTATTACCTGTTGCCCCGTGCGGCTAGTGTCATCCTACCTGGAGGTACGGCCAGGAGGCTCCTCCAGGCTTTTGATACATGCTAATGGAGACCCGCTGACCAGATACCAGTTTGGAAAGGTCTTGGATAGGGCAGCGCAAAAGGCTGGTCTAGACGGGTCTCGGATTGCTCCACACTCCTTTCGGGTGGGGGCAGCGACGACAGCAGCAGAGCTGGGTTGGTCCTCGGATCGGATCCGCTCATTGGGGCGGTGGAGGTCGCAGCGGTATAAGTCTTACGTTATGCCGCTGTATGTTTGAGGCCGGGGATCAAAGGTCATGTATGCAAGAGTTGGGGGGCTTGCGGGGGTGATACCAAACGGTTATGGGCCAAGGTTGTGTGGATCTGGTCTACTGCAAGCGGGCTAACTCTTGTTTTCTTTGTTTTCAGAAATACGTCCAGGTCCTGTATGGGTGTGGATCGTCGGCCATTCATATGTGCACTGGGCCGCAATTAGAGCTGCAGCCATGCCAGGAGGACAGCAGCTAGGATTTCATTCGTCCAGGGCTGTGTTACGTTGGCTAGGGCGCAGAGGCTTGGCTTGGTCAGATCTGCCTGCATTGTTCCAGACGGCAGGGAAAAGGTGGGAGAAACCTCACATTCTGATAATTCATGCTGGCGGCAATGATGTGGGGGCCATTCCCACATTGGATCTAATCCGGGCAATGCAGTCAGACCTGAGGCAGTTCAAACTCTGGTTTCCAGGTGTGAGAATCGGGTGGTCGAATGTGATCCCTAGATTAAGATTGAGGCACATGGTGTGTCATAAGGCAGCTTTCCAGATCAGGAAAAAGATCAATAGGGACCTGAGGAAGCAGGTAGTTGAACTCGAGGGTTTTGTGGTAGAGCACAGGAACATCTCGGCAGCCCATAAGGGTTTGTATAGGCAGGATGGGGTTCATTTAGAACCGGCAGGAGTAGATTTGTTCTTGCAGAACATCAGATAGGAGTTACTCCTAAGAGTATAGGGTGGCAGCAAAAGTCAGGACCATTGTATATGCAGGTCAGTCTCTTGTGGCGGGTGGTCAGGATCACGGCTGCAGACTGGAAGGAGGTTTGAGTAATGGCCATTGCGGTCAGGGTGACGTCACAGGCTTGGTATGCTTGGGCGTGCTCGGGGCTGATTATTGTTGGGCCGGAAAAACCCCTAATTATGAAAGCTGCGTGAGTATCTCCGCCTTGTGGTCTGCAGCAGTGTCCCTTGGCCATTTTCTAGAAGGGGTTATCCATAGTTAGATGTAGGCCCTGATTGCCGCCACCCGTGGATAAGTTACCTGCCAGTTCCACGGCTGGTACCAATAAATGCGACCCACGGGTCTTTCACCCACAGAACTGTGTTGTGTTCTTATTTATTAGTTATTAAGTTATATTAAGTGTTAAGTTAAGTTACAAGCAGACACTCAGGAGATGTAGGGCATTTAATCCCTTAACAAAGTGCAGGGCAAATAGCCCGGAGCGTAGCTAAGGGTTAAGGCTTGGAGGAGTGAGTGCTGCTGTGTGTGTTTATTAGTTACAATGTTGCATTGTGTTGGGAGGGGTTTACTAACCTTATAAGAAGGATGTACAGGGATTCTACTTCCTCTTTGTTCCTGTGGACTCCCAGAAGATCTTTCAGCTTAGCAGTTTGCAGCATTTTCCAATGGAAGGCGAATCTGGAGAATGGGAAGAAATGGAATTAGAGGACGTGGATTGGGTCGCACCATCCCAATCTGGAACTGTCACAGTGGGTCTGGGCCATGGGTCTGGGCTGTGTCTGCCCGTTTGTCCCTTGGGGGGGGGGGTAGCCCAGTGTTGTTCTCTTCTCCTGCATGGGAGAATTTAGAGGGGGATGGTGGCCACGGTCCGGCTTATCAGCTGGTCGGGTCGGAGTGTAGGCCCCCAGGGGAGGAAGGTCCTGAGCGGTGAGTAGGAGTGCTAGGCGGTTCAGTTTTAGGGCCTAGGGGGTCCCAGGGGAGCTCCGGTTTTGGCTCCGGGGGTCCCGGTACTATACCCGGGGGTTCCGGTGTCGGCCTTAGGCAGGGGCCTGTAGTAGCAGGGCCCAGCGAGATATTCCCATGGTTCAGATTTTTACTATGCAGTCGCTCTTCCAGCTTCCTCTTCTCTGCAGAAGATATTTCCCCACCCTCCCAACCCTGTTATGCACTGTTGTTGAATTTGTTATGCACTGTTGTTTTGTTTTGTTATCCACCTGGATGGATTCGTTATGCATTACGGATTGGCACTTGTAATGCATTATTGATTTGATGATAGGCATTACTGATTGGCACTGGTAATGCACTATTGATTCAATTAAAGAAATAACAGGCGGCAATCGGTTTGTCATTAGGTCTCTATTCGAGACTAGGTGTCTGAGGCCGGAAGAGGGTTACTCTAACTTCTTCCCTAAGAACAAGGACGGTAATTTTGAACTCCCCAGTTATTGACATGCTGTTCTTCAAGTCAAGGCTGGACCTACAGGTTTGGAGTTAATAATGCTTGCACCCTACTCTGGCGGGTGGTCAGGATCACGGCTGCAGACTGGAAGGAGGTTTGAGTAATGGCCATTGCGGTCAGGGTGACGTCACAGGCTTGGTATGCTTGGGCGTGCTTGGGCTGATTATTGTTGGGCTGGAAAAAACCCTAATTATGAAAGCTGCGTGAGTATCTCCGCCTTGTGGTCTGCAGCAGTGTCCCTTGGCCATTTTCTAGAAGGGGTTATCCATAGTTAGATGTAGGCCCCGATTGCCTCCACCCATGGATAAGTTACCTGCCAGTTCCACGGCTGGTACCAATAAATGCGTGCGACCCACGGGTCTTTCACCCACAGAACTGTGTTGTGTTGTTATTTATTAGTTATTAAGTTATATTAAGTGTTAAGTTAAGTTATAAGCAGACACTCAGGAGATGTAGGGCATTTAATCCCTTAAGTGGTGTAAGGGTATGCACAACCACCCTGATCTTTCAAGTTGTACCTCATTGAGCTGAGGAGAAAGAACAAAATATCCCCTCTCTGCAGCTCTTTCGTCTACTTAGCATTGCCCACCAAGCCAGCCACACCACTCTCACCCCTGGACCACACACAAAACACTCACAACTCAGCTCACATGCTTTCCTGACATAGGACAACTTTTCATGTATGAATTTTTGACTTTTCAGAAAAGAAAAAAAATCAATTTTGACTATTTCAAGTAGCCCTTATTGGATGTTTTCTTTTGTTTTTTAAATCATTTTGTGTGCAAAACATATGTCAAATTGTATGTTTTAAATATGGAACTTATTAAATACAAAAATCATAATGTTAATTTATAATTAGTTTTACTTGTATATTGAGATATCCATTGAGGTTGTGACAAGTAAATGGACAACCAAAAGGGGCGAGGGGTTTTACAGCTAATAAGAAACATTTGAAACATATATAATCTCCCTAATAACTGTCAGCGCTATCTATTTCTTGCTTACACACATGTATATATTGTTCCACTCTGCAAGTTGTACAATTTGTAAATCCACATTATTTTGCCTGTGTAGAACATTATCGTTATTCATTCTAAAAACCTCTTTGAATTCCCATTCAATAATTCTCTCTATATAAACTGTTTTTTAGTAATATTATGAAGATAATTGATTTTAATGGTTATGATATTATGTCCCATAAGTCCAAAGTAAATCCCACAGTCAATGCAGACCTTATAGGCAATTAATGGGAGCATGTGACAAAGGAAAATATTTCAGCCCTTTAAACATAATAAACAAGAACATTTTCAATGGGTAACCTATTCTTTTCATCTTTAAAATGCATTTGTCTCTGTCTGAATCTGCTGAGATTTTCAAAGAATACGTTAACTGCTTAGTCTGACAAAGTTGTGGCTAATAAGAATATTTTCTGCTTTAGATTGACACAAGTTTAATAGACAAAATTAACGTGATTCTCTAAACCAAAATGACTTTTAAGAAGAATATTCTTTGTACATCAAAGATGACACTAACTATCAGCTAGGCTTTTTTCCGTTTTTAAATTAAACATTTTCTCCTTGTGACTGCAATTATCAAAATGTTTTCAACTCAAAAATGAAATAACCATGTAAAAAAATGTCCTTTCATTTTTATTTGTCAAATGTAGAATCTTCTTGTTAATTTGGTACTTCACGATTAATTATTCTGCCTTTAGCAAAATGCATTTGTATGAAATAAATTTCAATTAATGACACTAAATGTAATTATTTTACTGAACATATATGTTAAATACTAAAACAGCTGACTCCAGTCTTAAAGAAGTTTATAAGAACACTTTTTTGAGTGTCTTCACTGCTACTTTCTCTTTCTGTGAAGATTCACTAAGGTAGAACATCTCAGCTAGCTCATAGGTGAGGCTGTTTAGTTCCTCATTCCTAACAAGGCTGGATTGACCTACCTGGAAACCAGGAGGTTCCTCAGTAGGCCACAGCAGCAAGGGCTGGTCAGTTACAATTTAATGGGGGTGGCGCTGAAATATGCACTTTTTTGTAATTTTTATATCCTAGACCATGTAGCATTTTAGTAGCATGTCTTTGATTTCTAGTGTGTAGTCAAATCACACTGTGGCACACTGTTTTTATTGTCTTCTCCAGATCACACTGTGGCACACTGTTTTTATTGTCTTCTCCAGATCACACTGTGGCACACTGTTTTTATTGTCTTCTCCAGATCACACTGTGGCACACTGTTTTTATTGTCTTCTCCAGATCACACTGTGGCACACTGTTTTTATTGTCTTCTCCAGATCACACTGTGGCACACTGTTTTTATTGTCTTCTCCAGATCACACTGTGGCACACTGTTTTTATTGTCTTCTCCAGATCACACTGTGGCACACTGTTTTTATTGTCTTCTCCAGATCACACTGTGGCACACTGTTTTTATTGTCTTCTCCAGATCACACTGTGGCACACTGTTTTTATTGTCTTCTCCAGATCACACTGTGGCACACTGTTTTTATTGTCTTCTCCATATAACACTGTGGCACACTGTTTTTATTGTCTTCTCCAGATAACACTGTGGCACACTGTTTTTATTGTCTTCTCCAGATCACACTGTGGCACACTGTTTTTATTGTCTTCTCCAGATCACACTGTGGCACACTGTTTTTATTGTCTTCTCCAGATCACACTGTGGCACACTGTTTTTATTGTCTTCTCCAGATCACACTGTGGATAATTATTTTCACACTGTGAAAGGGAGTCATGGGTGCAATTGGGTTATATGGTGCCTATATAACAACAATCTTGTATTTTTACTATTAAAAACTAATATAATTTAATTCTGAAAAATCCCAGTAATACCCTTGAGAAAAATGGGGCATATGCACTCAATTGACTCAACAGAAAATAGGACTGTTTTTTAAAAAATTTCAGGGCTGCTTTTTATTTACAGTCTGGCCCTGATTTCTACAGATAGGTCTAGAGAACTTGGGAATCTTGTCTAAAAATGCAAGGTATTTTCTATTCAATAAAGTTGAAAATATAGATCTGAGGGCAAAGCAGGGTACTATGTTTATTAGATGTGGCATGGTTGAAGGTGCCTTGAAGGTAACAGTGAGTGGATAAGTTCAGAAGAAGGTTGGTGCAACAGATGTTAAATGGTGCAGGTGTGTATATAATGGTTAATTAGAAATATGGTAGTAGCGTTAATAAGTAAAATGGGACTGAGTAGATGTTTTTAGGGGTAATTATTTTGTTGGTGCTAGGTTAGAGTGGGTTTTATGCTAAGTGGAGGTCATTTGATAGATGGTGGATATTATTATGTTGTGAAGGATAATTAGGTGTTAGCTGGGAAAAAGCATTATGTAGTGTAGCAGGATTCGTGTTGACTGGGGTATGTATTATAGTTAATATAAGCTGGGTATTGCATTAGGTAGGCTTATGTGTAGTTTTTCTTATAGCGCAATGTGCTAAATCCTTAACACAAATGCTTTACCTTGAAATAGTATCAGATTATAATAAGTATATGAAATATATTATTATATGACATGGATGACCTACTATATATAATATTTATTATTATTATTATTATTATTATTATTATTATTATTATTATTTATTATTCTTTTTCTTCTCACTTCCTCAACATGTTGCTAAATCACTTTCTCAACATGTTGCTCAAGAAAAAAAAATCATAAACCCATTAAAAAACTTTGGAGGTTACAAAGTTTTTTGGATGGGTTTTTGATGTTTTTTTCTTGAGCAACATGTTGAGGAAGTGAGAAAAATAATAATAATAATAATAATAATTATTATTATTATTATTATTATTATTATATATAGTAGGTCACTTATGTCATGTAATAATATTTGATATCATTATTATTATCTGATACTATACAAAGGAATTTTAAGGTAAAGCATATGTGTTAAGAATTTAGCACGTTGCTCTATAAGGTTGCATAAAAAATAAGATAATAGATGCACAAACATCAAATGTAGGTAATTTACTGATTTATATCATAATTTATGCATGTATAAATTTATGTTTTACTGTGGTTTTTGAAATAATGTATAGTGAGTAGAATCCAGAACTAATTAACCAATATGGACTGGATGGACCAGTTTGCAAGAAGGCTGTGATAAGTTTGTTTTCCCCTCTGTAATCTTCAAGCTGCAGGAGTATGTCAATGTTGTTCTTAACCAATAGGATTGTAGTTGTTGTTTTAAATGGAGTGTTGGAGTAGAGTGGAGCGGACCCTATTGGTCGGATTGGATCCTATGGAGGGGTGTGACTAGGATGATCAGGTCATGTTGATGTGGAGCTCCAAGAGTTGGCTCGGTGAGTAGTTGAGATAGGCACTCGAAGGAGGGGGAACAACTGCATGTGAAGCAAAGGTGATTTGTACATGGATATCACAGAGTACAAGGTAGTTTATGTACACATATCACTTCCTGGGACCGAGCGCATTTCCTGACACAGTAACGGTCCACACGATCATAGACCCCACTGCTGCTGGGCCGGCTAAGTCACAGACTCAGGTATCACGGACATTGGAGGAAATACTGTCATATCTTTGTAAAGTATTGTTCATTTGTTTTATAGAATGTGTATCAAGCCAAAATATATGTACAACAGTCCAAACCTTAATGTCCCAAGAGATTATATATTATAGCCTATATTACAAGTGGATCATAAAAAGTTTTAATGCTATAGTGCACTAAAATGGCTAGAGCACAATCCAAAGTGCTTTCAAGTTAAAAGTAAAGTTTTAGCGCTTGAGCAAAAGCAACTCGGGTCCTGGCTTATGCTTGAGCAATCGCTAACTCGAAGGTGCACTAAGCTAATAGTGCACCAAACCAAAGAAGAAATAGTGGAGCTATATACTGTATTTTATATATATATATATATATATATATATATATATATATATATATATATATATATATATATATATACTGTATATGTGTGTGTGTTGGTGTGTATGGTATATATAAAAGTGTTTGATTCAGAAGGTCTTAAAGTTGTGTGTGTGTGTATATATATATATATATATATATATATATTTGAATGTGTGTATGTGTATATATGCAACAAAACAGTTCAAGGAGTTCGTCTGATATAAAATTCAAAATTGTATTTCCAAAGTTGGTTAAAACAGGGGTACTGCGATAGGGTTCCGGAGGAGGAGTCCAGGTGTGGGGTCATGTGTTGCACCTGTGCTGTTCTACCTTCCTCCAAGCTCTTGGCGTGATACACGTGCCTAAACCTTTAGACCCTGGGAGGCTTGGATAGTCTAAATCCATCACTTCTGGAACCCTTGCAGTGCTATAACAACGCACGTATACTGCAACTGAAAGGACTTATTTTGCTTTGAACTATATCATAACTTCTGATACTTCTCCCTTATGTTTGCCTAAAGAGAGACCAGGGGATAGAAGTTGAAAGCCGGGACAACTGCTACAACAAATGCACCGCATACTGCCTTCCTTCAGGTGCTGTACTAGGGAGGCTCTCACCTCTAATTAACTAACTATACCTGCCTGTTTTGGTTGCTGGTGCTGGCTAGAGGTCTGAACTTGACTCTGTCTTTGAAGGGGTATGCCATCTCCAGCTAGCTTCGGATGTTAACCCGGTATATTGCCGCCTGCCCTGCTGTGTGTGATAAAGTTCAGGTGGAGACCGGGGTTGTTCAGTTCCCGGCGGGTGTGGATCTCCGCATCTCCGACTACGGAAGGTGATGGGAAGCCCTAGATGAGACCCGTGAGTTCTACTAGCTGTGCACCTTGAGTTCCCTCCCACCGGTGCTGCGTGAGGGACCAGGTTGCTTGTGCTTAACGGGCCGTCCCTGAGGCTCTTGGCGCTGATTTCCTCTTTTGCCCCGTACACAGGGTTAAAGGCATACCTGATTGAACGTCTTCACTCGTTGGTTCCCCCTCCCACCGATGCTGCGAGTGGGGGGCTGACGCGGAGAGGGGCTTCCTCACTTGTTTCCTGCTGCTCTACGAGACGAGACCTGGTAAAGTACCACATTTTTCAGCGACATTTGTGTGCTCCGTGCTCTGTTTCAACTGACTCTAGCTGATATTTGTTTAGGGAATCATAACTACTTTGATCATTCTGAACTGGTTGTTTCCTAGTGTATCTAGACTTTCCCCGCTTGCCCCGTTCCCTGATCTCTTTACGGATTGGGCTTGTTCCTTTCTACAAATGGTTCAAGCGAGTGAAAGAAGAAATAAGGACTAAAGATATTTGGGCCAAAATTATATATCTAAAAGTTCTGTAAATATAATTTCATATTAGTAACTTCTTTGTGTAACTGTGCTCCTATGATCTTTTTACAAAATAACCTATGGGGCTTATACTTTGATCAAACATTGTATCTATATTATTAGGATTTACAAAGTATCTACATAGTGGATCGAAGTTACAGTTCTTAATAGTATAAGAACTATAGAAAAAAATTTAACTAAGGAAGGGAAACTTTTCTTATTGACAGAATCCCCTGAAAATTAGGCTCTCATTGTATCTTGAAATTCAGGAGATTTCCTAAAAATTGATTTCCCCTAAGTTTAAGTGTTTGCGACGTTGTCTGTATAATATCATTATATATATATATACGCTCCATTGAAGATCTGAATATTTCTCTATCAGATAATTAGGCGTACTTTATTGATACTTTTGCTCCCATTTTTGGGGTTGTGTAAACCACGGAACTATTTAGCTAAGGACAATGATTGTTAGTGTGTGAGCTTGTTACAAATGTAATACAATCTTAAGGCAGAAATTCACTGTAACAGAAAGGGTGGTCCAGATAAATTATAGGTTTTATCAGATTTAAGCCCTCAGGCCATACTTTATGGGGATCTAAGGATGGTTAATCACTGAGTACTTGCATAGGTTACGCTACTGCAAGAGTAATTCTATCTGTTATTTTTCTTCTGGGTATCTGTTCTGGAAATTACTGTCTGATCTACATTTCTGAACCCAGTAAGCCTGTATCAATACAGGCCAATTGCTAAAGCTAGGTATAACGCTGTAATAAGGATGTTATTTTAAGAAAGAATAACAATAGTAGATATTTTCAGTTGTATCTTAACTTGAGGTTCTGTGACTAGTTAACATTTCGTTTCCCTTTTCTTCACTGAATCATTTTTAACAAAGCTGGGACTTTTTCACCTTAATTGTGGGTAGAGTCTAGAAAAGGGAAAGGAAAGGATTGATCCTTATTCAGGTTTTCTTATAACCTAATTAGTGGTGGGATCAATCTTACCTGAAATAATTCACTCCTTCTTTAGGCATAAAGCAAAGTTACTTTTTGGCTGAAAGGGAAACGATATGAACAGCTAGTAATTTTTAGATAGTATCTTAAAATACAGCCACACTTTTTACCTTTTTGAGAGTTCTGTTACAAAATATCTACACATTAATACTACCACAGTGAATTAGAGTTTGAGATAACAAGAGGATTCCTGGATATTCCCTCAAATTTGGGTTAAGGATCTCTAAGAGTGCCTCTAAGAGTGCCTAAGTCTTTTTTTTTTTTTTGTTCCTCTGGCCCTTTAACACACAACAGTAATTTCCAAGTCACCTTCCCACATTTTCACTCATTTCCCCTTCCTTCACTGCCCTTTAGTATTTTTTCATTACTCCAAGAGGGATAATTCCCCTAGAAATTCTTTATTGTTTCTCTTTTCACCTAGGGTAGTTAATACCCCATATTTTTTCATCCACACTCACAGATTTATGGATAAATTTATTAATACACAGGCCAAAACACCCCCTGCTAAACATGTCAGTGAGGCAAAGGGATAAAAAGTCTAAGGCTCCAACGGAAGTCCTGGCTGATATCCATCCAATCACTGCAACCCCCTCACATATAAATGCACCATTGGATCTACAAACACTTGTTTCAAATATATCCGAAGCCTTGACTCCTAAATTTGACGTTCTTAAAAATGAAATAAAACAGGATATAGTGTCACTAACAACTGAAATCCGCCAATTTTCCAGCAGATTGAGCGAGGCAGAACAAAGAATTTCTGACCTAGAGGATATTGTGGGCAGCCACAATGATAAAATAGATTCCTTAAACGCTAAACTAACAAAAGCCCAGTCTAAAATTGAAGATCTAGAAAACCGCGCGATGCGCAATAACTTTAGGGTGATAGGGGTACCTGAAGAAAAACAATATGAGGATCTCACTAAATTTTTAACTAAAACATTGCCACAGTTACTTCAAATTCCACAAACCCACCCACAGATAGTCCTTGAAAGAGCACATAGGTTAGGATGGCAATCCCTCGATAAAGAAAACCCCAGACCAAGACCAATAATAGCTAAAACACTTAATTACCAAGACAAAGTTCTACTATTACAGTTTTATAAGAAAAACCAACCTATTTTTATAGGAGAGACTAAAATAATGCTCTTTCAAGATTTTTCAGCCGAAACATCAGCTAAGAGGAGGGAAATGGCCCCAGTCTGTACTAGACTAATAAATCAAGGATATCGAGCTACCATCATTTACCCAGCCAGACTGAAAATTGTAATAGAGAACCAAACACATTTTTTTGATTCAGCCAGGGAGGCAGAAAAATTCATAAATCAAACGGCTACTTCAGGCCTAAGGTAAAGATCACAGACAATGACCCTTACCTAATTGTATCTAGTCAAAATTGAACTAAGTCTCTTTTTCATTATGACAACTTTGCATAAAGATGGTAAACGAGGCCCTGGGTGGTCCTCAGTTGTGTGTTATGTTTTTGGTTTTTTATTTTCTTTTTTTTTTCTTTCCCTTCCCTCTTTCACTATTTTTGTTTTTGTCTCTCACGATAACCTAGATGGCCAGTACGATAAATAGATTTAAATTGGCCTCTTGGAAAATTGGGGGCATTACCTCCCCGATTAAATGCAAAACAATAATAGCATACTTAAATTTATACTGACATTGCTTTCATACAGGAAACCCATCTAAACACAGAAGAAGTTTTAAAACTTAAATGTTCATGGATCAAGGAAGTTTTATTTTCGCCTAGTAAGCAGAGAAAGGGAGGAGTCACAATCCTTCTAGGGAAAAAGCTAAATTATCAAATTCTTCATACAAAAAATGACTCAGAGGGAAGGTTTCTTATGGTAAAAATTAAGATTGACAAAGCAATATATACATTATGCAATATTTATGCCCCCAATGTTCTTAATTGGTCCTTTTTGGAATCACTACAGGCCGACATTATGACATACAGAGAGGGTTATCTGATAGTTGGAGGGGACTTCAATATGGCACCCCAATATCCCTTAGATAGATTAAGACAACAACTATTGGGTCCCAGAACTAAAAGAGACAACCTCGAATCAAAATTGTTCAACAGACTTTTCCAAAATCTTGGGGTTAGGGACATATGGAGATCACAGAATCCAGACTTGAGAGAATATACATGCCTCTCCAAGGCGCACAAATTACTTTCAAGGATAGATCTACTTCTTCTTGATGAAGAATTATGTAAAACAAGAGTAATAGCGGGTATTCTTCCTATATGTATTTCTGATCATGCCCCCATCTTTTTGGATTTCCAAGCTAGTTATCCTACCACTAGAAGTAATCGGTTCTATTTTCCATCCTATTTAGCCACGGATCTTAAATTTAAAAACTGGGTTAAACTTAAGTTAGAAGAATATATTTCTTTTAACTATGAGTATATCAACCGTCCTACCATCTTTTGGTAAACAGCAAAAGCAGTGGTCAGAGGTGAGATCCTGGCATACTGTATCAGGAGGACAAAGAAATTTAAATTTAGGGAGAAGGATATCTTAAAAGCAGTATCTAATGCATATAATTGTTATCTTCTACAAAAAACACCTAGAACCTGGGAACAATACACTCAGGCACTGAAAGATAGGGATACCTTTCTTATTCAGAAATCATCACAGAAGGATATGAGATTCCATGCTAAACTTTATAGATACGGAAATAAATCAGGTAAACTTTTAGCAAGATTAGTTAAAAAAGATAAAGGTGTATCCTTAATTGACTCCTTATTTGAAGAGGGTAAAATATTAACAAAAAGGGAGGATATATCACAGGTGCTTTCACGTTATTATAAGGATTTATACTCCTTGAAAAATTCAAATATACCCGAACATGAAGACTTTTGGAGTAAGATTTCACCCCCTTCGTTACTAGCTGACCAGATTGAAAATTTGAACCTTCCTATTACTGAAATGGAAGTATCAAGAGCAATCCAAGATTTACCCTTGAATAAAGCCTCAGGCCCAGATGCCCTCCCCAACGAATTTTATAAAATAGCAATGACAACAATTCTGCCATATTTAACTTCACTATATAACGACATATATACAAAGGGTAACCCCCCTCTCATAATTTCGCTGCCTCTTGTACTACTTTAATCCTTAAACAAGGCAAGGACCCAAAAAGGAAGGAATCATACAGACCCATAGCTTTGCTGAATTCAGATTACAAGATTCTCACCACTGTTCTGGCTTCGAGGCTTCAAATAATTCTTCCTAGTGTTATCCATAATGACCAAGCGGGCTTTATGTCCAAGCGTAATTCTTCAGCTAAAATAAGAGAATTGTTTCTTACTATTGATTTTTTTAGAACCAGAGAGGGGTTGGGGAGTGAAGGGGAGGGGGTCACCCCTGATCTGGCAGTTATAGCAATAGATGCTGAAAAGGCTTTTGATTCGATTCATCATGATCATTTAACATATTCTTTACAACATTTTGGTTTTCATGGCAGATTCCTTAATTTTGTAAATAATCTTTATAATGCAGCCTCTACAAAAATGTTAATTAATCGTTGGACCTCTTCAGACATCTGGCTTAAAAGAGGAACCTGCCAGGGGTGCCCTCTCTCCCCTATCCTTTTCAACATTTCAATTGAACCTTTGGCCATTTGTATCAGGCAGCAGTTGGAGGGGATTCAGATTGGTATGGAGGAGCTGAAAATAGCTCTGTACGCCGATGATATTCTTATATATATATGTCCAATATTGCTAGCAATATTCCTAAACTTTTATCTATCATTGAACAGTTAGCTCTTTTTCTGGATACAGAGTGAATACTACAAAATCGGAACTTATGTGGCTCAAATTACCCAAGGAACCCATGTTAAGTATACCTTTTAAAATAGTCTTGGGAACTTTTAAATATCTAGGGATAGTGATTCCTCCTAAACCAGAAAAGTGGTATAGCCTTAACATTATTCCAGTACTTAACAGAGTTAAGGAGAATCTCAAAAATTGGCAGAATCTTCCCCTCTCCCTGTCAGGCCGCATAGATTTATATAAAATGATTTGTCTCCCTAAAATTCTATATGTATTACAAAACACTCCATTAATTATAAGAGGAAGAGACTTTACAATATTTAATATTTCCTTGAGAATTTTTTTGTGGCAAAATAAAAAACCCAGAATTTCCTTACTTAAACTCTCTCTCCCTAGAGAACTTGCGGGCCTGGCTTTACCAGACCTAAAACTCTATAATTATGTTTTTTTACTACGTTTAATTATGGATTGGGTACATGAGAGGAACTATGTCACCAATAATAACCTAGAAAGAAATGTAACATACCCATACCTACCTCTAACAATTATTCATTGCAATGCCGGTCAATTAACAACGGAAGTGAAAAAGATGAGAACAATATACAGCCCCCTCCAAGTCTGGTGGAAAGTATGTAAACTCCTAGGTGTTGAACATAGGGTCTCTAAATTTATGCCACTATCAGGAAACCCTCAATTCCAAGCGGGACTTCAATTCTCACCCTTCCAGAGATGGAATAGGGTAGGTTTGAGTAAGGTCTCTCAATTACTGGATTTTGAAAGGACATGTATAAAAACCTTCGGTTCATTGAGAGGGAAATATATTCTTCCCCAAAAAGATTTTTTTGCGTACTTACAAGCAAGGCATTTTGCATTTAATATAATAAGTACTTTTGTCTGGAATTGGTCTCAGGGGCCCATAGATAAATGGCTAATTTTAGCTAAATCTGGTCTCATTTCAATTTCAACCAGCTACGCAGATCTGAGCTCTATAAGAGGGATGTCTAATTTGGAAAAGATCTCCACTAAATGGACCACAGCTTTAGTGCAAGATTACATAGAGATTAGTTATATTCAATTTTCAATTCTGGAAACTAAACGAGTCACTCTCTCCTCTACGTGGAGAGAATCTCACATCAAATTATTATTAATTACATTCTTTACCCCGGAAAAGGGTTTGAGATATGGCAATCTTAAATTTAGCTCTTGTCCCAAATGCTCTCTTCCCTCTGCTAATCTTATACACATGTTTTGGGAATGCCCAAAGCTGCAACAATATTGGTCCAAATTACAATATTGGCTTAACAATATTTTAGGGACTTCATTCCTGAGATTAAAACCATCTCACATTATATTTATCTGGAAGAACTCAGAAGTCCAGCTGGGCAATACTAAAATTGTAAATATGGCCATATTAGCAGCCAGATATTTAATTCTTAGAAAGTGGAAAGGAGAAGCTGCCCCCAGTATTCCAGAGGTCAAAAATTGCTTAAAAAAGCAATGTATCCTTGAGCAAATGGATACTAATTTAAATGAAGAACGTGAGGTCATCGCATTTTTTAAAAAATGGTCACCTTTTATTAAATCTTTTCCTCCGAGTGAGATTGACCTCCTAATCCATCCGTTCAGAAACTCAGAAATGGTATTGCTGGGCATATGGTAACCCATTCACTTCCCTCCCTCGTTCTATTTTCTTCCCTTCCCCTCCTCCCCTCTATTTCACCCTCCCTCCTTCTTTCCCCCCCCCCTTTTTTATTATTTTTGTTAATTGGTTGTATTTTAAGTTAAACTTTTTTCCACCAGGTTAGCACTTAATTAAGTGGAGTAAATATTGAATCTAAATAATAGATGGGTTAGCCGAACTCAATGTATTAATTTCTTTCTTTTTTTTTCCTTTTTTTTTCCTTTTTTTTTTTTGTTTTCAAGTACCAAGCGAGGTGCTGTACTAAGTTAACTGAGCTGTATTTGTTTTTTCTTTTTGTATGACTCCCTGCGTTAATAATTGATCATATGAATTTGTATAACCAGTTGGATAATAAATAAAGATTTATAAAAAAAAAAAAAAAACAGGGGTACTGCAACCCCCAGGAACAAACACACATGCGGCGTAGCACTGGATGGCTTACACGTTTCGGCTTACACAGCCGTAGTCATAGCCTACAGTACTATTACACTCAGGTTTAAAATACATATACAAGTTCAGGATTGGTTAAAAGAAACAACGCCTACAGGGGTAAGAGCCTATCATCACATGATACACTTTCAACCTATAATTCACTACAGCCATCACATAAGACTACAACACAAATGTATATACATGTTCTAGATTGATAGAGGCTCCATGAGATGTAACATATGAGCAAACAATTATGCTGTATTGAAGCAAATTACCTAATCTGGAATTACACCACATTGGAATATTCTGTATTTATAGGAATGTATATCAGAGTAAATACATGCATACATATTGGTATCTCATACACTTGATTAGGTAGGATTACCATACAGAGAAAAATATATTATTTTTATTGTCATAAAGGGGAATACTAGGTCACTTGAAAATGTCCATATCTACATTTGCATATAACTACATGTGATCGGATACACAACATGTGATCAAAGGTGTTGTGAGAATGTATATACTAATAAGTTAGAGGAAATTCAAAGGATTTGTGGCATTGAAGCCAAGTGCGGAATTAGACATTAAAAGTATTGAAAATAAATTGGTTAAAATTAACACTTTATTAAACATATATACTCAGATGAACAAGTTTCCTAAATTGGATCAATTAGAGAAATGGGTAATGACCTTCCATTTCTATATAATCATGTGAAATGATCCAACTATAGATTAAAAACAAAATCTAAAATAAAGGGCTGTATGACCTGGCAGTGATCCCACAGTGATGTATGAGGGTAGTGTGAATATGGGGGAATGAAAAATGTGTGGTATAGGGAACAGGTGATCAAACACTGCACACAGACTATGCGCTCAAAGGCGTCCTCCTGCCTGCGTACTGCTGGGATTAAACCCAGTCAGCCGATTGCTTGCTAGTGTCCCTATATCTTATCACACCATTCATACAAAATATGTAATCATATTCATCCGTTTCTTTTAATAACAAAAATAGCGTCACTATGTTCTCATAATCAACCCCTGCAGCTTGTTAATAGAGTGTTGGATACAGACAGGTACAATGTATCAGAGTGTGTCACTTTGTAACACGCATTCAAGCCTTCACTCTATTGGTATCAATTAATCTCAGTTTGACTTCGCCTGCTGAATCATTATGTATCTCAACCAAACGTTACATAAGTGTATTCCTAATTAGCATATTATTGAACAGTACTATCTATATCCAATTCTGTCTGAATATCATCATCACAGAACGAGTGCTGATATTAAAGTTATTAAAGTTAAACACTTAACACAAAGTGTATTCAAACGCTATATTGGAAACCCATTGTAACTAAAGAACAAGCCGTAGCTTCAACAGACTGTGAGTGAACCCACAGGACACGCCCACCTTTTGCATATAACTACATGTGATCGGATACACAACATGTGATCAAAGGTGTTGTGAGAATGTATATATATATATATATATATATATATATATATATATATATTAAAAAGGGAGTTAGTCGCATACAAATGTAGTTAAAAATTATTTTACTGGTTCAGATATGCTAAATGGTTAACTCCATCTTACATAAGGCAACCAATATAAATTGTATAAGGGTAATCTTATCAAAATAGGCTTCTCTGTACAAACCAATCATGTATGCTAGAGGTACATCACCTAATTTTATGTTTCCCATACATTATCTTCTTCTAATGTTTGAAGATAGGGATAGCTCTACTAACATTGGTGGGGTACTAGGGTGAAAATCCCATGGGTTCCTATGCAGTGACATCGTATAAATATGCCTGTATTTGGTGTTACACTAAAAGAGTGTATATGTTTCCCTATATTAATGTATGAAAAACAATTATAGTATGATCACACTTGTTAAGTTATACTAAGTGATTCCCTCAAGGATAATCCCCTCTTACTAAGCCCATCAGTACCAGTTCACATAATTTCTTTATTCCTACATCATATAATGTAAATATATTCTTCTAGTATTTGGGGATAAAAATAGCACTACCTACATTACGAGGATCCTGGGGTGAATATCCCATAGGTTACTATGTAGTAAGATGGTAAAATATATCTTTATCTGATGTTACATTAAGGAATTGTATATGCTCCCCCATATTAGTCTATAAACAACATCAGTACAATATAGAACATGATTATAGTATAGCATTGAAGAACGATGGATGTAATAACATTATTCCCGGTGATTCATAACATTGCACCTAGAGTTTAGGCCTGCTGACACCTTTGTACCTAGTGTAAAAATCCAGAATGCCTCTCTTGTGGCTAATATACGGTCTAGATCACCTCCCCTTTTGGGTTTCTGTATTTTTTCTATGGCACACCATGTGAAGGTAGTTAGATTGCCCTTGTAGTAAATGCCAAAGTGCTGTACCAATGAAGTAGTTGATCTATTCATCCTAAAGGAAGAGACATGTTCTCTAATCCTGGTATTAAAGTCCCTAGACGTGAGTTCGACATATTGAATCTTTCACTGGGTACACTCAATTAGGTACACAACATATTTAGTGGAACAGTTCATTGGGGCACCAATATTGTAGATCCTATTTGTGATCATACTAGTGAAAGTATTAGTGACTTTTGCATAGTCACATGGTTTACACTTGTGATGCCCACATTTGTACATTCCAAAATGTTTCAGCCAAGAACTACTTGGTTCATATATGTTTTGAGTAAGGTTGGGGATAAGATAGATCCTAGTGTTGGGCTTTTCCTATAGGAGCACCTGAGACCTTTTTAACTGTTTCTATTAGCTTGTCATCAGATAGGATCGGAAAATGTGTGTCTACTATCTGACAAATAGAAGGGTATTGGGTACTATGACCTGTAACAAAAGTGACACCTCCAAAATAATCTTTTTTGGAATCTTTTGGTTCCAACAGACTATCCCTAGACTTAGACTTAGTTTGTACCACCCATTTGTACCACCCATTTGGCTTTTTTGATGGCTTTTCTGGGGTATTTTCTAGCTATGAGCCTATGTTCTAGGTCCACAGATAACAAGCTAATCTTGTTGCTGTTCAAATAATCTCTATAAGGCTTTATATGCTCTTCCTGACACATCCAGATGAACAGTAAGTCATCGATATACAGCTTATACAGTGAAATGTGATGCCTGTAGGGGTTACTATCTCCAAAGATGTTGAAAAACTCCCACCAGCCAAGAAAAAGATTTGCAAAGGAAGGAGCAAATTTAGCTCCCGTGGCTGTACCACACCTCTGGAGATAATAAACCCCCACAAATTAGAAAAAGATATGGGTTAGCAAAAATCCTACTACCCTAACAATGAACACATTACATTTATCAGACTATAAAAAACAGAGGTACTGCAACCCTCAGAAACCAACACACATGCGGCGTAGCACTGGATTGCTTAAGCGTTTCAGCTTACACAGCCGTAGTCATAGCCTACAGTGCTATTACACATACAGAATTCATTAAAAGTATAATTTTTATTGGCATTTAAGGGAAACCACTTGAAGCATTCGTTGTGTTGAGCTATTTTAATTGCTTTTGTTTTATTTGTTCATTGCAAACAGCTGAAAGTCTGTCAATTTTGACAATAAACCTGATGTGCAATGGGGGTTGAAATTTTTTGATTACAACTGTATTTGTCTAAAGATGTATGTATGTATGTATGTATGTATGTATGTATATATATATATATATATATATATATATATATATATATATATATATATATATATATAAAACGTAGCAGAGATGTGCACTCTCACCTTCAAAATGTCTGCCAGGGTGCTAGTGGATATTCACAACAGCAATAAAGAAAACTTGCACTCACTGGATTTTTTCAAAACTCAAGTTTACTGTGACCGTGTAACGTTTTGGGGATAATGTATCCCCTTCCTCAGACACAAGTGATACAAACTGAAATACATTTATAACCAAACACAAAATAAACCCCACCCCCTAATTAGACAAAAAAAAACAGACAAAAACGGTTGTCAAAGAAACCACTAAGTCACAACAACAATAATAGTGCTATTTAAATAAACTGTCTGATTATATCTTGTTCATAGTGAAAGTGACTCATAATAGTAAGAAGAAGAAACGAAATAGCATGGATTAAATACAAATAGGAATATACATGACCTCACTCCAATATAAACAGATATTACACAGATACTAGTTTGGTATAAAGATTTAATAATAGATTAAGTGCTAAACAGTGTAGTAGGTAACATAACAACTAAAGAACGTTTAAGGGACAATATACTATGTTATACCAGCAGCACAACTTACCCCCTACATATAATAGGATTCCCTGCTGGCAATAAGGCAGTCACCGGTGCAACTCTGCTCCGTTCGTAATCCAGGAAGAAATACACTGGTAAGCAAGGTAGGCAACAGCCAATCACCATGTGGCTATCAGGTTGTCATAGGGAAAATCACCAGGATATGTTTAACTATAGATCGCAATAGACATCACCACAGAAAAAATAAACTGCGGCTATCACGTACATATGAGATACTGCCATGTAAGGTAATTTATCCACAGCATCCATGTAATTGTCTTACTGACAAGCTGACAGCCACTGGTGAAACTCCATAGTCCATAGACTGGGAGCATGGAATGTCACATGGACAGTACCAGTCAATCACCATCTGGCATCACAGTTGTCATAGAGACAAGTATAGAAATATCAAATACACGGGCAAGCTAAAGCCTACATGCAATTTAAGGGTATTGCTAAACACAAATTTGATATCTAACACTACCTCAATAGTAATGGCCATAAACAACTAAAAAATATTATGCTACTTAAGGGAACTAGTGTATAGCTCTAAATCTAAGGTGAGCTGCACCAGATAGACGTGTAAGAGGATAACTAAGGGAAATGCTAATAGAGACCCAAAAGGCCTCACAGGGCTCAGAAATATGATCAAGCTTAAGTGTAAATCTGGTCAACACTCTGATTGCTATATCCCTCTCACTAACCACCTATTACATACTGGTAGGATGACAAAAAACCTTTATTGGTAAGAATAAAACTAAAGAACCAGAGTACATAAATAGGCCAAAAAATTAACTAAAAATAATAGCAAAGACAATCGCAAAAACAAAAAGAGGGACCCTAGTGGGGGCTTAGTAAATGACCTGTGGACTCTCCACCCAAGCAATGGGCCCTATGCATATCCCTTCATGAGACTATATAGACATGAATGTGACCATGGACTCTCATGTATAACAACAAACACACAGATGGTGGACTCTCAAGGACAATTTAAATGAAGCAATGCCAGTCAAACATAGTGTTCAAGCCATGGGGTTGTAGAGTATTCAAATGATAGATACACTTCACCTCTACTTGAAGAAGGAGCTTCTTTCTATCACCACCCCGTCTCAGCGGGGGGACATGTTCAAAGAGGGTGAACCAAAGATCTTGGACCCCATGGCCATGTTCCATAAAGTGTCTGGCCACTGATTGGTCGCTGGTTCCTTTCTTTAGGGCATTCCTGATTGCCGATCTATGGTTGGCGAGACATGTCCTTGCGTCATCAGTGGTCTTCCCCACATAAAATCTGCCACAGCTGCAGTTCAGCAGATATACTACAAATACAGTGGTACAGGTGAGAAAATGTCTAATCTGATACCTTTTTTGTTGATGTGGGTGTCCAAACGAGGATCCTTGGATCATGGCGCTGCAAGTGGTGCAGCCAGTACATCTGTAACATCCGTGTTTCTTCCACTGGTGTAGCCAGATATCCTGTTTGTAACAGTGACTAAGGTCAGTGAAGTGATCATTAGTGAATCTTTTAAGTTTCTATCTTGTTTAAAGCCTTGTTTAAAGTGTTGGGTCGTTCTGCACTATATGCCAGTGCTCCCTGAGTTTCTGACCCAGTGGACTGTAGGTGGTAGTAAAAGTCATTTGTGTTTCCTCCTCTGTTTTGGTAGAACTCGGTAGTCCATTTCCAGACTCTGCTGAAGATCTGCTTCGTTCAATCAGATGTGGGTTGTACCCTCTCTGGACAAACCTTTGTTCCATTTCAGAAAGTTGTTTGTTCCTAACTTGGGCTTCACTGTTATTGCAGATAACCCGACACATATGAGCTTTAGGAATTGCTTTCAATAGAGCTGGAGGGTGACTGCTGGTAGCGTGCAGTATCGAGTACCTATCCATAGGTTTTCTATAGAGTGATGTCCTAGTTGTTCATTCTCCAATTTGGAGATCCTAAGATTCAGGAATTCAATTGATTCAGTTGATGTACTGTGTGTCATTTTAAACTTCACTGGGTTCTCCAAGGAATTCAAATACATGAACCAATCCTCCAGATGTGCTGATGACCCCCTCCAAATGATGAGGAGATCATCAATGTATCTTCTGGCTTGTTGTAGATCTGCATAATGGTAGTTTCATAATGTTCCATGTAGAGGTTAGCCAGTGAGGGTGCCACATTTGATCCCATGGCCGTGCCAGAGATTTGCTGGTAAAATATACCCTCAAAGCGGAAATAATTCAGTCGAAAGCTTAGGTTCAGTAGTTGTATCAGTTAGTCTTTTGGAGGAAAAATATATGGTTACCTATCTAGAGCCTCAGTGATGCAGAGTTTCCCTGCTTCATGTGGGATGATAGTATAGAGACTATTTACATCGACAGTCACTAAAATAAAGGATTCCTCAATAGAAACTGTTTTCAAATCCTCAATAAGATGTGATGAGTCCCTCAGGTAGGACCTCATATTTCACACCAGCAGCTGTAGATAATAATCTACAAACATTGCTAATCTCGAGGTTATAGAGTTTCTGGCGGAGACTATCTGTCTTCCAGGGGCCTTTTGTGGTCTTTATGGATCTCTGTATCAATCCAAGCCTCATCAATACCCTTCTGGACCGACTGGTCAATAATGGACTGAAATTCTCTTGTGGGGTATTTACTCAAGGGTTGGTAGGTGTGAACATCGCCCAGCTGTTGTTTAATCTCATTGCTGTAATCACTATAGTTAAGTACTACCACGGCCCCACCTTTGTCAGCCGTCCTTATTACAATTTCTGGATCCTTTGAAAGTGACAAGACGGCCTTTCTCTCTGGTTCTGATTGGAACAGCCAATAGAATGCGAGAGCAATCCTATTGGTTGATTGGATCAGCCAATAGGATTGAACTTCAATCCTATTGGCTGATTGCATCAGCTAATAGGATTTTTCCTACCTTAATTCCGATTGGCTGATAGAATTCTATCAGCCAATCGGAATTGAAGGGACACCATCTTGGGTGACATCACTTAAAGGAACCGTTATTGTTCAAGAAAACGTCGGATGAAGAGGTTGCTCCACGTCGGATGTCTAGAAGATGGAGCCGCTCCGCGCTAGATCGATGAAGATAGAAGATGCTGTCTGGATGAAGACTTCTGCCCGTCTGGAGGACCACTTCTGCCTGTCTGGAGGACCACTTCTGTCGGCTTCGTTGAGGACTTCAGCCCAGTTGGGTGAAGACTTTTCTCACGGTAGGGTGATCTTCAAGGGGTTAGTGTTAGGTTTCTTTAAGGGGGGATTGGGTAAGTTTTAGAGTAGGGTTAGTTGTGTGGGTGGTGGGTTTTAATGTTGAGGCGGGTTTGTAAAAATTTTTTACAGGTAAAAGATCTGATTACTTTGGGGCAATGCCCCATAAAAGGCCCTTTTAAGGGCTATTTGTAATTTAGTGTAGGGTAGGGCTTTTTTTATTTTGGGGGGGATTTTTTTATTTTGTTAGGGGGCTTAGATTAGGTGTAATTAGTTTAAAAATCTTGTAATTTGTTTATTATTTTCTGTAATTTAGTGTTTTTTTGTACTTTAGATAATTTTATTTAATTGTATTTGTAGGGAATTTATTTAATTATAGTATAGTGTTAGGTGTAATTGTAACTTAAGTTAGGTTTTATTTTACAGGTATATTTGTATTTATTTTAACTAGGAAGTTATTAAAGTTAATAACTATTTAATAACTATTGTACCTAGTTAAAATAAATACAAACTTGCCTGTAAAATAAAAAATAACCCTAAGATAGCTACAATGTAACTATTAGTTATAATGTAGCTAGATTAGGGTTTATAGGTAAATATTTAGTTTTAAATATAGTTGCGGCGGTGTAGGGGGGGCAGATTAGGGGTTAATAAATATAATGTAGGTGGCGGCGGTGTAGGGGGCAGATTAGGGGGTTAATAAATATAATGTAGGTGGCGGCAGTGTAGGGGGCGGAAGATTAGGGGTTAATAAGTATAATGTAGGTGGCGGCGGTGTAGGGGACAGAAGATTAGGGGTTAATAAGTATAATGTAGGTGGCGGTGGGCTCCGGGAGCAGCAGTTTAGGGATCAAACACTTTATTTAGTTGTGGCGGGGTCCGTGAGCGGCGGTTTAGGGGTTAATACATTTATTAGAGTTGTGGTGGGCTCCGTGAGCGGCGTTTTTGGGGTTAAAGGGACAGTTCACCAAAAAAAATTCTCCCCTTTAAATTATTCCCAATGATCCTTTTAACCTGCTAGAGTGTATTAAATAGGTTACAAGTAGCTCCTTTACTTCTATTTCAGCATTTGAAATAGCTGATTTAGCCTGTGGTATCACCACCATTACTGAACAAATTAATACTTGCATATAGACTATTGAATAGCCTAAGTATACACAGCCAGCAGAAGAGATTACACTCAGTGGGATGCAGGATAGTTAAGTAATAAAAACACAATTTATGCTTACCTGATAAATTTATTTCTCTTGTGGTGTATCCAGTCCACGGATCATCCATTACTTGTTGGATATTCTCATTCCCAACAGGAAGTTGCAAGAGGACACCCACAGCAGAGCTGTAATATAGCTCCTCCCCTAACTGTCATAGCCAGTCATTCAACCGAAAACAAGCCGAGAAAGGAGGAACCATAGGGTGCAGTGGTTACTGTAGTTTAAATTTAAAAATTACCTGCCTTAAAATGACAGGGCGGGCCGTGGACTGGATACACCACAAGAGAAATAAATTTATCAGGTAAGCATAAATTGTGTTTTCTCTTGTAAGGTGTATCCAGTCCACGGATCATCCATTACTTGTGGGATACCAATACCAAAGCTAAAGTACACGGATGAAGGGAGGGACAAGGCAACTTAAATGGAAGGAACCACTGCCCGTAAAACCTTTCTCCCAAATATAGCCTCCGAAGAAGCAAAAGTATCAAATTTGTAAAATTTTGAAAAAATATGAAGCGAAGACCAAGTCGTCGCCTTGCAAATCTGATTAAAAGAAGCCTCATTTTTAAAGGCCCAAGTGGAAGCCACAGCTCTAGTGGAATGAGCTGTAATCCTTTCAGGAGGCTGCTGTCCAGCAGTCTCATAGGCTAAGCGGATTAAGCTTCTTAGTCAAAAAGAAAAAGAGTCTGTCGAAGCCTTTTGACCTCTCCTCTGTCCAGAGTAGACAACAAACAAAGCAGATGTTTGACGAAAATCTTTAGTAGCTTGTAAGTAAAACTTTAAAGCACAGACCACGTCCAGATTGTGTAACACAAGGATGGAACAACAATCTCTTGATTGATATTCTTGTTAGATACCACCTTAGGTAAGAACCCAGGTTTGGTACGCAGGACTACCTTATCCGTATGAAAAATCAGATAAGGAGAATCACATTGTAAGGCAGATAGCTCAGAGACTCTACGAGCCGAGGAAATAGAACTTTCCAAGATAAAAGCTTGATATCTATGGAATGAAGAGGTTCAAACGGAACTCCTTGAAGAACCTTAAGAACCAAGTTTAAGCTCCATGGTGGAGCAACAGGTTTAAACACAGGCTTGATTCTAACTAAAGCCTGACAAAATGCCTGAACGTCTGGAACATCTGCCAGACGCTTAACTAGCTGACAATCCTTTTTCCAAACCTTCTTGGAGAAAAGATAATATCCTAGCAATCCTGACCTTACTCCATGAGTAACCCTTGGATTCACACCAATAAAGATATCTACGCCATACCTTATGGTAAATTTTTCTGGTGACAGGCTTTCGTGCCTGTCTTAAGGTATCAATAACTGACTCGGAGAAGCCACGCTTTGATAAAATCAAGTGTTCAATCTCCAGGCAGTCAGCCTCAGAGAAATTAGATTTGGATGGTTGAAAGGACCCTGAAGTAGAAGGTCCTGTTTCAGAGGCAGAGACCATGGTGGAAAGGATGACATGTCCACTTGATCTGCATACCAGGTCCTGCGTGGCCACGCAGGTGCTATCAGAATCACTGATGCTCTCTCCGGCTTGATCTTGGCAATCAGTCGAGGGAGCAGAGGAAACGGTGGAAACACATAAGCCAGGTTGAAAGACCAGGGCGCTGCTAGAGCATCTTCAGTGTTGCCTTGGGATCCCTGGACCTGGATCCGTAACACGGAAGCTTGGCGTTCTGGCGAGACGCCATGAGATCCAGTTCTTGTTTGCCCCAACGATGAATCAGTTGTGCAAATACCTCCGGATGGAGTTCCCACTCTCCTGGATGAAAAGTCTGACGACTTAGAAAATCCGCCTCCCAGTGCTCTACACCTGGGATATGGATAGCTGATAGGTGGCAAGAGTGAATCTCTGCCCAGCGAATTATTTTTGAAACTTCTAACATCTCTAGGGAACTTCTCGTTCCCCCTTGATGGATGATGTAAGCTACAGTCGTGATGTTATCCGACTGAAATCTGATGTACCTCAGAGTTGCTAACTGAGGCCAAGCCTGAAGAGCCTTGAATATCGTTCTTAGTTCCAGAATATTTAATGGAAGGAGAGATTCCTCCTGAGTCCACGATCCCTGAGCCTTCAGGGAGTTCCAGACTGCACCCCAACCTAGAAGGCTGGCATCTGTCGTAACAATTGTCCAATCTGGCCTGCGAAAGGTCATACCTTTGGAAAGATGGACCCGAGATAGCCACCAGAGAAGAGAATCCCTGGTCTCTTGGTCCAGATTCAGTTGAGGGGACAAATCTGTGTAATCCCCGTTCCACTGACTGAGCATGCATAGTTGCAGCGGTCTGAGATGTAAGCGTGCAAACGGCACTATGTCCATTGCCGCTACCATTAAGCCGATTACTTCCATACACTGAACCACCGAAGGATGCGGAATGGAATGAAGAACCCGGCAGGAATTTAGAAGCTTTGATAACCTGGACTCCCTCAGGTGAATTTTCATTTCTACAGAATCTATCAGAGTCCCTAGAAAGGAAACTCTTGTGAGTGGGGATAGAGAACTCTTTTCCTCGTTCCCTTTCCACCCATGCGACCTCAGAAATGCCAGTACTACGTCCGTATGAGACTTGGCAATTTGGAAGTTTGACGCCTGTATCAGGATGTCGTCTAAATAAGGGGCTACTGCTATGCCCCGCGGCCTTAGGACCGCCATAAGCGACCCTAGAACCTTTGTAAAGATTCTTGGGGCTGTAGCTAATCCCAAGGGAAGAGCTACAACTGGTAATGCCTGTCTTGAAAGGCAAAACCTGAGAAACCGATGATGATCTTTGTGTATCTGAATGTGAAGATAAGCATCCTTTAGATCCACTGTAGTCATATATTGACCCTCCTGAATCAGTGGTAGGATGGTACGAATAGTTTCCATCTTGAATGATGGAACTTTGAGGGATTTGTTTAAGATCTTTAGATCCAAAAATGGTCTGAAGATTCCCTCTTTTTTGGGAACCACAAACAGATTTGAGTAAAAACCCTGTCCCTGTTCCTCCTTTGGAACTGGATGGATCACTCTGATAACTAGGAGGTCTCGTACACAGTGTAAGAATGTTTCTCTCTTTATCTGGTGTGCAGATAATTGTGAAAGGTGAAATCTCCCTTTTGGGGGGGAAGCTTTGAAGTCCAGAAGATATCCCTGGGATATAATTTCCAACGCCCAGGGATCCTGAACATCTCTTGCCCACGCCTGGCAAAGAGTGAAAGTCTGCCCCCTACTAGATCCGTTCCCGGATAGGGGGCCGTTCCTTCATGCTGTCTTAGAGGCAGCAGCAGGCTTTTTTACCTGCTTACCTTTTTTCCAGGTCAGGTTTGGTCTCCAAACCGTCTTGGATTGAGCAAAAGTTCCCTCTTGTTTATTATTAGAGGAAGTTGATGCCGCACCTGCCTTGAAGTTTTGAAAGGCACAAAAATTAGACTGTTTGGCCCTAGATTTGGACCTGTCCTGAGGAAGGGCATGACCTTTTCCTCCAGTGATATCAGCAATAATCTCCTTCAACCAGGCCCGAATAGGGTCTGCCCCTTGAAGGGAATGTTAAGTAGCTTAGATTTTGAAGTCACGTCAGCTGACCATGATCTAAGCCATAGCGCTCTGCGCGCCTGTATAGCAAAACCAGAATTCTTAGCCGTTAGTTTAGTCAAATGAACAATGGCATCAGAATAAAAGAATTGGCTAGCTTAAGTGCTCTAAGTTTGCCTAGTATGTCATCCAATGGAGTCGCTACCTGTAAAGCCTTTTCCAGAGACTCAAACCAGTATGCCGCAGCAGCAGTGACAGGGGAAATGCATGCAAGGGGCTGTAGGATAAAACCTTGTTGAATAAATATTTTCTTAAGGTAACCTCTAATTTTTTATCCATTGGATCTAAAATAAAAAGAGAGCACAACTGTCCTTGACAGGGATAGTAGTACGCTTTACTAGAGTAGAAACTGCTCCCTCCACCTTAGGGACTGTCTGCCATAAGTCCCGTGTGGTGGCGTCTATTGGAAACATTTTTCTAAAAATAGGAGGGGAAGAGAACGGCACACCTGGTCTATCCCATTCCTTATTAATAATTTCTGTAAACCTTTTAGGTATTTGGAAAAACATCAGTACACACCGGCACTGCAAAGTATTTATCCAGTCTACACAATTTATCTGGCACTGCAATGGTATCACAGTCATTCAGAGCAGCTAAAACCTCCCTAAGCAACACGCGGAGGTGTTCAAGCTTAAAGGGACATAATACTCATATGCTAAATCACTTGAAACTGATGCAGTATAACTGTAAAAAGCTGACAGGAAAATATCACCTGAGCATCTCTATGTAAAAAAGGAAGATATTTTACCTCACAATCTCCTCAGCAGAGTAAGTTCTGTGTAAAAAGTTATACTCATCTGCTCCCAGCTGCAGGTAAAAATAAAAAAAAAATATGAAGAAATGAACAGCAGCCAATCAGCATCAGCAGTGCTGAGGTCATGAACTCTTACTGTGATCTCATGAGATTTGACTTAACTCTCATGAGATTTCATAGTAAACTTCCTTTACCTGATTGGTGAAATACAATGCTCATTCCCTAAGATGTCCCAGGACAGACACACTAAATGCTGCTTAGAAATCCTTTACAATGGGAGGTGGCTACTGAAGAACTTTTGAGGTAAAATATCTTTCTTTTTTACATAGAGATGTTCAGGTGATATTTTCTAGTCAGCTTTTTACAGCTATGCTGCATCACTTTGAAGTGTTTAAACATTTGGGTATTATGGCCCTTTAAATTTAAATGTAGAAATATTAGAATCAGGTATCTTTCCTGAGTCATTAACATCACCCACTGAATGAAGCTCTCTTTCCTCAGCTTCTGCATATTGTGAGGCAGTATCAGACATGGTTCTTAAAGCGTCAGTATGCTCTGCATTTTGTCTCACCCCAGAGCTATCTCGCTTACCTCTAAATTCAGGTAGTCTGGCTAATACCGCTGACAGTGTATTATCCATGACTGCCGCCATGTCTTGTAAAGTAAACGCTATGGGCGCCCTAGATGTATTTGGCGCCATTTGAGCGTGAGTCCCTTAAGCGGGAGTCAAAGGGTCTGACACGTGGGGAAAGTTAGTCGGCATAACTTCCCCCTCATCAGATTCCTCTGGTGATAAATTTTTTAAAGACAGAAAATGATCTTTATTGCATAAAATGAAATCAGTACATTTGGTACACATTCTAAGAGGGGGTTCCACCATGTCTTTTAAACATAATAAACAAGGAGTTTCTTCTATGTCAGACATGTTTATACAGAATAGCAATGAAACTAGCAAGCTTGGAAAACACTTTCAATCAAGTTAACAAGCAAATATAAAAAACGGTACTGTGCCTTTAAGAGAAACAAATTTTGCCAGAATTTAAAAACAGTGAAAAAATGCAGTAAATCAAACAAAATTTTTACAGTGTGCATAATAGGCTAACAGAGCATTGCACCCACTTGCAAATGGATGATTAACCCCTTAGTTCAAAAAAACGGATCAAAAAAACGATATAGACGTTTTTTAACAGTCACAACCAACTGCCACAGCAAGCTGTGGCCCTACCTTCCCCAATAAATGACTTTGGAAAGCCTTTGGGCCCTTCAGAGATGTCCTATAGCATTCAGAGGGCCTTTGAGGGAAGCTGGATGTCACAGTTTGTAATTTTAACTGCACCAACTGTAACTTTTATACTACAACAGTGGAAATTGTTTCTAGTCAAAATTTAAGCCAGGCATGTGGAAAAAACTAGGCCCCAATAAAGTTTTATCACCAAAGCATATATAAAAACGATTAAACATGCCAGCAAACGTTTTATATTGCAATATCATAAGGGTATTACCCCTGGGAGTAAGCATGATACCAGTCGTTATTAAATCACTGTATTCAGGCTTAACTTACATTAATCCGATATCAGCAGCATTTTCTAGTGTTTTCCATCTCTAGAAAAAATTATAACTGCACATACCTGATAGCAGAATAAACTGCATGCCATTCTCTCGCTGAAGTTACCTCATCTGTGTAATCCCATCAGACATATGTGAGAACAGCAATGGATCTTAGTTACAACCTGCTAAGATCATAGAAACCTCAGGCAGATTCTTCTTCTATTTACTGCCTGAGATAAAATAGCACAACTCTGGTACTATTTAAAAATAACAAACTTTTGATTGAAGAAAATAAACTAGCTATATTTAACCACTCTCTCCTACAACGTCCTTGCTTGTTGAGAGTTGCAAGAGAATGACTGGGTATGACAGTTAGGGGAGGAGCTATATTACAGCTCTGCTGTGGGTGTCCTCTTGCAACTTCCTGTTGGGAATGAGAATATCCCACAAGTAATGGATGATCCGTGGACTGGATACACCTTACAAGAGAAATGATAAATTTCCATTGTTCTCTCTATGTATTGAGCTTTGGTGCTCCAGCCAAATAAAAGATAAGGAAGCAAGTCTGTTTACACAAACTTAGAACATAATGAGATCTGATATCACCTTTAAGTTCAACCCATTGTAATAGGCTGTGGTTTCAAAGCACAAAATCAGCTACTTCATATACACAAATAAGCATGAAAATGGAATTTCTCAAATATTTTATACTCTGCAGTTGGTATAACAAAATATTTAAAATACATTAATGGAAAAACTATTTTACAGTGTACTGTCCCTTTAATACATTTATTAGAGTTGCAGTGGGCTCCGTGAGCGGCGGTTTAGGGGTTAATACATTTATTAGAGTTGCGGTGGACTCCGGGAGTGGCGGTATAGGGGGTAAAACATTATAGTATAGTGTGGGTGTTTAGTAACAGGGTACCAATAAAGCAAAATACCAATACTTGGTGCGCGGCTTTTTGACAGCTTTTTTGGTAATTTTGGAGAACGTATTCAGGTCCGCAGCAGCAATTGTAGGCGATCTTAGGCGAGCGTATTGGTGCCGTTGAATGCAAGTAAGTTGACGGCTTGATAAGTAGATGCCAATGTCTCTGATTTACATGTATTGTTGAACAATATTTTACTGTGTCAGGTTTTACTATTTGCTACTAATATGGTATTATTTTTGCACTAGTATTATTTAACTATTCCTCTCTGATATTATATTTCTGCCGCAAACATCTTCATCCAAGCGGCATCTTCTATCTTCATCCATCCAGAGCGGAGCGGAGCCATCTTCTTCCAGCCGACGAGGATCCATCCTCTTCAACCGACGCCTACTCGCCGAATGAAGGTTCCTTTAAATGATGTCATCCAAGACGGCGTCCCTCGAATTCTGATTGGCTGATAGGATTCTATCAGCCAATCAGAATTAAGGTAGGAAAAATCTGATTGGCTGATTGAATCAGCCAATCAGATTCAAGTTCAATCCGATTGGCTGATCCAATCAGTCAATCAGATTGAGCATGCATTCTATTGGCTGATCGGAACAGCCAATAGAATGCAAGCTCAATCTGATTGGCTGATTGGATCAGCCAATAGGATTGAACTTGAATCTGATTGGCTGATTCAATCAGCCAATCAGATTTTTCCTACCTTAATTCCGATTGGCTGATAGAATCCTATCAGCCAATCGGAATTCGAGGGACACGATCTTGGATGACATAACTTAAAGGAACCTTCATTCATCGGGTAGTCATTGGGGAAGAAAGATGTTCCACGCCGGAGGTCTTGAAGATGGAGCCGCTCCTCGTCGGATGGATGAAGATATAAGATGCCGCTTGGATGAAGATGTCTGCCGGTCCGGATGTCCTCTTCTGCCCGGATAGGATGAAGACTTCTGCCGGTCTGGATGTCCTCTTCTGCCCCATCGGATCAAGACTTCGGCCCTTTTAAGGGCTGGTAAAAGAGCTGATTACTTTTTAATTTAGAATAGGGTATGGACCTTTATTATTTTGGGGGGCTTTTTTATTTTATTAAGGGGCTTAGAGTAGGTGTAATTAGCCTAATATTCTTATAATCTTTTTTTAGTTTTGTAATTTAGTGGGGGTTTTTTGTAATTTAGTTTAGTTTATTTAATTGTAGGTAATTTATTTAATTAATTTATTGATAGTGTAGTGTTAGGTGTATATGTAACTTAAGTTAGGATTTATTTTACAGGTAATTTTGTAATTATTTTAACTAGGTAGCTATTAAATAGTAAATAACTATCTAATAGATATTGTAACTAGTTAAAATAAATACAAAGTTGCCTGTAAAATAAATATAAATCATAAAATAGCTACAATATAATTATTCGTTATATTGTAGCTAGTTTAGGGTTTATTAGGGTTTATTTTACAGGTAAGTATTTAGTTTTAAATAGGAATACTTTAGTTAATAAGATTTAATTAATTTTGGCGGGTGTTAGGGTTAGACTTAGCTTTAGGGGGTAATACATTTATTAGAGTAGCGGCGAGGTCCGGTCGGCAGATTAGGGGTTAATACTTGAAGTTAGGTGGCGGCGACGGGGGGGGGGGGCAGATTAGGGGTTAATACTATTTATTATAGGGTTTGCAAGGCGGGAGTGCGGCAGTTTAGGGGTTAATACATTTATTATAGTGGCGGCGAGGTCCGGTCGGCAGATTTGGAGTTAATAAGTGTAGTTAGGTGGCGGCGACGTTTGGGGGGGGCGCAGATTAGGAGTTAATAAATATAATATAGGTGTTGGCGATGTTAGGGGCAGCAGATTAGGGGTTCATAGGGATAATTTAGCTTGCGGTGGTGTACGGAGCGGCAGATTAGGGGTTAATATTATACAGCAGGAGTCAGCGATAGCGGGGGCCACAGATTAGGGGTTAAGAAGTGTCAGGTTAGGGGTGTTTAGACTCGGAGTTCATGTTAGGGTGTTAGGTGCAGACTTAGAAAGTGTTTCCCCATAAGAAACAATGGTGCTGCGTTGGGAGCTTAACGCTGCGCCCAAACTGCCCCATTGTTTCCTATGGGGAAATCGTGCACGAGCACGTTTTGCCAGCTTACCGTTACCGTAAGAAACGCTGGTATTGAGGGTTGAAGTGGCGGTACATTCGGCTCAACGCACCCTTTTTGGAGCCTAACGCAGCCCTTCAGACAACTCTAAATACCAGAGTTGTTTGGGAGCAGCGGTAGGAAAAAAAGCTGCGTTAGCTACACGGGTCTTTACTGACAAAACTCTAAATCTAGGCGTTTGTGTTTTATATTTTTTAATATAATCTCAGGAATTTTAAACAATTACTATGTAATTCCTACCATATAATGCTGGACCTGTATCAGCTTTCATGTAATTGTATTACATTTCTTTTTGGCAAATAGTTATTATAATACATGGAAGGAGACAACATTGTAATGAGGTATCTGAGCCAGGCCACATACCCTTATCTGACAAGGGGCTAGATTACTAATGGAGAGGTAGTTTGAGCCACAATAACTCCACTCAATTTTGGCCATTTGTGCGCATCGTGTAGTGTGCAAATTGCAAGTTGAAAGTAAAAAGCTTTTGATTGCGTGCTAGCCTGGCCCGCACAAAAAGCCAAAGTTAGCATTTGCACGTACAAAAAGCCGAAGTTTGCATTTTGGCGACTGCCTTAACGTATTCTCTCATAGATTTCAATGGAGCACAAAAAGTGGGGAAAAAATCTAACCAACAAAATGCATTTTTCTCAAGTGCACAAACCCGACATCAAATGTTAATGTTTCCCATTCCAATGTTCTTCACATAGAACATTTAAAATATATATATATATATATATATATATATATATATATATATATATATATATATATATATATATATATATATATATAATTTTGAATTTTGACAGTGTTTTCAACTGTCTTGACTCTCTAAAATGATAAACAGTGTGTGTGAAAACTCATCACTGGCTTTCTCAATATATGAGCTATAGCACATAAAAAAAAAAAATACAAAAGCTATCTGCAGTCTATGATGTGTTTAACTCATGAGAGAAATAAAAAAATATCACCTAGATTACGAGTTTTTTCGGTAAGGCTGTGCGGTGTTAACGAGGAGTTTTCCCTCACCGCTCACCTACAGAAAACGCTGGTATTACGGGTTTTTACAAACCCGGCATTAGCCGCAAAAAAAGTGAGCGGAAAGCAAAATTTAGCTCCACATCTCTCCTCAATACCAGCGCTGCTTACGGTAGTGGTAAGCAGGTAAAACGTGCTCATGCACGATTTACCCATAGGAATCAATGGGGGAGAGCCGACTGAAAAAACCCCTAACTAACCCTAACACCCCCATAACTTAAATATAATTTAAATAAATCTATTAGTGTTAGGTTTTATTAAGGGGGTATTGGGTGGGTTTTAGAGTAGGGTTGGGTGTGTGGGTAATGGGTTTTAATGTTGGGGGGGTATTGTATTTTTTTTTACAGGTAATAGAGCTGATTACTTTTGGGCAATGCACCGCAAAAGGCCCTTTTAAGGGCTATTCGTAATTTAGTATAGGGTAGGGATTTTTATTATGTTGGGTGACTTTTTATTTTATTAGGGGGATTAGATTAGGTGTAATTAGTTTAAAAAACTTGTAATTATTTTATTATTTTCTGTAATTTAGTGGGGGGTTTTCGTACTTTAGATAATTTTTTTCAATTGTATTTAATTGTAGTTAGTTGAGGTAATTAGTTTAATTATAGTGTAGTGTTAGGTGTAATTGTAACTTAGGTTAGGATTTATTTTACAGGTAAATTTGTATTTATTTTAACTAGGTAGCTATTAAATAGTTAATAACTATTGTACATAGTTAAAATAAATACAAAGTTGTCTATAAAATAAAAATAAATCCTAAAATAGCTACAATGTAACTATTAGTTATATTGTAGCTATCTTAGGGTTTAGTTTATAGGTAGGTATTTAGTTTTAAATAGGAATAATTAAGTGAATGATAGTAATTTTATTTAGATTTATTTAAATTATATTTAATTTAGGGGGCTGTTAGGGTTAGACTTAGATTTAGGGCTTAATACATTTAATATAGTTGTGATGACGGGGCGGCAGAATAGGGGTTAATAAATGTAGGTAGGTGTCAGCGATGTTAGGGAAGGCAGATTACGGGTTAATAAAATTAAACTAGTGTTTGCGATGCGGGAGGGTAGCGGTTTAGGGGTTAATATATATTTTTATAGTGGCAGCGATGTTCGGTTCGGCAGATTAGGGGTTAAACATTTTTATTTAGTGTTTGCGATGTGGGGGGCCTCAGTTTAGGGGTTAATAGGTAGTTTATGTGTGTTAGTGTACGTTTTAGCACTTTAGTTAAGAGTTTTATGTTACGGCGTTTGCCCATAAAACTCTTAACTACTGACTTTTAAATGCGGGATCAGTCTTAACAGGAGAGGGTCTACCGCTCACTTTTGGTCAGACTCGTAATACCGGCATTATGCAAGTCCCATAGAAAATATAGGATACGCAATTGACGTAAGTGGATTTGCGGTATTTTCGAGTCTGACCAAAAAAGTGAGCGGTGAGCCTGTCATTTCAAGACTCGTAATACCAGCGTAAGGAAAAAAGCAGCGTTAGGACCTCTTAACGCTGCTTTTTAACCCTAACGCAAGACTCGTAATCTAGGTGTATGTTTTTTTAAAAAGTTGTACAAGCTATTTTAATAATTAATAATTTTTAAGTTAAATTGTATATTTATCCACTGACATTGTTTTATCAAAACAAAAAGGATGCATAGAAAATAGAAGTCTAGAAAGTTTAGTTGGTTCTCAATGATATCCAGATGAAGTCATTGCAAAATATTGCTGTATATTAGGTTGAACAACTGTTTTGCTTATTATTTATTACAGTTCAGTAGCTTGGCTGACAATTAATATATATATTACTAATATACAAATGTAATTATGTAATAAATATGTGCAAATTGTACTTCATGTGTTTAAATAACATAGATAGAGATAATATACAATTATCTGCCATGAATATCTTAATAGGTTTCTTTTGTACTAATGAAAAATGATATAATTATCTGCACAAAGTAACACTGCCTCACACTTTAATTATGACACATCATAATATTGATACAAATAACTAAATCAACAGGGAAACACAAATAAACGTGTTTGTTATTACACAGCTATCGTCTCTTTCGGCAGGAAGGGAAATATAAAGCAACAGTGCCACCAACTGCTCTATTTACATTTGCATGAAGAACTCAAGAGTGTAAAATAAAATATCTTTTCACTGAACTATGTGGCCAAAACATTTAAATCAAAGTATTTGCATTGCCAAAATATCGGCTAGATCACGAGTTTTGTCGGTAAGGCTGTGCGGTGCTAACAAGCCTTTTTTTCTTACCTCTCCCTTAAGACAACACTGGTATTACGAGTTCTCTTTAAGCCGGCGTTAGCCTCAGAAAAGTGAGCGTTGAGCAAAATTTAGCTCCACATCTCACCTCGATACCAACGTTGCTTACGGTAGCGGTAAGCTGGCAAAACGTGCTCGTGCACGATTTCCCCATAGGAAACAATGGGGCTGAGATGGGTGAAAAAAAACCTAACACCTGCAAAAAAAGCAGCGTTCAGCTCCTAACGCAGCCCCATTGTTTCCTATGGGAAAATAAAAGTTATGTCTACACCTAACACCCTAACATGAACCCTGAGTCTAAACACCCCTAATCTTACACGTATTAACCCCTAATCTGCCACCCCTGACATCGTCGCCACCTGCATTATACTTTTAACTCCTAATCTGCCGCTCCGGACTCCGCTGCCACCTACATTATACTAATGAACCCCTTATCTGTTGCCCCTAACATCGCCGAACCCTACATTATATTTATTAACCCCTAATCTGCCCCCCCAACATCGCCAACACCTACCTACATTAATTAACCCCTAATCTTCTGACCTCAACGTCGCCACTACTATAATAAATTTATTAACCCCTAAACCTAAGTCTAACCCTAACCATAACCCCCCTAATTTAAATATAATTTAAATTATATGAAATTAATTTAACATAATTAAATACATTAATCCTATTTAAAACTAGATACTTACCGATAAAATAAACCCTAAGCTAGCTACAATATAACTAATAGTTACATTTGTATCTAGCTTAGGATTTATTTTTATTTTACAGGCAACTTTGTATTTATTTTAGCTAGGTACAATAGTTATTAAATAGTTATTAACTATTTAATAACTACCTAGCTAAAATAAGTACAAAATGACCTGTAAAATAAACCCTAACTTAAGTTACAATTGCACCTAACACTACACTATAATTAAACTAATTACCTAAACTAACTACAACTAATTACAATTAAATTAATAAACTAAATTACGTAAAAAAACAAACACTAAATTACAGAAAATAAAAAAAGAATTACAAGAATTTTAAACTAATTACACCTACTCTAATCCCCTAATAAAATAAAAAAGCCTCGCAAAATAATAAAATTTCCCTACCCTATACTAAATTACAAATAGCCCTTAAAAAGTAATCAGCACTTTTACCGGTAAAAAAAAATACAATAACCCCAACATTACAACCCACCACCCATACACCCCTACTCTAAAACCCACCCAATCCCCCCTTAAAAAAACCTAACACTAATCCCCTGAAGATCACCCTACCTTGACCACTAAACAAAACATTGAAAAGATAGAGGTTAAGAATACTGGTATCTTCAACTTGAGTAAATATACTCTGAATAAAACCCAAGAACAAGTATTAAAGGGACAGTCAACCCAAAAAATAGTTTTAACTTATATCTATAAAGTTGCCATAGATCGTTTTTTACAAATATAGCCCAGTTTTTACAAATTTTCAGTTTTCAAGTAAAATCACTTACTTTTTCCACCGCTGTCGTTTGAAAATGTTGGTCTGGCTCCGCCCCTTTTTTGTCATACGTGACATCATGATCTTCTTGTGTTCCCTGTAATTTTTCTAACTTACACGTAACCGGCTTTCACGCATTCGCAATGCGCCTATTGTATCTTGCTAAACTAGTAGTCAAGCAGTTAAAGGTAACTAATTTACCCGTGGGGCAACCTTTAACCCTGGAGTGTGAATAAAGCACTGTATGGGCATCAAAAAATAATGATCTGAGATTGTTACAAAAGAATGCAGCCAAAAAAAAAAAGCCAGAAAGAAAATACAAGAATAGTGACTCTCAGGAGTTTATCAGATGTGCTGCTGCGTCTCTATGCAAGAGAGTACTAGGTCTTCTATATTCATTTTGAGAAAAAATAAGCACTGCTCATTTTCTTTTACGATTACATTAATTAATATAAGCCAAGCTAGGACACCACTACACATGCCAAAACATAGAATGACAGCTATGGTGACTACTAGCAGAGAGTGACAGTTCAGTCACACTGTACCTCTAGGACCACTGCATACAAAATCAGTCACACTGTACCTCTAGGACCACTGCTTATAAAATCGGTCACACTGTACCTCTAGGACCACTGCTTACAAGTGACGTGCAGTCATAGGAGGCAGGGGAGGCAGGGCCTCCCTGCCATATGGACCAACAGTTTATTTAATTTTAATGTAAATGTAAAAAAAAAAAAAATTGTAAAAAAAAAATTACTTTTTTTCCTCCTCATGTTACGCTATGGCTATGGAGATACAGTGTACTGTACATCCATTGCGCAACATGGGTGCATATTTTTTACAGTGGAGCATTAGAGCAACACCCACTGGCTGACCAAAAAAAAACAAAAAAATTAACCTTTCCCACCCCCATGTTACGATACGGAGAGGCAGTATACTTTTCTACTTCTCCGTTGTGCAACATGGGTGCATTTTTTAAATACAACAGCCGAGCATTAGAGCACCACCCACTGGTTGACACAGGCTGAGCAAACATCAGTGAAGAAAAAATGGTCCAATAGGAGGATTCCCTGGTAATGCCTCTTAGCGAGGGAGCCAATCAGAGACGGACAGCACCAGGAGAACGTGACCAGCTCTGATTAACTCCCTGCGCATGCGCAAGGGAGCCGCATAGAAGACGAGGTACTGGCGGGAAGTGCGTAGAACTTAACACTCACTGCTGATACTTTTCAAGCTGCGATCATCAGCTGATGCCCTGCCCGAGTCTACTGTTAAATCGATCACACCGACGGTAAGTAACTCAGTGAATACTGAGCGAAACTGACTGAGTATACTTTTACTCTGGTATTTCTATTTTCCATGTGGCATTTTTTTACAATGGTGACTGACTGACTATGTATATAACTTTACTCTGGTATTTATATTTACCATGTGGCATTTTTTTTACAATGGTGACGGACTATATGACATACAATCACTGAGTCGCCATTGTTAAAAAATGCTACACAGTAAATAGAAATACCAGAGTAGAAGTATATACACATTAAACCTAGACACAGACATTTTACAAGAATATATATAATTACAATGATTAATACATTTGCCCTAATACAATTTTGGACACAGGGTAATTAAAGTGGGTGAGTGCTAATTGGAGCAGTATCTTGAATGTTGACAAGACCCTTTGAGATTTCTTGCCTCCTCGCTTTCGCTCAGGGGGGCTGTGCTTTTTGGAAGAAATGCACAAGTGTTTCAAGATCTATTTGTCATTGACTGACTATAGTTTAGTGATTGATCTCACTAAACAGACTATACACAATGTCTTTCCTTTTTCACTATAATCAATAAAGTCAGTATGCACTCAGACAATACTGAATAAACTAAAATTCCTTTGGCAACCCTATTATTTAAGCAGTGTTTCTTAAACTGAATTCTATTTTACCCTAATGTTCCATTTTGTGTAGATTTACATTCAACAAGGACATTTTTTCAAAAGGTCTCCATTTGTGGACATTGATTATTAGGGGAGCAGAAAGCAAATTTATACAGTTGTACAATATTGGGTTGCAGTTTTATAGTATTTAATGAAATTGCTTGATTTTGTAAAAGAATAATGCATGCATTTTTAAATGTTAAGGAAACTTTAAGGGCCCCAGAAAAGAGCTGTGTTTCTTTTGATCTATTTTAGGCTCTTATAATTTACTTTGAATCCTAAAAAAACAGTTTAGAGGATAGATTGATTTTGAAATTATTTATTAAAAACTGTCATGTGTTAAGGTTAAACCCATAGACAATGTTAAACAGCTGGCACTATCCCATTGTACTTACAAAAATGAACATTGGTAACAAGCCAACTAACTACTGCAGTGAGCCCCTTGGAATTGATTAGCTGATCCATACATATCCTTTTGTGGGTGGTAGCACAGGAGAATGTTTGCACATATGTTTGTGTACTGTATCTGTATGAGAGAGAGAGAGTGTGTGTGTGTATCTGTATGAAAGTGAGAGTGTGTGTGTGCATCTGTATGAAATAAATGAGTGTGCATCTGTATGCATCTGTATGAGAGTGTGTGTGCATCTGTATGATAGTGTGTGTGCAGCTGTATGAGAGTGTGTGTGCAGCTGTATAAGAGTGAGAGTGTGTGTGCATCTGTATGAGAGTGAGAGTGTGTGTGACTGTGCATCTGTATAAGAGTGAAAGTGTGTGTGCTAGACATGTGCGATTCAGTTCGGTTCATTTTGGAAATTCGGAAAATTCGGAAAATTCGGAGATTCAGATCAAATCGAATTTCCGAATTAAAATAGTGCCGAATCTACCGAATAAATCCGAATTACTTCGGATTTATTCAGATTTATTCAGTAGATTCGGATGGCCATGGATTACACTAGTATTGTACAGTATATTAGGTTATATCACTCTGCTATGGGTTACACCTAATATACAGTACATAATACTAGTCTAATCCCACCTAACACTTACCGAAATTCTGAATCAAACCGAATCCAGACAAATTTATTCTAATCCGAATGAATCCGAAACAAATCCTAACTGAATTTATTCTAATCCGAATGAATCCGAAACAAATCCGAACCTAATTGATTCAAATTTTTCCGAATTTGAATTGCTCCGAACTGAAATTCGAAAAAATCTGAATCGATACTAACCGAACCAAATTTTTTCGCCATGCACATGTCTAGTGTGTGCATCTGTATGATATTGAGAGTGTGTGTGCATCTGTATGAGACTAGGTGTTCTCAACCTACAAATTTGGGAATGTGTACAGTAATAAAGTAAAATTATTCTTGCAGTAATGTACAAATTCCCTAATTTGTAGGTTAAGAAATCCCATGACAGGCCAAACATTCAATGATATTGAGAAGAATAGAAGCTATAGTACTTTATACGTGTTGTTATTTTACTGTAAAATAACATGTAGTACTATAGCTTTTATTCTTCTGAATGTTATGTGAAAAATCGGCACAAAGTTGAATCTGTTACTATAAGTACCAAAATAATTTCTCATTTAAACATGCTTATTTTTATTAGTATTGTTTTGAGCATTCTTCAAAGACACACACAAGCTTTCCTTCCTAGTTATGAATAATGAAACAACTTTGCAAATATATTTTCATTATTTATTTTCTCATTTAATTTAGCACTGAAAGTTGAGCAATTTCTAATTATCAGAACATGTAATGCACCTTGCTTACTTTTCAAGGCTAATCCTGCTACATATCAGTCCTTAATTGACTTTAGTGGATAACAGCTGCAAAACTCTTTATACTAAATTTATGACAGTAGCTAGCCTTGTTGTCTGAGAAACAAAGCCCAGATTGGCTTTTATATTTTACTTCTGTTCTAATTTGCTTTTATCTTTTGGTATACTTTGAAAAGCATACCTAGGTAGGCTCAGGAGAAGCAATTATTTGGAGCTAGCTGAAGATTGGTGGCTGCACATATATGCCTCTTGTCATTGGCTCATTTAATATGTTCAGTTAGCACCCAGTAGTGCATTGCTGCATATCCTTCAACAAAGTATACCAAGAGAATGAAGCAAATGTATTTATAGCAGTAAATTGGACCTGCAACCTGCCAATTTAATCGTAAATTTAAGCTGCCTCTGTCGCGTTCATATATGAGTTTCTCCGGTGTATAATCGCTAATGCCTCACCAGCCTCTGACCTCACCGCACGTCACTGCACTGTACCAAAAAAAAAATGAGCACTGCTCATTTTATTTTTACGATTACATTAATTAATATAAGCCAAGCTAGGATACCACTACACATACCAAAACATAGAATGTAAGCAGTGGTCCTGGAGGTTCAGTGTGACTGATTTTGTAAGCAGTGGTCCTAGAGGTATAGAGTGACTGATTTTGAAAGCAGTGGTCCTAGAGGTACAGTGTGACTGATTTTGTAAGCAGTGGTCCTAGAGGTACAGTGTGACTGATTTTGTAAGCAGTGGTCCTAGAGGTACAGTGTGACTGAACCGTCACTCTCTGTTAGTAGTCACCATAGCTGTCATTCTATGTTTTGGCATGTGTAGTGGTGTCCCAGCTTGGCTTATATTAATTAATGTAATCGTAAAAAAAATGAATATAGAAGACCTAGCTGTACTCTCTTGCATAGAGACGCAGCAGCACATCTGATAAACTGATGAGAGTCACTATTCTTGTATTTTCTTTCTGGCTTTTTTTTTTGACAGCATTCTTTTTGTAACAATCTCAGATCATTATTTTTGACCCTCATACAGTGCTTTATCCACACTCCAGGGTTAAAGGTATTTTGTATCTTGTTTAGCAAGAAACAATAGGCGCATTGCTCATGCGTGAAAGCCGGTTACGAGTAAGTTAGAAAAATTACAGGGAACACAAGAAGATCATGATGTCATCATGGATGACAAAAAAGTGGCGGAGCTAGACAGCCATTTTCAAACGACAGCAGCGGAAAAAGTAAGGGATTTTACTTGCAAACGGAATACCTGTAAAAACTGGGCTATATTTGTAAAAAAACGATCTATGGGAACTTTATAGATATAAGTTAAAACTACAACATTAACCAATATATTTGTAAATTAAGACATAAAAGATATTTTTTAAAGAACCCGCTAGAAAATGAGTAACAGGTAAGTAGCTTTACACACACTAATTTTAAAACCAGATCAACTTTTTTCCCTACTCAAGAGAAAAGCGAACATATAAAAATTATTTGAACAGAATATCAAGAAAGATCTAGACAAACTAGATCAATCTAAACATCTGAATGGGAATTTGAGTACAATTTAAACACAAACACTGAAAGAATTACAGACTAATAAATACATAGTACTAAAACCAGCAGTGTCCTCATAATGGACACCAGTTTTTATTTAGGACAAGCAGGTATACTCTTCAATGACACAACTACTTATAAATATTTTGAAAACTAACCCTATTAAAACACAGGAACTTAAACTAGATATTATACTGAAAGAGGCCAAAGAGAACGGTATTCTATTAAATTCTGAATACAAATTTTTACACACCCTAGGATCCCAACCTTTTATTTTCTACCCAAAATCCACAAAAGACCTCCATAAGCCACCGGACTGCCACATAATATCAGGCATAGAGTCATTAACATCAAACCTGTCACAGTATGTAGACCACTTTATACAAAATATTGTCACCAAGTTACGAGCTTATTTGAGAGACTTAACTCAGTTCCTAATATTTTCAAAGACATAATTTGGCAAGATAACTATATCTTAGTGACATATGATGTCAACTCATTGTATACTAATATTACTTACACCCTTGGAATATCAGCCACAAAATACTTTCTAGATAAAGACTTAGATTTACCCAAAGAACAGAACAATTTCATACTTAAATGTATCAAATTCATTCTTAATAATAATAGTTTTTTTATTCAATGAAGAAATATATTTACAAATTAAAGGAACGGCAATGAGCACAAGGTTCAATCCCAGAATCAAAAATGTATTTATGGGCTTCTTTGAAGAACACGTTATCCAACAAGGCCCCAGGGGAGCAAACCTTGTACACTATTGTCGCTATATTGATGATATATTCATTGTCTGGAGAGGGTATATAGAACTCCTTGAAAAATGTATGATAGATATGAATACAAATAACATGGGTATTCATTTTACCTATGAATATAGCAGCCATAGGATACATGTTCTCGACATAGAGTTGGAAGTGATCGATAAGAAAATATATACAAAACCATTGATTTTCACAACAATATCCACAATGAGAGTTGTCACCTAGACAAATGGAAGTCAAATATACTGAAAGGTGAATTTATGAGGTTGAAAAAGAACTGTTCAACAGCAGAAAGTTACGAAACACAGTCCTAAATTCTAACAGAGAGATTTATAGAAAAAGGCTATAATACAAGAGCAATAGAAAACACTAAAAATGAAATCAGAAACATTGATAGAGAATCTTTTTTAAAAATAAAAGACAAAAAGACCAATATGAACAAAATTAGAAACTCGGATTAATTTTTTATACAGTTTATTACCAACTTTAGCTCACAACACTACAAAATTAAAAAGATCTTAAAGGAACACTGACATTACATCAAACAGGACCAAATATTAGGGAATAGAGTTAAAAATCATCCTGAAGTTGCTAGGGGAGGAGCCTGCTGCATGAGGATCATGGCGGCAGAGTAGTGAAGCTCCAGTTAAACTCCTTGCCAGCCCGGGTTGAACCTTACTAGAATGCAGACAGAGTGAATAAGAAACATGGAAAGAATCCCTTCCTTAGCTTCACCTTAAATCCCCTCTAAAGAGTCGCGCACATAAGAGGATCCCCGAAAGCAAATTAATAAAGGACTGCGAGCTGAATGGAATACACAGCAGGAGCTGCCGGGAGAACAAGCGGAGAATGCTACCGGGAGGAACCTGGTAAAGGGAAAAAAGAAAGCCCAGCCTTTTTTTCCCTGACAATCAAGGTCAGCTGTCCTATTAACTGAAGGCGGTGGAGAGAAGCGCTCAGAGAGTGACGGTAAGATGCCTAAAGAGTAATTGCTGGGTATACAGTAACTGATCAATGCATTGTCAGTGAGAGCAGCAAGAGACCGGCAGAGAGAGAGGGACAAGAAAGAGATTGAGTGGAAGTTGTACTGACCGGTAGCGGGCTCAGGGGGGTGAAGTCAATAGAGGCAGCTGAACATTAAAGATAGTAACTGTAAGGAGGGGAAATACAAACACTCAAGCTACAAGGGAAGAGTAGCAGATAATGAGACAGCATCAAGGAATATATGGTTACAAATGAAAGGATACAAATGAAAGGCTACAAATAAACTGTTTAAATATTGTGTCTGAATAAGGGATTGGCTTAAAAAGAGAAAAAAAAAGGGACACATACACAAAAAGTGGAGCATTAATGTGAATATATGTTGCTGGACCATTTTAAAAATTAAAATATTTTCACATAATAAGGGCATGAATTATATCATAAACCAGCAGAGTGCTGGAAAAAGGGATATAAGTGTGTTAATCTATACCCTAGGAGGGATTTAAAGGCACATCACACTGGGGAAATTGTTAGAATTGGGCTTGGGTAAAAACCTATGACTGACTAATCTGCAGTTTGGAGAACCTTAAGGAGTAAAGCAGAGTATTAATGTGAATATATACTGTTGAATAGCAAGAAAAGCTAAAATATGCCCACATAACAAAAGTATGAACTATATCACCGGCCAGTTGAGAGCTGGAAAAAGGGATATAACTGGGTTAACCCATACCCTAGGAGAGATTTAAAGTCACATCATACTGGTGAAATTGTTAAAACTGGGATTGGACAAAATCCTATGGCTGATTAAGCTACAGTCTGGGGAATCATAAGGAACAGCAGTGGCAAAGAAGTCGCCTACAAGATAGAATATTACTTATAAAACTTTTTTTTTTTTTGAGATAACTTCAAAAAAGGGTTCCAAACAGGAGAAAATAAACAAACACAAATCCCCTACAATTAAAACCAACCATTTTTTTCACAATACCAGTATGGAGAGCAGCACTAGCCCTAAGATACAGGGCCCTAAAATTTTTTAAAGACACAGCAGCTAGATCCTCAGATCACACTAGAAGACCTAAGAGAACTAGCAACAAAAAATGATATAATTTCTATCAAAGAATGTATTATCTCAGAAATGGCCGGAATGAAGCAGGAGCTGAAGGAAATAGGGACAAGAGTAAATTCTCTGGAAGAACAACAGGAAAATACAGATAGAGAATCAAACTCAGCCATGCTATCACAGTCCCGTCTCATAGCAGAGCTCCAGGATAAAATAACAGATCTTGAGGATAGATCTAGAAAAGAAAACCTAAGACTCAAAGGTGTCTCAGAAGAAATCAAGACAGAGTCTTTAAATAAATTTGTCAACAGCCTGATAGTATTTTTGATACCTGACTTAACAGAAGAAGAAATTAAAATAGAAAGATTACATAGAGCAGCCCTATCAAAAATGACAGGCAGGACGAGTGACATCATATTTAAGCTACAAGATTTTGAGTTAAAGGAAAAAATCTTGAGAAAAACTAAAGTGGAACACACGTTCAGCTATCAACAGAATGAAGTGCAGATTTTTGCAGACTTAAGTCAAGCTACGATCAAGAAATGAAAAGAAATAAGATTCTTTACAGTATGCCTACAGGAGAGGGAAATAAGATACAAATGAGGATACTCATTCAGCCTGATAATTATGGATAATGGAACTACCTTAATATATAAAAGAAAAGAAGATATATTAGAGATCAGAACAAAGCTACAGCTGGATTTGGATATCCCACAGGAATTCCTTAAAGAAATACAGGAAGAAAATGGAACCAAGCAAATAAGGAAAACATAAACACCAGTGGGAGGAAAGCAGAAAAAAAAACATTTGATGATAAAGATCCTTCCCCTCCATAAGAATAAAGGAAGGAAGGAACAAGGATGGAGGGGACACTTAAGGAAAGGGGAGCAGAACTAAAGTAGCAGAAAATAAGAGACATAAAAGAAACAAGGAAGATAAAATATAAAGAATATATCTGTCCAGTTAGGGGGACAGGCGGGGGTAAATAAGTACCACCCCCCTTTTTTTCCCCCTCACAAATAGGTCACATTATGCAAGCCTTTGGAGAATCAGAGAAGCACATACATTTCCCCCCCCCCTTTTTTTTTAATCAGATAAGCACATACTTTTTTCACAAATGACTCACTTTTTTTTTTCTCCCTCACAAATAGGTCACATTATGTGAGCCTTCAGAGAATCAGAGAAGCGCATACTTTCTTTTTCCCTCCTTTTTTTTATTATTGAATCAGAGAAGCACATACATTTTTTTCACAAATGACTCACTAATAGAAGAGCCTCCAAACGAAGGCATGGACTTTATGTTTGCATATTGTTATGTTTACACATATTCGGTTAGATTACGAGTTTTGCGTTATGAGGGGTGCAGTGCTAACTTGCACGTTATTGTCACCACTCACTTACCTACAGCGCTGGTATTACAGGTTTTCAGAAACCTGGCGTTAACAGGCAAGAAGTGAGCGTAGAGCAAAATTGAGCTCCATACCGCACTCCAATACCAGCGCTGCTTAAGTCAGCGGTGAGCTGGTTGTACGTGCTCATGCACGATTTCCCCATAGACATCAATGGGGAGAGCCAGCTGAAAAAAAGCCTAACACCTGCAATAAAGCAGCGTAAAGCTCTGTAACGCAGCCCCATTGATTCCTATGGGGAAACAAAATTTATGTTTACACCTAACACCCTAACATGAACCCCGAGTCTAAACACCCCTTATCTTACACTTATTAACCCCTAATCTGCCGCTCCCGACATCACAGACACCTACATTATACTTATTAACCCCTAATCTCCCATACCCAATGTCGCCACAACCTACCTACACTTATTAACCCCTAATCTGCTGCTCCAGACATCGCCACCACTATAATAAAGTTATTAACCCCTAAACTGCCACACTCCCACATCGCAAACGCTAGTTAAATATTATCAATCTCTAATCTGATGCCCCTAACATCTCCACCACCTACCTACATTTATTAACCCCTAATCTGCCGCCCCCCAATGTCGCCGCCACTATAATAAAGTTATAAACCCCTAAACCTAAGTCTAACCCTAACCCTAACACCCCCTAACTTAAATATAATTAAAATAAATCTAAATAAAACCTACTATTAATAACTACATAATTCCTATTTAAAACTAAATACTTACCTGTAAAATAAACCCTAAGCTAGCTACAATATAACTAATAGTTACATTGTATCTAGCTTAGGGTTTATTTTTATTTTACAGGCAAGTTTTTATTTATTTTAACTAGGTAGAATAGTTACTAAATAGTTATTAACTATTTACTAACTACCTAGCTAAAATAAATACAAATTTACCTGTAAAATAAAACCTAACCTGAGTTACACTAACACCTAACCTTACACTACAATTAAATCAATAACCTAAATTAAATACAATTACCTAAATTACAAAAAAAAAACCCCACTAAATTACACAAAATAAAAAAGAAATTATCAGATATTTAAACTAATTATACCTAATCTAATAGCCCTATCAAAATAAAAAAGCCCCCCCAAAATAAAAAAAACCCTAGCCTACAAAAAACTACTAATAGCCCTTAAAGGGGCCTTTTGCGGGGCATTGCCCCAAAGAAATCAGCTCTTTTACCAGTACAAAAAATACAAACAGCCCCAACAGTAAAACCCACCACCCACACAACCAAACCCCCCAAATAAAAACCTAACTAAAAAACCTAAATTCCCCATTGCCCTGAAAAGGGCATTTGTGTGGGCATTACCCTTAAAAGGGCATTTAGCTCTTTTTCAATTGCCCAAAACCTAATCTAAAACTAAAAACCCCCCAATAAACCCTTAAAAAAACCTAACACTAACCCCTGAAGATCCACTTACAGTTTTGAAGAGCTGACATCCATCCTCCACGAAGCCGGGAGAAGTCCTCAGCGAAGCGGCAAGAAGTCCTCAACAAAGCCGGGAGAAGTCTTCATCCAAGCCAGCAGAAGTGGTCTTCCAGACGGGCAGAAGTCTTCATCCAGACGGCACCTTCTATCTTCATCCATCCGGCACGGAGCAGGTCCATCTTCAAGACATCCGGTGCAGAGCATCCTCTTCTTCCGAAGACTAAAGACAAATGAAGGTTCCTTTAAGTGACGTCATCCAAGATAGCGCCCCTTGAATTCCGATTGGCTGATAGAATTCTATCAGCCAATCGGAATTAAAGGTGAAAAAATCCTATTGGCTGATGCAATCAGACAATAGGATTGAGCTCACATTCTATTGGCTTTTCCAATCAGCCAAAAGAATGCAAGCTTAATCCTATTGGCTGATTGATCAGCCAATCGGAATTCAAGGGACGCTATCTTGGATGATGTTATTTAAAGGAACCTTCATTCTGGAAGAAGACTTCGATTGAAGAGGATACTCCATGCCAGATGACTTGAAGATGGAGCCGCTCTACGCCAGATGGATGAAGATAGAAGATGCCGTCTGGATGAAGACTTCTGCCTGTCTGGAGGACCACTTCTGCCAGCTTGGATGAAGACTTCTCCCGGCTTCGTTGAGGACTTCTTGCTGCTTCACTGAGGGCTTCTCCCGGCTTCGTGGAGGATCGATGTCGGCTCTACAAAACTGTAAGAGGATCTTCAGGGGTTTGTGTAAGGTTTTTTTAAGGGTTTATTGGGTTGGTTTTAGTTTCAGATTAGGCTTTGGGCTATTGAAAAAGAGCTAAATGCCCTTTTAAGGGCAATGCCCATCCAAATGCCCTTTTCAGGGCAATGGGGAGCTTAGGTTTTTTTAGTTAGATTTTTATTTGGGGGGTTTGGTTGTGTGGGTGGTGGGTTTTACTGTTGGGGGGTGTTTGTATTTTTTGTACAGGTAAAAGAGCTGATTCCTTTGGGGCAATGCCCAGCAAAAGGCCCTTTTAAGGGCTATTGGTAGTTTATTGTAGGCTAGGGTTTTTTTTTTATTTTGGGGGGGCTTTTTTATTTTGATAGGGCTATTAGATTAGGTGTAATTAGTTTAAATATCTGATCATTTCTTTTTTTATTTTGTGTAATTTAGTGTTTGTTTGTTTTTTGTAATTTAGGTAATTGTATTAAATTTAGGTAATTTATTTAATTGTAGTGTAAGGTTAGGTTAGGTGTTAGTGTAATTTATTTTAGCTAGGTAGTAAGTAAATAGTTAATAACTATTTACTAACTATTCTACCTAGTTAAAATAAATACAAACTTAGCTGTAAAATAAAAATAAACCCTAAGACAGATACAATGTAACTATTAGTTATAGTGTAGCAATCTTAGGGTTTATTTTACAGGTAAGTATTTAGTTTTAAATAGGAATTATTTAGTTATGAATAGTAGGTTTTATTTAGATTTATTTTAATTATATTTAAATTAGGGGGTGTTAGGGTTAGACTTAGGTTTAGGGGTTAATAACTTTAGTATAGTGGCGGCGACGTTGGGGGCGGCAGATTAGGGGTTAATAATATTTAACTAGTGTTTGCGATGTGGGAGTGTGGCAGTTTAGGGGTTAATATGTTTATTTTAGTGGCGGCGATGTCCGGAGCGGCAGATTAGGGGTTAATAATTTTATTTTAGTGTTTGCAATGCGGGAGGGCCTCGGTTTAGGGGTTAATAGGTAGTTTATAGGTGTTAGTGTACTTTGTAACACTTTAGTTATGAGTTTTATGCTACAGCTTTGAAATGTGTTACGAATCTTGCGGGATAGGCTGTACCGCTCACTTTTTGGCCTCCCAGAAAAAGCATGTAATATCGGTGCTATGGAAGTCACATTGAAAAAAGACTTTACGCAAATTGCGTAAGTTAATTTGCGTTAAGGCCAAAAAAGTTTGCGGTACAGCTATACCTACAAGACTGGTAATAGCAGCGGTAGTGAAAAAGCAGCGTTAAAATCCATAACGCTGCTTTTTTACTCATAATGCAAAACTCGTAATCTAGCCGATTATTAGTACAAATTGTAAATGTACTGGATAGGTCACAAGTGTGGCGTACCTCTTAAGTAAGCACAAGATTGTTATGTACACACAAGTGTTGTTTTGTTATCACTAGATATAATTGGGGTTTCCCTTTTTTTCCCCTATATATATATAATTGTCTGGATACAAGAAAAGCAACTGAACATTACGATATGTGTATTTATTAGTATACAGATTTATATATGGACTAAGTTTCACCGCCTTTTTTTCTTCTTCTGTCCCTCTTCTCTTTTATAAGTTAGTAGATTTGAGCTGCTATACTAGTCTGACAAGGAGGAAAATTCTACCCACCCAACCACAAAGGGTATGGGTAATAGGTTTTTAGGAAATAAGTTGTATGTTATGTTTGTATGTATCCAGGTCGTAGGAGAAGTAACATATTCTCTTATTAGGGATTCAAGATTTAAAAGGTTAAATAGACTTTAACGGATGAGTAGCATTCAATTTATCTCTATAAATGCTAAGGGGCTTAATACCCCAGAGAAAATAATTATGGCGTTGAGGGAAATGGAAAGAATGAAAGGAGAGGTGATTCTGATTCAAGAAATCCATTTTAAAAGGAATAAGGAACCTGGGGGCGGAGCTTCGCTATGCTGGGACATGGCAGCAGAGTGAGAGAGCTCCGTTGCTGTCAGCCCATCAGAGTATATATGCCAGCAAGTAGTGGGGACAAAACTCGGTGAAAAGAAGGTTGGAGAGTTGTGGGGCATACCCGGTCATTTTACAGACTTACTGAGACAGAGTAGTCCACTCCTTTGTGAGGAAGAGTGAAGTGCGGTGAGAGAGGTGAGGGCCATCTTGGCCTCTCTCCCCTCAACTAGCCTGCGCCAGAGCACAGGAGCGATCATATCGCAAAAGAACAAGTGGACAACACGCTGTGATCCCAGACTCTCGGATTGCTTATCACCGGTGAGTGAATCGGAAGACAGAGAGAAAGTAGCGGACGGAACTAAGCCGTTGTGAATGGATTTTGGATACTCGCCATTGAAGTTACAGGGGGAAAATAACTTAAGGGGAAGCCCCAAATCAAAGTCACAAATAAAGGCTCCCAAAAGGGCATTAAGAGGTCTGATTCTGCATTGAGGTGGCTCTGGTTATTAGATCTGTACTTTTTCAAATTGCAGAGTGATAGATACCCACGAGGGAGACAACCCATGTTAAAGTACAGTGCTTTTGTTCGGAGATAAAGACTGCCAGAAGTGAAGTCGCTAAACTTGAGATACATTAACCATACTCATATGCCAAGTGCCCTCCGTAAAGCTAATTCATATAAGGGGAGAAATAATCAGATACCAGATTTTATGTCTCATAGACACCCACGTGGCTGACGCTACATACCCAAAGGCAGTACATTTTTACAGAAATAAAGGCTACAGGGATAAAGAGTCGCAATATTTTTAATAGAAAAAGCACTGCATACCTGGGTATTTTGTGCCCCTAAGCAAAGTCAACCTTTATTAAAAAAGACAGTGAATATAACAGATACTTATCTGGGTGACAGTACATGCTAGTGAGTAGAGTTTTTATACAGTGATAAGAGCAGTAGTAACTAAGGCCTGCAACAAACTGCGCAGAAAAAAGACAACTCCATTTAAAAAGAAAAATCCTCTGTTTCACACAGCCCTATACTGAATCACAGTAACTGAAATGACTTCCAAGAAAGGAAATAAGCCAGAAAAACAAAACAAAACCCCTGTCATGACTCCCTCGGTCTCCACTTTTTTCCATACACAAGAGGGTCACATGTCAGAAATACAGCAGATTCAAGAGGTTAACTCAGCGGACACATCTCCAGATAATGCAGGAATCCAGAGAGACTCTTCGATCTCTATTCAATCTCAGATAGCAAGCTCACCCTCCAAGACAGATATTGAGTCACTTAAGACCTTTATTAAAGAGGAAATAAGAGACCTTAAAAAAGACCTGAACGAAATGGGCTCCAGAATTGAGTACCTAGAGGATGGCCAAGATAATCTAAACAACCTTGTCAGCTCCAACATCCAGCACTTATCTATACAAGATTCCATTATCCAAACTTTGCAGGATAAGCTGGAAGATTTAGATAATAGAGGGAGGAGGAACAATTTAAGAATCAGGGGTATGCCAGAGGAGGTCCCCCAAGAACATCTAAAATAATATGTGAAAGAACTGTTTCAGTACTTGCTACCCAGATCTACCCCACTTGCAAATGAAGATATTGGGAGGATTCATAGGGCCCTGAGACCTCCCTCTAAACCTCCTGCTATGCCTAGGGATGTTATCCTAAGACTGTTGAAATTTACCTCCAGAGAGGAGATATGGAAGGCAGCTAGAACCCGGCAGACTATCTCCTTTCACAATCACTCATTGCAGATATTTCAGGACTTATGCCCTCAAACCATACAATGAAGAAGGGAGGTGCGTTTCATAACCACAAAATTCCAGGAGAACAATATTAGATACAGGTGGGGCTTCCCATTTAGTCTCAATATTAACCACAATGGATCCCAAATAGTTTACAGAAATTACAATGATTTGGACACTCTGTCCAAGAAGCTTAACATAACCTTTGAGACACCCTCAGAGAAAGTGCTGGACCTTCCGACACCATGGGTGGATCGACGTGGAGAAAGGCCCAAAGAACAATGTCCCAATTGGTCTAAAGTACCAGTGAAAAGACTCAAGACCGGCCCAACGCCTACCGTAGTAGACACATGAGTCAGACAGATGAGAGGCCTTTTACGGACTGTGATCTAGTGGAAGAATGTGGCATGACATTTCAAAAGCCACTCCATCTAAAAACTGTTCAATGTTTTGTTTAATATCTCATGATTGTGAATACACTGAAGAAAACGATGTGGTACCCTAACACCACTCCATGTATAGATTGTTTAAGTGTTTTGTTTTACAGTTCTCTGATTAGTCAAGAAATTATTTCTCTAAAACAAGAATTAAAGCACTCCATAGGAGCATAATTGGAGAAAAATTAGATACTACAACATTTAGATCTCAATACAGAGACATGTTGCCCCTTAACATCCTCCCCTTTCATAGTTTCATATATTTTCTGCTTTATAGTCTCCCAATCTTGCTATAAAATAAGAAATCAAAATTAATAGCTAAACTCTGATGGTTAACTGACACTATTCGTCCCCCGTGTAAATGGTGTACAAGATATCAAACATATACAATTGGTACCTGTTCTTCTACAGATTTAAGAATGAATGTCAGTTCTGAACTTTACAGTTATAGTTAAATATACTTCACAGATTGAATTTATACTTGCAGGTTGCTGTTTTCTTTCAACAGGTCTCAAAATTCTAAGGAATAGTTTACTTTGCTCTTGTGGTATATTGGCTACGTCTAAGGTAATAACCAAGGGTCGAATTGGTGCAAGGTATGTCCCACTCTGGGTCTTTCATAACCTAAAATATGCTCAAAATCTCTTAATACAAACATAATGGCAGACGATCCACTTCGAATAAAAATAGTTTCTCACAATGTAAAGGGTCTAAACTCTCCTCAAAAGAGGTCCATGGCTATGAGGGAATATAGATGACTCCAATGCGAGGTAGTTCTTATGCAGGAGACTCATTTTAAAAGGGGAAGAGAGCCCACAATGTCTTTTAATAAATTCGGACAGGTGTACTTAGCATCTAATTTCACTAAACACAACGGAGTGGATATCCTTATTAAGAAGAATGTCCCTTTCTTTCCCATACATGTACATAAAGATAAAGAAGGGAGATTCATTATACTAACTGGTAGGCTCTATAATAAAGTAATAACGATTGCTAACATATATGCTCCTAATAACATGACACCGCAATGTTTCCACACTATCAAGAACTCTATCTTAGCCTGCGTTAAGGGAAGCTTAATTCTGGGTGGGGACTTTAACTTAGCATTAGACCGTGATATAGATTGCTCTAGGGGGTTCCCTCGGTCCCTCAGAAAATGTTGAGATCAATCAAATCTAATCTGGCTGACCTGGCAGTTCAGGACGCCTGGAGACTCTTCCACCCCTCAACAAGAGACTATACCTTTTATTCCCACCCTCACAGAGTTTACACGAGAATAGATTACATACTCAGAGATGTCTCTAGCTTAGAGCTAGTCCAACATACAGACATCTCCCCGATAACATGGTCAGATTACGCTATGGTCAGTTGCACTCTCAGATGGCCTACTTCACAAAGACATGATAAGACCTGGAAACTAGATGAAACCCTCATGAAAGATCCGATCATATGCACACAGATTACCAATTCATTAGTAGACTATTTCAATATAAACTGTACTCAAGATGTAGATGCGCAGTGTGTATGGGAAGCACACAAATCTGTAATTAGCGGGGACATCATAGCTTTGAAGGCTGCAAGGAATAAACAAAGAACTCAATTACTAACCTCACTACTAGAAGAACTGGGAAAATTACAAGACATACATAAAAAATTCCCGGGTAATCAATCCCTCCTAGCTAATATACAACCCAAAAGGGATCAACTTAATTTGTTCCTTGGCAATGAGACCAAACGAGCAGCGCTATTTCTTAAAAAAATGTTTTATGAAGGCAATAACAAACAGGGTAAACATTTAGCCAGATTATTGCGACAGCGCATTAACAAACGTTATATAATGACAATAAAAGATCACAGAGGGAAAACTTGGTCTTCATCTAGAGACATAGCAGATACATTTAGAACATATTATGAAGGGTTATATAATTTAGAGAGAGGGCAGCCAACTTCCACTGAACAAGATATATCCACATACTTATCACAATAGCAGTTCCCTTCCCTCACTATAGAGCAGCAGACAGAACTTGACTTGCTGTTTTCTCTTAAGGAGGTAAAAGAAGCTATATCTACTTTTCCTATAGGGAAGGCCCCGGGTCCTGACGGGTTTGGGAATGCTTATTATGCTAAATTTAAGAACATTTTGGCCCCCCACCTATTATCTTACTATCAGGATATAGACAGAAACAAACCTTTTCTCCCTTTCAGCTTTACAAGCACATATAGCAGTTATCCTGAAGCCTGGCAAATCAGTAGAATTGATACCCAACTATCGACCAATATCACTGCTAAATTCTGATATTAAAATATATGCGAAAATATTGACGACTAGGCAAAACCTGATCCTCCCCTCAATAATCCACCAGGACCAGGTTGGTTTTATTCCACACAGAGAAGACAAGGACAAAACAGTCCGTAATATGCATCTAATCTGGCATGCAAAGGCAAAGGGACCCCCTGCAGTGTGGCTATCCACGGATGCAGAAAAGGCCTTTGACCATGTGAGCTGGTTGTTCCTTAAGCTGACATTGCGGTCATTTGGGTTGGGGGACATTATGCTACATAGAATATTTGCCCTTTATTCCGACCCCAGCGCTAGAATAATACTTAACGGCATTCTTTTGCAACCCTATCAGATTTCTAATGGTACGCGACAGGGATGTCCCCTCTCCCCTCTGCTATTTGTTTGCTTACTAGAAACATTAGCCACCAAAATTAGACTTAATAAAGATATAGTGAGTGTGGTTGTTGGAGAGGAGTAAAAACTCTCCTTATTCGCTGATGATATTATATTCTCTCTTACCAGCCCTGATATGTCCATGCCTCCTCTGATGAAGGAACTGAAAGTATTCAACAAACTTACAACATTTTTAATCAACCATACTAAATCCGAAATCCTTGGAGTTGCCCTTCCAAAACAGATGGAACTCCAAATTACACAAAATTGCCCTTTTAGATGGTGTGTGAATTCTATAAAATATTTAAGCATCCAGTTGGCAGAAGACATGGACATGATATATAAATTTAACTATATTCCGATCCACAGGGCTCTGGTTAGAGATCTCTCCTCATGGAACTCTAAACGCTTGACATGGTTACGAAGGATTAACACTATCAAAATGAATGCCTTCCCAAGACTGTTATACATCATGCAGACTCTCCCAATCCCCCTCCCGCCTAAATATACTTCGCAGATACAACAGATATTCCATTCCTTTATTTGGAGAGGCAAGCAGCCTAGAATCAATAAAAAGATAATGATGTGCTCCAGGGAACAAGGAGGACTGGGGGTTCTGAATATAGATTTATATAGAATAGCAGTTTTTATTCAGTGAATATTAGATTGGAAGATTCATAAAACACAGAAGAGATGGATTGAGCTAGAGGAAAGCCTAAATTTAAGGGCAGTACTGTCCACTCTTTGTTGGCATCCTAACTTTAATTCTGTAGCTAAGAATATCATTAATCCCATAACCAGGGAAACAATATGGCAGTGGAAAACAGCAAATAGACAAAATCCATATTTTTCCTCCAATCCCTCCCCACTGACCTCCCTGATTCATAACAATGAATTTTCTGTGGGAGACCTGGGGGGGACACTTGGCCCAGACAATAACATCACAGAGTTAGATATCCACCAAATAACTAACCATGACCAACTACAGTCTCAAACACAATTACAGGAGCAGGGGCTTTCATGGTTCCAAAACTGGTTTAATTATAGACGGGTACATCATTACATAACAACTCATAAGCACAGTAATAACATGCTAAGGCCTCTCACAAACCTAGAGAAGTTATTTGCAGCAACCATCCAAGGAGGCACACTTTATCTAAGATATATCCCATATTGACACAACCCCCTCCAGGTAACCTCCCCACCTCAGTAGAATCTTGGGAAAGGGAGTTGGGAACCATAATTCTTCCTCACACGGCAGTTGATATTTTTAGAATTACAAAATCTTCGTCCTCATCAGCGTACTTAGTTGAGTTAAACTACAAGATATTACATAACTGGTACCTTACCCCAAGGCGCTTACATAGATTATACCCTACAGTCTCAGACAGATGCTGGAGATGTGGGCATGTAGGTAGTGGTATGGGGCACATGTGGTGGTGGTGTAATGGAATAAATCAGTTGCGGAGAGACAGTGTTAGAGAGATGGAGAATGCTCTGGACATCACTTTACCCTTAGATCCCCTAATTTTTCTACTTAATAAATTCAGGAAATTGACCTCCAAAGCACATCAAATATTATTCCAAATTATGATAAACAGCGTAAAGTCCATTATAGCTAAACGATGGAAATCACACGCCCTCCCAGATCTGCAAATGTGGAGAGGTAGAGTATCAGAGCTAATTGAGCTTGAGGAATACAGCTCTTATAAAAACAATACTAGAGAACATACATAGAAGCCCAAGTCATTTGGGATCTGTACCTATTAAAGAGACGCGAGAGACTAGAAATAGATTTGAGACCCAGAGTGGACATACAACAATAGAGACAACCTTTGGCGAATTGTTTCTTGAAAGAGCTGAATTCATCAGAATGTAACAGGCCGATATTATATTTGCTTATACTGTTCTGTAGCTTAGTTATAATAATAAGCAACCCCCTATGGGGTTTGAAATCACAATTTATTTTCTTAATGTAAAATCTGAGAATTATGTCTGAGTAGGTGAAACTTCTCTTATTTTAATTCTTCTTGTTTCAGTTGAGTATGTTACTTTTCTTTTCTTGAATTATTTAAATGTAACATGTAATTCATATGACTTATTCTCAATAAAAAGAATTTGGAATAAAAGGAATAATGAACCTAGTTTTACTGATAATAAATATACATCATGTATTATGGCATTGGGCAGGGTCAGGAGGAATGGGGTCTGTATTCTTCTCCATAAACAAAATAGCATTCCAGCTACAAGAACAAGTTAAAGATAAGGAGGGGAGATACATAGGCATCAAGGGAACTATACAAGGCTTACCCATAACAATTTTCAATATATACGGTCCAAATGCTAAACAAATTTTCAGGAAGGAGTGGTGTTTCTCGGAGGAAACTTTAATATTACATTGGATCCAGGTATAGATAATTCCAAAAATGATTCCTCTGTAGAAAAATATATAGTAAAACAAGTAAATAATAGCCTGAAAGAAGTAGCATTATATTACACATGGAGGGTATTAAATACTGAAGAAAGAGATTATACCTTTTTTTCTAACCCTCATCAATCTTATTCCAGGCTAGATTACTTGTGTACCAATATAAAAGGGCTAAACCTAGTTCAGAATGCACAGATCATCCCCATTACATGGTCGGACCATGCCCCAGTAAAAATTCAAGTGAAATGGGGAAAGAAAGAGAGGGGTCAGATGAATTGAAGGCTAGACAATAATATATTGAATGACCAGAGCCAAATTGCTAAAGGTGCCTCCATAATAGATTATTTTTTTCTTATTAATAATGTAGAGGATATATCACCTATAACATTATGGGAGACACATAAATATGTCTTAAGAGGGGAGTTTATAAAATAAACCATACCCAGAATAAGTTAAAAGAACAGATACTAGAAAAAAATATAAAAAAAATTAAAGAGCTAGAAGAGGCCCACAAACAAAAGCCAGAATGTAAAACAATTTTAGATAACCTCAGTAAGGAAAGAAGGACAGTACAAGAGCATTGGTCTAAGATCAATTAAAAAAAAAGATCTATGGTTAAAAAGGAAATACTATACAGAAGGGGACAAACATTGCAGATTACTAGCAAGGGCCATTAAGAAAAAGGATCTAAATAATAATATATACCGCTGAAAAAAAAGACAAGGAAAATTGGTGTAAAAATAATCAGGAAATAGTAAATCAATTCAAGAAATATTATAAGAGACTATGGGGCATATGTATCAAGCTCCGTATGGAGCTTGATGCCCCGTGTTTCTGGTGAGCCTGCAGGCTCGCCAGAAACAGCAGTTATGAAGCAGCGGTCACACCCGCTGCTCCATAACCTGTCCGCCTGCTCTGAGCAGGCAGACAGACATCACCGCAATTCAACCCGATCGACTACGATCGGGTTGATTGACACCCCCTGCTGGCGGCCCATTGGCTGAGAGTCTGCAGGGGGCGGCATTGCACCAGCAGCTCTTGTGAGCTGCTGGTGCAATGCTGAATACGGCGAGCGTATTGCTCACCGTATTCAGCGAGGTCTGGCGGACCTGATCCACACTGTCGGATCAGGTCCGCCAGACCTTGATAAATATGCCCCTATATAACTTAGAAACACAAAACCCAGAGGAATCATCGCTGGACAAGTACCTAGGAGAACTCAATATAAGCAAAATTACAGATCAAGAAGGATGAAATTCGATGACCCAATCATCCTACAGGAAATACTGTCAATAATTGAGAATCTACCAATGGGGAAATCACTGGGGCCAGATGGCTATACAGAAAAATATTATTAAGCCTTCTCTGGGAGGATTGCCCCATATTTGCTGGCTCTATTTCAGTCAATAGATAAAGGGGGAAAATTCTCAAAGGAAATGCAAGAAGCAAGAATTATAGTATTACCCAAAGAAGGCAAAAACAGAGAAGTCCAAAATTATAGACCCATATCACTTTTAAATATAGACTTAAAAAATCTATGCCAAAATTATCGCTAATCGGGTAGGAGAAATATTGGGGAATATTATCCATCTAGATCAGGTGGGATTCATACAAAATAGAGAAGCCAGAGATAATACGGTGAAAAATATTAATTTATTCGAGTATGCTCAATTAGAGAATATTCCTTTTTCCTTTATCTCGGTAGATGCAGAAAAAGCTTTTCGACCGGGTTAGCTGGTCCTTCATGGCAAAAATATTTAAGAGATATAATTTTGGACATAAATTAATAAATAGAATAATGGCCCTTTACTCATCTCCGTCAGCAAAAATAAAAATTAATGGTAGTATTTCTAGCATGTTTGATATATCCAATGGCACAAGACAAGGGTGCCCACTTTCACCAACGCTATTTGTACTGTGCATAGAAGTCCTGGTTGTTTATGTTAGACAAAATAAGAAGATAAGCAGAATTAAAGTAGGGAATAGTGAATATAAAATGTCCCTATGTGCGGACGATATCCTCCTGACCTGACCAACTATATTGCCTCAATAAAAGAACTATTAAAGGCCATGGAGATCTTAGGCTCTTGCTATAACTTCCTAGTGAACACAAACAAGTCAGAAGTTTTAAATTTGATAATATGGATATAGACACTTTGAGTCACATTGCCATAAATTTCCCCTTTAAAGAGGTAGATGCTCTGAAATATTTAGAGGTTCTTTTGGCAAAAAATGTTAACGAATGTTCCAATTAAATTATGGGAAATATAAAAAACAGCCACTAATGAACTATCATGGTTTAATAAAAAAAATGTCATGGCTAGGGAGAATAAATGTGATACAGATGAACATTCTCCCTAGATTTCTCTACTTACTACAGACCCTACCCATCCCGATACCAAATAGATATATAGAAGATCTACAAAGGGGAATTAATAATTATATTTGGGGTAAAATACATCCAAGAATCAACAAAGATACAATGTTTAGAAAAAGTAAAATAGGAGGTCTAGGTTTACCCAACTTAATGAAATATAGTCAATCCTCAATGATACAAAGAATCGTAGAGTGGCATCTTAAAGAAGATTCTAAGAGTTGGGTACAGCTAGAAAGTAAAATCATATATAAACAATCCATAAGAAGTCAGAGCTGGATTAATAAAAGAGAGTGAGAGCTGTAAGAGTTACTCAGTTTAGTATATTAAGGGAAACGTTTAAGACTTGGGACCAATTTCTGAAGAAAAACCCAGAATTGTCCTCTATCCCATCTCCTCTCCTATCGGTAGTGGAGAATAGAAATTTCCTAAAAGGCCAATTTAAAGGGGACAATACAGGTAACAAATATAGGATAACAGACATAATGAAAGAAGGGAGGATATGCCCACAAGAGGAATTACGGACGAAAGGTGTGATAGGATTAATAGGGTGGTTCCCTTATACACAATTACACTATTGCATCTATACACATATAGACAAAAATAAGATATTAAGGAAGCCTACACATTTTGAGAATCTATGTAATGCTAAAATTAATGTAAAACATTTATTATCTCAATTATATACACTATTGCAGAATGGGATAGAAAACCCCCCCAGGTATATGCAGAATTGGCTAGAGGAACTGGAGGAAAGGATAGAGGCAAAAACTTGGCAGAATATTTTCCATCAGACAGCTAAATCATCAGTATCAGCAAGAGTAGTGGAGCAAAATTTGAAAATCCTGACAAGATGGTACCTTACTCCCACCAGGATTAAAAAAATCTACCCCCATACACATGATAGATATTGGAGAGAGTGTGGAGGTAGAGGCAATCTATCACATCACTTATGGTTCTGCCCATATATCAAGAAGTATTGGTCTCAAGTCTTAATTACAGTAGAAAAGAGTTCCAAACATCATAACTTAAATAATTTCTTAGCAACAATACTAAACAACATAGATAATAACATGGATAAAACAAAGAGACTTGTTTACCAAATAATGTTTAACAGGGCAAAAAATGTAATTTAAAAAAATGGAAATTACCTGATATCCTTAAAGGTAGAGTGGGTGAGCAAGGTAAATGAATATATATTAAATGAAGAATATTATTTCATGGGAAAGATAAACATTGAGATATATATCGGGGCAAAGGAAATATATATTTTTTTATATAATTATATACCCTCTTGGGTTAATTTGAAGGAGATCTCTTACTGCTTTTTAAGCGCTGCCCTATACTTTTTTGTTTGTTACATATTGTCTTTTGTGGTTACGTTTTGGAGGATTGTAACCTCTTTAGGGTTCAGCTTAGGTAGAGACCTCCTTGGAGTGATCTATCTCATACCTTGTTGTTTTGCAAAGTGCAAACTCAGCACTGATGAAGCTAATTGGCTGTTTCTGTTACAGATGAAAGTAAAAAGAGTAGCTTCGGCTCACACAGCACTTACTCTGGGGAGCTGGAGACATTTTGAGATGTTCAAGTAATTAAGCATATGGGTATTATGTCCTTTTAAGTTAGTTTTGTCCCTGTGAAGTCTACACTATAATTTCTCTCCAGGATCCCCCTGCCCCACTTTCTCCTACTCTTTTATAGTACAGTTTATTTTAAAGAAACAAGCGTGTCGAAACCCACCAGGAATGCTGAAATCTCACTAGATTGGTCTGTCTCCACCTCCAAATCACCAAACTCTGCAAACAGCTGCACCAGACTCGGGGTCAATCCTAATCATTAAGAAAAGTTTATCTAATAATTTTTCTACAAAATTTACCATTAAAACCTATGGGGTTTTTAGCAAAAGCATAATTTGATAAGCTTTTCTAAGGGATTGTATTTGGCCTCCACCATCACTTATACTCAGATCAAGGTTACAATTTTTACACCAAACAGCAGTGGTTCACAAGATGTCATCAAGCTTAGGGGGCAATTCTCTATAGCTCTCTGAGCTGTTGAGATTCTATAATGCTCGGCAGCCCATCTATATTCCTGGTGGAATGATCTAAAGCCACTTTTTTACCCTGAAAACAGGATCTCTCACTAAAGTGCGTATACTGCATTTTTCTTTTACAATAATTCCTTCATTGCAGCCCCTGCGAGAATCAGTATAAAAAAAGCATTTCTGATCTGGAGAGATTTATATAATTAGCAACATTAGCACCAAATCAGATTTTAATTCTGTAAATTTATTCTGTACTAGCAAAATACTCAAATAGACATAGATTTTGTTAAAGAGCCTTAAAGTGATACTGAACCAAACATTTTTCTTTAGTGAGTCAGATAGAGCATGCATTTTTAAGCAACTTTCTAATTTACTCCAAATATCGTTTTTCTTCATTCTCTTGCTATCTTTATTTGAAAAAGAAGACAACTAAGGTTTTTTTTTTGTTTCATACCCTGGACAGCACTTGTTTATTGGTGGGTGAATTTATCCACCAATCAGCAAGAGTAACCCAGGTTGTTCACCAAAAATTGTCCGGCATCTAAACTTACATTCTTGTTTTTAAAATAAAGATACCAAGAGAATGAAGAAAATGTGATAATAGGAGTAAATTAGAAAGTTGCTTAAAATTGCATGCTCTATCTGAATCACAAAAGATTTTTTTTTTAGGTTCAGTGTCCCTTTAATAGTAAAAGGGACATGCTCTAATCATTTAGCGCATGCACATTTTAAACTATCGACCCTAGACTACTAAGTGTTTAACACTGCAAAGTGGTAGAGCACAAAGTAGAAATCAAACACTCAGGACTTGCAGAGCACTGCTGGTCCTGAGCAGAAAATGCAGTTGATCCAATCCACAGCACTAGTTACATATCTGAGTCATGCGACTAGCACTGCTAATTGGACCAGCAGCATTTTCTTGTTGGAACCAGCATTGTTTTGCGAGTCCTGAGCAGTATTCCTACTGTGTGTTTAATACCTTGCTGTAGTCTATGTTTGATAGTGTTAAAATTACATGCTCTCACAAATTAGAGCATTTCATTTTTTCAACGATAAGGGCCCTTTAAGAAACTAACGCCTAGATCACGAGTTTTGTCGGTAAGGCTGTGCAGTGCTAACGCTCCTTTTTTTCTTTCCACTCCCTTAAGACAACGCTGGTATAACGAGTTTTCTGCAAGCCGGCGTTATCCTCAGAAAAGTAAGTGTTGAGCAAAATTTAGCTCCACATCTCACCTCGATACCAGCACTGCTTACGGTAGCGGTAAGCTGGCTAAACGTGCTCATGCACGATTTCCCCATAGGAAACAATGGGGCTGAGCTGGCTGAAAAAAAAAACTAACACCTGCAAAAAAGCAGCGTTCAGCTCCTAACGCAGCCCCATTGTTTCCTATGGGGAAAGAAAAAATATGTCTGCACCTAACACCCTAACATGAACCCCGAGTCTAAACACCCCTAACCTTACACTTATTAACCCCTAATCTGCCACCCGACATTGTCGCCACCTGCATTATACTATTAACCCCTAATCTGCCGCTCCGGACACCGCCTCCACCTACATTATACTTATAAACCCCTAATCTGCTGTCCCCAACATCGCTGACACCTACATTATAGTTATTAACCCCTAATCTGCCACCCCCAATGTCGCCGCAACTATATTAAATTAATTAACCCCTAATCTGTTGCCGCCACTATAATAAAGTTATTAACCCATAAACCTAAGTCTAACCCTAACACCCCCTAACTTAAATATACTTTAAATACATGAAAATAAAATAACTACAATTAAATAAATTATTCCTATTTAAAAACAAATACTTACCGATAAAATAAACCCTAAGATAGCTACAATATAACTAATAGTTACATTGTAGCTAGTTTAGGATTTATTTTTATTTTACAGGCAACTTTTTATTTATTTTAACCAGGTACAATAGTTATTAAATAGTTATTAACTATTTAATAGCTGCCTAGCTAAAATAAGTACAAAATTACCTGTAAAATAAATCCTAACCAAAATTACAATTACACCTAACACTACACTATAATTAAACTAATTACCTAAATTACCTACAATTAATTACAATTAAATTCAATAAACTAAAGTACGGAAAAAAAACACTAAATTACAGAAAAAAAAATTACAAGAAGTTTAAACTAATTACACCTAATCTAAGCCCCCTAATAAAATAAAAAAGCCCCCCAAAATAATAAAATGCCCTACCCTATACTAAATTACAAATAGCCCTTAAAAGGGCCTTTTGCGGGGCATTGCCCCAAAGTAATCAGCTCTTTTACCTGTAAAAAAAGAATAGAATACCCCCCCACCAACATTAAAACCCACCACCCACACACCCCTACTCTAAAACCCACCCAATACCCCCTTAGAAAAACCTAACACTACCCCATTGAAGATCACCCTACCTTAAGCCGTCTTCACCCAGCCGGACACAAGTGGTCATCCAATCCCTCCAGAAGTGTTCATCCGATGGGGCAGAAGAGGACATCCAGACCGGCAGAAGTCTTCATCCTATCCAGGCAGAAGAGGACATCCGGACCGGGAGAAGGCTTCAACCAAGTGGCATCTTCTATCTTCTTCCATCCGATGAGGCGCGATTCCATCTTGAAGACATCCGGCGCGGAGCATCCTTCCATCACGATGGGCTAATGATGCACGATGTTTCCTTTAAATGATGTCATCCAAGATGGCATCCAAATATGAACACAATGTGAGTCCAAGCACCAGAAGACTGTCTAGATCACTTTTAGAAGAATATAATGTATCAGCCTGTGATCCAGGATATTTCCTATAGCTTAGAATAGCTCTAATGTGACAATATTGTGTTGCTAAGTTCAAAACAACACTTTGTGATACTGTCAGTCTGCTGTGGAGTAACAAAAACAGTTTATGTGTTTAGACGTGCAGATTCTTACCCGCTCCTTGCGGAAATGGTGAATACCTCTCACCGCTGCTTGTGCCGTGTCTTGCGTCCCGTCTGTGTGTGCCGGTCCACAGGAGCCACCCCAAATCAACAATATTAAAAATGGCACATTGACAACACCACTAGTGCAACATTTCAAAATGGAACATAACAGTGATCCAGACTCACTTAAATGGACAATTATAGAAAAACCAAAGAAAGAGAACAGAGAAAAGAATCTAACAATAAGAGAGGTATTCTGGATTCACAAGCTCAGAACCAGAATACCACTGGGTCTACACTCAGAATTTGATTTAATCAACTGTTGGCAAAATTAAATTAACTAAAATATAAAAAAAGAACTGCTGGATATATATATATATATATATATATATATATATATATATATATATATATATATATAAATAAAAAAAAATCCTCTCCGTTTTGACATTATTTACATACCCATTACAGGATATAATAAGATTTAATAATTCCAATCGATAACCCGTTGGAAAAGAACTGATACCTTAATCTCAGTAAAACTCAAGGTACCGAAAATATCCAATTACAAAATGTCTCTGTAAGATAGCAATAGAGGGTTAAGTGACACATAAATAGTCTGACCAATGTCCCACAGAACTGCATTAATTATTTCCAAGTAAAAAACAGATAATATCCCGCTAAGAAAGGAAAACATTAAGAATGTATGAACAATAATAAAAAAGTCATATTTAGTGAAGGGTTAAATGTGAGATACACTTAAAATATTTGAAATGTCTCGATACAAAGATTCGATGAATTCAAAACTTAATAATCAAAACATAAAAATTGATAAAATTCTTCTAAAGAAAATTTAAACTTGAAACACAATCAAGTGTAAACCTTGTAAAACTAGTCCCTACAAGTTTCTCTAACTCCATAGTTAGTAATCTTCTCTTGAAGCAACTAAGGAAATTTTTTCATATATGTATATATATTTTAAGACAAATGCCTACTGATCACCTTAACTATAGGGCAAAAGCTATATATCGAGCTTGAGGTTTTTTGTGGGAACACTATATGCAAACTACCAGAACATTATGTTCAATCGGTGACAACCTGCTGCAGAGCGATTTAGGATGTACATAGCAGATAAGATATAATAAATGTACTTGCTGAAAACATTATAAATTTATACCTGCAACTGACTTTATAAACTCATATTTTTTACGAGTCAAAATCACAAATTGTAGTAGGGCGAGGAATATAACAAAGTGTAAGATAAAGAAATAGAAGTAGGAAGTTAGGAGTCATTCTGACAAACTATATATATTTTTTCAATTCATTTAAAAATGACATCCCATAGGTAACATAGGTGAGGAGAGAACACACAAATGCTTAAATTCTTAAACACGCCTTTTTTCCTCTGACAGGAGAAGTACACATTTGTTCAGCACCTGAATGAGTAAATTAAAGTCAAAGAAAAACAACCTATCAGATAGCGAGTAGTCAAATTTCAAAGAAAGTTTTAATTAACCAATCAGAAGGTATTGGGGCTTTTAAATGAAAGTTTTGTATGTGAACCTCTCATGCTATGACTACGGCTATCGCCGAAACACGTAAGCAATAGAGGGTGCTACGCTATCTGTTACAATTGTTGTTAATTATGAGTTTTTAAGATGAGCTATAAGCCAAATAAAAGCTAAGTTTTATTCATACCGAATTTTGCCTGGTGCTCCTCTCTTCTTTGATCGCAAGATCGTGATATTTGACAAAATCCAAGATGGCATCCCTCGAATTCCGATTGGCTGATATGATTCTATCAGCTAATTGGAATTAGGGTAAGAAAAATCTGATTGGTTGATTTAATCAGCCAATCAGATTGAAGTTCATTCCAATTGGCTGATTAGATCAGCCAATAGAATTGACCCCGCATTCTATAGGCTGATCCAATCAGCCAATCGGATTGAACTTCAATCCGATTGGCTGATTAAATCAACCAATCTGATTTTTCCTACCTTAATTCCGATTGGCTGATAGAATCCTATTAGCCAATCGGAATTTGAGGGACGCCATCTTGATGACGTCATTTAAAGGAACCGTCATTTGTCGTTAGTCCGTCGTGATGGAAGGATGCTCCGCGCCGGATGTCTTCAACATGGAATCGCTCCTCATCGGATGGATGAAGAAAGAAGATGCCACTTGGATGAAGCCTTCTCCCGGTCCGGATGTCCTCTTTTGCCCGAATAGGATGAAGACTTCTGCTGGTCTGGATGTCCTCTTCTGCCCCATCGGATGAACACTTCTGGACAGATCGGATGACCACTTGTGCCCGGCTGGGTGAAGACGGCTCAAGGTAGGGTGATCTTCAATGGGGTAGCGTTAGTTTTTTTTAAGGGGGTATTGGGTGGGTTTTAGAGTAGGGGTGTGTGGGTGGTGGGTTGTAATGTTGGTGGGGGGTGTATTCTATTCTTTTTTTACAGATAAAAGAGCTGATTACTTTGGGGCAATGCCCCGCAAAAAGGCCCTTGTAAGGGCTATTTGTAATTTAGTATTGGGTAGGGCATTTTATTATTTTGGGTTTTTTTTTTATTTTATTAGGGGGCTTAGATTAGGTGTAATTAGTTTAAACTTCTTGTATTTTTTTTTTCTGTAATTTAGTGTTTTTTTTTTTCATAATGTAGTTTATTAAATTTAATTGTAATTAATTGTAGGTAGTTTAGGTAATTAGTTTAATTATAGTGTAGGTGTTAGTGTAACTTAGGTTAGGTTTTATTTTACAGGTAAATTTGTCTTTATTTTAGCTAGGTAGTTATTAAATAGTTAATAACTATTTAATAACTATTCTACCTAGTTAAAATAAATACAAAGTTGCCTGTAAAATAAAAATAAACCCTAAGATAGCTACAATGTAACTATTAGTTATATTGTAGCTAGCTTAGGGTTTATTTTATCGGTAAGTAATTATTTATTTTTAATTGTAGTTATTTTATTTCGATGTATTTAAATTATATTTAAGTTAGGGGGGTGTTAGGGTTAGACTTAGGTTTAAGGGTTAATACCTTTAATATAGTAGCAGTGACGTTGGGGGTGGCTGAATAGGGGTTAATAAATGTAAGTAGGTTTCTGCAATGTTAGTGCAGGCAGATTAGGGGGTAATACAATTTAACTATTTTTTGTGAGGCGGGAGTGCGGCGGTTTATGGGTTAACACATTTATTAAAGTGGCGGCGTTGTCCGGTCGGCAGATTAGGGGTTAAAATAATTTATTATAGTTTTTGCAATGTGGGCAGGCCTCGGTTTAGGGGTGTTAGTGTACTTTTTAGCACTTTAGTTAAGAGCTTTATGTTCCGGCATTAGCCCATAACACTCTTAACTACTGACTTTTAAATGGGGTAGGAGTCTTGGAGGTAGAGGCTGTACCGCTGACTTCTTCCAAGACTCGTAATACCAGTGTTAGGCAAATCCCATTAAAAAGATAAGATACGCAATTGACATAAGGGGATTTGCGGTAGCCTCGAGTCGCGGAAGAAAAGTGAGCGGTACACCTGTACCTGTCAGACTCGTAATACCAGCAGGCATTAAAAAGCAGCGTTTGAACCCCTTAACGCTGCTTTTTAAGGCTAACGCTAAACTCGTAATCTAGGCGATAGGCTGATATAGGCTCTTATTTTTGCAAGTGTCTAACAATAGTTTTTTACACTATTTCCCTTAGCAATCTTTGTTTTACAGCAAAGCCGCAATTAAAAATGAATTGCCAAGTAAAGACATCATCACATTATCAGAGTTACTGCTTTATATACATTTCTTTTTTTCTTTCTTGTTTATTTTACAATTATTGTATAAATAATTTTCTGCGTTCATGAATTTCTGCACAGACAGTAAAAGAGCTTTGAATAATATATTCTACATTTGGAAAACAAACAGATTTTATGTGAGACGTGCAATTAATGTTAAGAATTACACCTAGTCATAGTGATAGATTATACAAGTTATAATAATGTTTCCAAGAATTACTAAATATCTCATCTCTTAATTTAAGTGTGTGAGGCTGCAGTGCTGAATGCTTGGAACAAACAGTAAATCCTCGACCCCAGCTGGGATGACTTAGATACTTCTATCATTAGTTTGGAAATTCCTGATCCTCTCTTACCTGAAACACCAGTGATTTATATTATAACCTCTTGGCATATTGAGCGCTTCTACAGTCTAATCACCAGAACTTTAAATTAACCAACGTGAACATTTACACATTTCCAGATATATTATCAGCATATCTTATTTAAGAGCTTCAATAATTTACAGTTGTAATTTATAGTGCCCCTCGAGTAAAGAATTTCATAGTGTTGCTCTTTTCTCAGTTTTTCTATTTTTAAGTGATTTACATGCCTCATTTTATGCAAAGGCAAACTGGCTTCTAATTTATTCATTACTTGCAGTGTATGTATCAGTGGATCACTCTGCATTATATTTAAGAACATATTTAGATTTTTTTTTAACAAAATCATTTTTCATAACCATCAGGTTTAGTTAATAATAGGATATATGATAGGTGTCCACTTTTTTGCCTTAGACTTCTTTATGTATATACTGTGTATATATATATATATATATATATATATATATATATATATATATATATATATATATATACATATATATATATATATATATATATATATATATATATATATATATATACAAATATATTTATATATAAAATTAAAAAAACAAAAAGAGCAAGCAAATAAGTGGGAAGCGTCACAACAGTGTTTTTAATGTGACGTTTTGGGGTAATTAACCCCTTCATCAGAAAACAAAATACAGTGATAAAATGCAATTTATTTTAATAAACGAGCTCCAACACACATGGTGACCCCTGCACATGTGAACGCTATGGAGGACAAGCACTTCCGGTTTCCACTTATATGCTTGCTATTTATGGGGGGTTTTAATTACATATTTACCAAGCTGGACACCCTGGTATATTGACTGCTTTGAAGTGACAGTGCCTTTTCCCTAAACTATTACACTATTGGCTGTGTGACAGCAGGGGGCGGAATTGCACAAGAAAGTGCTCTTTCACAATTGGCAATTGTGGGTGCACCATTTCTCTGCTTGAGAACTTGTTAATCTACAGCTTGATCATTTTTACTGAAAGTGGTACTTTTTACAGAAAGCGCAGGCACTCTTTTCCTTTGTGAGGAGTTGGTATTTCTTGCAGTAACGGTTACACAAATTAACCCCTTGTTATATAGCAATATGCATGATTTGTAAAACTATAAGTAGTGGTAGAGATTTGCTATGAACAAGTACCACATTTTATTGTAGCTTGTGCATTGTGGGAAATTTGATATATGAAAAGTTCATTAAAAGTGTTTCATGGTGGCATGCTCTAAAGGAGTGTTCTGGGAGGAGCACAAGCATGAGGACGTGTGAACGCTTGCTCTCTGCTACCCGCAAGAGCCTCTGGCAGTAGAATCGTGCCTAAACCCAAGTCCGGGGGTGGCTCACACAGCAAACCAACACGTGCTCCAAATCACTCCAGCAGTGCAAAACAAACGCACTGAGCGGCAACTGGCAGCAAATTACAGACTGAGCTAAAGCGTCTTTTACTCATGCTAAGGAGATAAAAGCTACTATAGCAAAGAGGAGAAGAATAAACATTCTCTAACATTGGGCTTCTATGTAAATACTGCACAGAGTTGAATGAACCTTAGGCCTTAGTATCTGTGTTACCTGAATTTCGGCCTTATCCCCCCCCTCCCACCGGTGTTGCGCGAGGGGGAGTGGAGGTTTGACAGGCCTACAAACAATTACAACCATCCTGTGAGGGTTCTGAGACAGGAGCCACTGAGGACGTACCCACATATCACTACTGAGTGACCAGAGAGACCATACGGTTTTGTGGTTCAGGTGGGAATCGCCCAGCTGGAGGACCCCCTGCTGAAACTGCCCTGGACGCGGAGATCTGGTGAGACGTGCCGGCCCTGTCCGGAACTTTGCACTTGCTTGGAGGCGGGCCGTTGATCCCTCCCGATGTTGGCGTGGGAGGCTGTCTGGCTGGGCTGCCTCGATTGAGCCTTCCGCAACAGGAAAAAAGAAGGGCCCTGGAAGGACGGACCCCTATCTCTTGTTGAAAGGCTGCTTCGTGCGGTTGGGAAAACTCGGCTTCTGTGATTTGCTCCCCCCCACCGGTGCTGCGAGGGGGAGACTAGAAGCTGTCCTGGTGTTGGTTTCCCGATAAGGCTGCAGACCTCGGACTCAAAATAACCCATAAAACTGGGTCAGGTACAATCTTACCTTCTTACTTTCAACAACAACAAAAAAAAACTATTGCAGAGGGCCTCAGAACAGTACTAAAACTACAGACTGCTAGCTGGGAACATAATACCAGCATAAACCACCCCAGTGAAAGGAAAATATAATCTAAGTCCCTTGAGGAAAAAGGGGAAAGAGAGGAGGGAAAGACAAAAAAGGGAAGCTAAAAACATTGTGAACTTAATCTCTCTTCCCTAATTAATCGTTATTTGCTTTTTTCTTTCTCTTTTTTTTTTATTTGGTAATTATAGAGGGAGGCATAGAGTTCACTAATCTAAGGTTTTTTGGCTAATGGGATAAATCTAATAGAGCAAAAAGCTTAAAAACCAATCGTAAGCTCAGCCTCAAGTAAACTATTTGACCCCTTTCATGAATGAGGCATTGACATACTTCCCTGTTCTTTCTTGTTTCTTCTATTTAAAAATATAATAAGATTCATTTTAGAGAGAAGGCAGTGTTAATATGTTTGTTTTATATTAACTGTGCTAAATGTTACTATATGCAAAATTAGAAACTGTATCCCTAGGAATACATTGAGAGTACATGCACTTAGTAACAGGTCTAAATCTATAGGTTTTAGGAGCGAGAAACCTGTCTAGAACATATAAAATATAAAAATAATAAGACACAAACATATTAAGGACAAAATAAACTAAATTGAACAAAGCGCCTACGCAGACTGAGAATAATAGAGGTGGAGGAAAGGGGGACGAAAAAAGAAGACAAATACCAATAACTGAACTCTCTGGGTAAAGTATTTGAATAAAATAGATAAAATTGTTTTTTACAAAATTCTCATAAATACCCAGACTATAATTGATTGGTAGGTAATCTAAAGGGTTCAATACGATATTGTCCAGTGGGATCTGTATAAAAATCCATATAAACACATAGGTAAAGAGTACATTACCACACTCTCACTCATTACAGCAAGGTAAAAAGCTATATTTTTTGAGTAGGTCTTTTTTCTTTTTGTTTATTTCTGATATTTGTATTGGGGTGAAATAAGGACATGGGATCATGATCTATGGCCTGGATAAAGAGGTCAATAGAGTAAAGGAGATTAAAACTAATTACAGCTTTATCTCTAAGTATATCTTAGATTCCTCCTTTCAAATGAGGCTTAATTATACCTCCCTCTGGCTATCTGTTTTATAACATACAGCACAATAAGACCTACAACAAAGCGAAGGCAAAAGTATCACATATGTTTTATTTCTTCTATGCTGACTATTATTTTTTTGCCAAAATGGAAATTGTAATGTTATAAATATTTTGACACTGCATGAATTTAGCATCTGTACATACAACTTAGGAGAAGAAAACTACTGTAGAGCATATTAACCTGTGAAAATAGAAATCTATTAAAGCTAGAAGTGGCTAAAGAGCTCACAGGGGCTACATAGACTGAAGTTAATCAATGTAGAAAAGTAATTTGAACTATGATCATTATGGTAACTAAAATAGCTTAGTACCCGGTGAAAAAGGATTGATAAAATTGTTTTTTGTAAGCCCTTCATATGCACTAAGACACAATCCTAGATTGGAGGTTAAACTTAAGGTGTATAATATCGCTGAATCTAACAGGACTCTCTGAAGATTCTATAAACACATAGATAAAGGGAACATTCATACACCCTTACCTATTGTAATAAGACTAAAGGCCATACCCTTACTGTGGTAGCGAACAATAACCTATTAAATACACTCTTACTAAAGATTTCAAAATATTCAATTGCCTATTCTTATGACTGAGACGCCCTAAATAAGTTTTCACTTTAAACTTCCCTTTTTTTTTTTTTTTTCCTCTTCTGTACAGCACAACTCAGCACTACACCATCTGACACTTTCCCAATTGCACTCTCCTTCACCACCACCTCTTTTTCTTTTCCCTCTCCTTCTTTTTCACCATAGGGGATCTAATTTTCTGTAATTCCCCCGCCCTTTGATTCACCCAACCTTTTTCACTGTGATTTATAATCACACTTACACAATTTAGCACAATTTATGGATAAATATAGCACTGCACAAGCCAGGACTCCTCCCTCACCCATGACAGCTAAGCAAAGAGAGAGGAAAAATAAAAACACACAAGAAAATGTAGCAGAGTCTTATTCTAATAGCTCCTCACCTACATATGAACACCTTGATATACAAACTTTAGTTACAAAAATATCAGAAGCCCTATCTCCCAAGTTTGAACAACTGAGAGATGAGATTAAGCAAGATATTAATTCTTTAACCACAGAAATACATCAGTTCTCCAATAGAATTACTGAGGTAGAACAGAGAATATCTGATATAGAGGACACCACCCTGAACCATAACTCCAATCTAGAAGAAATAAATGTCAAAGTACTGAAAAAGCAACTAAAAATAGAAGATTTGGAAAATCGGGCGCGGAGGAACAACATTAGAATAATTGGAGTTCCTGAAGAAAAACAGTATGAGGACCTAAACAAATTAATTACAGTAACAATCCCACAACTCTTACAAATACCTCAAACATACCCCCGAAATATAATTGAAAGAGTTCATAGGTTAGGGTGGTATAACCTGGAGAGAGCGAAAGCCCGGCCTAGGCCTGTTATAGCTAAATTACTCAACTACTAAGATAAACTCACTCTGCTCCAACATTTTAGACAAAATCAACCCATACTTGTGGGAAATACTAAAATCATGCTCTTTCAAGATTTTTCAGTGGAAACCTCTGCTAAGAGGAGAGAATTAGCACCAGTATGTACACGATTGATAAATCAAGGCTATCAAGCTACCCTAATATACCCAGCCAAACTTAAAATAACAATAGGTGATGATGTTCAATTTTTTGAATCAGCTAAAGAGGCCGAAAAACATATAACGCAGGCTGTACCCCAGGTACAGGGGAAAAGGGGAAAATAATTAATTATAAGCATAAATTAAGCTTAATAAGGGCTTCTCCTACAGAATTTTGTAATGTATACTCAGTCTGTAAAATAGGGATGATGCACTGGTCAGAATCATTCTAACCATTATAGCATCTACTAGAGGGCAAGGCTATCGGGACTTCTTCCAAGGCCGGCGGAGGGGGATAGAGGAGGGTGGAGGAGAGGGGATTGAGGAGAGGTTGGCCCATTTTTGGGTGTCCCCCCCCCCTTTCCCCCCCCCCCCCCCCCCCTCAGAAACACAGTACTTCTGCTATTATCTTTATTATTTCCTTTAATTAATAATGACAGAGAATGTTTTTTTAAATTGGTTCCTGGAATATAGGTGGGTTAACATACCCAATAAAAAGAACCACAATTATATCTCATCTTAAAAAATTGAAGGTGGATGTCACCTTCCTCCAGGAAACCCACATTAAACTGGAAGAAGTATATAAACTGAAAAGATCCTGGGTTCGAGAAGTCATAGCTTCTCCAGCACTGGGAAGAAAAAGAGGGGTAGCAATCCTACTAGGGAAAAAAATGAAAGTAACTTCTACGGTGCTTGAAGTAGACTCAGAGGGAAGGTTTTTAATAGTAAAAATTAAAAGCGGCAACACTATATATACATTATGCAATTTATATGCTCCAAATATTATTGATCACGGTTTCTGGGATAACTTACAAAATAAGATACTCTCAAAAATAGAAGGGATGTTAATAATCGGAGGAGATTTTAATATGTCACCACAATATGCTTTAGACAAACTTAGACTCAATGCCACAATACTGAAAACAAAAAAAGATAATTTAGAAGCAAAACTTTTTAATAAATTATCCAACAATTTAAGAGTAAAAGACATTTGGAGATCGCAAAACCCCGATATTAGAAACTTTACCTGTCTATCAAAGGCTCACAAGTCTCTTTCGAGAATTGATCTATTTTTAATAGATGAGAAGCTATTGAACCTAAGAATCAAGGCTAGTATTTTGCCGGTCACAATCTCGGATTATGCCCCAATAACTATCGAAATTAGCCCACATGATGCTAAAATTAAAAATAATCGATTTCTCTTTCCTCAATATTTTACCACTGACCCAGAATTTAAAACAATGTTAAACTTAAAATTTGAAGAATATGTTCGTTTTAATAGGGAATATACAAATCGCCCAATGATATTCTGGGAAGCTGCAAAGGCAGTTATGAGAGGAGAGATATTAGCATACAATATTAACAGAACTAAGAGCTACAAAAAAAGGAAGAAAATATCATGAAAACACTATCAAATGCATACAATAGTTATATAGTTAATAAAACATCTATAACTTGGAACAACTATACACAAGCAAAAAAAGAAAGAGATTCTTTCCTATTACATAAAGCCACTCAACAAGAACTGAGACTCCAATCACAATTATATAAATATGGGAATAAGGCAGGTAAACTACTCTCTAGACTTGTCAAGCAAGATAAAGGACATACTCCAATTGAACTCATTCAGAAAGATGATAAACTATTTTCAAATTCAGAAGATATTTTAAAAATAATGGTAGAATATTATCAAGGATTTTTGGAAACAAATCGCGTACCCAAGTATTTCAGAGGAAATAAATGAAATGATTAATCTTCCTATTACAGAGTCAGAGGTAGTGAGGAGAATAGAGGATCTGCCTATTAATAAAGCGGCAGGCCCGGAATGCCCTGCCTAGTGAATTTTATAAGCTACTAACCCCCACTATAGCTCCACATTTAACTGTACTATTCAATAACATGTATAGGGAGGGTTGCCCACCATCTGCCAGCTTCTCAGCCTCCTATACTACCCTTATTTTAAAACCTGGAAAAGATCCAACTCAGAAAGAGTCGTATAGACCTATTGCTCTGCTAAACACAGATTATAAACATTTGACATCTATTCTGGCACAGAGGTTACAATCCCCCCTTGCACACATAATTCATAAAAATCAAGCAGGATTCCTGATAAATAGAAACTCCCCAGCTAAAATCCGTGAGCTATTTCTTACCATTGACTATGTTAATAGAGAGCTGACCCAAGCCCAAGGAGGAGAACAAAGCGATATTGAAAAAGCAATAGTTACAATTGACGCCGAAAAGGCATTCGATTCGGTCAATCATGACCATTTATTACACACACTATCCCAATTCGGGTTTAGAGGCCAGTTTCCTACATTTATTAAAAATCTCTATGAGAAAGCTTATACTAGGTTATTAGTTAACACTAGGCAGTCATCAGACATACATCTTGCAAAAGGTACAAGGCAAGGCTGTCCTCTATCCCCGCTGTTGTTCAACATCGCAATTGAACCACTCGCAATCTTAATTAGGCAAGAGATCGAACGAATTAAAATAAGGAAAAAAGAACTCAAAATTGCGCTATATGCGGATGATATTTTAATATACATGAGAAATACTCAGTCAAATATTCCCAAACTATTGACTATCATAACTCAGTTCAGCTTGCTCTCGGGATATAATATAAATACTAATAAATCTGAACTCTATTGGTTAAGATCTCCAGAACAACCTTTAGACAATATACCTTTCAAAATAGCAGAACATTCATTTAAATACTTGGGTATTATAATTACCTTAAACCCAGAACAATGGTACTCTTTCAATATACCACCAATCTTAAAAAGTATTAGAGAAACAATGAAAAGCTGGCAGAACCTTCCCATTTCACTCTCAGGGCGAATTGCCCTATACACAATGATATTATTGCCAAAAATTCTTTATATTTGTTAAAATATACCAATGATTTTGAAGCAGAACGATGTTAGGCTCTTAAAGGACTACGTAACAGATAATGACTTTGAGAAGAATATAAGCTTCCCCTATCTTCTTACAGCAATAATACATAATAAAATCAGTGAAATACCAAAGAGAGTCAAGAAATATTGTTCTATCTTTGTCCCAATTAAAGCATGGTTGAAGATCTGCAACCTACTAAAAATAAATGAGAAAACCTCAAGCTACCTACCCTTAAAAGGCAACCCACAATTCGAACTAGGTTTACAATTATCACCCCTCCAAAGATGGCAGGCAAGAGGCCTCGAAAGAGCGGTGCAATTAATAGACATAACAGGGAAATGTATTAAATCATTTACTGACCTTAGAAATGAATTTGATCTCTCACAAAAAGACTTCTTTGCCTACCTTCAGGTAAGGCATTATATTTGGAAGCTAACAAATATATCAGGCTGGAACTGGTCATTGGGACCACTTGAGGATTGGCTATGCCTGGTCAATAAAGGCCAGATGTCAATCTCTCCCTGTTACCAAATGCTGAACTCGAGAAAAGTCCTAGATAATATAATAAAAATTTAATCAAAATGGGCTACAATCATAGAACCAACTTATTTAGAGGAGGGATATACTCAAAAATCTATATTGAATGTCAGTCAAACAACGCTTTCCTCCACATGGAGGGAATCACGCATGAAACTTTTGTACATGACTTATGTTACCCCTGAAAAGGGACACAGATGGGGCAATGCTCAATTCAATAAATGTCCAAAATGTTCCCTAGAAGCTGCTAACTTTAAGCTCATGTTATGGGAGTGTCCAAAGGTGAGAGTAATATGGAAAAAAGTAGAATATTGGTTAAATAGAAGATTAGGAATAACCTACGTAGATCTCTCATTTATAAATACAATATTTCTTAATACAGACGAAAGATCTCTCCCAGAGGAGAAAAAAAAGATGTTAATATTACTGTATTAGCAGTAAGATATTTGCTGTTTAAAAAATGGAAAGAAACATCAACCCCTAGTATCCCAGAGATCAGAAACTGCTTAAAAAAGCAATGCATACTTGAACAACATGACGCAAAATTATTTAAGTCTCAAGATGTTAATAGGTTTTTTCAAAAATGGTCATCATTTATAAAGATCTTCTCAAAAGAGGAAATAGACCACCTAATCTATCCATTTAGGAATTCAGACTTAGTTCTCTTAGGATTGTGGTAAAAATATAAAATGAAGAGAGAGGTAATACATAGGGGACCCCCTCCTCTTTTTTTTTCTCTCTCTCCCCCCCCTCTTCTACGTCTCGCTCCCCCCTCCCCCCTCCGCCTTATATAAATCATAGTAAACCCCACCCGAGCGCCAAGCTAGGAAATCCAGGATTTCCAACACAGTCATTCTAAAATAGTTAAAATCGAAACACAATAAGACCTACATAGGTAACCAACACAGGGCACAAAATACAAAACTAGAACTGATAGCTGATAAAAAAGCAGTTTACAAGGAAAAAACTGTGTTTATTATTATTGTTTACTAATAGTGTACTTATTTTTGTTTGTTGTATTATAATGCCCTGCGAGGCGCAACCGGAACCTACAACTGGTAGGAAGCAAATATTGTAAAAAATAAAAAAAAAGTGTTTCATGGATTCAAAAAAAACAAAACAGTAGTGTGAATAAATACTTTTGTGGGCATATGCCCAAACCTTTCATCTGAGAATCCAAATTGGAAAAAGTTTTTTCTCTTGCAGGACTAGTAACCGAATTTTGAAATTTGTAAGCCACGCCCACAACAGCAGTGTTTTCACTAACACCTTCTGGAGGCATCAGTAATGATACCTGGTATTTAGATAAAGGGGAACATGGTCCCTAGAAGTGCCCCTTGGTATAAAGTTATAGTAAAGCATAAATAGAAGTCAGACAATGAGTAAAAATATGCTTCAAATGCCCCCAAAATACTGTCTAGTGTATTTTATTAAAAAACAAAGATGGGAGCATCTTTATTTTTTAATAAAATTACAGCATTAGGCAGTAGTTTGGGGCTAAATTTGGTGGGAGTGGGGTGTAAGAAAAAAAACAGCACTGAAAAGTGCCTTTACATTGAGGTCTATGGGAACTGTGTGTTCCCAGTAAATATATATATGATTATATACATATATATTTATGTGTTAATATGTGTATAAACATATATTAACACATAAATGTATATGTATATAATCATAAACATATATACTTAGCACTGTTTCCCATCGCTGCGCTACTTACCCCCTGCGCTGCGTGAGTTCTGATGGCAGTGTATGACGGCATCAGAATGAGGCTCCCATAAGAGCCTATGGATAGGGTGACCATATTGCCGCTTTAAAAAGAGACACATAGGAAAAATACATATGTCAGAGTTAATATTCAAAACATTTCTTTAAACTGCCCTGAAAACAGCCCTGACATATGTATTTTTTAGATGTGTCCATTTTTAAAGCGGCAATATTGTCACCCTACTATGGAAGCATGCTTTCCTGAGCCCAGTGCTTTCCAACAATGCGAATGCAAGGTCGCGTTCGCATTGCTGAAAACTTGTACATTATCGTGCACTGGTATTTCACAGTGGGACGCAAATATCGATTTCATCAAAGCGATATTTAGCCCTCCACTTGTAATCTTGCCCCAAGTTGGTAAGTGTATCCTATTTAAGAGATCGATCTAAGCTTCATTCAAGCTCACATATAGCTCTGTGGTGAGGGTGGTGCTCGGACAAAATTCCGACGGACAAAATGCCGAAGCACATTCGTCCGTCAGACATATGTCCGAGATACACTGCTTCCGACTGCACGCCGAACAACACAATCACGCAATCACGAAATTGCGTAATTGTCATCAGTAAAAAAAGTGGAGAATTTAAATATATATTGTGGCTACTGAGGTAAAAAAACAACACAAACACTTAAATAAATAAATTTAAAAAAAACATCAAATTAAAAAAATGGAGTTCATAAAGACATGTAAAGGAGGAAGAAAAATGTTATATGAAGGCTATGCATACATTGTAGACAAAAAAAAAGAAAATGTAACATATTGGAGATGTGAAAAAAAAAGGTTTTTGTGGAGGAAGGCTAAAAACCATTAATGATATAATTGAAAAAGATGCATCAAATCATTCACATTCACCTAATGCAGCAAGAATTTTATCTATGAAAACAATTGAAAAAATAAAAGAAGTTGCTAAAAATTCAGAAGAAGTAACATCAAGCATAATACAAAATTGCACATCTAATTTCCCCCTTGAAGCAGCAGGAGCTCTACCTAAAAAAGAAACTCTTGCCAGAATGGTATGTCGACATCGAACAACACCAAATGGAAACATTTTAAATGATGATTTAAGAAAAACAACCAGAGGAGAAGATTTCATCATGTATGAAAGTGAAAATTTAATCATTCTGTCTACTAAAAAAAATGTAGATCTTCTTTCAAAAAAATAACACTGGCTCTGTGATGGAACATTTGACTCAGCTCCTTTAGGTTTTCAGTTGTATACAATACATGTTTTAATAGAAGATAACCATACCATACCATTAGTATACTGCATATCAAAAAATAAAAATCAGGAAACTTATAATTTAATTTTTAGTATTATAAAAGAAAAAAAATCCAGATATCAATCCTATATCAATTACAGTAGATTTTGAAAGAGCAGCAATAAATTGCATGACAAATTTTTTACAAAATACAATAATTTATGGATGCTTTTTCCATTTTTCCCAATGCTTGTAGAGAAAAATACAATCTTTGGGCTTAAAAATATGGTATAATAATGAAAAAAATGCTCTGATCATAAAATGCTTAGAAGCATTAGCATTTGTGCCAGTGGAAGATGTAGTTGAAACGTTTAATGACTTTGTAAAATCAATAGAAAAACAAAACAGTAACATTTTATCTGAATTTTTTTAATTATTTTTAAAAAACCTGGATTGGCGAACTACAACAAGGTACAAGAAAAAAACCTACTTTCGATATTACGATGTGGAACACATTTGAAAGAACAAAACTAGGGTTACCTAGAACAAACAACTCTCTAAGGATGGCACAGAGCATTTGACCAACGAATGCCTATAACCCACCCAAGCATTTGCAGACTAGTTTCAAAAATAAGAAAAGAACAAGCAGAATGGGAGTTAACAATTGAAAAAATTGATTCTGGAGTTGAACTGAGAAAACCAAAAAAAAAAATATGAAATCATAAACAACAGGATAATGAAAGTTTTAGAAAAATACAGTCAATACTCAAGATTAGACTTTTTAAAGGCAATAGCACATAATATATAAGATTTACTTAAATAAATCAAGATACATTCGGCCGAGGGCAGATACGATCCAAAATTTTCTGTTACAATCAGTGACTCAGGCGCCGCAACCGCCTCTGGGAACCTATCCATGGGTCCCTACCCTCACAATGTACTTTTAACACATAATATAATTATTATAATTATAATATTATATATTATAATTAATATGTTATATATAAGTTGATTTAATTGTCTTTTGTCAGTCCACTATTAAAAATGTTATAAATGTTATATAAAAGTTGATTTAATTGTCTTTTGTCAGTCCACTATTAAAAATGTTATAAAACCGTGATTTTTAAGCTTCATTCCCACCCAGCAGCCGGATAAATGTCTTTCGGAATATTGTCCTTCGGACAAATGTCCGTCTGACAAGCGTCAGTCGGATAACAGTCCGGCCACGGGTGAGGGTACATTAAAGCAGTCTCAAAACTCAGCAGTCAAATGGTACTGCAGGCTTTTAGCCGTCTGTACACATCTGGTAAACAATTTAGAAGAAATGCATGGTTCCCAGTAGTGCATTATTGTGCCTGAGCTTACCTATGGATGCTTTTTAGCAAAATATAATTAGAGAATGAAGATAATTTAAGTAAATTTGAAAGTTGTTTAATAGTGTATGTTTTATCTGAATCATTAAAGAAATTTTTGGGATTAATGTCCCTTTAAGCTTTGGGTTCAATATTTAGCACTCTGAATATTATGGTTTTCAAGCACCCTGCATGCCCTTCATTTAATTAATTCATAAACCTATAGACTGTAAGCTCTATCAATAGATATAGTTGCAATTTGTTTTTTTAAAAAAAAACTTAAGACTTGACTGATATGTTATTCTATAGCAACATAACAAAAATGTCTTGTACTTTCAAGGTGTTTACTGCCCCTTTAAGTGTTATATATTTTTGTATTTCCCCATTCCTCTACTCAGTACTACAGAATATATATACAGATATAAATCATGATAATAATCAATGATAACTAATAGCAGGGGTGGAACTACCATTGGTGCAGCAGGTGCAGTTGCACCAGGGCCCAATTGCTGGATGGGGCCCATAACAGCCAGTCTATACATAGGTGTGTGAAGGGGAGCCTTTTATTAGTGCATTTTATAGGTCATATCCTATTATCTATTTCTTTATCTATCTGTCCATCTATCTATCAGTCCATCTATCCTAAAAACCATTATACAGAGCAGAATGTATATTAATACTTTTGCTTTCTACTGAGTTACCATTGGGGAGCCCCAAAATATCTTGCACCAGGGCCCTCTGTTGAGTAGGTCCGCTAATGACTAATAGGCATCATTCTGTCATCACATACTATCTGTAGGTAGGGAATTAATTTCATTTGTGTGCTTTTTTAATGGCCCTAGTATATCTACAGATGCAAGTCATCATAATTGAGACTCTTTTAAAGTAGTTTAACAACAGCAGATGTCTAATAGCCGCTCCATTTTAGTGACTGCATCATATCTAATCTTTATTGACAATGGGCTATGTGCCATGCTGTCAGGGAGTTTGTCCCTCCAAATGCTACAACAATATTAATAATACACACCTTCCAGGGTTATAGCCCATTACACCTTACTGCAAGCCCCCAACTGAACGTTAAATGTCACTCTCCTGAACCCCTATAAAAGCAAAACAAAACAAACAAAAAAAAACTTTTTCACATAAACAGTTTACAAGGTATTGTGCTTACTATTACTTTATATGAGGAGCTTTAAAGCACTTTACACTTACTTTACAATTGTATATTTGACACAATGCCTGTCTTAACTTAATATTCCACTCTGACATCAGCAGCAAGGCAGATGTAAACAAACCACATTAAAATGATCTGCCACACTGAGTTAATAAAGGATTCTATATAGTCAATATGTTTCCTACATTTGGGAGATCCTCTACTAAAAATAACCTAACCACACCATCCTACGAATAAAATATTTTATCAACCCTTATCAAATTAACAATATGTGCCTTGAAAACCTCACTGGAATTACATATTAACCGATTAATTAGTAAGGTAAAGCTTCTGATTGGTTTAATTTTTTTTACACACACACATATATATATATATATATATATATATATATATATATATATATATATACAGTATCACATAAAAGTGAGTACACCCCTCACATTTTTGTAAATATTTTATTATATCTTTTCATGTGACAACACTGAAGAAATAACACTTTGCTACATGTAAGTAGTGAGTGTACAGCCTGTATAACAGTGTAAATTTCCTGTCCCCTCAAAATAACTCAGCACACAGCCATTAATGTCTAAACCATTGGCAACAAAAGTGAGTACACCCCTAAGTGAAAATGTCCAAATTGGGCCCAATTAGCCATTTCCCCTCCCCGGTGTCATGTGACTCGTTAGTGTTACAAGGTCTCAGGTGTGAATGGGGAGCAGGTTTTAAATTTGGTGTTATTGCTCTCACACTCTGTCATACTGGTCACTGGAAGTTCAACATGGCATCCTCATGGCAAAGAGCTATCTGAGGACCTGAAAAAAAGAATTGTTGCTATACATAAAGATGGCCTAGCTATTAGAAGATTGCCAAGACTGTGAAACTAAGCTGCATCACGGTGGGTAAGACCATACAGCAGTTCCACTCACAACAGGCCTCGCCATGGTCGACCAAAGGAGTTAAGTGCATGTGCTCAGCGTCATATCCAGAGGTTGTCTCTGGGAAATAGACATATGAGTGCTGCCAGCATTGCTGCAGAGGTTGAAGGGGTGGGGGGTCAGCATGTCAGCCCTCAGACCATACGCCGCACACTGCATCAAAATGGTCTGCATGGCATGTCGCCCCAGAAAGAAGCCTCCTCTAAAGATGATGCACAAGAAAGCCCACAAACAGTTTGCTGAAGACAAGCAGACTAAGAAAATGGATTACTGGAACATGTCCTGTGGTCCAATGAGACCAAGATAAACTTATTTGGTTCAGATGGTGTCAAGTGTGTGTGGCGGCAACCAGATGAGGAACTCCATGATCAAGAGGATTAAGGCAGTGCTGGAAAATAATGGTGGCCGCACAAAATATTGACACTTTGGGCCCAATTTGGACATTTCCACTTAGGGGTGTACTCACTTTTGTTGCCAACGGTTTGGACATTAATGGCTGTGTGTTGAGTCATTTTGAGGGGACAGCAAATTTACACTGTTATACAGGCTGTACACTCACTACTTTACATTGTAGCAAAGTGTCATTTCTTCAGTGTTGTCACATGAAAAATATAATAAAATATTTACAAAAATATGAGGGGTGTACTCACTTTTGTGAGATACTGTGTATATATATATATATATACATATATATATATATATATATATATATATATATATATATATATATATATATATATATATATATATATATATATATATCTCAAATAGGTCATCATAGTCTTTATCAAATTAATTATCTGCAAAATTTTCTATCATAGATTGGCATGTTTTGTGAGACCACCTTTGGCTTTCTGGCTTCAAACAAGATAAAAGATTGAGGTCTAGTTCCCATTGTTGTTGTAAACTGTTGGTAACATAAAACATCTCCATAGACTTTAATGGAGATACTAGGCTGATATTAGAGGGTGTTCATTGTTGAGGTGGATGCCTGTTGCACTAAGGGAAGTGCACTACTAAATTGTAGTGTTGTTCTGGGTAGTGCCAAGATTAATATTTAAGCAGTAATGGCTTCTCTGTTGGAAAACTAAGCACAGTGCCCTTCTTATGCTCTTGATGTAGGTTTATGTTTTTATGTTAAAGCACTTACCAGCATTTATGCATTGATGTGCAGTGTTTATAACATCCTTTATTACAACACATTAAATAAGAAAAACAGATAAACCAGCAGAAATTGATGACCACACACACATACGAGGACCACATGCAAACTTTTAATATTGAGCTTTATAGCAGCTTTTGTTATCATCTACATTTTTATAGCCTGGATACTTTATATAGGTAAACTAAACCACTAGTACTTGCTTTGAAATATACAAGTATTTCAGGGCCAGATTACGAGTGGAGCACTAACAGTTATGCACAAGCAAAAATAGGTTTATCACGGGTGATTGCGCACGTTGGGTTTACTGCTCGTATTAGTTAAAAGTAAATGCATTTGCTTAAGTGCAATTACGATTTATGGTAGACTGATAACCGCATCCTCAGAGCTCTGGTTAACTGTGCCGCAAAACAAAAAAGTGTCACAAAACACTGTTAAAAAAATTAAAAAAAAAATATTGCACAAAAAAGTTATGTGTTTAAATATATGAGGTCTCAGGTTTTATAAAAGGGTAAAATGCTTTATTTGTAATTATACAGGGTGTCCTCACCCAGAGGGTAAAATACAGAAAAATGTAAAAAAAAATATATCAAATGAAGAAATAGGCTGACCGGTTTTGGCTACTGCCTTACTTCTAGCCTGCTTAAAATTAAATGGTGGCTTGCAAACTTAAAAACCTTCATCTGATTGCCCATTGGTTAGTGGGTTGACTCTCCTCCCTCTTCTAAACCAATCCGGCTGTCCAATTGCACACACCTACTTGACGAACAGCTATCAATTACTACAAATCATGTTAAAGTCCTAAATACTGCACCTCCATTTAGCAGATCTAAAAGCCTGTGCACTATTACCTTCTGCTGCTATTCATCAATGAATAAATGCTGTTTGGCAGAACTATTGATATCCTCACAAGAGCTGCCAAACACTACCTTAAACGGCTAAAAGTGCTTTAACATAGCGAAATATACATATACATGTCCAAGTGCATTAGAGCCCTTTGCAGTTAAGTAGCTGAAAACATGTAAAATCATATTTATGCAATTTTCATACAGCTAGATTACGAGTTTTGAGCGCTATAGAGATTTTAACGACCACCACAAAAGCGGCGTTATTTCACCTCCCTATAGCGCTGCTATTACAAGTTTAAAAAAAGCAGGCTTGTGCGGGCAATATGGTGGCGTTGAGCTCCATACCGCACCCAAATCAAGTGCTGCTTTGAGGTGCTCATGCACGATTTCCCCATAGACATCAATGGGGAGAGCCGGCAAAAAAAAAAAAAAGCCTAACACCTGCGATTGCAGAAACAATCTGAATCTGAAGCCCCTGATATCGCTACCACCTACATACAGTTATTAATCACCTAATCTGCCGTCCCCAACATCGCCGTCACCTACATACAGTTATTAACCCCTAATCTGTCACCCCCAACATCGCCGCCACCTACATAAAACTATTTACCCCTAATCTGCCACTCCCGATGTCCCCGTCGCTATACTAAAATTATTAACCCCTAAACCTCTGGCCTCCCACATCACTACCACTAAATAAATCCATTAACCCCTAAACTTAAGCCTAAAGTAACCCTAAGCCTAACACCCCCTAACTATAACATAATTAAAATAGAGCTAAACTAAAGTTACAATTATTAACTAAATAATAACTATTTAAAACTAAATACTTACCTCTGAAATAAAACCTAAACTAGCTACAATATAACTAATAGTTATATTGTAGCTAGCTTAGGTTTTATTTTTATTTCACAGGTAAGTTTGTATTTATTTTAACTAGGTAAACTAGTTAGTAAATAGTTATTAACTATTTACTAACTACCTAGTTAAAATAAATACAAACTTACCTGTGAAATAAAACCTAACCTGTCTTACACTAAAACCTAACATTACAAAAAGAAATAAACACTAAAATTACTAAAAATAAAAATAACTAAGTTACATAAAAAAACAAACACTAAATTACCAAAAAATTAGAAACAAATTATCAAAAATAAAAAAGACCCCCAAAATAACAAAACCTAGCCTACAATAAACTACCAATGGCCCTTAAAAGGGTCTTTTGTGGGGCATTGCCCCAAAGATATCAACTCTTTTACCTGTAAAAAAAAATACAAACACTCCCCCAACAGTAAAACCCAACAGCCCCACAACCAACCCCCCCCCAAATAAAATAACTATCTAAAAAAAACTAAGCCACCCATTGCCCTGAAAAGGGAATTTGTATGGGCATTGCCCTTAAAAGGCATTTAGCTCTTTAACATGCCCAGACCCTAAACTAAAAATAATACACCCAAAAACCCCTTGAAAAAACCTAAAACTAACCCCCGACGATCCACTTACAGTTCTTGAAGTCCCGCTTGAAGGATCCATCCAGCCGGCGAAGTCCTCATCCATGCGAAAAGAAGTCTTCATCTGGGCGGCCTCTTCCATCTTCATCCAGCCGGCGAAGTCCTCATCCAGGCGGCAAGAAGTCTTCATCCAGACGGCATCTTCTATCTTCATCCATCCGGCGATGAGCGGGTCCATCATGAAGACATACGGTGTGGAGCATCCTCTTCATACGGTCGCCGCTGCGGAACTTCAATGCAAGTGACGTCATCCAAGATGGCATCCCTTGCATTCCTATTGGCTTAAAGATTTCAATCAGCCAATAGGATTAGAGCTGCTAAAATCCTATTGGCTGTTCCAATCAGCCAATAGGAATGAGCTCTCATACTATTGGCTGATTGGAACAGCCAATAGTATTTTTTATGTAATTTAGTTTTTGTTTTTTTAATTAGATACTTTTTGTAATTTTTAGAGTAATGTTAGGATTTTTTTAATGTGTAGTTTAGTTTAATTTAATTGGTAGTTAGTTTAATTGTAGTTTAATAATTATCTTGGTTTAATTGTTAGTTTAAAATTAATTTGTTTAATTTGACAGGTAAGTTTTAATTTAATTTAAGATAGGGAAATTGTAATTTTAATATAAAGTTAGGGGGGCTTTCGGTTTAGGGGTTAATAGTGTATTTAAGTATATTTAGTTGTGGGGAGCTTGCGGTTTAGGGGTTAATAGGTTTATTATAGTGGCGGTGTGGGCGGATAGCAGATTGGGGTTCATTATATTTAAATAGTGTTTGCAATGTGGGAGGGCAGCGGTTTAAAGGTTAAAAGGTTTATTATAGTGACGACGATGTCGGGGAGCGACGGAATAGGGGTTAATACATTTTAATAGTGGCGGCAATTTCTGGAGCAGCAGATTAGGGGTTAATAACTTTATTATAGTGTTTGTGATGCAGGAGGGCCTTGGTTTAGGGGTTAATAGGTAGTTTATGGATGTTAGTGTACTTTTTAACACTTTAGTTATGAGTTTTATGGTGCAGCTTTGTAACGTAAAACTCATAACTACTGACTTCAGATGGCGGTACGGATCTTGTGGTTATAGAGTGTACCTCTCACTTTTTGGCCTCCCAGGCAAACTCGTAATACCGGCGCTATGGGAGTCCCATTGAAAAAAGACAGACAAGACTTGTAATAGCAGCGTTAGGGAAAATGAAGTGTTATGGGCCATAATGATGCTTTTTGACTCATAACGCAAAACTCGTAATCTAGTTGATATTTAATAAAGTGTTATACTGCGTATGTACTGTACATATTTCACATTCCAATGTTCTTCATATAAGAATATGTTTTATGTACTTCTAATTACATATTTATAAATATAAATATATATATATATATACACGTATATATATATATATATATATATAATGATTCAAAGAGAGCACTCTCACTTCCAAAGTTTAAATGCTAGGGTGCTAGCGAATATGTATATAAATGAAGGAAAGCACTCTCTGGTCTTTTAGTGAATATTTAATCAAGCGTGACGTTTCGGGGGGACACTCCCCTTCCTCAGACAAACAAAAACTGCATTCAACTGAAAATTTAAACAAAATAAGTGAAGAAATTGCACCAAAAACAGTTGTCATAGTGATCCTCAATAAACAAGTACTGGCTGTCTAGAGCCTAGTGCACAGTGCATCATACTCAATAACAGAAAAGAGCATTTCATGTGAAAAAACATTTGAAAAATACTTTTGAAAAATACATTCATTCCCCTAATGTGCTGTGTTGACATACGCAATGATATAATCTCAAAAGAATCGTGATACAGATACATCTATCCCACATGTGTCCCCTAGCACCCTGGTTCAGGTGAATCGTGTACATGATATAGTTAGTGCAGTGTCTAGTGATTAATAATATTTAACAACCTAGATGACCAACAGGAAACATAATATCTGAGGACTGTAATTACGCTGAACTATACACACTGTGTAGACATGACTTGCTGCAGTGTGGAAACTGGTTAGTATAGGAACGGTCTGATGTGGGACACCTTATTCACACAGTGGTGTGCCTGTGTTTGCACCTAGCTCCTGTTCCCACATTGCTGGATCCAGTATACACAGTCCATCAAGACATAGAGTCCTCTACCTTGGGTATCCTGGTTAGCCGGTTCAGCCAGCTGGTTTGCTGTGAATACCAGCCTGCCCCTATAGGCACATTGGAGTGCCTTTTCACATTGTGAGTACCCTGCACATGTCTTATATTTGTCGTTGGCTTCTTCAGATTCACACATACGGCGCCTCTTTCCTGTGTTTGATTTTAGATTTATAACCTTTGGAGGGTGAAGATCGAGTGCTGCCTCCAGTCCAATAGAAGACAGATACCTATACCAGATTGGGTTATCCTGGACTTTGTATATTTGTCTATCATCCTGATCTAGGATTGGGTATAATATTGTGAATACACACACTTACATTGTATCTATGTTATATTAGTACTTTGTTGATTGTTTGTCTGAAACATCCATATATGGTCACGTGGGCCTACATATATATTCTACACCGTTCTTAGTAGCGCCCCCTATTGGGTTATTCCCTTTGTTCTTATAATATTTAACAACCTAGATGACCATTCTGTTTGAATGTATGGGCGAACAGGATGATCCCAAGGACAAGAAGGAGGGAGTGGTCACTAAATGTATGACTTTTACAACGAAATACTGTCCTGATACAAAGCACATTGGACACAACCTAAAGACGCATTGGCATATTATTCAAAATGACCCCACATTACCTTTTGGAGACTGGGATAGCCCCAGGGTGGGGTTTAAAAGGAATCAGAACTTGAGAGGCCAACTGGTGATGACCGAGCCTATACATTGTTATGACAATAAGACTTGGTTATCTCATAGTAAGAAGGGATGCTTTCGGTGTATAGGGTGCACAACATGTCATTCCATGATCCCTGGAGCCACTTTTCGCCATCCAGATACTAATCTTAATTACAAGATACAGCATTACCTTACTTGCACTACACCTTTTGTGGTCTATCTCATCAATTGCCCGTGAGGACTGTTTTACGTGGGAAAAACAACTGACGACGTCCGCACTCGCATGGCCAATCATAGATCAGCGATCAGAGCTGCAATTAAGAACCAAGGAAGTGACCAACCTGTGGCACATAATTTTGCCACTAGTGGACATAGTGTACAGGACTTAAGGTTCAAGATCATCGACCATGTACCTGTACTCCCTAGAGGAGGTGACAGACACCGGACATTACTACAATTAGAATCTAAGTGGATGTTCAAGCTGAACACTTTACGCCCGAGGGTTCTCAATGCCTGGACTGGCATTGTTTTCTGTGAATTTTTATTAAGATGACTCTATCAAGATAATCCTAACATGTGGATCATGTGGATCCCAGATGAACATTTTTTGTGTTTCCTATACACTATTTGATTATCTGAGAGTCTATGATCCATTCATACCTGTTCACCGGTTCAGGTGATCTTTGGGCACCATGCTTTGTCCTCAACCCCCCCCCACCCCCCTGCCCCCTTTTCCTCTTAGTCCCTCTTTTCTTCTGACTACTTTTCTCCCCCTCCCCCTCCCCCCCCCCTTCCCTTCAGCTCTTTGGCTCTGATTTTCTTTTGTTTCTCTCTTTTTTCTTCTTTTTTCTTTTTTCTTTTACATGTCTTTTGGCTCTTATTTGATTTTCGGGCGTTTTTCTTTTGCTTTTATTTGGGTTTATTTTCTTACACTTGTTTTTTAATTTCTCTATGTTTTATTTTTAATTTTATATGTTTTGTTTTGATTTTATTATTTATATGTTTTGTTTTGTTATATTAGGTTTTGTTTTGTGATTATGAGTTTATTTTGCCTGTTGAGTCTTATCCTTGTTGACTCAGTTTATTTGTTTATGTTGGAGATTTGTACTTCTGTTGGGGGGGTTCACCATACATATTAGATCAGCATATACTTCTATACATACATATTATACATATATTTTCCTCAAGAGTTTAGGATATTCTAGGGATTGATTTTATATGCAAGTGGTATGGAGAAGTATTGAACGGACCCTCTAAGGGTGTCTATGGATTCACATAGTTACATGCCAGATATTATGTGCCATACCCTATTATCTTTTTCCTTGGTTTATAGGTTAGGCATATATTGGCTCCTTGTATGGTGGCGGGTTAGCCGCCTTTGATTGATAATGACACTTTTCCTAAACCTTGCTCACCAGTTTATTTGTTTATTTGTATATTTGGTTGCTATGGCAACCAGTAACTTAGTGAGACACAGAGCGTTTTGTTTTCGCCACGGCAGGGTTGATGAGCGGGTCCCACGTAGCAACTTAAATATATTGGACCAGGCAGAGAAATATAAGGAACGATTGGGCTTGAACCAGCCTCAGTAAAGTAATAACTGATATGTGTTACAAGAGTGGCGATCGTAGCATCTCTTAGTCTTTCCCACCGGCTGTTCTACGTGTATTGTTGCTATGGTAACTTGTAATCTAGTGAGGTATGGCACTTACTGTTTACGTCACGGCATGGCCGTGAGGAGCGTGTCCCCCGCTACATTTTAGTGCTTCATCGCAACTGGAACACACTGAAAAGGTATTTAGATATTTAAATATTGAATGATAGAGTTTGAATTACCTACAGTAAAACAGTATAAACATGTTCCCGGAGGTAATATGATATTTCTGTGAACCTGGATTAGGAACATATAGTTCAGCGTAATTACAGTCCTCAGATATTATGTTTCCTGTTGGTCATCTAGGTTGTTAAATATTATTAATCACTAGACACTGCACTAACTATACCATGTACACGATTCACCTGAACCAGGGTGCTAGGGGACACATGTGGGATAGATGTATCTGTATCACGATTCTTTTGAGATGATATCATTGCGTATGTCAACACAGCACATTAGGGGAATGAATGTATTTTTCAAAAGTATTTTTCAAATGTTTTTTCACATGAAATGCTCTTTGTAATATGTTGTTTTTTATGCTTATATAGAGCTTTTTCTGTTATTGAGTATGATGCACTGTGCACTAGGCTCTAGACAGCCAGTACTTGTTTATTGAGGATCACTATGACAACTGTTTTTTGGCGCAATTTCTTCACTGGGGGAGGGGCTTATTTTGTTTAAATTTTCAGTTGAATGCAGTTTTTGTTTGTCTGAGGAAGGGGAGTGTGTCCCCGAAACGTCACGCTTGATTAAATATTCACTGAAAGACCAGAGAGTGCTTTCCTTCATTTAAGGACTCAACATTTTATATGGATGTGGTGTGTTTTTTTGTACCTGGAGTTGCATTAAAGAAGTTGTTGGTTTCAAGACGGCTCGCTGGACTGTTTCTTTTCTATGCCATATATATATATATATATATATATATATATATATATATATATATATCTGTATATATATTTACATATATACAGGAAGCCCTCAGTTTACGCTGGGGTTAGGTTCCAGAAGGAATGGTTGTAAATCGAAACCGTTGTAAATTGAAACCCAGTTTATAATATAAGTCAATGAGAAGTGAGGGAGTTAGATTCCATGCCCCTCCCAAAATTGTCATAAGTGACACCTAATACATTATTTTTAAAGCTTTGAAATGAAGACTTTAATTTAAATGCTAAATAGCATTATAAACCTAATAAAATAGATTGTATCATTATCAAACTAAGTTTAATGAACAAAAACATTTGCTAAACAGCACCTAATAAAATAATAACACAACAGACTGTATCATCATCAAACTAAGTTTAATGAACAAAAACGTTTTTTTACTTGCATTTTTCTGCAAAAAGTTGTCTGTATTGTTAGCATATTAGATAATATTGGGTCTGCACCTATTATATGTTTCAATCTGCAGTGATTAATAGGCAGTTAGGCGCCCTCACCTCAAGCAGCTGGACAGGAAGATAAAAGGGGAGTGGCTGCTAGATCTTGTTGCTCGATAGGTCTGATCTGCTCTGTGTACACAGATCAATTTAAGTCTGCTAAGTTTGCATAGATTTGCTGCAACACAAGCGGACATCTCTACCTAATGGCTATTTTAATTAGTGCACTGCTTTCCAATGCTTTTCAATAGCAGTCTGCATGACTGAAAAAAAAGTTGTTATTCTGAAACGGCGCAAATTGAACTAGCGTAAACCGAGGGCCACCCGTGTATGTATATATATATATATATACTGTATATATATATATATATATATATATATATATATATATATATATATATATATGTATATATACACAGTATGTATAATATATATATATATATATATATTGTACCAAAAAAATAGATCTTTGGAATGTGAAATATTCATATTTTCCTGTCAGTTTAGCACACTTGAGAATATGCGATTAGGTTTGCTCGTGAGTAGGTTTTTCCCCACTTTTTTTGCTCAATTTACTTCTATGGGGGAATATGTTAACGTGATCAGGACATCCTAACTTCAGGTTTTTGCATGAATCGGGTTAGTGTGCGAGTGCAAACTTTTTATTATACAAGCGCTACTTGACACGCACAAAAACCTTTCTTCTTGCAGAGTTAGTGGCTCTTGTGAGCGTTAAATACTGCTCCACTGCTCCACATTTTAAGATTAGTATACTTAAAAATGTTTTTGTTTTATTAAAAAACAAAATAATAGTATTTGTACTACATGATAGATGATGGACTGAACTTCCCTATGAATGAGTAAAATTGGTTAACCTTAAAGATTCTATTTTAACCACAGGTGGGCAGTAGAAGGTTGTCCCAGATAAGGAAAATACTTATAAATTGACTGAACCCAGCCAGACCTATTCAGACCATATTCAGAGCAGAGTCCTGGAGCAGCCATGCAGTGTTTTTTGTTTTGTTTTTTTAATTTAGCAATTTTGCTCAATTTACTTCTATGGGGGAATATGTTAACGTGATCAGGACATCCTAACTTCAGGTTTTTGCATGAATCGGGTTAGTGTGCGAGTGCAAACTTTTTATTATACAAGCGCTACTTGACACGCACAAAAACCTTTCTTCTTGCAGAGTTAGTGGCTCTTGTGAGCGTTAAATACTGCTCCACTGCTCCACATTTTAAGATTAGTATACTTAAAAATGTTTTTGTTTTATTAAAAAACAAAATAATAGTATTTGTACTACATGATAGATGATGGACTGAACTTCCCTATGAATGAGTAAAATTGGTTAACCTTAAAGATTCTATTTTAACCACAGGTGGGCAGTAGAAGGTTGTCCCAGATAAGGAAAATACTTATAAATTGACTGAACCCAGCCAGACCTATTCAGACCATATTCAGAGCAGAGTCCTGGAGCAGCCATGCAGTGTTTTTTGTTTTGTTTTTTTAATTTAGCAAAACATGTCCACAATATCCACATGATTCCATCAGTGTTCCACAAAATCTTCTAGTTCCTTGTATATTAGTTTTTGTTAAGTCAATTACCTCACTTAAAGTAAATGTAAAGTTTAATGAAAAAGTGCCAGGTATCTAAAAATACTCTTAAAAACAGGGGCACTTTCATACACTAAACTTTACGTTGAAGCTTCTTTTCTTAAAATACGTACCTTTTCTTTATGGAAAGCAGACCAGCAATCCTCTGTCCCCACAGCTCCTGCTAAAGTTAGTACAGCTATGAGGAATCTGGCTTCCTCCAACCGTTCGTTGTGTGCCCCCTTTGGCGTCCAGCTCGTGAGGCAACGCAACCATTTAAGGAACCCAAATTCGTAATTGATCTGCTAACTACAGCAGGAGAAGCGGGATCGCCGGTCTGCTTTCCATAAAGAAAAGGTAAGTATTTTTAAAAAGAAGCTTCAATGTGAAGTTTAATGATTGAAAGTGCCCTGTATTTTTAGATACCACACTTTTTCATGAAACTTTGCATTCATTTTAAATCATCAAATTGACAACAAACCCCATTAGCCTTTAGAATGCATATTAAGATCCTCTTACTAACAATAATCCATGTGTAGCCATGGTTGCCAATATATATTTATAGCACATATCTAAACGGAAGTGTAACCTAATTTAAAAAAATCTCACTACATGGATAATGATCTCACAAAACATACCAAATTCACGTAGCGGTCTTATGTTTATGATCCCAAGTACATTCTTGTGTGTGTTATCTAGACACGTGCATTTGTTTAGTAACAAATGCACATTCCTTAACAAAGCACGGATATTTGTCTCATTTTGACGAATATCTGAAAGAATGTTGCATAAACTTGAAAGAAAAGAAAGGAATATCGACCAATTTGGCAGTATTCATTTGTAACAGGAGGCTTAGCGTGGTAGCTCCCAGGGCCTGTTAGTGCTGCAGGGGCTCTGTGAAGGAGCGGTATAGCGCCTCTTCCCTGTACACTTAGGTATGTACTGTATTTTAGTCTCTACAGATTAACTTTTTCCCATGTGGTAGTGAAGCATATACATTTCTTTAACGAAAATGAATTTAAATGCTCCTTGAATGGTCAGTATTTGTTCAGTTTAAAACAAGATGAATACCGAACAGCACAGGCTCCAAATTGTATTTTGAATATTGAGTATGAAAAATCCATGTGAATTGAAAATGTTACCCCTGCACATGTCTAGTATTATTTAGGGATGTGCATTCAGATCACAATTGGATCATTAGGATCCGAATGCGGAAGTAAGGAGCCGCTGGTTCCCTTCGGATATTTTCATAGCCGTATTGATTCCTGTAATAGATCCCTACTCTAAGACCTGGATTTGCACAGATCTCAGAGTGGGGATCTTTTACAGGAATCAATCCGGCTACAAAAATATTGAAAAGGGAATGAGTGGCTCCTTACTTCATGTAAATATGCTAAATACCAGCATTAAGCAAATGTACCATAGTCAGCAGTATTGTTTGCATTATATGTAATTGTGAAAAATGGCTTTTTTTAAGATATTTGCCTTTAAAAGCTGCTTATTTATCTTCACTTCATCTCAGCAGATTAGCTGTCACATCTAAAAAAACTAAAGACTTGAAGCTGCAAGAAAAATAACTGAAGAAGTGTTCATCCACTATAAAAACATGTTGTCAGGGGGGCGGAGCTAACCAGCAAGCTGAGAGGACGTGATTAACAAGAGCTCCTAGTACATAATATAGTAATACATATTTTAAACTAAGTCCTAACAGCCAAAGAACTGACTATCCAGCTTTGTGGGATACCACATATGGCCAAGAAGTGGTGGGTCAAATCTCGGGCGCTTTTGTGCAAGTTTAGAGTGGCCCGACTTTCAGGACCGGACTGAAATTGGGAAACACTGGGGATGCGGCCTACCCCGGGCCGGAGGACATACAATTAAATAATAACATTATCGGGAAACAAATCCCTGCCGCCCGACCAGATAAGACACGCCAGGTGGCCCTAAAGATTAACTACAGCATACTGCTGAAGCTAAATGATAGGTGTTCAGCAGTTGCGGCTGGGAGCACGTTGGGGCCTTTTGAGAACCGGAACGAAGATGGCGGATCACCGCATGGCTATCCTGGCTCTCCTTGAAAATTACGGCCACCAGCTGATGAGCCGGCTGGATCGGCTTATACAAATTAGCAGAGCGCGCAGTCCGGATCGAGCTGGGGTCGGGTGTCTGGAGCGAGAGACCGCGGCTTCTGATTTAGGTGAGATCACCCCCCCGGAGACTCCCGCCAGCCATTTTCCCTCAGGAATAGCCCCCCGCCTAGAAGCTGCCCCAGCCTATAACAGGGGTAATTGCCCACCGCATGTTTCTGCCCAGAGAGGGGAGATTGACCCACCTGTGCCAGAAGGAACCCGGGACTGCCCGATAGACCTAACAGCTGCGAGGGCCATCGATGACAGGACTCTTGACCGGGGAAGCGTGTGGCCCGGGCTGCTGGTTGTTCGGGCGTCACTTCGTCTAGACAGTGGACCCCACACTCCACGCTGTTCCGGTGGCCTGCAATGTAGTTGCTCCTTGAAGACACCATGTGTGCAGGGTATACAGGTTCATAGGGACTGCTGGGGGAACATGCCTCACCAGAATAAGTCTTACAGGAAGACAGGTGTGGGGTGACTCTTCATGTCTGTTGTGGGGCTATATATCATCACTCTGGTACCGCTGTTATGCCCCTGCACAACCTACATGGTGACTCTTTATTTTTTTTTCCCTCTCCTACTTCATGACGGCACTGATGCCTGAGACATTATTAACCCCGTTTAGGAGAACAACCGCAGAACTTTAGATGCACCCTCTCTGCTGTGGGTACACATGCCACTTGTCGCCTGAGGACATGCTGACCAATACCCAGTTGGCAATTTGTTTTTTAATACAAGCAGGGGGATCACAGCGCATATAACACCAACCTGTTTGCTTAAGTGCACTACTGCCTGTAATTTAGTACGGGGTCTAGGGACTCTATATTCAAGATGAACACTGTATGAGAATATGTTGATTTTGGGACTAAGCTTACTCATGTTCTATAATGCACAGTTCCCACATAGGCTTGTAGCACCTGCTTAATGGATATTATAGCCTAGTTAGATCTTAGAATGTTTTACATATTCATACAACCTTACTGGTTACTGTGAAACTCTATCATGCATGACAAACCTTGGTGTAGGTAGTTTCCTGTGAGTTAACTTAGAGTGACTATGCTATGTTTAGTTAATATTATTGATATCTCCCTA